>NC_053391.1:554345613-554992274 GCF_905171765.1 Bufo bufo
AATCAGCAAAGAAGGAGACAGAAGAGAAGCCGGGCTGCGCGATCAAGTGGACTAAGGTGAGTTTAATTACACTGCTCAAAAAAATAAAGGGAACACAAAAATAACACATCCTAGATCTGAATTAATTAAATATTCTTCTGAAATACTTTGTTCTTTACATAGTTGAATGTGCGGACAACAAAATCACACAAAAATAAAAAAATGGAAATCAAATTTTTCAACCCATGGAGTTCTGGATTTGGAGTCACACTCAAAATTAAAGTGAAAAAACACACTACAGGCTGATCCAACTTTGATGTAATGTCCTTAAAACAAGTCAAAATGAGGCTCAGTAGTGTGTGTGGCCTCCACGTGCCTGTATGACCTCCCTACAACGCCTGTGCATGCTCCTGATGAGGTGGCGGACGGTCTCCTGAGGGATCTCCTCCCAGACCTGGACTAAAGCATCTGCCAACTCCTGGACAGTCTGTGGTGCAACGTGACGTTGGTGGATAGAGCGAGACATGATGTCCCAGATGTGCTCAATTGGATTCAGGTCTGGGGAACGGGTGGGCCAGTCCATAGCATCAATGCTGACAGACACAGCAAACCTTCTTGCCACAGCTCGCATTGATGTGACATCCTGGATAAGCTGCACTACCTGAGCCACTTGTGTGGGTTGTAGACTCCGTCTCATGCTACCACTAGAGTGAAAGCACCGCCAGCATTCAAAAGTGACCAAAACATCAGCCAGGAAGCATAGGAACTGAGAAGTGGTCTGTGGTCACCACCTGCAGAACCACTCCTTTATTGGGGGTGTCTTGCGAATTGCCTATAATTTCCACCTGTTGTCTATCCCATTTGCACAACAGCATGTGAAATTGATTGTCACTCAGTGTTGCTTCCTAAGTGGACAGTTTGATTTCACAGAAGTGTGATTGACTTGGAGTTACATTGTGTTGTTTAAGTGTTCCCTTTATTTTTTTGAGCAGTGTATTTTTTATATTTTTTTTTAACCCCTCCAGCCCTATTTTACTATGTATTCAGAATGCTATTATTTTCCCTTATAACCATGTTATAAGGGAAAATAATAATGATCGGGTCTCCATCCCGATCGTCTCCTAGACACCGTGCGTGAAAATCGCACCGAATCCGCACTTGCTTGCGATTTTCACGCAACCCCATTCATTTCTATGGGGCCTGCGTTACGTAAAAAACGCACAAAGAGGAGCATGCTGCGATTTTCACGCAACGCACAGGTGATGCGTGAAAATCACCGCTCCAGTGCACAGCCCCATAGAAATGAATGGGTCATGATTCAGTGCGGGTGCAATGCGTTCAACTCACGCATCGCATCCACGCGAA
Source organism: Bufo bufo (assembly GCF_905171765.1). Lineage (NCBI taxonomy): Eukaryota > Metazoa > Chordata > Amphibia > Anura > Bufonidae > Bufo > Bufo bufo. Next base: position 554,346,958 of record NC_053391.1, read on the forward strand.
ATACTCGCCCGTGTGAAAGGGGCCTATAGGAAAAAGAACCAGCCAATGTGCGCTCCCACGGTCCCAGCCGCCAGAGAGGCCAACACCTTTTCCTATAGTGTGCAAGCGCGACCAACGCTGATGGATTGCAGGGTGGCTGCAACCCCTGGAAATAAGAAGTTTATAATGTGATGGAAAAATGAATCGAGCCAGCAAAGGAGACAATATGGACAATCTCAATACATTAGTAATTGCCTTGTATTTCTCTACATGATAAATGCCATTTGCTGAAGTGAGACAACCCCTTTAATGACAAAGAATTTTTTTTTCATTCTTTCCATCATCGCCTTTCAAGAGCTATCATTTTTTTTTATTTTTTGTCTGTGTAGTTGTATGAGGGCTTGTTTTTTGCTAGACAAGTTGTAGATTTTAATGCTGCCATTTTGGTGTGTTCTTAAGGCTTCGTTCACATCACCGTTAAGCCTTTCCATAGGGCAGGAAAACGGAAATGACGGATTCGGCACATAACTGAGCCGAACGGAGCCCACGGGCCCCATAGACTATAATGGGGTCCGTTAGGTTTCCGCTTAGATGATTTTGGAGCGGAGACAAAAGTTGTGCATGCAGGACTTTTGTCTCCGTTTCAAAAATCATCTTCTGAACGGAAACCTAACGGACCTCTATTCGGCCCGTGGGCTCCATTTGGCTGTTATGTGCCGAATCCGTCCTTTCCGTTTTTCCTGCTCCTAAACTGGGCAGGAGAATGGAAAGGCTGAACGGTGATGTGAACGAAGCCTTACTTGCTGATTAACATTTATTAACTGTTTTTGAGAGGGAATTTCGAATAAACATCAATACGGTCACTGAGTTTACGTTATAAATTTTGTAACATTCATTTTTTTGCCATAAATAACACTGGGTCATTACAATTTCAACAAGGCCAAATTTATTTTATTTTAATGTTTTGCTACTTTTAAAAAAATTGGTATCATTTTGAGGTACCTAACGTATCGGCATGGACATGGCAATACCAGACGTGAAGATTTTACTTATTTCAATGGAAATTTTTTATTTATTTTTTTTGTTTAATAAACTTTATTTTTTTTATTTTTTTTTACCATTTTAATAGTCTCTTCTGTATTTTACTGTACTTGCATTCACCAGCCGGCTGCACCAGAGAGGCGCTGCCTGCTGGGACATGCTGGAGGGAGGCCTGAGGCCTTCACGGACATCGGCACCCTACGATCTTATTCGTGGGGTGCCAATGGTGGACTGTTAGTTCTGTAATTGCTTAAGGGTGTATTAGACACCCCAATAACGCAGATGATTGTCGGGATGGAACACTTTCAATCATCAGATAGCTAGCAGAGAGGACAGTGATGTCTTCCGTGGCATGGGGAGGAGTGATCTGGCAGTCTAAGGGTACCTTTTACATGTGGCAAATTTTGTCAGAAAATTCTGCAACAGAAAATTTGTTCCAGTCACCTCAATGGGGCTTGCAGAAATCTATGCACTTGCTGCTTTATTGAAATAAATTGAACGGATTCAGGGTCTGAATTGTCTGCCACAATCTGCCGCGTGTGAAGGCACCCGAATATACCCGTGACATGCAATAGTGCCTGTGGCACCTAAGGTGTTAAACAGCCCAGATGATTACCCGAGGTGGTAATCGTACTTACCGATTGCGTATGTGTTTAATGCTTTCATTGTATGTTGGCGTTATTTAATACCGTTTTTTTTAAAACTATCAATGTGTTTTCCAGTACAGCTCTAGATGGGCACAATTTACAAAAACACTGCTCCGCCGGGTTAATGGTGCTACAAATGTTTGTCTCACCTTAGGTGAAAGCCTGTCTGCCGGAATGACGGTAACACGGGCACACAATGCACGCCACTATTGTTGCCGCTCATACCTCAGCGGGGAAAGAATGCAGGCGCTCTTCCAGAGCAAAGATGTATTGTGCAACCTGCAAGCAAAATAATGGGGTGAGGTTGAAAAAAGGAAAGGGCAGACAATATGTCTAGAAGAGTCTGTATTTAGATCTACAGTACCTCACATAAATGAGGACACCCCTCACGTTTTTGTAACTTATTTATTATAGGACGACACTGAAGATCTGACACTTTGATTCAATGTAAAGTAGTCAGTGTACAGCTTGTATAACTGAATTTGCTGTGTCCTCAAAATAACTCCAAAACACAGCCATTAATGTCTAAACCGCTGGCAACCATTAATGTCTAAACCAGTCCTCTTAAAAATATTTTAAACTTAAAGGGAACCTGTCACCGGGATTTTGGGTATAGAGCTGAGGACATGGGTTGCTAGATGGCCGCTAGCACATCCGCAATACCCGGTCCCCATAGCTCTGTGTGCTTTTATTCTGTAAAAAAAAAACGATTTGATACATATGCAAAGTAACATAAGAGTCATATCTTACTTGTGTGACCAGAGAAGAGTCATATTTTCAAGCTCTGACTCATCTCAGGGTAATTTGCATATATATCAAATCGGTTTTTTTACACAATAAAAGCACACGGAGCTATGGGGACTGGGTATTGCGGATGTGCTAGCGGCCATTTAGCAACCCATGTCCTCAGCTCTATACCCCAAATCCAGGTGACAGGTTCCCTTTAGGGTACTTTCACACTAGCGGTTTTCTTTTCCGGCCTAGAGTTCCGTCCTAGGGGCTCTATACCGGAAAAGAACTGATCAGTTTTAGGCTACTTTCACACTGGCGTTTTGGCTTTCCATTTGAGATCCGTTCAGGGCTCTCACAAGCGGTCCAAAACGGATCAGTTTTGCCCTAATGCATTCTGAGAGGAAAAGGATCCACTCACAATGCATCAGTTTGCCTCCGTTCAGCCTCCATTCCTGGTGTCCATCTGACGAAACTGAGCCAAACTGATCCGTCCTGGCACACAATGTAAGTCAATGGGGACGGATCCGTTTTCTCTGGCACAATAGAAAACGGATCCGTCCTCCATTGACTTTCAATGGTGTTCAAGACGGCTCCGTCTTGGCTATGTTAAAGATAATACAAACGGATCAGTTCTGAACGGATGCAGACGGTTGTATTATCTAAACGGATCAAACGTGAGTGTGAAAGTAGCCTTATCCTAATGCATTCTGAATGGGGAGCAATCCGTTCAGGATGCATCAGGATGTCTTCAGTTCAGTCTTTTTGCCTTTTCAGGACTGAGATAAAACCGCAGCATGCTGCGGTTTTATCTCCGGCCACAAAAACTGGACACTTGCCTGAAAGGCATTTTTTTCCATAGGAATGTATTAGTGGTGGATCCGTTCAAATTGACGCATCCGGTATTCCAGTTTGCGCATGCGCAGACCTTTTAAAAATGTGAAAAAAATAAATACCGGATCCGTTTTGCCGGATGACACCAGAAAAACGGATCCAGTATTGCAATGCATTTTTCTGACTGATCAGGCAGGCAGTTCAGGCAACGGAACTGCCTGCCGGAATCGAACAACGCAAGTGTGAAAGTACCCTTAATGGCCAGTGTAAAAAAATATTATATATATATATATATATATATATATAATATATATTATATATATATATATATATATATATATATATATATATATATATATATATTGGAATAGTGTCTAGGAAAATTGGTAAATCGGCAAAAATGGTAAAATAACACTTGACCTAAGAAACGTGGCCATTTTCTGATGACCCTTTCCGTTAAATATATACATGAGGCTCACTATTCCTTGTGAAATAATGAACAATTTTGGATCTTTTTTCTTACCTCTGTTGTTCCTCCTAGAAAGTTATGAATGAGTTGACAACTGGCTGTTACCATCCCGCTTTTTAAAGGACTGTGCCCCTACACAGTTGGGCACTGATTGGACAGTATCGGAGTGCGCAGGGACATGCCCCATGTGGTAACGCCCAGTTGTCAGTTTATTCATAAATTTGTCTAAAACACTTTGCTATTCACTAAAACAGGTATGAGGTGCATGTGCGTATTTTTCTTCTGCAGGGGTAACATGTTAAAGGGGTTTTCTGGGCGTTTGATAAATCAATGTGGTAATTGTCTATGCAGTTTTTACAGGTTAAACACATTAACATGTTTCACCTGTAGAAAGAAAGAAAAACAAACTTTACTGGTAAAAATGCTTACTTTTTTAAATAACAGCACAAAAGAAACATGTAAAACCGCCCTAAGCAAGTGGCCCTCTTAAACACCTTGAAGACAACAGAATTAGTCAATGTGTGCGCCGAGAACATGTGGGCGTCTGGAACATTAGCTCTGATTCTTCCTGTTGCGGATAATTCTTTTCATTAAAGATTAGACCTATTAGCAGTATACCACAGACCTTGTAGTGCTGCATTATTCCAGGTATCTCCAACGGCCGTGTTCAAACATGGCAGAATTGCAGTAGATCTACGGCTGTTCCATCAAAATGGAGTTTGAAACAAAAAAAAACTTCCTGCAGAAAAAAAAACAAAAAAAAATTGGGCAGTGCTACGATATCAGATGGGTGGGTGTCCAACTCCCGAGATCCCTGCTGACCAGCTGTTTGAAGAGATCACAGTGCTCGTGTGAGCGCTGTGCGCCATCTAGCTTATAGTGGTGGTTCGGTGTAATTACAACTGTTTGACCCTTTCAAGTGAACTGGGTGAGCACTTGTAATTACCCCGCACCGCTGCTACAAGCTAGCACTACACGAGCACTGTGACCCCTTCATACAGCTGACTCCCAGGACCCCCGCCGACATTGTGCCCACATTGCTGAGAAAAATGAAGTTTTAATTTTATGCAAATGAGGCTTTAGTAGCAACAGGGGCGTTCCCTTTACTGCTAGAGGCTCTGCTCTCTCTGCAACTATTGCAGCTTCTCCACTTTGACAGGACCAGGCAGTGAAAACATGGCCCTGTCAAAGTGCAGAGGGCGCAGCAGTTGCCGAGAGAGCAGAGCCTCTAGGTGTAATGACCACGCCCCCGTTGCTCCTAGAGGCTCATTTGCATATATTAAAACCTTGTGTTTCTCAGTAATGCAGGCACATACGAACATGGGACCAACACAGATGTCTTCAGCTGCCAAGCGCCCATGTACCAGGTCAGCCAGTCTCTTAGGTAAAAAATCTGCCGACAGATGCCCTTTTAAAGGTGTACGGGCACCATTAAAGATTTGTCATAGGTGTTAACTTGATGACTTCGCACACGTCTTGGAGATCTAGCGGCTGCACTTTGATGTGTATCCCATCTCGCGCCTAGCTAACCTATAGAAAGGAGATGAGAAATAGATATTAAAATACAATTTTTTTTTTTTTTTAAACGGTTAGTAAAAAAAACAACCTGATCTCATAAATGCAAATGAGAGCTAAGCCAGGGGTCCTTCCACTATTTTGGCAGGTAGGTGTGCTGGTTGTATGTGATACATTTTTGTCTCGCTCCTTTCCCATGAATTAGATGACTGCGTACAATGTAATGTTCCGAGAGTATGTTCTCCCGCATTAGTCATAGAGCGGCCGGCTTCATTTCTGCCTGACACCTCCCGGGAAGACGCCAGTAATTAATGAATGTGATCCAGTACGTAGAACGCTGCTTCATTTCCCACTGTTTCTTAGCAAATAGACGTCGTGTTCATTTATATCTGCTGCCACTGTCGTGTAGAATCTGCTCGCGTCTGCCCACGTCATCTCCAGTTTTGGTTGGGACAGTAAAAGGCACCGAAATCTGTCCCTTTCTTCCTTCCTTGTAGAAATGGATCTGACGCTTCATTCCCAGCCAAGTGTGTGAACTGAGCGGACCCGCTGCGAGATGTCCTGAGGATAAGACTTCACCATAGATATTAGACAAGTAGGAACATGTAGAGGTTGTAAGAGAAGATGCAGCCTGACACTTGTAAATGAAGCGGCAGCTCCCTGGTGTCCTACCACCCGTCTTTAGTCCAAAATATGTCTTTTATAATGGAGTCCATTAGTTTGCTGTGTTCTTGTCTAAAGGCCTTGGTACTGACATGGCAGGGAAATTTAATTTGTAGGAAATTTTTGAAGTTGAGGGTGAATGACAACATTTTGGAATAAATGGCACTTTCCGTTTTAGGAAGCAGGTTCATTACCTGGTGCATCTGGTATGTGGCATGTGGTCGTCTTGTGGCCATGCAAGCCAAAGGATCATTGTATTGAAGGGGTTGTCCGGGCTTTTTAATATTGATGACCTGTCCTCAGGATAGATCATCCATATGAGATTGGCGGGGGTCCGGCATCCGGCACCCCCACGATCAGCTGTACGGGGAGATGACGCACGCGCTGTCTCCCTTCCTGTCCGATACTATGTCTATGGAACAGCAGCAGCGGACAGGAAGAGAGAAGGGAGATGGCACGTGCACGCACAGTCTCCCCATACAGCTATTCGACGGGGCTGTCGGACCCCTGCTGATCTGATAATGATGACCTATTCTGAGGATGCAAAGAAAAAGGGGGTCAGTCAGCACATCCCAGTGCGCAGGTGCACGCTGCCATGGCTAGAAACACAAAGAAAAAAACAATACAACAGCACTCTGCAAAACAAATAAAGTACAATAATGCCATATGGCACTATCCTTAGGATGGTCATCGCTATTAAAAAGCCCAGATAACTTATTTAATGTAGAAAAATAAAAATCATACATGGTCTAGTATGCAACAACCTCTTTCTAACAAAGCTAGAACCAGCCCTGTACCTCACATGGATCCAGGGATATCCCCATTGAGGCTCGGTGAGCAGGACTTAGAAAAAGAGCAAACAGCAGGTGGCGCTATGCAGATATTTCAGTGAATCACTCTGTATCCATTATACATATTTAATTACATGCCACTACAAAAGTATTCAGATCCATGTGCTGGTTTGAAAACTGTAGAATATTATTTGTTGGCCAACCCCTTTAACTTCCCAGCTTATCGCAGCCTTATGTGCCCAGGCTAGGGTAAGGTTTGATTTATTACTGTAGGAAAAATCTGCCATACTATAAAGCATAAGCCTTAGGACTAGATGACAACTTGTGGCCGTGTGACCACTCAAGTAGCAAGTGTCATGCTGGCAGTCATCTAGGAATAGTGAATGGGGCCCCATTAAAATCGAACAGGTTTGGATTTCTGCTGACTATTGTGTCACCGCCACTGTAACTTGTAGTTCGAAATGTAACCACATTCACTGTCATTATGTTTGACCTTACAGTTGTGCGACTACACGTTGCCTTGTAGCCCTAAGCTTAGAGAAAAATGGTTGTCTGTGAATTTTGACAGAATTGGCGTCAAATCTAATTTATTTAGCGGCAGGCTACTGACTGTACACCGAGGTTTGCGTGATGTGCGGCCATACCACAGTGGTTAGGCAGTGCTGTGCATGGCGGCTGTAGACAGACAAGGGCTTGTTTATGTGCAGTCCTTCAGGTCACGCCAAGATTTCCTGCTGTGACCGAGGCAGAGGGAGCTGCTGCTTTCTATGTCTGACGTAGACCGTTTACTTGGTGCTAAAACAAATGTGAAGCCCTCCTATTTTTAAGTTGTGGACCCTTTCATTTTATAAACCGGATGCAGTAGTCCTACCATTTACTCGGTATGTCTCTCCAGAGAGACTTTGTTGTGATCAGATACAGTATGATTTCTGGCCGGACTGCGGCTGTGTCTTGGTACACATGATATAAAGAAGTTCAGATGTTGGCTCCCTATTCAGGAAAATGCATTACAGCCTTAGACCTAGTTCATACTTGGCGTTATGAAGAATGTGATTTACGTGATTCTGCAGGAAACCACACCTTTGCCATACTGAAAACGGGTAATATGAGTTGGGCATTGATAAAAAATAAACAAAGCATTAACTGTTTATTCCCCGATGTTCCAGCCACACTGCTCCGGTCCGCCCCGCCAGCCTCTGTTTACTTGGCTGCAGCAGTGACTTATTTAAACCTACCCAATTTGATGGCCTCAGTGGTCTTATGCCAAATAACATCGAGGACACTGATTGGCTGCAGTGGTCACATAGGTGCATTGACATGCCAACACAGCCTTAAAACAGACCGGTGGGGGTTGGGATAAATGGGTAAAGCCTCAGGCACATGACCGTATTCTTAATCCGTTGGCCATCTATGTTTTTTGCAGCTAGTACACAATTTTTATTTTATTTTTTTATACTTTTTTTTCCTTTTTTTTTTTTTTTTTTTTTTTTTTTTTATTCCACAAATTATAGAACATGTCCTATTTTGGTCTATTTTGCAGACAAGAATAGCCACTTCTGTTGATGGGAGTGAGAGAAACGCAGAATGCACAGACATGTGCATGAAACCTGAGTAAAGCTGCTTTTATCGTTTTAGCTGATTTAATCACATTCTATCACAGCTTTTTGCCTGGCTTGGACAACCCCTTTTTTTTGGAAGACCTTCTACAAAATGTTTCCTTTTAAAGGAAACCTGTCATCAACGTTATGCTGCCCATACTAACGGTAGTATAAAGTAGGGACAGGTGAGTTGATTTCAGTGGTCTGTCATTTTAAAAGTAAGTGGTTGCTGAGAACCAACATCACAATCATTGCAGACTGGGCCTGGAAAAAGTCCTGACCACCTGAGAAGAGTCCTGGTTATTCATGAAGTCCTGCTCTCCGGCCCACCTGCTGATGACTGACAGTCTTCTACCTAGTTTTCTCTCTTTTTCTCTCTAGGAGAGAACTGCCAATCATCAGCAGATGGATAAGAGAGCAGGAGATATGAATAATTATGACTCTTCTCAAGTAGATCTGACTCTTCTCAAGGCCTGGGCTGCAATGATTATGATGCTGGTTCTCAGCAGCCACTTAGTTTTAACTCATGAGTGACACACAGCTGAAATTAGCATTTCTGTCACTAATTTGTGCTGCCCTCAGTGAGGGCAAAGGAAAACGATATTGCAAACACACTGCTATGTATGAGGTGGTTTGTCTTCATGGAGTCTGGGGAATGCTAAAAACGTGGACAGCAAATGTTGTCCAAGGCCTCATGCACACGGCCGTTGTTTTGGTCCGCATCAGAGCCGCAGTTTTGGCGGCTCGGATGCGGACCCATTCACGTCAATGGGGCCGAGAAAGATGCAGACAGCGCTCCGTGTGCTGTCCTCATCCTTTGCTCTGTTTCGTTGCCCCGCAAAAAAAATATAACCTGTCCTATTCTTGTCCTCGCTTTGCGGACAAGAATAGGCAGTTATATTAAAGGCTGTCCGTGCTTTTCTGCAAATTGTGGAACGCACACGGACGCCATCAGTGTTTTGCGGACCGCAAAACACACTGGCCGTCTGTATGAGGCCTTAAAAGCAGCAGATGAAACTTAAAACCCACACGTTGGTCAGTAGTAGGATTGTTGAATGGATTTTTTTTTTCAAGACTTTCACTGCTCAAGTATTCAGTGCTTATATATTTAATTAGATTTCTTTTCTGTTCATTTGGTTGCTATAAAAAGTGATGTTGTGAAATGGCCGAATGAACCTTAGATTTCAGAAGGACTTCCAACCATCTGATTTGTATAGGGCCTCCCTACTCTCCCACTAGAGCTTGGTCGACTGTTATCTTGTGTATGGCCGGCTTAAGTTTTTTTTTTTTTCCAGCTCTTAGATCTAGATGAACTATCCTCTGTATAGCTCCTCAATGTCAGTTTGCTGGGGTCCAATACCTGGCACCCCTAATGAACAGCTGCTTTTTTGGCAGGGGCTATAAACTAGACATTGAATGGAGCCAGCATCCTGCAGCTCAGTTCCCATTCAAGTAAATCCACTACACAGCGGACAGAGCCTTCTGCTTCCAGCTGTGTCCACTGTCTACTTTCCTGTGCCAATGGCTGCCGAAAACAGCATTTATTATGTAGAGAAAGTTAATACAAAGCACTTACTAATATATTATCCATATTGCCTCCTTTGCCGGCTGTATTAATTCTTCCATCATGTTACACACTGCTTCTTTCCCTGGTTACAACCACCCTGCAAACCAGCAGTAGTGGTCGTGCCTGCACACTATAGGAAAAAGTGTTGGCCCCTCTGGTGACCAGGACCATGGGAGTGGACATAGGCTGGTGCTTTTTCCAATAGTGTGCAAGCACAGCCACCACAGCTGGATTGCAGGGTGGTCGTAACCAGTGTATAATGTGATGGGGAAAAATGAATCCAGCGAGGAAAGAAGGCAATATGGACTATCACAATACATTAGTAAGTGCCTTGTATTAACCTGATAAATGTGACTTGTCGAAGTTAGACAACGACTTTAAGCTTCTGTTTGATAGCAAAACACGGTGAATCCCCCATGTTGAAAGTGGTCTTCTGGGGGGGGGGGGGGGGGGGGGGGGGGGGTGGCCTTCTCAAAGAAGATGGTTGGTGTACACAACATATGCTATGCATTATAACTATTGGTCCTACTACATTCAGGTATTAGGAAATTGCATTGCCCTGCGTGTCTGCCTGCAGTATTACATCAATGAGAGGCCTCTAAGAGAGGTTTGCACTCCTTGATGGGAAATATGATCTTGCATATTTCCAGTAAACTGACTCATGGTTATGCAATCCTTTTTGTAAGCATATATGGATTAACACATTACCACAATTTTCACCACTTGATCAAATGTTTAATCACAGGAAATCCCATATTCGTGACCTATAAAGTCCCATAAATCACCCTAGAACTCGCTGTCCTGGTACTATTGCCAGCGCTGTATATAGTGATGTTAAATGATGCACTGTATATGTAGTCCTTGATTATATAGATGGCTAATCCTTACTTCCCCTTCACATACCTTCATCCATATCAGTCATTTGGTCTCTCCAAAATCAGCAGGTTTGGACAACTTGCATCTAAGGCCGTGTTCACATCACGTTTTTGTCCTACGCCATATACACATGACAGGCGTTACATGGATGCCATACAGCGACATAATCACCATAGGGTTCCATTGTAAAAAATAATAAGTGGAGGTCCCAGGTTTCAATACTGATCCGGTGCCTTCTCAAACTGATCGGCCGAGGTCCAGGGTGTGGATCCCCGACTGATCAGATACTGATCACCTCTCCTCTCGATATGTCATTAGTATTTGATTGTTGGGGGTTCGACACCCATGACCTATGCCGTAAAGTCTTGGAAACCCCCTTTTTTTTTATTTTTTTATTTTTATTTTTTTTACTTTCTTTTATAAGACTATCTGCTCCCTTTTTATTTAAAAAACTGTCGCGCAACCCCTTTTAAGATCTTCCAGTGTGTGTGACATGCCATGTGTCGGGAAAGAGATTCCTCACACTGTTGATCTGAATTTCTACATTCTTCTCATCATAGAAAATCATTTTCCTAGAGGTGTCCATTCTTATTAAAACATGTAAGGAATTGCTATGTATGCATTTCACAAGTTTACAGGCTCCAAGGTTGGCGTTTCACATCAACATATCTGTAAAGATTCTTCTTCTGAATGATGCACTAACAGTCCTTTGTAGGCCGCACTTTCCTTGTATTTAGATGGGGCGTCTGAGGGAGATTGGCTGGGAAGGCCAAGTAACAATTCTTGAAGCATAGACCAGGTTTTCCATGGTTTATTTTTCTATCTTTTGTCTTCCAGCCTTGATTTGTCTTTGCTCTAGTTGCATCAAAAGCAACTACACGTGTGAAACCGACGGTGCTTGCATGGTCTCCATTGCCAACATAGATAAAGTAGAGCATCACATGCGGGCATGCATTTCTGCAAGCGAACTCGTCCCGGCAGGAAAACCGTTTTATTGTCTTAGTTCAGAAGATATCCGCAACACTGAATGCTGCTACACAGACTACTGCAACAAAATCGACCTCCTGGTCCCAAGTGGTATGTATTAAGCCCCAGCAGATTGTGTGCCTGGTCTGCTTCCAGTTGTAGGCTGGAATCGCATGTGCGGTTTTAGTGGGAGTGGATGCAGGGGTATTTTGTTTATTTTTATAATTTTTTTTTTTAAGTGGGAGTGGATACAAAACAGGAAAAGTATCAGTTTCTTTTATACTTTTCCTTCATTTTGGGTCCACTTATGACTTTTCTTCAAAACCAACTTCATGTGTGATTCCACCCGAAAGGGTCCTATTAGACTGTCTGATATTTGGGCAGGATGAGCACGATAAACACGTCCATTGGCATTGATTTATGCACTTTATTAAGCAGGCTGATGCAACGTGGATGTGGGAGGACGGATTGCTGCAGCACTTTCTCCCTCATTTAGTTCTATTGATTATCGTCAGCACATGTGAGATTACACAGAGAAATGCTCTGCTGGTAATCCATGGAAATCAGCCGAGAATAGTAGTAGCTACGTGGACTCTGTTTTTTTTTTTTTTTTTAGATTAAAGGGGTTCTGCAGTTTTTTTTTAAACTGATCTATCCTCTGGATAGATCGGCAACTGATCGGCGGGGGTCCGACACCCGGGACCCCCGCTGATCAGCTGTTTGAGAAGGCAGCGGCGCTGGCAATAGCGCCGCAGCCTTCTCACTGTTTATCGCTGGCACAGTGACGTCACGACTAGTATCAATGTCCTGGGCGGGGCCAAGCTCTGTTCACTTGAATAGCGCTTTGCCGCACCCAGTCCAGTGATACTGGATACTCTAGTCCAGTGATACCCTGTCCAGTGATACTCTACTGGACTATGATTTATGTGAAAATACATAGATTAAGTGATTACCGTAGTTGAAGTCCTACTGCTTTCTGCTTTAGGTGTCACAAAGGAGAATCCACCTTCAGGCTGGGGCCCAGTAGAGCTTGTAGCTGTCATAGCTGGTCCTGTATTTCTCATTGGCGTTATCATTATCGTGGTGGTCCTTTTCCACTGCCACCAGAGGGTTTATCACAACCGCCAACGACTTGACTTGGAGGATCCGTCATGTGAAATGTATCTGGCAAAAGATAAAACTCTTCCAGACTTAATTTATGATCTGTCTACATCTGGATCTGGCTCAGGTATAGTTCTTGGTAATACAATGCACTTTTGTATGTGGGTGTGTATCCATAAATGTATTTTTAATGACTCTAAAGAGTTATGGATTGAGTTAGAGGTCAACTTGAATTTTACAATTGAAGGTTGACTGTGAGGAGCATGCATTAGGGAGTCTGGAGGTGGGTGGATCGCAACCTGCAGCTTCTGAACTTTCCAGGCTCCTGGCTTACGGCAGACTGCATCAAATAAAATGTGAGTTTGGTCAAACATGAGACTCTGTTGAAATCGGCATGCCTGGCACTACTGCATGCCACTCCCAGAGAGGGCAATATGAAGTAGGTGCCAGGTTCCATCTAAGGCAGGCATCCTCAAACTGTGGCCCTCCAGCTGTTGTAAAACTACAACTCCCACAATGCCCTGCTGTAGGCTGATACCTGTAGGCTGTTTGGGCATGCTGGGAGTTGTAGTTTTGCAACAGCTGGAGGGCCACAGTTTGAGGATGCCTGCTCTAAGGGCTCATGCACACGACCATGAAACACGGTTCATATCTCTGCCACATCTCCCAGGCCAACAGGGCTCCCTGAACTGAACTGACTGTATCATAGGGGGAGATTTATCAAACTGGTGTAAAGTAGAACTGGCTTAGTTGCCCACAGCAACCAATCAGATTCCACCTTTCATTTTCCAAAGGAGCTGTCAAAGATAAAAGGTGGAATCTGATTGGTTGATATGGGCAACTAAGCCAGTTCTACTTTACACCAGTTTGATAAATCTCCCCCATAGTGTTTTATGAGACTGTTCGTGGATCACTTGTACAGAGCTCACAGTTCGGTACGAGACCCGTGATCAGAAACAAACACTTTCATAAAACACTATGATTCAGTCAGTTCAGGAGAGCCGGGGACGGCCCGGGAAATCCGGCAGGCATCTTGTAGGGGTCACAGCTCTCTAGGACGTACCGTTCCTGAGATTCCCAAAAAGTGATCTGCATTAGCTAATACAAGCCTGCAAGTCTTTCTCTTCATATCCCACCTGCCATACACACGGTCACATGTACCTTAGTCTCCACATACACACAGTTTTACTCCAGGTTTCCATAACAACCCAGCCATTTTTCTTCACTGCTGTAGGTCAGCTTTAGGCTAGGGCTACACGGCAACAATAAGTCGCACGACACATAGGGCACAATTACACTGTTACAAGTGTCGCGCGACAATTTTTATAATGATAGCATATGGTGTTGCACTGTGACATGCTGCGACTGCAACGCAACAGTCGCAGAAAAAGCCATCTTGGATGGAATTTTTGCAACTGTCGTGTCGCAGCATGTCATGTCACAGTGCGACACCATAGCCTATCATTATAAAAATTGTTGAAACAAAATGTTGCACGACACATGTTGTCTTGTAGACCTAGCATTAAAGGAGCAGGGGGCCGGGGCCGCTATTAAAGGGGCAGCTGCTGTGGAGGTCACTGTCAAGGGACTGGGGTGCTTTAAAACGCACTGTTAAAGGGGCGGGCTGCTGTAAAGGTCAAAGTTAAGGGGATGGGCTGCTGTGGAGATCCCATTTTAGAGTGGCGGGGTCAGTATTAAGGGGTGGGGTGCTGTAGAGGTCACTGTTATGGGGGATACTGTATCTTTTAACGACACGCTCAAACATTAAATGAAATAGATGAAATATACCTATGTGAAGCCGTGTCTTTCTGCTAGTCTGTGATAAAAGCCTGTTGGTCAGGGCTCACTTTTTACAGTTGACAAGTAGACTTCATGTAACTGTTTATCTCCTGTCCACAGGACTTCCACTTTTTGTCCAGCGCACTGTAGCGAGAACAATCGTGCTTCAAGAAATCATCGGGAAAGGGCGCTTTGGTGAAGTATGGCGCGGGAAGTGGAGGGGAGGGGACGTGGCAGTCAAAATCTTCTCATCTCGAGAAGAAAGGTCATGGTTCAGGGAGGCCGAGATCTATCAGACTGTGATGCTGCGTCATGAGAACATTCTGGGATTTATCGCAGCAGACAACAAAGGTATAATACCTCAAACCTCTCTGATATATCTGTATGGATGCCTCCTTTTTTTATATTTCTGCCGAGCTTGTTCATATATTCAATCATTATTAGAAGCCAGTTTTCTGACCTGATTTTTAATGTTCTCTCTCTTGCAGACAATGGGACGTGGACGCAGTTGTGGCTCGTGTCCGATTACCATGAACATGGCTCTTTATTTGACTATCTGAACAGATATACAGTTACCATAGAGGGGATGATAAAGCTTGCCCTCTCTGCAGCCAGTGGCCTTGCCCATTTGCATATGGAAATAGTTGGAACTCAGGGTAGGTCTCCCTTCAACCCCTTCTCTCTGATTTCCACCAAGCAGTCTTCATCAACCATTACATTTTTTAAATCCTTTTTGTTAAATAGGAAAACCTGGAATAGCACACAGAGACCTCAAGTCCAAAAACATCCTGGTAAAGAAAAATGGCGTGTGCGCCATTGCAGACTTGGGTCTTGCTGTCCGGCATGACTCTCTGACCGATACAATAGATATCGCTCCAAACCAGAGAGTTGGGACCAAACGGTAAGAAACCTCCTCTACCCCTGGTGCACCTTTCTGTGTATATATATATATATATTTATT
Organism: Bufo bufo; assembly: GCF_905171765.1. Classification (NCBI taxonomy): domain Eukaryota; kingdom Metazoa; phylum Chordata; class Amphibia; order Anura; family Bufonidae; genus Bufo; species Bufo bufo. The sequence continues at coordinate 554,362,474 of NC_053391.1, forward strand.
TATTTTTATTGTGATGATCAGTTTTTGGTTATATACTATTAGCTAGATCTTTGCTTATGACAACAAAGACTATATTAGTAAGTGCCATATACTCATCGTACCTGCATGTTGGTCTAAAGTAGCCAATCCCTTTTAAATATCATATAGTAAAGCAGTTGAATGCACTAATTTTCAATTTTAAAAAGATTTTGTGCAATGTGGGTTAAGCAAATGTATTGGTTTTGCTATACTTTCGTCTTCAGTTGCCATTTCTGATAATCAAGAGGGGGGGACACTGGCTGAATGATAAAGGTCTCTGCGGTTGGCTTGGGAGGGGACCATAAAACTCACTAGCTTCCTTCCTTTCATAATGCAGATACATGGCTCCAGAAGTCCTGGATGAAAGTATAAATATGAAGCACTTTGACTCCTTTAAGTGTGCAGACATTTATGCTCTTGGCTTAGTGTACTGGGAAATTGCTCGTAGATGCAGTGCTGGAGGTAAGACTTTTTTATTTATTTTTTTCCATTAATTCAATAAGCTTTTTATTGAAAACGTGTGAAGATCAATTCGTAAAGTGTTGGTTCACAGTTGATCTTGTACATATTAGATGACTGCAAAATTGTCAATAACTTAAAATACCTAGAACTGTGAATGGTCAAATGCTTTCACCCTGATGGGCAGACGGTATAAATTGCCTGGGGTCATCTCTTGTACTTATTCTGCAATTAGATACACACTGTATTGCTTTTACCTGCTTATGCAGTTTACTAAAGGCTCCTTTACACTGCACCATTTAGCAGACAATTGTCGGGAAGGAAATGTCCCTTCCCAACAATCGCTTGCTAACGCCAGTCACAGGTATTTAACCCATAATGTGGCTTTACCCAGGAGGGATGCATTCCCAAGACTTCAGCTTCCCTGCAAAGCGATTTGGAGAAGCCGTTGGATGTCTCTGAAAGCTCTGATCTCTGAAGAAACCAGGGCTTTTAGAGCTGTAGTTCCTATGGAGTACAGCAGGTGGCAGGGCTCCATAAGAATATAGCAAATCTGCAATGAATTGGAAGAGCAATTAAATACAGTGGGCCAGATTTATCATTACTCTGACAGCTCACTCCACTTTCACATATGGCTAAAGTCAGTTTTAGCCAAGTCAGATTTATGATCGGCCCTTTAAGATTGTAATAAATGTGGTTTGACGGTAGTAGTTTATCCGTCAGTAAGCAGCTTTACAAAAGTCGCACATCTTTACGAAAAAGTTGCATGTTCTATTAAAAAGTCTCATAAGATGAGCATGGTCCTCACTGGAGTGAAATTGCGCATTTTTTTACGACTTTTTTGCGACTTTTTAAATAGTCCCAATAGTAAATCTGTCTAGAGATTCCTTTACATAAGAAAACACGCCCACTTTCAGAAAACTGGCGAGCATAGTGCAGAGCAGAAAAAAGTCGCAAATGTTTTTTGCGACTTTTTCACTCCGTTATTCTGACTTGAGCTAATGATAAATCTGGCCCAATGTGTTGTAGAAGCGATCTAACAAGTTCTTATTATAGATATGAAAAGGTTAATAAAAACCCCAAAAGTTTTTAAAAATAGTAAAAAATATACATCGTAGACATCACGTGTTCCAAAATGTCTATACTATTAAAATATAAAAATATTTATCCTGAAAAGCGCACCGAAAAAATCAATATGGCAGATTCGCTGATAAAGTGATCAGTCATACACACTCCAAAATGTTATCAATAAAAACGTTCTAGATCCTCTTGCAAAAAAATGAGCCAGATCCATACACATAACTATAAAAATGTTATAAGTAGAGATGAGCGAATTTCTCAAACTAGGCCGGGTCGCCAAATTTTTTGAAAAAATTTGGATTGATCCGAATGTGTTCGCAGCGAATCACATTGAAAATGGCTACTGTATTTTTCGCCCTATAAGACGCATCGGCCCATAAGACGCACCTAGGTTTTTGAGGAGGAAAATAAGTAAAAAAATATTTTTAACCAATAGGTGTGCTTTTGGTGGGTTTTGAACTAATTGTGGTCTGTGGATGGCGAACTGTTATGGGGGATCTGTGGGTGACGCACTGTTATGGGGGATCTGTGGGTGACGCACTGTTATGGGGGATCTGTGGGTGACGCACTGTTATGGGGGATCTGTGGGTGACGCACTGTTATGGGGGATCTGTGGGTGACGCACTGTTATGGGGGATCTGTGGGTGACGCACTGTTATGGGGGATCTGTGGGTGACGCACTGTTATGGGGGATCTGTGGGTGACGCACTGTTATGGGGGATCTGTGGGTGACGCACTGTTATGGGGGATTTGTGGGTGACGCACTGTTATGGGGGATTTGTGGGTGACGCACTGTTATGGGGGATCTGTGGGTGACGCACTGTTATGGGGGATCTGTGGGTGACGCACTGTTATGGGGGATCTGTGGGTGACGCACTGTTATGGGGGGGGATCTGTGGGTGACGCACTGTTATGGGGGGGGATCTGTGGGTGACGCACTGTTATGGGGGGGGGGGATCTGTGGGTGACGCACTGTTATGGGGGGGGGGGATCTGTGGGTGACGCACTGTTATGGGGGGGGGGGATCTGTGGGTGACGCACTGTTATGGGGGGGGGGATCTGTGGGTGACACATATATAGCATCTTATGCTATGTGTCATCCACAGATCCCCTCCATAACAGTGTCCCTGTAGTGAATGACCCTCAATACAAGGGGTAGGGGTCGCATCTGCTTTTAGAATGACAGCGGGGCCCGTGCAGTGACTGTATTCTACTACACGGGCCCCGCTCACTGTATAATCGTATTTGTATTCTGTAATAGTTAATTGTGTATATAATGTAATCGCATTATCAGCGCTACTTACAACTACAAGCGCTCAGTAGGTAGCAGAGAGGAGGGAGGAGGCAGGCCGGGAGGACGTGCGCTGGCAGCGTGAGTCACTATGTCATGCGCCCACGCCGCCTGCTTCATTCATAAAGTGGGTGGCGCAGGCGCGTGACGTAGTGAGTGACGCGCCGTCCTCCCGGCCTGCCTCCTCCCTCCTCTCTGCTACCTACTGAGCGCTTGTATCATTGAAAATACGGCAAAATCAGCAGCATTCGCCCCATAAGACGCACTGCTATTCCCCCCCCCCCCCCCCCACACACTTTGGGGGGGGGGGGGAGTGCGTCTTATAGGGCGAAAAATACGGTATTTGCTGGCGTCAGAGAGCCTTTATAGTGATATAGATCACTGTGCCTTTCAGTAACACGCATAGTGAGTCTGGTAGTGAAACAATACTGTGAGTCAGTATGACATGCAGATGACAGGCGTCGCTCTTAGAATCAATGCACACTTCACTTATTTGGGCAGTTACTGACCAAATAACTCATGAGTGAACTCAGCCTTACAGGTCAATGTTAGCATCAAGAAGAAGCGCACTCCTTTTACACCGTCAGCAGCTGATTCCACATAGATGTCTACAGAACCTGTTCTATTAAACCAGTGGTTCTCAACCTTTCTAAAGCCGTGACCCCTTAATACAGTTCCTCATTACATTTTTTTCCTTGCTACGTCATAACTAATTTTGCTACTGTTATGATGACCCACCAAAAACACGCACAGACACCAATACACCAAATGTTAATTCAAATACACAAGTATTCATTCATAACCACAGAACTTTAGCATAAATACAAAATATTTGTAAACAAAATAAATAACTTTAAAATAAATAATAAACCACAAATACCCCCTAAAAAATAAATCAGTGGTGCGCACAGTACCCCTCAAATAAATAACTCAGTGGTGCTCACAGTACCCCCCCCCCCCCCCCCCAAAAAAAATAAATCAGTGGTGCGCACAGTACCCCTCAAATAAATAACTCAGTGGTGCTCACAGTACCCCCCCCCCCCAAAATAAAAATAAATCAGTGGTGCTCAGGGTACCCCTCAAATAAATAAATCAGTGGTGCTTCAAGTCCCCCCCCCCAAATAAATAAATCAGAAGTGCTCAGGGTCCCCCAAATAAATAAATCAGCGGGGCTTCAGGTCTCCCCCAAATAAATAAATCTGCGGGGCTTCAGGTCTCCCCCAAATAAATAAATCTGCGGGGCTTCAGGTCTCCCCCAAATAAATAAATCTGCGGGGCTTCAGGTCTCCCCCAAATAAATAAATCTGCGGGGCTTCAGGTCTCCCCCAAATAAATAAATCTGCGGGGCTTCAGGTCTCCCCCAAATAAATAAATCTGCGGGGCTTCAGGTCTCCCCCAAATAAATAAATCTGCGGGGCTTCAGGTCTCCCCCAAATAAATAAATCTGCGGGGCTTCAGGTCTCCCCCAAATAAATAAATCAGTGGTGCATCAGGTTTCCCCCAAATAAATAAATCAGAAGTGCTCAGGGTCCCCCAAATAAATTAAGCCTTGCTCAGCCAAATAATTAAAATAAAATTAGCCAGGCTCAATTAAATCATTGGTGGCAGTGGTGCTCAGTGGCGGTGTCATTAACGAAAAAACTCGGACCTCAGCAGACAGGCGGCCCGACTTACCCGTCCAGACGTCAGGCTCCTTCAAGCACAGGCAGTGATAGGACATCACTTCCTGTGCGCGAGGATAAGGGGCCGCTGCCGTTGTGCGGGCGACCCACAATAGGAAGCCTCAGGCGACCCCCCCCCCCCCCCCCCCCCCCCCCCCCCCCCCCCCCCCCCCCCCCCCCCCCCCCCCCCCCCCCCCCGGAAAGGGCCGATCGACCCCCAAAGGGGTCGTGACCCCTAGGTTGAGAACCGCTGTATTAAACACTTATACAAGTAGAGCCCCCCTTCATTTGGTCATCCGCCTTCATTCGGTCAGCATTTGGTCAGTAATCATCAGTATTGCTAATGCCAAAAAAAACTGGAGTGGATCCAAAACAGAGATGACACGTGAATATTGGAATATTTGCATGTCTTCTGTGTTTTGTACTCACTCCTGCTTTTGGCCACCATAATCATAATTCTGATGCAAAATGTGGACCATGTCATGCAGGCCTCACAGCTGTTACTTAGACAGCATCCGTTGTGCGTCTCATTTTATCTTCCTTCTGACAGATCAGAAGAAGGGTCAAATAAATGATGTCAGTCAGGCCAAAAGGCAAAATAGTGGCCCAGTCATGAAGTGGGGAGTGTGTGAACAGCATGAGAAGTCCACAGAGTGGCCCTATGACATAGTGGTGAGGTGGAAGCAGCATCAGGAGACCACAGAGTGGCATGGTGACATACTGTGGAGGTGGCAGCATCAGGAGACCACAGAGTGACCCAGTGACAGTGGGGAGGTGGGTGGCAATACCAGTACCAACTGAAGATGGTGGGTGAAAGAAGGAGCACGTGGCAGCATCAGAATAGTAGCTGAGGCAGGTAGCCAGAAGAAACCGGTCTCTTTTGTCAAACTGTTGTTGTGGCACCATGGATGATCTAGACTGATGCATTGGTGGGTGGAAATCCTGGCTGATCCACGCCTGATTACTTCTTGACAAATGTCAGTCTCTCCACATTTTGGGTGGACAGGCGCATTCTCCTCGGGGTAACGGCCCCCGCCGCACTAAACATCCGCTCTGATGCCACACTACTGGCCGGGCAGGACAGCTTTTCCAGGGCAAACTCTTCCAGTTGCGGCCACAAATCTAGTTTGGCTGCGCAGTAGTCCAGCCGATCTTCAATGTGGGATGGCAGGGTGCTGTCCAAGTATGTCACCACCTGCTGGTTCAGGTCCTGCTCCACGTCTAGCTGCTGGCGAGTAGTTGGTGCAGATAGGCAGCGGCCAACTGACTACATAGGATGTCTCTATAGTAGTTCAGTTTGTCTTCCCTCTCAGCGGGTGTAAATAAATAAAGGCCCACATTTTGGACCGGTAGCAAGGGTCCAACAAGGTGGAGAGCCAGAAGTCATCCCTCTGTCGAATGGTGACAATTCGGCTGTTTCTACGCAAGCGAGCATGCATCGGGCCATTTGTGCAAGTGACTCGGAGGGACTCTCTTCCTCCATCTCCACTGCATACTGCCACAGTGTGTCTGGGACCTCTGCCTCGTCTTCCTCATCGCCCTGTAGCTCCTCTTGCTGTTCCTGCTCTTCCTCTCATGTCATCTGTGTACAAAAACCACCTATTTCGTTACACATTGCATGTGCTCCAATGTCGTGCTCCTCCAGTTCAGCCCCCACAGGGCTCATATGGCTTTGAGATCTAGGCACCACGTCTCTAGTCCCCTGACCAGCCAGATTTACCAGCATCTGTTCTACGACATGAAGCAGTGGAATGACCTCGTTCATCCCGTAGTCCTGGCAACTGACAAATAATGTGGCCTCCTCAAAGGGCCTGAGCAAACGGCAGGTGTCACGCATGAGCTGCCATTGGCTGACATTGAATTTACTCAGAGGAGTACTCCTGTCCGCTTGGATCATCAAGAAATCGTTTATTGCCTTTCTCTGTTCATATAGTCGGTCCAAAATATGGAGGGTGGAATTCTAATGGGTGGAAATGTCGCATATCAGCCTATGTTGGGGGATGCTGTTCTGCCGCTCAAGGAGGCTGTGCAGGAACCACATTCACCCAGTGGGCCATACAGGACATGTATTGTCCCTGACCGTAGTTACAGCTCCACACGTTGGCGCTGCCGTGCACTTTGGCAGACACCAACAGGCTCAAGGACGGGCCCACCTTCTGTTCTACATATGTGTGCAGGGCTGGTACTACCTTTTTTCAAAGAAATGACAGCTTGGGACTCTCCACCTCTGCTTCTGCACAAGCCATCAATTCTCTGAAAGGTGCAGAGTCCACCACTTGGAAAGAGGTACTAAAGCACCAGCAACTTGGCCAGGAGCACATTCAGCTTCTGCGCTGTTGGATGAGTGCACACATACTGTTGTCTCTTGGCAATTGATTCGGTGATCAATTGCTGACTGAATACTGACGAGGAGCGGGAGCATCAGGACCAGCAGATGATGAGAGGGACAGACAGCTCCCTTCGGCTGAGGTAGTGGAGCCTTGACTGCCTGAAATCGGGTGCGTGCCACTGGGTGATGCAGCGGTTGCTGCAGCAGGCTGGACCACCACATCGGGGCCATGGTTCTCCCAGGCCACTTTATGGTGACGCTGCATATGTTGATGCAGGACCATGGTGCCAACATTGGCACCCTGGCCACACTTCACCTTCTGCCCACAGATTCTACAAATGGCCATGTTCACCTCCAGCGGCTTAACAAAAAACTGCCGCCACACCGAGTAGGTAATTTTACCCCCAACACTCTGCACTGACTGACTGCTACCGCCGCTGCTCCCGTGAACCCCTGCACCACTACTTTCTGGGCAGGTAGGCTCCGCCGAAGCGGGTTGTCTACCCCGGGCACGTTTGGCTCCTGACCTCCCACTGCTGCCACTCTGCTGACTCTCGCCCACACTAGCAACTAGCTGGCTCCGCTGCCTCACAGGCAAGCCACCCTCTTCTCCCGATGATGATGCCCCTAATTCACCTGGCTCCCTAATTCACCTGGCTCCCAAGTGCGATCAGCTACATCATCATCATCGAGTACTGTCTGCACGTAACTGATGTCCTCCTCAACGGTCTCTAGGTCAGGAGCCTGACCGCTCGCAACACTAACTCCCACGCCTCATCACTACTTTCCCGCCTACCGGAGGAAGCAGCGGATGTCTCCTCCACATCTTGGCTGGCCAGTAGCTGCTGACTGTCCTCTAGTAGCTTGTCCTTGCTGTATAGCGGAGCTGAGCCCACAGCATATAATACTTCTCTGGCTTAGGGAACAGAAAGGGACAGGTGTAGGGTGAGGGCACAGGGCCTGCTCCCGGGCCATGCCAACTAAGGGTTGTCTGATGAACCCACCGACTCTTGGCTGAGGGTGTCTGATGTCACTTGGGACGAAGTGGATGAGTAGTCAACCATTCAAGAGCCTCTGGGTTACTGGTCAAGACACGACCGCTAGATGACACCGGGAGCACAGGCCTCTCGCTGCGACTCCTGCTGCCACAGCCCCTTACTCTGCTGCGACCTGTGCCTGCGCCAGAAACATTTAGACCTCTGCCACTCACCTGTGCAGGGCCTGGCACTTCTTTGTCTGGCATACTGTTCGATGAAATAAATAAATAAAAAGGAAATTGAAACACCCCAAAAAAGTCTGTAATTTTCTCACTTCACCACACAACGGCTTAACCTCTTCAGGACACAGGGCGTACAGGTACACCCTTATGTCCTGGTACTTAAGGACACAGGGCGTACCTGTACGCCCTGTGTATTTCTGATCGCCGCACAGCGGGTGGTGATCGGAAGCCGGTGCCTGCTCAAATCATTGACCCCCCCCCCCCCCCATGTCGGCGATCGCCGCAAACATCAGGTCAATTCAGACCTGCGGATTTTCTAAGTTGCGATGGTGGCGGTGCCATCGGGTCCCCATGCGGCTGTGAGGGGGACCCGATGGCATGGAAGGCTGCGCGATGTCTAAAGAAGGGCACATATGGGGTGTTTCTGTAAACTACAGAATCCGAGCCATAAATATTGAGTTTGGTTTGGCTGTTAACCCTTGCTTTGTAACTGGAAAAAAAATTATTTAGATGGAAAATCTGCCAAAAAAGTGAAATTTTGAAATTGTATCTCTATTTTCCATTAATTCTTGTGGAACACCTAAAGGGTTAACAAAGTTTGTAAAATCAGTTTTGAATACCTTGAGGGGTGTAGTTTCTAGAATGGGGTCATTTTTGGGTGGTTTCTATTATGTAAGCCTCACAAAGTGACTTCAGACCTGAACTGGTCCCTAAAAATTGGGTTTTTGAAAATTTCTGCAAAATTTCAAGATTTGCTTCTAAACCTTGTAACATCCCCGAAAAATAAAATATCATTCCCAAAATGATCCAAACACGAAGTAGACATATGGGGAATGTAAAGTAATAATTATTTTTGGACGTATTACGATGTATTATAGAGGTAGAGAATTTGAAACTTGGAAATTTTCAATTTTTTTTACAAATTCTTGCTTAATGTGGTATTTTTTTTATAAATAAAAAATATTTTTTTTAAACTTTATTTTACCAGTGTCATGAAGTACAATATGTGACGAAAAAACTATATCAGAATGGCATGGATAAGTCAAAGCGTTTTAAAGTTATCACCACTTAAAGTGACATTGGTCAGATTTGCAAAAAAATGGCCTGGTCCTTAAGGTGAAATAAGGCTGTGTCCTTAAGGGGTTAATGAGCCCATTTATTTATTTATTTATTAATTTATTTATTTTCCACACTAATACATGCCAAAAAGAGATTTAGAACATGCATGCCAAAAAGAGATTTAGAACATATAACTGCACCGTTGAACGGCAAATATATATATATATTTTTTGCCCCTACTACACGCCAAAAAGGGTTGTAATTTTCACTTCACCACACAACGGCTAATGAGCCCCCTTTTCCCACTAATGCACTCCAAAAAATGCTTCAGAACATATAACTGCACCGCACAAGGGCAAATAAGATGTAGAAATATTTCAATAACAATAACAGTTTGCTGGAATTACAGAGCTGTATAATGGCAATTTGGATCTGCAGTCAGTGCAGCAAGGTGTAATAGGATTGTTCCTATTACCCAAGCTGTAAACTCCCCTACTGAACCCTGTTCTAGTTCAATACTGTGGAATGATTCCTATCCTTTCCCTGAACTTCTATACAGCAAAATAAAAGTTTTTAAGTCTTTTCTAGCACTGTCCCTAGCACCTGCTGACGTCTCTCCCTGCACGAAGTACACTGGAAAATGACTGAATCCAAGATGGCTGAGGCTATTTATAGGGCAGTGATATCACACGGCTGGCTGCTGATTGGCTGCATGCATGGCCTTGTGGGTGACCCTCGCAGAGTTCCTTGCTCCATGTCATAACACGTACAGCAGCCATTTTTTGCAGCCAAAATGTGATTCGTTACCACAAAGCGTGAGGAAATTCGGAGCAATCAAATTTTTCTATTTCACTTCGTCAACTTCGATTCACTCCTCTCTAGTTATAAGGGTCAGAATATGGCAATAAATTTTTTATTTTTTTTTCCAAAGTTTTTCTTTTCCCCAGTGTGTGTGTGTGTGTGTGTGTGTGTGTGTGTATATGTATATATATTTTTTTTTTTTTTTTTTTTTTTTTTGTATCAACAATTTTTATTGTTTTTTAAATATTAATACATAGCTTAAAATGGCAATTGAGAAATAGTACAGGTGTACATGGTACAAGATGAGAAAGTGTGTTATTACATCATACCGTTGTAACATGACTGTACAGGTCAAGAAATGAAGGAACATAAATTAACATAAAAGAAAAGATAACTTGATGAAAGAACCAAACGTATGGTATAAATCTGGTTAGGTTCATGTTATAGCTCCATTATGCCTCAACAGGATATGTTAGTGAGCCAAGAGTATAACCATATTTGGAAATTTTAAAAGAAAGGGAGAGTTTAAGGAAGGTTGTAGAAAAGAAAGTGTGAAAAATGTAACTCAAGGGAAAGCTCTATAAGCCTTCCATGGAGCCCATATGTCAAGAAAAACTGCACGAGTGCGGGTTTCCCAGTGGGAAAGTTCCTCCAATCTGAATATTTGGTCGACCTTTTGAATCCACCTAGCTTCATCTGGGGGGTCTGTGGATAACCATGCGCTAGCTACTAGAATTCTAGCTGCAGCTAAAAGAATAAGTAGCAAGGACCTGATTTTCCTGTTAATCTTATCCAGTCCTAAACTAAGGAGGGTCATTTCTGGGGAGCATATAAGAGAGGAACCACAGACTTTATTACATATGTTTACTATGGAATACCACCATTTCTGAATAATTGAGCATTCCCACCATATATGATAAAAAGTGCCTTTAGAGGTATTGCACCTCCAGCAAATATTAGAAACGTTAGGGAAGTATTGTGCAATATTGTCTGGCGTTTTATACCACCGCATCATAATTTTATATCCATTTTCTTGGATTCGGATGCATCTTGAAATTTTATGCGTAATAGTGAACATCACTTTAATCTCAGTGGGAGTCAATGAGCGACCTAGATCTTTCTCCCAGACACCTACTATTGCTGGTTTGATAACAGTTACTGGGGACTTTAACTTTTTATATATGGATGAGATTAATTTCTGAGGCGCATGTTTAGACCCAATTAAATCGTCGAACCAAGGGGTTGTAGGTGGTATCTGAGGAAGATTCTTAATAGAAGACATTACAGACTCAATACCTTTATATATAATATTGAGCGACAAAGACTCTTTTAGACTGTTAAACAGTGAGGGAAGGGGGGGGAAAATTACCATATTCCTTAATTATTTCAGAAATGAGTAGGTTAGAGTGCCTGATCATAGGGCTACATGACTCTTTAAGATCTAAAGGCGCTAAATCAATAACATCTTTTAAAGTCAGGAGTGGTGAAGGGGTAGTAAGAACTTTGTTATAAGAGGAAAGCCAATCCCATATTGCAAAAGAGCATCTTATCATAGGATTTTGAATTTGATGAGATGGCGGGGAAGGTTTTCCAGCAAGCAAAATAGCCCTGGGAGAGGAGGGGAGAAAGTTGCTTTCCATATTAACCCAAAATTTATGGGGGGGAGCTCGAATCCAATCAACTACTCTGGCTAGATGTATGGCCCTCATATACATTTCAGGATCTGGGAGATTAATACCTCCTAGATGCTTAGGTTTGGTAAGAGTGTCAAAAGAAATTCTTGGCCTACGACCCTTCCATATAAATTTACGGACCGCTTTGTTGAACCCATTGAAGAAGGATTTCGGAATTTTGATAGGCAAAGCCTGCATGAGGTAGGTTAATTTGGGTAGAATCAAGGCGGATACTATGTTTTTCCTGCCAAACCATGACAGGTAAGGAAGGTTCAATGAGTCCATCTGAGCAATAACCGAGTGTAGGAGTGGAGTATAGTTCAGTTTAAATAAGTCTTTAGTGTTAGGAGAGATTTTTACACCTAGGTAAGTTAACAGCTGTGTAGACCAGTCAAAGGGAGAGTGAAGTTTAAGAGCCCTAATTGTTGAAGGAGGGAATCCACTATGTAAAAGTTGTGATTTGGCAGGATTTACTTTAAAGTTGGAAAGTGAACCAAATAGATCTAGTATGGATAAAATAGAAGGAAGGGATTTTTTGGGGTTAGTTGTGCAGATTAATAAGTCATCAGCAAAGGCTGCCAACTTAATTTCTAGTTCGCCAACTCTGAGTCCCATAATATCTGTTTGTTGTCTCAGGGCTTGTAGGAGCGTCTCCATGACTAGGACAAAAATAAGCGGGGATAGAGGGCAGCCTTGTCTTGTGCCATTACGTATGCGGAAACAAGGTGATAAGGTGTCATTAACTAGCACTGATGCTGAGGAGGAGTGATACATAGCCTTGATTGCATCTGTAAATTGGTCAGGGATATTAAATTTGGCTAGCGTAAGGCTAATATACAACCAATCTATTCTGTCGAACGCCTTCTCAGCATCAGTACCCAGAAGAACCATTGGTATCTTGTTAAGAGAGGCGTAATATAATGCATTTAAAATCTTCATAACATTATCCTTACCCTCTCTACCTTTAACAAATCCAACCTGGTCTGGATGTATTAGAGAAGGAAGAAGTTTTTGTAGTCTAGTAGCCAGCATTTTAGCCAGCAATTTAAGGTCAGTGTTAAGCAAAGATATAGGACGGTAGTTTGAGCATAATGAATGATCTTTGCCCGGTTTGGGAATGATTGTAATTGTAGCTCTGGACATATCGGGTGATACAGGGGAATTTTGTAGGGCATTATTACAAATTGGAAGGAAGTAGGGAAATAAAATGTCAGAGTAAGCTTTATAATAAGTCAAAGGTAACCCATCTGGGCCCGGGCTTTTCCCAATTGGGGAAGACTTTAGAGCTTCTTGAATATCTGATATTGTAAATGGGGCAGCCAGTTGGTCATGTTGGCTATCTGAAAGAGTTGGAAGTTGAAGTGAACTAAGGAAGGCGGAAATGTTTTGTGTCTTATCCAAGTCAGGGTTTGGAAGGTGAGATGGGGGAAGGTTGTATAGGGACTCATAATATTGTTTAAACTGTTCTGCGATTTCTTCTGTTTTGAGCAACATAGATCCTGATGGAGAGGCTATTTTATGCACAAAACTAGTCGTTTTCCTACGTTTAATTCTTTGCATTTGGTATTTTGTTGCTTTGTCACCGTGGGCATATATTTTTTGTTGTGAACTAAGGAAGAACTTCGCAGAACGTTCATTTAATAAATTCTTTAGCTCAGTTTTGAGTAAAAGTAATTCAGATAGGTGGAGCTGTAACAGGGAAATTTTATGAGTCTTCTCAAGAGTATTAATCTGGAGTAGAAGGGAATTTATTTTTTTGTCCGATTCTTTTTTCAGATAGGAGCATAGACTTATCAAATGACCTCTTATGTAGGCTTTGTGGGCATCCCATAGGGTGTTTGGAGAAATTTCTGAATTTTGGTTTATTTGAAAGTATTCTTTTAAAAGGGCCAGTATTCTTTTTTTATGGATGGTACTATCTAAGATGGACTCATTGAACCTCCAGCATGATTTCTTACCCGTTCTCTGTGGAGGAGAGATGGAGCAGAAGATAGGTGAATGATCAGACAACGTCATTGGTCCCATCTTCGCTGAGGTGCAAAGTTGTAGATGTTCTTTGGAGATCAGTATATAATCGATTCTGCTATATGAGTTGTTGGCTGCAGAGAAAAAAGAATAATCAATGCTATTAGGATTGAGGCTTCTCCACACATCAATTAGGCCCAGATTGAACATTCTAGCCAGAGTAGCTCTGATTGCCTTCGCTGGGAGAGTTGATTTTTTTGAGGACGTATCTATAAGGGGATTTAAAGGCATATTTAGGTCACCTGCTAGTATTAGAATGCCCTCACTCTGTTCTTCGACTAGGGATAGAAGATTGGCGATCCATCTAGTTTGTCCAACATTAGGGGCATAAGCATTGACAAAGGTATATAGGGTCTGTCCAATCTTTCCTTTTAATAAGATATAACGACCTTCAGGGTCTTGGGTATGACTTAAATATGTGAATGGAGTATTTCGCTTAAATCCAATGCTGACCCCCCTAGATGCTGCACCATCTGCTCCGCAGTGGTACCAAGTGGGGTATTTAGAAAACGAGAGGTCTGGGAAGTTGTCTTGCTTGAAGTGAGTTTCTTGTAGGAAAATCACTGTACTTTTTTCTTTCCAAAGGAGAGAAAAAATCTGGCTGCGTTTAGAAGGGGATCTCAGCCCTTTCACGTTGTAAGAGACTACTACTAGGTCAGACATAACTTGACTAAAGAGAGATAAGTGGCATATCGATGTGTATTGAGCATAAGAGTTTTTGAAAACCAAGCGTTATACCATAATAACGTAATAACCATAACTTGAGACCACATTAAGTGGAATATCAACAACATGGATAGTCACTCGTACAGCAACTATTAAAATGGATAGGGGGAAAGTGAAACAAGTTCACAGGTAACCTGCATCGTGGAGGGAACAGGTTTGCTTATTAAAATATAATATTGTAAGAGACATACCATTAGACCAAGGTATAAAAGAGTGAAGGTGACAGTATATCAATAATGGAATAGAAAAAATATTAAAGAGCACATTAGAAGGGGGTGTAGGGTGAGAGATTGGCATACCAGTAGGAGGATATAGGATAAGGGCAGATGAAAAGTATATTAATATAAGATGACATAAGACAATTGAGAAAATATATAAGAGAAATTCAGATATGTCTATAACTATAGTTCACCCGGGAGTCAGGGTGAAACAACAGTCAAGACAGAGAATTCTATCATATTAAATAATATATTAAAGGAGAAAAGACAGCATGATTCAGGAATTGTCTTGGGTGAAGTGGGTCTTCTTTGGCGTTGAGACCTCTTTGGACTTCTTAGATCTCGATTTTTTCGGCGTTGCTGTGATCTCCCAAGGCTGAGGGACAGGTAAGGCAGGTAAATCTATGATTTCTTGAACTTTGTCCCAGTCCGGGACAATATATGTATATATATTAACAAAAAGTATATAAATGTGGTATCGTTGTAAGCATACTGACATGGAGAATGAAGGGAACAGGTCAATTTTAATGCATAGGGAATGCGTAAAAACCAAATCCATGAAACTGTGGTAGGATTGTTCCCCAACCTCCAAACCCGCCCCCCTTCGATTCCACCCCATTTGGAAATTGGTTTCCAGCTTCCCACTTCATCTTAGGCAATATTAAATGGTGCCATTTAGAAAGTACAACTTGTCCCTCAAAAAACAAGCCCTCGTATGTCTGTGAATGGAAAAATGTAAAGTTATGGCTCTGGAAAGGCAGGGAGTGAAAAATAAAAATGCAAAAACAGAAAACCATCTTGTAATGAGCTTGAGCTAGTGGCCTTCTGCAACCGGATGCATTCTGTATGCTGTTGGGGTGGCCATCTCTGCTCTTACTGAAGTGCGTTGGAGGCACCCATGTGATTCCACTAGCCTGACTGGGCAACACTATTGGCATGTGCAGTGCACACTACTTTGTACTGTAACTATACTGCTAAACCCTTTTTTAATCTTGCTTATTGATCTTGTGCATATTGCAGTGCATGTATCTGAAAACCTTAATTCTCATATCAGGCTTCCATGAGGAATATCAGCTTCCATACTACGATCTTGTACCATCAGATCCTTCGATTGAAGAAATGCGAAAAGTTGTATGTGACCAGAGGTTACGGCCTAACATACCCAACTGGTGGCAAAGTTATGAGGTTGGTGCCTGTCAATGTAACGACGAATGCTGCTGATTTCTACAGCACATTTGAGTATGTCAAAGATCAGATGATAGGATTGCTGCCTGTGGTGCTGCAAAAGAGGGAGGATTCTGCTTCTTGGGGTGCAAGATTTATAGACAAGTAAGGGTACTTTCACACTAGCGGCAGGATGGATCCGACAGGCTGTTCACCCTGTCGGATCCGTCCTGCCGCTATTTCGCCGTGCCGCTGGACCGCCGCTCCGTCCCCATTGACTATAATGGGGACAGGGCTCAAGTGCAGCACGGCAGTTCGCGGTGAGAGGCTGCCGGACTAAAAAGTTGGACATGCAGTACTTTTAGTCCGGTGGCCTTTCGCCGTGCTGCGCCGGAGCTCCACCCCGTCCCCATTATAGTCAATGGGGACGGAGCGGCAGGAAGGATCCGACAGGGTGAACAGCCTGTCGGATCCGTCCTGCCGCTAGTGTGAAAATAGCCTTATACATGGGTATTCAAGGAAATCTTCACAGCAGCATTGATGAGTTATATCTGAATGCGTAGAAGTAGAAAGAAAATGAGTCTTGTTAAAGGAGTTATCCTGGAAAAGCTCATTATGACTTATCCTCAGGATGGGTCATCATATCACACTAGTGGGGGTCCAAGTCCCAGCATCCCCGCCAATCATCTGTTTCAGAGAGCCACTGTGCTTACCGAAGTCTCCCAGTAGCTTTCCAGTGGCAGTGCTTGGTGTTGAAGCTCAACACCATTTCAAGTCGATTTTAAATTTTTCCATGAACATTTTTAATTGCTTATCCAACTAGGTGATGATTGGACTACGAAGGCTTGACCACTGGGGAACCAGTTCTCCCCTTCAAGAACTCCTCACTAGTGGGTATTTCTATCCACTGCCCCATTAACTTCTTTGCAGCTGGCAGAGGTAGTGCTCAGGCTCATAGAAATAAAGCAGTGGACTAACGCTAGTGTAACACATGCAGCACATTGATCCAGCAGGCTGTTCCGACAGAACATCCTACTGGATTTCTCTGGATCTGGCCTAGCAGGATAGTGCCATGTGCTTGGTGGACTCCATTGACTATTATGGAAACTGACGTGGATCCAGCGAATCCCAGCATTTATGCTGGGGAGTGTCTGGACCCCTACCAATTCCCATTATAGTCAGTGGGGACCACCAGGGAATGCGGCACTATCCTGCTATGCCGGATCTAGAGAACTGCTGTGGTGCCTGTGGGAATCTAGCCTAATGCCACTGCTCCATTCAGAAAGGACTGTCAGGGGTCCCAACTGTCACCCTGGGGATAACACCCTTTAGTAAAACATTTTAAAGGGGTTGTCCAATGAAGAGGAGGCAGCACTGGCATGCCGCGCTCCTACTCTTCAAACAGCTGATCGGCAGGCGGTGCCGGGTGTCTGACTCCCACCGATCTGATATTGATGACCTATCCTGAGGATAGGTCGTCAATAAATATAACTTGGACAACCCCTTTAACTCTTTTGGGGAGTGCAGGGCTTCACTAGTGTATACTTGTATGTACGGTAACTACCACGCTGGAATGTACATGGGGCCTGTTTTTTTTTTTTTATTATTATTTTTTTTTTTATTGCATAGAAAATTAAGAAGGATGAGTTTTCAGGTTTCTCTCTTCTCCCCGACCAGGCACTTCGAGTTATGGGCAAGATGATGAGAGAGTGCTGGTATGCGAATGGGGCAGCTCGTTTGACAGCTCTTCGCATCAAGAAAACCCTGTCACAGCTCAGTATACAGGAGGATGTGAAGATCTGAAGCCTCTACCAATGCTCCTGACAAAATGTGGAAAATTCATACAAGCTGCCATGATGTAGTACATAAGTATGAGGCCTACCTCAACGTTTCTTCCCAGACAACTGCCAGTTGAACAATGGGGCCTTTTGGCCGAAATGGAAGAGAACAGCACTCTTAAATTAATTCTATGTTTGGGTCTGAAACAGAAACTTTTTTTTTATTTTTTTTTTATATATATTTCCCTTTTTCTTTTTCTTAGCATGAAGATATGGTATCGGATTCAGGTGATTACCGCATTGCCTGACTTTTTAATATTTTTTTTTTTTCAAATGAAATTCCCATGGTGGCACCCATCTGGGTAGGGTAAAATCAACGTCATGAAACCTGCTTAAAGTGGTTCACCCGACCATGCTCATCTACTGGTTCAGGTCCTAGTGGGCAAATTGAGGTTTCCGCTTGGATTTACCCTAAACACAAAGAAGTCTCCCTTGAAAGGATTGCGTTCAGGCTTTTGTAAAATGACAATGGAGCTTGAAAGCAAACACTACACTGTCCACGTAAGACCCGCGTCCATGCATGTGCAGGGGTGTGTGTAGCTAATTTTTGACCTGTGTTTTGTAGGTGTACATGTGAGCTTGTCTGCATGCGCCAATATAAAGCTCCACTTTTTTGAGGTGTCGGTATGTAGATCACTTTGAGTGACGCTTCATGTAAAGTTTGCATACAGGGCCACTTTTTACCTTAATTTTTCTATATAATTTTTTCTTTTTTTTCTTTGCAAAAACAAAACCCAAACTCTTAGCTTGTTTGAACATAACACTAACATCCGCTTTCCAGGAAGAGGAGATTCATGCTGGTGAAATCTATTGGCAATAGAAACATGACAATAAAAGACCCTCAGCTTGTGCTCTCCGAGCGGATGTGAAGCGAGGAGGACAACCTGCAAAAATCCATCGTCATTTGTAAATGAATCTCAGGTGTCAAGCATTTGTCAACAGCAGGGATTTTAGATGTTTGTGCTCATTAAATTGACCGGCATGGGTGTAGAGGTCGATCCTTTCCAGCCTGCCTTCTGGGGGAACTGACGTGGGAAAGAGCGCGTGGTATTTTTGATGCCGACCAGCAGCTTGAGAGACTGTTCTGGCTGCCCGGGCCAGGCTCCAGGAGCAGGTTGGAAGTGGGGATTGAAATTGATGATTGACACATTATACTTTAATACAGGACCTTAGTTGAATTGGGAGATTTTTTTATTTTATTTTTTTGTTAAGCATCTACAGTACAATAACTCTGAAGCCATAACTTTTAAACTGGAGTGTTTTTGTTTGTTTTGTTTTTCCTTTTAATTCTTGTGACGATTTTATTATATTTTTTTATTTTTTTTGTCCGGGAGGGGAGAGTTGGGATTTTAACATTTTTTTTTTTTTAAAGTATTTTAATTCTTTGTAAAAAAGAGAAACCACAAAAAAAATCAGAAGTCTCTCTATATATAAATATATATACACATACATATTACAGTATAAATATTACCTCTGTCTATTGTTTTGTATAGAGATCACAACAAAAATTTAAAAAACCAAATGCGCCAAGCTATATTTACACTGGAACTATTTGTACTTGTACATGGAATCTTCTTCTAGACGCTGGATTGATCCTCACGGTTCCATGTCACATTTTTATAATGCCATGTCGTCATTGTCTGTTTCTTCAGGTGTACACCATTTTCCTGTGTGTATCCTTCAGGGGTTTTAGTGACGTGTCCAAAGTTCTATAAATATATCTATTTTTTTTCTGCTTTCTGTGCAGAACTGTTAATAAACTCCCAGTTTCTCTCGTCCGAGGTGCTTCTCAGTCTCGTACAGCTCACTACCATACTAATGTGAAGCTGGCTTGTGCATTAATGGGGTGTATGTAAACTTTTAGTGTTCTGGGGCTGGGGTGTCGCTCTGTCACTTGGACTGTTGTATAAAGCATTAGTCATTCTAAGTCTGCTGTGCAATCTCTTGGTAAGACATTTACACATATATGCAATATATCATCTTCCTAAAGTCAAATTTGGTCAAATTTTACAAAGGCTATGAACGGCTAGGGTTACATATTGAGCGATTGTGGTATCAAAATGGCGTTGTGTAGCCAGGGAAAAGTTGGACATGAAAATGAGTGGAATGTGTACGAGTATTACGAATAGTACGAATTCTAGATAGTAGCACCAGGCTTTAGCTCTTGCATTTTATTGACTATGCTCTATTGATTTGCAATGGATATGTTTTCTTATAGGTCTTCTATAGTAGGCATATTACAAGCATAAGAAAGATGAGTAGTCTTGCTGCTTACCTATTTTGCGTGTCACTAGTGCAGGAGTCATCTTGTAAATGGCAACCAAAGTTAATGGGCGTCTGTCAGCAGATCTGTACCTATGACACTGGCTGACCTGTTACATGTGCACTTGGCAGCTGAAGGCCTCTGTGTTGGCCCCATGTTCTTATGTGCTCGCATTGCTGAGAAAAATGTTTTTGTATATGCAAATGGGCCTCTAGGAGCAACGGGGGCGTTGTTGTTACACCTAGAGGCTCTGCTCTTTTTGCAACTGCCGCTCCCTCTGCACTTTGACAGGTCAGGCATGATGCAGTTTTCAATGCCTGGCCCTATCAAAGTGCAGAGGGTGCGGCAGTTGCAGACAGGGCAAAGAGTCTAGGTGTAATGACAACGCCCCCGTTGCTCCTAGAGGCTCAATTTATTATTTTTTTGCCTTCCTCTGGATCAACTTGCAGGATGACAGGCCGAACTGGATGGACAAATGTCTTTTTTCGGCCTTATGTACTATGTTACTGATTGCTTAGAAAAATGGTGTTTTAATATTTGCAATGAGGGCACATATGAACATGGGGCCAACGCAGATGCCTTCAGCTGCCAAGTGCACATGTAACAGGTCAGCCAGTTTCATAGGTACAAATCTGCTGACAGATGCACCTTATGCATGTTGCACTGGCAATGCGTTAGATGACGAGAGAATTGTCATGTAGTCATCAGCTTGGCAATGTATGGCTATATACATGTTGCATACTGATTTCTGATACAGGCAGAAACGGATGATTGTATGTTCTCTATAACATAATGCTTTATTTGAATCTTCCTGGAGTGGAGGCCTAAGGTGTCCAACCAAGACTGCTTATGCTTGCCTTATGTGGGCCAATGATATGTGCCAACCCTCCCATTAGCAAGAGTGTTAACCACCTGTTGCAAATAGTGTCTTAGGCCATAGACAGATTCCTTCTAAATATATTTATTTTGTGTAAACTCAGTGGATTCTATATTTAAAATTAAAATAAAAAGGCCATTTTATCTAACGGTGGTTGATGACCACACTTTTGACATTTCTTCCATTGCTTGGTCATTCAGTGCCTATACAGGAACATAAATCATCCCATGCAATGTAACCATCCTGAGGGTGGATGCTTCAACTCTGTTGGCGTACCCCTCACTATGATAAGTAAAAAGGCACTTATATTCCTGGGCGCTATTCCGGGTAATTTTATTTTTTTGTTTGTCCCATGGATATGTGCCTTCTTCATCTCATGTGCATACATTCACAAAATGCATTTACTTGTGTAACCACTACTTATTGGGAGGTAACCTTTTTTTCTGGAATAATTCATCTCAGACTGCTGTGTGTTTGAAGTTTTATATATATTATAGTTTTGATTTGCTAAAGCATCAAATGGTAGTTTAATGGCCCTTCTCTATTTTTATTATTTCTCTTTTGTATTGTATATATGGTGACCAGCTTTCGGCTGATTGGTAGTTTTAGGCCATAAGCACATAATTTAGTGGTGGTAGAATTACACCTTTAAGTTGAATTGTAGCATGATTTCTAATCATTTCTCAGGATGTCCAAAATGTTTTACAGTAAGCAGAAGATACAGAGGTACACGATCAACAGGGACAGCAAAACTTCCCATGATTTGCTTTATCTGCTTAGACTAACTGCCAAAAAAAAGGGGATCTAGCCTTCCCTTTTGGAAAAGTAGTTAAGTCTACACTGAATTTTATGTTTGATCCCATGGTCCAGATGCAACAGGCGTGGATCAATAGAAAGTATTGAAAAGGAAGAGAATGTGACAACCTGGTTTTCAAAAGGGTTTTCCTGCACAATTTACATATTGATGACCTTTCCTCAATATGTGATTGGTGGGGGTTCAGCTCCCGGCAACCTCGCCGATTGTTGGTAGGGGCTCTGGCCTGTCCTTGGCCTGTGTCATCACATGGCCTTTGTGCGAGTGAATGGGATGGAAAAGCAATATCAAGCATAACCGCTATACAATGTACGATGCTGTGCTTGGTCAATCAGCTGCTTGAAGATGCCGCATCCACCCAAGGCCCAGCGCTGCAACCTCTTCAAACAGCTGATCGGCGAGGGTGCAAGAAGTCGGAACCCCATTGATCAGATATTATTGACCGGTCCTCAAGACAGGTCATCAATATATTATTCCCGGAAAACCATTTTAAAGTGGTTTTCCTGACACATAACATTTATTGCATATCCATTTGAGAGTGCTTTGCTGTATCCAAATCTCCCATAGACTATGGAGAGTGACGGCAAAGGCACTGCGAACAGGGAACCAGGCGTACTTGTGTCTTGGTGTCCAGATATTGGCTTCCCTACTGATCACATATTCATGGCATATGAAATCGATTATGCCAAAAATGTTAATTGTAGGAACCCCTTTTAAAGGGGTTGTCAGATTTTTTTTTCTTTTCATAGAAACTCTGGACGAGTGGTGCTGTTTCCAAGGCGGAAATGGCTAACCCTTTTAATTACATGGACAAACCCTACACATTTGGGTTCATAAAAAATGTCAGGGATGGTGTATGATGTTTTAAGAGATGTATGGCGTTGTGCCGTTCAGAATGTAGAAAAACGCATTGGCTCACGTTTACGAAGACCTGTGCAAGTCAGTTTATTAAATAACAGATGTTTGCACCTTGCTAGACCTTTTTGTAAAATGTCTAGGCAAGTTGGCATGGTTAAGTGGATTGGTAAAATATGCCAGAACTGATAATGTCCTGCGTCAGTCATTTTGGTGCATAAAATGATGTAAGGTTATACTAGCCTTGAGCTGGCCTGAGTAATAAGTGTCTAAGTTCTAGAGATGCGCCAAATCTATCCATAGTGTGCATGTCATGAGTTTGGCGACTATAGGCTTTAAAGGGGTAATCCAGTTGATAACAATTTGAGGGGGGTCCTACTGCTGATCACGAGAACAGGTGCCCCGTACCCCCTGCACCCTCCCTGAAATGAACAGTGACCGGTCGCTTCATTCATTTCTATAGGATTTCCGGAGATAGCCAAGCACTGTTATTGACAGGAAGACTGCAGGGAGTACTGGGCCCCCGTTCTTGTGATCGAGAACTCGGCTATCTCCGGAAGTCCCATAGAAATGAATAGAGCAAGCCACGTGCCTGTGCGACCAGCTGCTCGGTTTGTTTATTTCAGGGAGGCTGCAAGGGGTATGGGGCCTCCATTCTCGCGATCGGTGCAAGCCCCAGTAGTAGGACCCCCACCAATCTAATGGTTATTCCCTATCCTGTGGATAGGGGATAACTTGAAACAACCGGAATACCCCTTTAAGTTTATGTTGTTGGTTAGTAAATGTGGGCCATTGTTTCAGAAATCCAAAAAAATTCTACATATGTTGTGAAAATGTAGAATGAACGGACCTGTCACTTCTTGGACTCATGAGGAAACCATTTTGTGAGTTGCAACAAGATTATTATTATTTTTTTTATTCTTTAAAAAATTCTTTCTAGATAAGTAGTGTAGATTACTTATGCAGATTTGACCTTCAAAACTTTTATAAAGACCCAGTTTTATTTTTATTTTGGGACTTCAGAAGTCTTCCATAATTTTTCTTGTGGCTATTAATCTCAGTGGAACAAAGGGTGCACTTTCCTGATCTACAGCCTACATTTGAGGCTTGTTACTTTGAATGTATATGCACCAAATGTAAAGCATTCATCCTAAACCCTGCAGACTTCTCATCATGTATTTCTGATAGCCATATGTTTGAGCTTGTTTTGAACAAATCTGCATTAAATCTGAAGTTCATGCTGATTTAGGCTAGTTTCACATATGCGATTATAGTATCCGGCAGGCTGTTCCACCAGAGGAACAGTGTGCCGTAGTTCACCATATCCAGCATTGTCGGATACGACCGTTCAGCACCAGAGCCCATTGACTATAATGGGATCTGGCTGATTGTGCCAGGTTTCACCCGCACAAAAACTAGTGCAAGCAATGTTTTTTTGTCTGCCCGACTCCCGCCACTCATGCCGGAAACTGACTGGATCCCATTATAGTCAGTGGGGTCTGGCACTGCATGGGCTATTCCAATACGATGAACTCCGGCAGGCTGTTCCTCTGCCGAATACTATAAAGTGTATGTGAAACTAGCCTTAAGTGGCCTTTTTATAACCTTTTGCTTTGAAGGTTCAAACCTGTTTCCTCACAAGCGTGTTCCCTTCTGGTCTAGGTAGGTGACATCAGTCATAAAATTGCAGTGGTAAGTTATTGGTATTTAAAGCTATCCTTCCAGAGCCAGAGAACAGTGCGATGAATAGTGGTCAGGTTTGGCTCTAGAAGAGATGAATTTGGTACTTGTCTGTTCATCCAGGTTTTCATTGTATTGGAAAGGACTGTAAAAGAACCACTTAGACACTTTACCTCCTCAGTATGCAAATGTAAATACGTTGTATGATAAAAAAAAAATCTTTTGTTAATATAAAAAGCTGTCCAATTTCTGCTGTACATTAAAAATTTGTTTTATTCATGTTATTTGTGTGTGTGTTCTGGATTTGTATGAACTTATCGTCATCTACAGATGGAGGGTGCATTTTACTGGATATCTTTCCTCTACAACAACCACCACCCAAGGCTGCTAATCCTATAGAAGGATTTGCGGGTACTACATATGTTTGTAGACAGAGCATGTCTGCTGCTCTATTACAATTACAGTTTAGTACCTTGAAGAAACTATAAGAGATCTGGTGGCTCAGCCGTTGCACACTGGATCCCTTTTCAGTTTTCATCAGTTTTGGGCTAAATTGTAATCTGGGTCGAGTTATCTTGTGAATTTGATAATATTGGACCTGTATTATCGATGTAATAAGGGTTAAAGGGGCAGTAAGTGATAAAGTCCTAAATTACCCGCTGCTTCTTGCGCCATGCTCGGGTCCTCCCCACTGGCGTTTGTTTTATGTAAAGGCCTGTACCTCTACATAAGTTCGGCGGATCCACCGCCAGCTATAGGGGTTAAGACCGGTGTCTAAAATGCCGGTCCTAATAAATGACCCCAAAGTATTTAACATAATATTAAGGTCTTGCAGCGCTGGGGTCCTAGGTTCGAATCTGACCAAGGACAACATCTGCATGGAGTTTGTATGTTCTCCCCGTGTTTGCATGGGTTTCCTCCGGGTACTGCGGTTTCCTCCCACACTCCAAAGACCTATTGATAGGGACCATAGAGTGTGCCATTGGGGTCAGTTGGATGCTAATGTCTGTAAAGCGCTGCGGAATATAGTAGTGCTATATAAGTGCATTAAATAAATAAAAGGCGCCAATCTCTCTGGTGACTGGGTGTGCGCATAGGCCGCTTTTTCCTGCAATCCATGCAAGCAGTATAGCTTGGATTGCAGGGTGGTCATAATTCCTGGATATGAGCTGTGTATGCGGTGATGGAAAAATGAATGAATGAAGACAGTAAAGGAGGCAATATGGACAATCACAATACATTAGTAAGTACCTTATATCGACTATCTAAATGATAAATGCTTTAACACCTATGTAGCATTGGAGTAGCCAGGTCTTTTATGTAATTCCATCTCCAAAACAAAATATTGCATTATATTTCCACTACTGTGCTTCTATATTCTATTAATACTGCCAGCCACTTTTATTTTTTCTTCCCTACACCGGACAGTGTTTATATGTCAGTATTGCAGGTGAGATCACCAGAATTAAACCGTAACAAACCTGATTCATAGCAAACACTCTCCTGGAGCATTTTGAAGTACTAAGGCTACTTTCACACTTGCGTTCCGGGCTCCGCTTGTGAGCTCAGTTTGAAGGGTCTCACAAGCGGCCCCGAACGCATCCGTACTGCCTCCATGCATTCTGAGTGGATGCGGATCCGCTCAGAATGCATCAGTCTGGCAGCGTTCAGCCTCCGCTCCGCTCAGCAGGCGGACACCCGAACGCTGCTTGCAGCATTCGGGTGTCCGCCTGGCCGTGCGGAGGCAAACGGATCCGTCCAGACTTACAATGTAAGTCAATGGGGACGGATCCGTTTGAAGTTGACACAATATGGCTCAATTTTCAAACGGATCCGTCCCCCATTGACTTTCAATGTAAAGTCTGGACGGATCCGTCTGAACAACTTTCACACTTAGGCCTCTTTCACACGGGCGTTGCGGAAAAATGTGCGGGTGCGTTGCGGGAACACCCGCGATTTTTCCGCGCGAGTGCAAAACATTGTAATGCGTTTTGCACTCGCGTGAGAAAAATCGCGCGTGTTTGGTACCCAAACCCGAACTTCTTCACAGAAGTTTGGGCTTGGGATCGGTGTTCTGTAAATAGTATTATTTTCCCTTATAACATGGTTATAAGGGAAAATAATAGCATTCTGAATACAGAATGCTAAGTAAAACAGGGCTGGAGGGGGTTAAAAAAAATAAAAAATCATTTAACTCGCCTTAATCCACTTGCTCGCGATGCGGGCATCTCCGTCTGACTCTTTTACTGTATAGGACCTGTGGAGAGCATTAACTATAGTTTAAGGACCTGGGATGACGTCACTCTGGTCATCACATGGTACGTCACATGATCTTTTACCATGGTGATTCACCATGGTAAAAGATCATGTGATGTACCATGTGATGACCGGAGTGACGTCATCCCAGGTCCTTAAACTATAGTTAATGCTCTCCACAGGTCCTATACAGTAAAAGAGTCAGACGGAGATGCCCGCATCGCGAGCAAGTGGATTAAGGTGAGTTAAATGATTTTTTATTTTTTTTAACCCCCTCCAGCCCTGTTTTACTTAGCATTCTGTATTCAGAATGCTATTATTTTCCCTTATAACCATGTTATAAGGGAAAATAATAAGGTTCGGGTCTCCATCCCGATCGTCTCCTAGCAACCGTGCGTGAAAATCGCACCGCATCCGCACTTGCTTGCGGATGCTTGCGATTTTCACGCAACCCCATTCATTTCTATGGGGCCTGCGTTACGTGAAAAACGCACAAAGAGGAGCATGCTGCGATTTTCACGCAACGCAAAAGTGATGCGTGAAAATCACCGCTCGTGTGCACAGCCCCATAGAAATGAATGGGTCAGTATTCAGTGCGGGTGCAATGCGTTCACCTCCCGCATCGCATCCGCGCGGAATACTCGCTCGTGTGAAAGGGGCCTTAGAATTTTTTCTAAACTATAATGCAGACGGATCCGTTCTGGACGGATCCAAACGTCTACATTATAGGAGAGGATCCGTCTGTGCAGACACCAGACGGATCCTCTCTGAACGCAAGTGTGAAAGTAGCTTAAGCCATCAGTTCTTTATAAAAAAAAAAAAAAAGCAGTAATCCACTGGCATTATACAGGGAAATGAAAATGTATCCGCACTTAATACCTTCACCAGGGATTGCCCTGGAAGAGGCGTCCCATGGGTTTCAGTGGTGAATGTAATGTAGCCGTCTTGCCAAGTGACCTCACTGTTAACAGGCTATGGTGTCCCTGTTGGGATACTAGCCCATCCGATGTGGTCTGGAAACTGCATTCTTCCTCCCCTCCAAATAAAAAAAATTTGCTCACATTTTGTAGTGTGCCTAGACCTCTTAATAAAACGCACAACCATTTGGCATTTTTAACTATAAAACTTGATTGCACCTAGGGGCTGTGCCTTAAGGGGGATTCTTTGCTAAATTTTTGGCATGACATTTTGCCACAAAATCAACTAATAGTTAAAAAAAAAAAAATAATAATATTTAGACTGAAGTGTCTAGCCATGCACCAGATTTATCATCCAGCCTGAACACTGATAATTTTGGCGTATCCTTAGATTGCCTATCTAGTTTAAACCTTATGCAGGATTTGTATATAAAGACATTATTTTCTTTTTTTTATGTACCGATTGTGATCCTTTTCCAATATGCCTAAATAAACAGTTGACAACCTTAAACCATTGAGTCTAAAATTCAAGCTGGTGTATGTAAGAGCTGCTAACGGCATTGCACAGAATACATTTGAGATCCTATTAGGATTGTAAGGGAAGATCTTATACTACATACAGCAGAATCACACTGACGAGCACTGCAGTCAGCCTCTTTCCAGACTGAAATGGCTGATGAAATACACTATATGGACAAAACTACTGTCTGGGACACTTACATGAGCTTTTGTGACATCCCATACTAAATTCATAGGTATTAATATGGAGTTGGTTCCCCCTTTGCAGCTTAAACACCTTCTTTGGGAATTTTTGCCCATTCATCCAGAAGAGTATTTCTGAGGTTAGGGTACTTTCACACTAGCATTTTTGTTTTCCGGTATTGACTTCCGTCACAGGAGCTCAATACCGGGAAAAAAACTGATCAGTTCTATCCTAATGCATTCTGAATGGAGAGCATTCCGTTCAGGATGCATCAGTTCAGTCCCTCTTACGTTTTTGGACAGAGAAAATACTGCAGCATGCTGCAGGTTTCTCTCCGCCCAAAAATACTGATCACTTGCCGGAATGCCAGATCTGGCATTAATTTACATTGAAGTGTATTAGTGCTGGATCTGGCATTAAGTGTTATGGCAAAAGGGATCAGGCTTTCCTGTCTGCGCATGCACAGACCTTTTGAAAAATGCAAAACAAAAAATTAATACCGGATCAGTTTTTCCGGATGACAAATGCCATCAGTTTGCATCCGGATTGCTGGATCCGGCAAGCAGTTCCAGCGACTGAACTGCCTGCCGGAATCCTCTGCTGCAAGTGTGAAAGTAGCCTTAGACACTGATGCTGGATGAGAGGACCTAGCCTAGTTCATCCCAAAGATGTTCAATGGGGTTGAGATCAGAGCTCTGTATGGGTTAGTCATGTTCTTCTGCACTAAACCATGCCTTTATGGATCTTGCTTTCTGCACTGGGGCACAGTCGCATCGGAACAGAAAATGACCTTCCACAAATTTGGAAGCAAACAATTGTCCAAATGTTTTGTATGCTGACACATTTAGATTTCTCTTTAGGCTCAGTTCACACCTGAGCGTTTTACAGCGCGTTCCTACGCGCTGTAAAACGCTCAACAAGGAGAAACCAATGCTTCCCTATGGGCATGGTTCTCACCTGGGCATGTAACAGCGCGTACGATCGCGCTGTAAAACGCCCAACGCTCACACAAGTACAGGAGTGTTTTTTTGGGCGCATGTCGCGCGTTCCCGTACATAGACTTTCGGGAACGCGCGACACTGTGTGCACACTTGTCTCTGTATGCGCGCTTGTAAACGCCCGTACAATCGCGCATACAGAGCGCTCCTTTCAGAACGCTCAGGTGTGAACTGAGCCTTACTGAAACAAAGGGCCTAGGCAAACTCCAGAAACCCCATAGCATTATCCCTCCTCCACCAAACTTTATAGTTGGCTCAAAGCAATTAGGTAACGTTCTCCTGGCGTTCCTCAAATCCACACTCTTCCATCAGCCTGCCATCTAGAGAAGTCAAGCTCGTCACTCTACAGAAGATGTTTCTATTGTTCTAGAGTCAAGTGGTGGCTTTATACCACTCCATCCAGCATTAACCATTGGAGATGTAAATCTTGCAAACTGCTGCTCGGGTGTGGAATCCCATGCCAAGAAGCTCTTGTGCTGATAATGCCAGAAGAGGTTTGGACTCTCCAGTTATTGACTCAGTAAAGCGTTGGTGTCATTTATTCAAAATGCACTGGGTGACCTAACATCTGTTGGATCTCCTTTCAAACATTGGACCTATTTGGAGCCCTGGCTGGGGCTGAATCCACCTCTGCAGGAGAGCCAGATATACACTTTCTTATACTCCATGACCCCGCTCTGTAACTTTATATGGTCTACCACTTCATGGCTGAGCTGCCATGGTACCTAAACACTTCCACTTTGCAATAATACCACTAAAAGCTGATGGAGGAATATCTAGGAGGGAAGAAATTTCATGAACTGACTTGTTACAATGGTGGCATCCTATTACCGGACTGTGCTGGAATTCAGAAAGCTCTTAAAGAGGACCTTTCGCTGCTCCTGACATGTCTGTTTTAATAGCTTCATGCATTTCCCATGTAATAACAATTCTGGAGCCTCTAGTCTTATGGCTCTATGTTATGCCATTCCTCTGTTATTTCTACTAGAAGTTATGAATGAAC
Organism: Bufo bufo; assembly: GCF_905171765.1. Lineage (NCBI taxonomy): Eukaryota > Metazoa > Chordata > Amphibia > Anura > Bufonidae > Bufo > Bufo bufo. The sequence continues at coordinate 554,392,401 of NC_053391.1, forward strand.
TGCTATTAGCTTTCAGTAAGGGTACAGAGGGGAGGTAACAAGTTGGGGGGGGGGGGGGGGGGTGTCCCTGCACAGTCACTCTATCCAATAAGTGCTGCCATTTTCTGACTGTGCAGGGACACCTCCCCAACTTGTTACCTCCCCTCTGTACCCTTACTGCAGACTGCTAGCAATTCATTTATAACTTCTAATAGAAATAATAAATTAATGGCACAACATAGAGCCATAAGAATAGACGCTCCAGAATTGGTATTACATAGGAGATGCATATAGCTATTAAAACAGACATGTCAGGAGTGGTGAAAGGTGCTCTTTAAAGAGGACCTTTCACTAGTTTAAAAACTAACTATATCAGTGGGCAGAGTGGCGCCCAGGGGTCCCCCTGCACTTACTAGTATGTCTGGGCGCCGCTCCGTTCGCCCGGTATAGGCTCCGGTGTCTGCAGCTCCCAGGGACTCCCAGGCTATGAGCTGTGCGCTACGATTGGCCAGCGCTGCAGCAAGGGACAACCCTAATACAAAAACTCCACCCAGTACAACAGAGGGAGCTGCACACATCGGAGCCTATACCGGGCGAACGGAGCGGCGCCCAGACATACTAGTAAGTGCAGGGGGACCCCTGGGCGCCACTCTGCCCACTGATATAGTTAGTTTTTAAACTAGTGAAAGGTCCTCTTTAAGAAGGAGCCATTCTTTCACAAATGATTGTAAAGACAGACTGCATGGCTGGATTTTATACACCTGTGACAATGGTAATGAATGAAACACCAGAATTCAGTGATTAAGAGGTGTATTGTAGCATTCACAGCTGATCATGGGTGCTCAGCGATGTTAATTAGAACACTTGTACAGGATTAGAAAAAACATGGCTGCTTTCTTTCAGAAACAGTGCCGCACCTGTTCATGGTTTGTGTCTGGTATTGACGTTTAAAACAGAGGATAAAGGAGCTGTCTGATCTAGGACATTTAGACCAGATCAATAGAATATGCCATAAAAGTGCAACAGGTGCAGGTCCCACCCAGCCTGTTCCTATATCAAAAACTGGGCCACACTGGAAATGGATCAGAGTCCTCTTCATTCATTGTTATGAGACTGACAAAAATAGCTGAAGCAGCTTTCAGCAAATTCAGAAGTCCCATAGCGGTGTATGGAGGGGCGACCCTGCATGCGTTGCTTGCTCTTTATTCAGTTTGATGCCTGTTCTTGAGATAGGATCAGGTCCCAGAGTTGGTATTTGCATCTATTGAACATTATATATGGCATATTCTATTGTTACCCCATAAATGTCCCGGGGGGAACACCCCTTTAATGGACCTCAGTTGCAATACCACGCACAACCTGTGGACAGGTGTGGTGCTGTTTTTGGAATATCGGTTTTTCTACCTGTACAATATCTTTAATCAGTTATCAGCGCGCACTGCAGCTGCACCGGCCAATTAATTCTGGTTTGTGCAGCCAGGAGCAGAGGAGGACTGGACAGGACCTCATGAGTGGGCTGCGGACTGCTGCGGCGGTGCCAGTCACAATGACAGCACTACTCTTCTGCCACTGGCCAGTGCCCACCTCTAACTACACAGTGCCACTCACCCAATCGCCTCGCCTCTCTCTCTTTCTGCCAGCCAAGCCAGCCAGTCAGCGACGAGTCTACTGAGCCTTCACCAATCACTAGTGCCACCTCCAGCCAGAGGCAGAGCGCGCCGCCCACAGTGAGCCCAGCCAATGTGGCCTTGGTAACTTATTATTATATATGAGCTGGCCAGGTATAAGTTACACATCTTAAGATGTATAGCTGTACATATATAATCGTATAAGGAGATACCCAGGTTATAGTATATATGGCCGACATCACTATATACAGAAGATGTATACCTTACCAGCTGTACATATATAATCATATACAGGAGATACCCAGGATATATCATCAGCGTGGTCCATATCGATATTATACCGTATAACATCTTGTATATAGTGCTATGGACCATGCTGGTATAACCTGGGCATCTCCTGTATATAATTATATATGTACAGCTGGTATAAGTTATACATCATCTTGTATATAGTTACATAGTTAATACGGTTGAAAAAAGACATAAGTTCATCAAGTTCAACCAAGGTATAAGTGGGGACGCGAATCCCAGAAGGAATTGAGACTCAGATTTCTACACGTTTTCATAAGCATTAATGTTGTTTACTTTTAAGAATTCATCTAAACCCTTTTTAAAACTGTCCACTGTTCCTGCTGTGACCACGTCCAGAGGAAGTCTATTCCACAGACTCACAGTTCTTACAGTAAAGAAGCTTTGACGCTTCCGGAGATTTAACTTTTTCCTCTCCAATCGGAGGCAGTGCCCCCTTGTCTTTTGAGCTCATTTTACATGGAACAGTTTTTCACCGTATTTTCTGTATGGCCCATTTATATATTTGTATAGGTTAATCATGTCCCACCCTTTAGACGTCTCTTCTCAAAACTAAATAAATGTAATTCTTTTAATCTTTCTTCATAACTAAGACCCTCCATGCCCTTTATCAGTTTAGTCGCTCTCCTCTAAACTTTTTCCAGCTGTAGTGCATCCTTTCTATGGACTGGTGCTAGAACTGAACTGCATATTCCAGATGAGGCCGCACTAACGCTTTGTAAAGTGGTAATATCACATCCCTGCCCCGCAAGTCCATGCCTCGTTTAATGCAGGACAATATCCTGGTGGTCTTAGAAGCAGCTGATTGACATTGTATGCTGTTATTTAATCTACCATCCACAAGGACACCCAAATCTTTCTCTATAAGTGACTCTCCCAGTGTTACATCCCCTAGGACATATGATGCAGGGAGATTATTACTACCAAGATGCATAACTTTACATTTGTCCACATTGAACCTCATTTGCCAAGTTGATGCCCAATCACTCAGAGTGTTCAAGTCAGCTTGTAGTATATGGACATCTTCCATAGACTGTACAGTACTACATCGCTTAGTATCATCTGCAAAAATAGAAATGGTGCTATTAATCCCGCCCTCAATATCATTAATAAATAAATAAATAATAGCAGGCCCAGCACTAAACCTTGGGGTACACCACTTATAACCCGGGACCATTCTGAATACGAATCATTGACAACTCTCTGGACACGGTCCTTCAGCCAGTTTTTAATCCAATTACAAACTATACTTTCCAAGCTTATAGACCTTACTTTACCTATTAAACGTCTATGAGTTACAGTATCAAAAGCCTTTGCAAAATCCAGAAACACTACATCCACAGCAGTCCCTCTGTCCAGGCTACAACTTGCCTCCTCATAAAAACAAATCATGTTAGTCTGACAACGTCTGTCCTTGGTAAACCCATGTTGGTTATCACTTATAATATTATAGTGATATGGACCATGCTGGTATAACCTGGGTATCTCCTGTATATAATTATATATGTACATCTGGTAGAAGTAATACATCTTCTTGTATATAGTGATATGGACCATGCTGGTATAACCTGGGCATCTCCTGTATATAATTACATATTTATGGCTGGTATAAGTTATACATCTTGTATATAGTGTTATGGATCATGCCGGTATAACCTGGGTATCTCCTGTATATAATAATATATGTACATCTGGTAGAAGTTATAAATCTTCTTGAATATAGTGTTATGGATCATGCCGGTATAACCTAGGCATCTCCTGTATATAATTATATGTACAGCTTATGTATTCTCCATCCCATGCAGTAATGCTCACACAGAGCGTGTGTTTTCTATGATGTCTTCAGAGTGGGGAAATAAGAGAAACCGTCTGGAGGTGGACAGCGTAAAGGCAGAGCTTCAGATCTGTGTGAACCTTGTAGAAGAATGTACAGAAATTCCTGGCTAATGGCAAACTCTTGGAGGCAGCGAGGAAAAGAGTGCAATATCGAAAGTAGAAGCTAGGTTTGGTGAGTACTACATTTCGTACTGATTTCTTTTATTTAGCTGATAATGTAATATAGATTAATGTTTACATTCTGTTCATAATAGTATCTGTATAATGTAGTATCTTACATGGTGTAGTATTGAACTATTCTGCGCCACTGTCCCCTGTACCATGTCCTCCTTTTCGGGGTGTGGTGTCCTCCTTTTTGGGGTTCTGCAAGTGGCCACCCTAACCCCTAACCCCAATCAACAAGTATCGTTTCTGTAGACCAGGGTCCATCAACCTTGGGCCCTTCAGCTGTGGAAAAACTACAACTCCTAGTATGCACACTTTCTCACAACTCCCATAAGGAGTGAATGAAGCATGATGGGAGCCATCATTTCACAACAGCTGGAGCACCAGAGGTTGCTGACCCCTGATCTAGACCTTACCAACCAGGTACCTAAAGATTAGCAGTACAACACGTTTTATTCCTATGTTTAATGTCTTCAAGACTGAAATATCTTTAAAGACAAAAGGAGTTTTTGTTCTTTTACATGAGTGATTCTCCTTTTCTCAGCTAACATGGTTCTTGACAATAGTAAGATTTGTGTGTGCTCATGTCTGTGATGGATTACCGGTCAAAGTTTAGTCTTTTCTGGTAAGTTTGTTTTACCATATATTTTTTTTGTCTTCAAGACAAAATTCCCAAATCTACCCTACTTTATCAAAGTTGTCAATGAAATGTGTTTGTGTGTTCAGAGACAGCCTCTAAATATCTTACAAAAAGGTTTGACGTCACTGTGTTCATGACAACTAAGAAGTTGTACAACACGTTTCTTGTTCACTATAACTGACTTGAATATGTGCAACGGACCGGGTCCTACCAGGGGTCCCTTAAAGTGGAAGGGTCCCTGGCCTGTCATAACGCCACTTGCTTTGCAGCGGGCGACTGATAGCGTCTGGGGTATCCCTTTCTCCTTAGGAGATTTATACAAAATATGTCCCTCTTATAGAGAAAGTAAACGTTGCAGTTGCGGTTGAGCAACGAGGACATGGAGTCCCCTTTGTAGATGGTAATGTTGGTACCCAGGTTAGGATTGCCAGAGTGGTGTAGAGTGGCCTACAATATATCTGTAGATGTTGTATACACGTGTCACGGTGTTCCTACCTGGATATCCTTGGATCCCAGACGTGGTGTAGTCTGAAGCAAGTGCAAAAAGGGTAGTTGAACTTGGATGATGAACAAGTGGAATAAATGGAGTCCAGACTTAGTAGTAACGTTGAACAGTTGCTTTTACTTGGCATAAATGGTATTCCAGTTTTCAAACAGTATCTTGGTCATCAGCAGGTATTGGCATTAATGGAAGGCAAATGCTTCTCTGCAACAATCTCAGCTCTGCTATGCTAGCTGGAGTAAATAGGAACTCTCCTCTTCTGCTGGAACTTAGTTTAGCTGTAGTCTGTCTGTTACTGGAATTCTAGGAACTTCTTGTCCTGGCTTTGGAGTACCTCAAGCTCACTTATGCTTGGGTGTGCACAACCTCCAGTGATAAGGCTGGCGTAGAACTAACAGTACCTGTCCAGACAGAACCAGGCCTGTTGCCTTCCCCTAAGAGGGGTTAAGTCGGACAAGACTCCTCACACAACCTCTCCCCATGAGGGGGTAGGGTAGACTGACCAATCACCCACCTAAACTCCTCCCTCTCTAGAGAGGGCTGGAATGTAACTAGAAGGTTCCTCTCCAGGGAAACTAACCTTGCCAATGCTGCCGCCATCTGCTGGTAGACCAGGCAATTACATGAACATAACCAGTTTCATAAATGAATATGCACATTATTAGGAGATGACAAGAGGTACATTAGGTAATATAAATTAGCACATTGGAGACAGTAGCAAGGTGCCAAAAAGAAGTGGTAATGGCACTTCGGGACATTACATATGCTTGTGCTGTTCTGTGGCCTACCTATCATTTGAACATTGGATGATTGGTAGCTACATTTTTCTGGTAAGCTAGCCATACACAGTAGCTAAATGTTGGCAGAACCAGCCAATTTCTGCAGAACCACCTGACCATCAAATATGTATGGAGCCTCTTGACTCTTCCGCAATAGCAGATGTCAAGGGAGGTAAGGATAAAGTGCTTGGATTTCAACTAGCGATGATTCTAAGCAAATCAGATTGAAGCCAAATTTTGTAAAATATGAGGTGAATCTGAATTTTTGGTAATTAATTTTTTTTGCAAATTTTGTAGAGAGTGAGGGAGAGGAAAACAATTCTTAAAAAATATTGAAATAAAGTGAGAAATTATAGAGAAAAAATGAATCCTAGGAGACCTCAGAGTGGCATACATACATTTTCAGGCCAATTGCAGCACTTTCAATTCGGGTAGAATGGTTTTAGACCTAAATCGGTTGACCGATTTAAATTTTCAGTGATTCGCTCATCTTTAAATTCAATTGCCCGTCTTTTTGTTCTTATGAAGATAAGCTCACTGATGAGAGGTATCTGGCAGCAGCTGTCTCCTCGTTTGGAACAAATGCATACATCCACAGAGGGGTGAAGTTCAGCCGACAGCTATCTAAATATGTATGGCCAGCCTTATGGGCCCTTTACACTGGGTAGCAATTGAAACGAACATTGCTAACCAGCCTTACTAGTAACGCTAGTTAGTGATGATCTGGTGGTGTGAATGCACCGTCGATTTACCCAATGAACGTGCAAAATGCTTGTTCATCGGGTAATTGTATCTTTTGTACAGCACAAAAGATCATGGTTTCCCAGTGGCAGATTGTGCTGTGTAAAGACGATCTGCTGCCGGGAAGCAATGAGAAAGTATGGGCAACAGTGATGGCATTAGCGATCGCTCCTCCCCATACTCTGGAGGAGATCGCTGCATGTAAATGCAGTGGTCTCCTCTGCTAGCGATCGACAGATTGTTGGGAAGGAACGCTTCCTTCTCGACAATCTGCTAGATCGTCTTCCCATGTAAGGGGAACATTACTTAGTATTTTATAGCTGTGTGACATGGAAGATTTAAAAATGTCTGCCTAGAGTAGGTATCAGCAACCTCCGTCTCCGTTGTGAAAACACAACTCCCAGCATGCTCCATTCACTTCTGTGGGAGTTCCAAGAACAGCAGAGCAAGTATGCATGCTTGGAGTTGTAGTTTCACAACGAGTGCTGGAGGTTGCTGACCCTTGGCCTGCAGCCACTACTAAAGGAAGCTCTGCAGGCATCAAAGCTTCATCTTTTAACTCTGACTGAAAAAAGGGAAGCAAGAGTTTTGGAATTCAGTCACAGAAAAGTAGCGCCAGCTCCTGTAAAAATATACTTCTAAGGCCTCGTGCACACAACAGTATTTTTTCACGGTCCGCAAAACGGGGTTCCGTTGGTCCGTGATCCGTGACCGTTTTTTCGTCCGTGGGTCTTCCTTGATTTTTGGAGGATCCACGGACAAACGGATCCGTCCTGACTTACAATGCAAGTCAATGTGGACGGATCCGTTTGACGTTGACACAATATGGTGCAATTGCAAACGGATCCGTCCCCCATTGACTTTCAATGTAAAGTCAGGAGTTAATATACCATAGGATCGGAGTTTTCTCCAATCTGATGGTATATTTTAACTTGAAGCGTCCCCATCACCATGGGAACACCTCTATGTTAGAATATACCATCGGATTTTAGTTAGATCGTGAAACTCATATCCGACAGTATATTCTAACACAGAGGCGTTCCCATGGTGATGGGGACGCTTCAAGTTAGAATATCCTACGAACTGTGTACATGACTGCCCCCTGGCAGCACCTGATCTCTTACAGGGGGCTGTGATCAGCACAATTAACCCTTCAGGTGCCGCACCTGAAGGAGTTAATTGTGCTTATCATAGCCCCCTGTAAGAGATCAGGGGCTGCCAGGCAGCAGGGGGCAGACCCCCCTCCCTCCCAGTTTGAATATCATTGGTGGCCAGTGTGTGTCCCCCCCCCCGGCCCCCCCTCCCTCCCTCTATTGTATTATCATTGGTGGCCAGTGTGCTGCCCCCCCGGCCCCCCCTCCCTCCCTCTATTGTATTATCATTGGCGGCCAGTGTGCAGCCCCCCCTCCCTCCCTCTATTGTATTATCATTGGTGGCCAGTGTGCGGCCTCCCCTCTCCCCCCCCCTCATCATTGGTGGCAGCGGAGAGTTCCGATTGGAGTCCCAGTTTAATCGCTGGGGCTCCGATCGGTAACCATGGCAACCAGGATACTACTGTAGTCCTGGTTGCCATGGTTACTTAGCAATATTAGAAGCATCATACTTACCTGCTGCGCTGTCTGTGACCGGCCGGGAGCTCCTCCTACTGGTAAGTGACAGGTCTGTGCGGCGTATTGCTAAATGATCTGTGTCACTTACCAGTAGGAGGAGCTCCCGGCCAGTCACAGACAGCGCAGCAGGTAAGTATGATGCTTCTAATATTGCTAAGTAACCATGGCAACCAGGACTACAGTAGTGTCCTGGTTGCCATGGTTACCGATCGGAGCCCCAGCGATTAAACTGGGACTCTGATCGGAACTCTCCGCTGCCACCAATGATCGGGGGGGGGGGGGGGAAGGGGAGGCCGCACACTGGCCACCAATGATATTAAAACAATAGAGGGGGGCCGGGGGGGCGCACACTGGCCACCAATGATATTAAAACAATAGAGGGGGGGCCGGGGGGGCGCACACTGGCCACCAATGATATTAAAACAATAGAGGGGGGGCGCACACTGGCCACCAATGATAATACAATAGAGGGAGGGAGGGGGGCCGGGGGGGGCCGCACTGGCCACCAATGAAATTAAAACTGAGGAGGGAGGGGGGTCTGCCCCCTCCTGCCTGGCAGCCCCTGATCTCTTATAGGGGGCTATGATATGCACAATTAACCCCTCAGGTGCAGCACCTGAGGGGTTAATTGTGCAGATCACAGCCCCCTGTAAGAGATCGGGTGCTGCCAGGCAGCAGGGGGCAGTCATGTACACAGTTCGTAGGATATTCTAACTTGAAGCGTCCCCACCACTATGGGAACGCCTCTGTGTTAGAATATACTGTCGGATATGAGTTTTCACGAAGTGAAAACTCAGCTCTGAAAAAGCTTTTATGCAGACGGATCTTCGGATCCGTCTGTATGAAAGTAACCTATGGCCACGGATCACGGACGCGGATGCCAATCTTGTGTGCATCCGTGTTCTTTCATGGACCCATTGACTTGAATGGGTCCGTGAACCGTTGTCCGTCAAAAAAATAGGACAGGTCATATTTTTTTGACGGACAGGAAACACGGATCACGGATGTGGCTGCAAAACGGTGCATTTTCCGATTTTTTCACGGACCCATTGAAAGTCAATGGGTCCGCCAACAAAAAAACGGAAAACGGCACAACGGCACAACGGCCACGGATGCACACAACGGTCGTGTGCATGAGGCCTAATACCTATATATCCTGTAGACATGCCTTAAATGTTTGATATGGGAATACCCCTTTTTGAACGATAATTCAAACTGATCAAGGAACTCAGTGGTGGTAGCCAACATTTGGCATTTTGCCCATAGCTAAATAGTTACTTTGGATATGAATTCTCTTCTCTCTAGACTTCGTTTTAATGCTCTACGGAGATCCTTCTTCCGTACAGTGTTAAAATGTATGCGCTCTGGTGAGGTGAAGTGAATTACTTTGGTGAATAACTTCGGCATTTGGTTATTAAACTTGAAAAACATTTTAAAACACGTATTCGAAGTCGACTTCGGTACCAATTGGTACCTTGGTAACCAAGTTTTAAAAAAGTTGAAAAGTAAAAAAATCAAATCCCGAAGTTATTCACCGAAGTTCCGCGAGACTTCGGTGATGACTCACTTCGCCTCGCTAGAGCGCATACATTTTAATGCTGTACAGAGATAGATCTCCATACAGCATTGAAACGAATTTTGGAGCTAAACGACTTCGGATCTTGTTCGTGTTACGATCTTGTTCGATGTGGGCCAAAAACATGTCGTGTGAATGGGGCCTTTGTTAGATGAATTATACAACATGAATAGATTAATTATAACCCTCAATGCCATTTGATATTGGATAAGCATCTAGTCCTTTTTTTAAATGCTGACATAGTATCTGCTATTACCACCTATTGGGATAAGGCATTCCTTAGTTTGACTGCTCTAACTATAAAGAATCCTTTCCTGTATTGATGTCTGTATTGCCTTCCCTTCACATGTAATGAATGTCCCCCGGTCCTTTGTAAAGTCCTTGGAATGAATCAATCATGTGCCAGTTCCTTGTATTGACCAGACATGTACACATAAATGAGATCCCCTCTGTCTTTCTTTTTTTTTTCAAGCCCAATTCAAGCATTTTATTATAAGGGTAGGTTCACATCTGGGGCAGGTAAATTCGCAGAATGTTCCAGCAAAGGAGCAGATGTAACACTCCAGAGTTGTGTTACCAAACTCTTTTACCCCGCTACAACCTGTTAAGTGTATTTACATTGTCATCTTGTGTAATTTCACATAATATCCTCACAAATGTTCATTGAAAGCCTTGTTAAAATGTATTTGCTGTAATTTCTATGTTCACCAGCAGGTGGCAGCAATCGTTTTAGCAGGGACTTAGCTACAGTTTAGTGTTTCTGAGCTGGAATAGTACATTCCAGTTCAGCTCCCCCTTCTGTGAGCAGAAATGGGCTGCGCCCATATCCTGCCTCATGGGGAGAGAAGGAAGTTTAAGTTAGTGTGCCAGCCACCCCGGCTTGGGGAAGGCTGTATGTAGGAGCTCCCAGATATAGGGATCCAAAGCCAGGATCTTGTCACGGCTGAGACAATTGATCATCATCCCCAGCCTGAGCCTTGCAGCCTCAGCTGGAAGAAGCAAGCAGACCACTCCAGAACTCCAGGAAGAAGCATACCCTGTGGAGATAGCTGTGAGTACCGTCCAGAGACCCAGGAGAAGCCAAATTCCTCCTCAGCTAGTCAGTCCCCTTACAGAAGACGATAGTCAGTGCAGAAGCCAAATTCCTGCCACATTACAGAGCAACAAGCAGACGTCCCTTTCCTGCAAAAGCTACAGGCACATGATAGAGCAGAAGATATATATTCCTGCCACACATTGCCAATACCTGCTGGGACCAAAGACTAATGCTGTACCTTGCTTGGATGAAAGCTACTTTAAGTAAAGACAAGTTTGAACTTTACCCAAGGTCTGGATCTCAGTTTACTGCTGGAAATCCCTCATTTACTCCTACTAGCACCACACTAATTTTATTGCAAGTAAGCCAGGATCCAGAAGTCCAGCCGTACCCAGGTAGGAGACACCGTTGACACAATTACTACTACCACACAGAGACATTACACCACTCTGGCATTCCTAACCTGGTACGTGAGTTACAACACCTTAAAGGGCCCTGCAACAGTACCCTGCACACGCTGCAATTGGCGTCACGAACAAACTATAGACTATTACACCCATATCCTGACCCACTGCATAATTTGGCGTCCGTGTAACCATACCACGGTCCTGCTCATTGCACAGACTACCAGAGTTACCATATTCGGGCAACGCCAGATCTCCATTCACTATAGTGGAATCTGGCGGGTTTCCAGCATAAATGCTTGCATTCTACTAGGAAAATACAACTGCATGCTATGCCAGTTATGGTAACTCGTGTAGTCTGCCGCTCTGCCAGTACAGACTACCGAATTTACCTGCTATATATGAACCTCCCCTAAGAAAGACCTTCTATCCCAGTTAATCAGGGTTGGACTGGCCCACCAGAGTACCAGAATTTTTTATTCCCCTAAAGTGGGGAAAATTGGCTTCTACATCACTTTTTTTTTTTTTTTCGGCCTTATGTACTATGTTACTATGTTACTCCTGTGACAGGTCTTAGAAGGTCTGAAAAATTATCTGCACATTAGTGATCTGACAGCCTCTTTCGGTTTCCCTTTATCTGTGTGTTCAGGTATGGATCATGTGACCTTTACCCATCCCTATTTAGTCTGACTTTACCCATCACTCCTTGCTCTGGATAGCTTAATTTGGTTTTGGAAGAGCTGGAGTGTGGTTCGTGTTAAAGTCCTGTTCATCCATCATCCTCAGAAGTTAAGTGTCCTGCTTGTTGTGTTTTGTATCCCCCCCCTCCCTGGTTGTTTTCTAGGCCTCAGCGAGACGCTAGTTCCTTCACCAGGGAAGGAACTGGTTGTCTCTGCCCTGTCATTACCTTTAGGGCATCCGAGGGTCACCAGGGTTTTCTAGGTTCCGGTGTATGGGCATCTCTACCATTGAGAGGTACCCATACGGATAGGAGTTAGGGCCAGGAACAGGGTTTTATAGGTGGTGACCCTTTTCCTTCCCTAGTGGTGAGGCCTAGTGTCTTTACCCTTCCTTCTTGTTGTCTTTTGGTGTTCTCCCCTATTACGTCCGTGACACAGAGTCTCTGAAGTCTTAGTGGGCCCCAAAGTCCAGGAGAAAAATCCCATTTGTAGCTACCTTTGGAGCTAATCAATTGGCACCAGGGTCTATTTATTTGATTCAAAACCTATTAGGGCTGTTTCACACGAGCGGATGCCGTGCGTGACATCCGCTCCGTGAATGACAGCCAAGACCCGATGCAGACTGCAGAAGCACGGAGCATTGACATGATTGATAATGCTCCGAGCCTCTCTGTGATCTCTTTACTACGAAATCACAGTGACAACTTTATCTCACTGTGATTTCGTAGTAAAGAGATCACAGAGAGGCACGGAGCATTATCAGTCATGTTAATGCTCCGTGCTTCTGCAGTCTGCATCGGGTCTTGGCTGTCATTCACGGAGCTGATGTCACGCACGGCACCCGCTCGTGTGAAACAGCCCATAGACTTTATTGATGATGTAGGGGTTGAGTCCCAAGAATATGTTCCTCTGGTGGGCTCAAGTAAACTTAACCTAAGGCTACATGCATACGACCATAGTTTTGGTCCGCATCCGAACCGCAGTTTTTGCGGCTTGGATGCAGACCCTTTCACTTCAATGGGGCCGCAAAAGATGCGGACAGCACTCCGTGTGCTGTCCGCATCCGTTGCTCCGTTCCGTGGTCTGCAAAAAAAATATAACCTGTCCTATTTTTGTCCGTTTTGAGGACAAGATTAGGCAGTTATATTAATGGCTGTCCGTGCCATTCCGCAAATTGCGGAACGCACACGGATGCCATCCGTGTTTTGCGGATCTGCAATTTGCGGCCCGCAAAACACACAACGTTCATGTGCATGTAGCCTAACATTTAAGAATCTGATTGCCCATCTCTGAACCCTTTCTAGCTCTCCTATATCCTTTAGGCCTCCTGCACATGACCGTATGGCTTTTTCAGTGTTTTGCGGTCCGTTTTTCACGGATCCGTTGTTCCGTTTTTTGTTTCCGTTGTGTTTCCGTTCCGTTTTTCCGTATGGCATATACAGTATACAGTAATTACATAGATAAAATTGGGCTGGGCATAACATTTTCAATAGATGGTTCCGCAAAAAACGGAACGGAAACGGAAGACATACGGATGCATTTCCGTATGTGTTCCATTTTTTTGCGGACCCATTGACTTGAATGTAGCCACGGAACGTGGTTTGCGGGCAATAATAGGACATGTTCTATCTTTAAACGGAATGGAAAAAACGGAAATATGGAAACGGAATGCATACGGAGTACATTCCGTTTTTTTGCGGAACCATTGAAATGAATGGTTCCGTATACGGAACGCAAAAAACGGCCAGTAAACGGGGGAAAAAACGGTCGTGTGCAGGAGGCCTTATAGTATATGGAGCCCAAAACTGAATCCCATATTCAAAATGTAGCCTAATGAGGGATTTATAAAGTGGTAATGTTACACTGGGATAACATGTTTTTCTCTTTCTTTCTCTCTTTTATACCACCTAAAATCTTCCACATTGTTGCCAATGCCACTAGTATATCTAGGTATTTCTGTAACATTTTGCCAATCAAGGGTTTTCCCTTGAATTTAACACTCATTTAAAATAATCTTTTACTCATCTAGAGGGCTTTTCCCTTGCCTGTGGGCAGACAGCAACTAATCAAGCACCTCATCTCCCTTAATGCATTGCAATTAGCTCTTGTTAACCCTTTGTGACTAGACTGTTTTGGGCCTTACTGACCAAGCGCTTTTCTTTATTCATAGTCTTTAACTTTTTTTTTATTTTTCCGTCTATATAGCTGTAAGAGGGCTTCTTTTTTGCGGGACAAGATGTCGTTTTAATGGTGCCATTTTGGGGTACACATACGTTTCTGATAAAGTTTTATTAACTCTTTCTGGGAGGAAAATGGGAAAAACAGCAATACTGCCTTTGTTTTTATGTTATAAATTTTACGGTGTTCATTTTTCGGTATTAATAACATAGTATCTTTATTCTCTGGGTCAGTACGATTACAGAATTACCAAATACATATATTTTTTCAGTTTTACTACTTTTGTTAAAAAAAAAAAAACTTTTTTTTTTTTAAAAAGGAAGAAAATCTTTTTCTGCATCGCCGCATCCCAAGACCCATAACTTTTTTCTTTTTCTTTCTATGGAGTTGTGTAAGGGCTTGATTTCTTTGGGACAACTTGTCGTTTTCTTTGGTATAATTTTGGAGTAAATGACGCATTTTGATCGCTTGTTATAAAGTTTAAGTGACAACTAAGTATAAATTTGCAATTCTTTCCTTCCCTCTTAAAACTTCTAGAATCTTTCACTAAAGCTTCAGGCCTCTCCATTAATCACACCAAATCTGAAATGCTCTTATGTAATACCCCTTCCTCCACTAAATCATCACTACTTCAAAATTTCCCATTCCAGCTCAGACCTCAACACATCTCTTATCTAGGAGTTATGTTGCCCAAGGCTCTTGACATGGTCTATAGTACTAATTACATACCTATGTATAGAAAAATACGGCAGGATTTGGTGACCTGGCAAACCCTACAGACCTCCTGGGTGGGTAGGATAAACATCATCCGGATGGTGGTCCTTCCAAGACTCCTCTACCTATTCAGGGCTCTACCAACCCCAGTCCAAGTGAAAGATCTGAGATCTGTTCAGAGAGATGTGATGAAATTTATCTGGGCTAATAAGCGTCCTCGTATTTCCAAGACAGTCGACAGTCATGTGTAGCCATAGGTCTCAGGAAGGGGGGGGGGGGGGGGGTGTCAGTACCAGATTTTTTTAAATACTATCAAGCTGCTAGACTTGCCCAGATGTTCTTGACACATCTGGATTCACGAAAACACCCTCTATGGATCTCACTTGAGCACTCCTATCTTAGCCCCTACACATGGAGGGCTCTGATATGGAATACCGCACCAATCCCCCCAGCCTTGCGTGCCAATTCCCCCCTGTCATATTACTCGCTCATTCTCTGGAGATCAGTCAGATTCAAATTTGCTCTCCAATCCAAACCATCACCGCTATTGGGCCTTATGGGAAACCCAGCTTTCCTACCGGGTCTACAACATCACAACCTCAATTGGTGGTCGACTAATCAACTGTGTACGCTGCATAAGTTCCTTACTAGAGGTAAACTGATATCCCTAACAGACTTCAAAGAGAGATACTCCCCCCCTGTTAGAGAATATCTTCTCATGAATCAGATATTTTCTTATTTAAGATCTATTCAGATACCCAGCCAAACTGTGGAATTTACACCTTTCAAACGTTCTATCACCTACTCACTATATAGACAGGGTCTTCTCTCAAGAATATATGAGGTCCTCAACACCATTCCCGAAGGCCATAAACATCTTATATAAGAGCCTGGGAGGAAGACATACAACAAGAATGCTCACACTCCAAATGGTCCCAACGCTCACAGACCCTTACGAAGGGCTCATGGCAAGTTACACTGGCAGAAACCTCAATAAAAGTGCTTCACAGAACCTACATGGTCCCAACACGACTACATTGCATATATCCCGAGATTTCCCCTATGTGCTTTAGAGGATGTAATGAGGAAGGGTCAATGTTACATACTTGGTGGTCCTGCTCTGTTGTAAAGAGGTTCTGGGTTCAAATAACAAATCTGATATCGTCTGTATTAGGCCGCAACTTTCCTCTAACATTGCCACTATGCCTATTAGGGGACAAACCTCATTGGCTAACCTACGCCAGATTTAAGCTTTTTCAATATATACTACTAGCGGCGAGAATCCACATCGCATTTCGATGGCGATCTGACTCACTATCCTTCCAAGCTGTTGTAGATAGGGTTAATAAAATCCTGATGTTTAAGAAATTGTCGGCTATCCGCACTGACACATTTCCCACTTTCGAGAGGGTGTGGGAACCTTGGCTATCCTCCTCCTACTCACCAGATTTACGTTATAGTATTTCCCTCTGAACCTTGTATTTCTTGCTTGTACTCCTGAGCAATGTTGATGACTGATTGTACTTTCTCCTCGAACTCAGAAAAAGTGTTTACCCTGTCGACGTAGCAAGAGAATGTTTCTTTCGATATGTTTAACTCCAAGAAATGTTTTTGTTTCTGTATAATATATTCTACCATTTACTGCTGTAAATGATTGTCTACCTATGCAATAAACCCAATAAATACTCTTTGAAACATAAATTGGCAGTTCTGTAATTTTTTTTTCTTTCATTTTTACGACGTTCCCCATAGGGGACAATTTACATCATATTTATGTAGTGCAGGTCTTTACGGATGCGGTGATACCAAACATGGGGGAGATTTTTTATTTAATTGAAAAGCGTATTTTCAATGGAAAAAAAGCGTTTGTTTTTTTTTCTGGAATTTTTTTTATTTAGTAAATGCTTCTTTTTTTTACAACTTAATAGTCCCACAAGACTATAACAGACAACATTTTAATTAATTTTCAAATACAATGCACTATCCCTATAGTGCATTGCATTTTGTCAGTGCTTTACTGACACTGACCAGCAGGCTGCGCCAGAGAGACACAGTCTGCTGGAAAATACTCAAGGCTGGCTTGGGGCCTACATCGGCACCCCACGATTGCATTTATGGGAGACAGAGGGAGTCGGCTCCCTCTGTCAGCGCTTTACATGCAGCGGGCGCCATTGCCGTAAAAAAGCGGCGGCCCAGCCTAAGACTCCTTAGTGACCGCTGTAAAAAGGCATATGGGTGGTAACTAAGAGGTTAAAGTGAACCTGTCACCATGAAAATGCACTGCAGTCAGCATTTTATAGAGCAGGAGGAGCTGAGCAGATTGATATGTAATTTTGTGGGAAAAGTAATTTTTTCATTTAAACCTCTGCTCATTTTATGCATCGGAGTCATGTGGGTTGACAGCTTTCCCTGTTTGCTTAGTCATCCAGCATTAGCTGTCAATCACTGAGTAGCACCACCCACATGACTCCGATGCATAAAATGAGCAGAAGTTTAAATGAAAAAATTACTTTTCCCACTAAATTACATATCAATCTGCTCAGCGCTGCCTGCAGACTGCACTGCATTTTCATGGTGGCAGGTTCCCTTTAACCCATATGTCTATCATAGGAAACAGTCCCTCACAGGTACATATGGTATGTAATGCACCCACATTTTCCCTCTACTCTGTCTAGAGACATATAGCTATATACCTCTATGAATTTAGTAGTAGAAATGAGTGAAATGTATCTTGGCTGCTTCACTATGAGATTACTGTGCTATCTTTAAAGGGGTTATCTAAGGCTAGAAATGCAACCCCCCCCCCATGCCCAGGCCCCTCACACTGATTCTATTTAACTGGCTCCCTGCGCCACTCCTGGTTCCCGCACAGCCACCACTGCTTCTCCTTGTGCGTGGATGAAAACATCCCGTGCACTGGGGGGACAGCTGGTGGCACTGGGGGGGGGGGCAGCTGATGGCACTAAGGGGGCAGCTGATGGCACTAAGGGGGCAGCTGATGGCACTAAGGGGGCAGCTGATGGCACTGGGGGGACAGATGATGGCACTAAGGGGGAGCCTGATGGCACGAATAGGGAGCCTGCTGGCATGGGGGGGGGGGGGCAGCTGATGGCTTATGAGTTTTTATAAAGAAAAACGTTATTTTAATAAGTTTTTTGTTATTAGAGTACTCGATTAATTGTTGGATTAATTGTTAGAATACACAAATTTTGTTTTTACAGCATTCACTATACAGTAAAACTGACTTGTGCTTTTCATTCTCCAAGTCAGTACAATTACAATAATACCATATATTTATAGTTTTTCTCATTTTAATACTGAAAAAAATAAAAACCTTGGAAAACCTTTCTTTTTATCGCCATATTCTGACCCCCATAACTTTTTTTTTTTTTAGAGAAGAAGCAATAAAAAAAATTGACGAATCAGACATTTTTATTTTTTTTTCGTTACGCCATTCACCTTATGGGATAAATTTATTTTATATTTTAATTAGTACTGGCATTTTCAAAACATCGATGCCTATTATGTTTTTACACTTTTTTAAGTCACCCTAGTGCACTTAAAGGGAACCTGTCACCGGGATTTTGTGTATAGAGCTGAGGACATGGGTTGCTAGATGGCCGCTAGCACATCCGCAATATCCAGTCCCCATAGCTCTGTGTGCTTTTACTGTGCAAAAAAAAACGATTTGATACATATGCAAATTACCTTGAGATGAGTCCTGTCCCTGAGATCGGGGAGCAAGGAGGAGATTCTGAGGATGCGGGGCGGTGCTGGGCTCCTTCACGCTGGACTCATCTCAGGTTAATTTGCATATGTATCAAATCGTTTTTTTTTACACAATAAAAGCACAGAGAGCTATGGGGACTGGGTATTGCGGATGTGCTAGCGGCCATCTAGCAATCCATGTCCTCAGCTCTATACACAAAATCCCGGTGACAGGTTCCCTTTAAACATGCAATCATTGATTGCAATTTGTATAATGGAATGGAATGTTATAATTGGTATAGTCCAATGCAATGCTGCCACCTGCAGGCCTACATTGCAATATACCTGTAAAAGGCATTGGAGCCTCAGCAGGCCCTGACGTCACAGACAATGAAGTTTCCCTGGTCACTGCGTGGGAAAGCTGTTCCAGTTGACCATGGCATCTGAGGGGTTAAATGTCGGCAATTGCCATTTTGCCAGTCGAAGAAATTAGCCCCTGGTGTTTTCTGTGTGAAACAGCAGGCACCCAGCGGCTATGATGCCTGCTCTGCTTCGGTGTCGGCGGCATCTTTAAAGACCCATCATTAAAGATGCCACCCACTATTACGTCACATGTTGGGCCTTTAAAAATGTCCCCACCATTACCATTACAGTGCCTTGTAAAAGTATTCATACCCCTTAAACTTTTCCACATTGTTTCACATGCACACCAGAATATGTATTTTGCGGTCTGCAAAACACGGATCCGCAAAAAATGTGTATGACGTGTGTGTATTCCGTATTTTGTGAAACGGAATAGCTGGCCCCTAATAGAACAGTCCTATCCTTATCCGACAATAATAACACATGTTTTATTTTTTTGCGGAATGGACATACAGAAACGGAATGCACACAGAGTAACTTCCGTTTTTCTGCAGACCCATTGAATTGAATTGTTCCGCATATGGTCTGCAAAAAAATGATTCAGACATGGAAAGAAAATAAGTTTGTGTGCATGAGCCCTTAATAAAATCCAGTTTAACCAATTGCCTTCAGAAGTCACCTAATTAGTAAATAGAGTCCACATGTGTGTAGTTTATTCTCAGTATAACTACAGCTGTTCTTTGAAGGCCTCTGAGGTTTGTTAGTGAACATTAGTGATCGGAACACATCCGACAGGTCAGTGATAAAGTTGTGGAGAAGTGTAATGCAGGGTTAGGTAAAATATCAAGTTCTGAACATCTCACAGAACACTGTTCAATCCATCATCCAAAAATGGAAGGAGTGTGGCACAACTGCAAACCTACCAAGACATAGATAGCCGTCCACCTAAACTGACAGGGAGATCACTAATTAGAGAAGCAGCCAAGGTCCACAGGACAACTATTAGTTGTGTACTCTACAAATCTTGCCTTTATCGAAGAGCGGCAAGAAGAAAGCAATTTTTGAAAGCAAGTCATAAGAAGTCCTGTTTGCAGTTTGCCACAAGCCAAGCACATGACACAGCAAACATGTAGAAGATGGTGCTCTGGTCAGATGAGACCAAAGTTGAACTTTTTGGCCTAAATGCAAAACGCTATGTGTGACGGAAAACTAACACTGCACATCACCCGGAATACAGAATCCCCACCAGGAAACATGGTGGTGGCATCATGCTGTGGGGATGCTTTTCTTCAGCAGGGACAGGGAAGCTGGTCAGAGTTGATGGGAAGATGGATGGAACTAAATACAGGGCAATCTTGGAGTCAAAACCTGGTAGAGGCTGCAAAAGACTTCAGAATGTGACAAAAGTTCCCCTCCCAGTAGGAAAACATACAGCCAGAGCTACAATGGAATGGTTTAGATCAAAGTATATTCATGTGTTAGAAAGGCCCAGTCTAAGTCCAGACCTAAATCCCATTGAGAATCTGTGGCAAGACTTGAAAATCGCTGTTCACAGATATTCTCCATCCAATCTGACTGAGCTTAAGCTATTTTAGGCTACTTTCACCCTAGCGGCAGGACGAATCCAACAGGCTGTTCACCCTGTCGGATCCGTCCTGACGCTATTTCGCCATGCCGCCGGAGTAAAAGTACTGCATGTCCGACTTTTTAGTCCGGCAGCCTCTCGCCGTGCACTGCCGTGCTCCGCCAGAGCTCTGCCCCTGTCCCCATTATAGTCAATAGGGACGGAGCGTCAGTCCGGCGGCACGGCGAAATAGCGGCAGGACGGATCCGACAGGGTGAATAGCCTGTCGGATCCGTCCTGCTGCTAGTGTGAAAGTACCCTTAGACAGAAGAATGGGCAAAAATTTCAGCCTCTAGATGTGCAAAGCACATACTTGCTACTTAGTGTTCGTCTATTACATAAACTCGCAATAAAATAAATTTAAGTTTGTGGATGTAACGTGGAAAAAAATAGGAAAATTTCAAGGAGTATGACTACTTTTTCAAGGCACTGTATGTCACCTATCAAGAAATGGTTAATGTAGTTAGCAATTAGTTTTTTACATTTCCTATTGAGCTCTTTGTAAGTCTGGAATGCTTTTACTGAGCCCTCAGCCTTCAATGGTTCAAATGTTTTTGTATTTTTCATGTTCAGTACATCTCTTTTTAGCCACATTGGGTTGCTTTTATTCCTGGACATTTTGTTACCCATGAGTATATAGATGAGCCAATTTCTTGAAAATCCGATTTGGCTGATTCGCCGAATTTCACAAAAACAATTTGCTTCGGGACGAATTACTTCGCCACGAAGCACATTTTAGTAGCGGGTGCAATGACAGGAAGCTGCGATAGCGCTGCCCCCGTCATTGTACCCTTCAGATGCCGCGTTCATACATGATCGCGGCATCTGAGTGTACAAACAATGTGAAATTAACATAAAAAATAAAAAAAAACATTACATCAAACTTACCGTGTTCATTTGGATGCAACTGACCGGCCTCTGCCATCCTACTTGAAGATCTCGGCTGAAATCACGTGCGGCGCGAGATTACGTCATCACGCCGGCCGGCGTGGTGACGTATGACGTCATCACGCCAGCCGGTGTTATGATGTAATCTCGCGCCGCACGGGATTTCGGCCGAGATTTTCAAGCAAGATGGAGGCTGGCGGCCCTTCGCGCGCAAATGGAGGCGGTAAGTTTGAATTTCAGGATTAATCGATTCGCTGACACGAAGCACAAGGAAATTTGGCTTCTAGACGAATCGAATAATTCCTGAAATTCGGATCGAATTCCACTTCGTGGGATTCGATTCACTCATCTCTAGTATTACCTAACTACACGATTCATGTAATGTATCTTTAAAAACTCCCCATTTAGCTTCAGTATCCCCATTTACCAGAGTATGTTCCCAGACTGACTGAAGTTAGCTTTTCTAGTTATTATTATTATTTATTATTAAAGCGCCATTCATTCCATGGCGCTGTACATATGAAAAGGGGTATACATACATAATACTAAGCAAATGCAATAGGTATGAACAAGACGAGTTACAAACTAGTACAGAAGGAGACAGGGCCCTGCCCGCGAGGGCTTACAATCTATGAGGTATGGCAGAAGGACACAGTAGGTGAGGGTAAAGCTGGTCATGGTGGTATAGCAGCAGCAGGGTCACTGGTTGTAGACTTGTCAGATGAGGTGGGTTTTCAGGTTTCTTTTGAAGTATTTCACTGTAGGTGAGAGTCTGATATGTTGGGGTAGAGAGTTCCAGAATATGGGGGATGCACGGGAGAAATCTTGGAGGCGATTGTGGGAAGAAATAAGAGGAGAGTAAAAAAGAAGGCCTTGTGAAGTTCGAAGATTGTGTGGAGATGTGTTGTGAAAGTAGCTCAGAGGTGTACGGGGGGAGGGGGGGGGGGACAGGTTGTGGACGGCCTTATATGTATTTGTATTTTACTGAACTGAATTCGCTGGGCAATGGGGAGCCAGTAAAGTAATTGGCAGAGGGGAGAGGCAGAAGAGTAAAGGGGGGAGAGGTGAATTACTCAGGCAGTAAAGTTGAGAATAGATTGGAGGGGTTCGAGGTTAGATGGAAGGCCACAGAGGAAGATCTTACTGTAGTCTAGATGGGAGATGATGAGGGCATGTGCAAGCATTTTTGCAGACTCCTAGCTGAGGAATGCGCGGATGCGAGAGATATTTTTGAGTTGGAGGCGGTAGGTGGTGGAAAGGTCTTGGATGCGTGGTTTGAAGGACAGGGCAGAATCTAAGGTTACTCCAAGGCAGCGGACGTGGTTGACCGGGGAGATTCTGCAACCATTGATCACGATAGATAGGTTTATTGGGAGGAGGGGAGATGGAGAAAAGATGATAAATTCAGTTTTATCTATGTTAAGTTTTAGAAAGCGAGAGGAGAAGGAGGAGGATATAGAAGATAGGCATTGTGGGATTCTGGATAAGGGGTTGCATATATTATCTGAACCACGAGGTGGATTATACATTCATTCATAGGTCCCTACAACATAACGACTGATAGCTTGAATGTTATCCACCAATAAGCCCTATTACAATGGGTTGGGTGTTGTGTTTTTCATTTTTTCTATTTTGTGTATCTATTTTTTGGTAAGCACTTTCCCTTTTTACAGGATATTATCAATATACTCACCCTCTTTTTTTATACCCCTCAGGGTCTTTTGAGGGTAATAATAGCCCAGGTTCGAGGACAGGGAGTCCCCACCATTAGGGTCCGTCTCTGGGCTAAGGGGAAGAGTAGGGAAAGATGAGGGACAGATTCCCCATTTCCCTTACAATATATGTATGTAGGTGCTTACCTTTGGTCTTCATCGATCAGATCTTCATTGACTATTGTCTGTCTTTTTTTTGGGAGACCTATCCCCATATTTTAATTAATTGAAATAAAGTATATTAGATTTTAGGATTATATTTTGCTGGAAATTGGTATTTTGATAATTAACCTAGGTAGATCTAAGTATCTGCCATTCAGCTGGATTTGACTTTGGTAAGGGCAGTTTCAGTTGAGTGGTGGGGTCGGAAGTCAGATTGTAGCTGGTCAAAGAGGGAGCAGGAAGAGAGGTGAGAGGACGGTTCAAGATGGACATGTTCAAGTAAATTAGTGGCATATGGGAGAAGTGATATGGGGCAATAGCTAGACAAAGAAGATGGGTCAAGGAGAGGCTTTTTGAAGATGGTAGCATGTTTAAAACCAGAGGGGAAGACACCATTGGTTATTGAAAGATTCAAGAGATGAGTTAGGGCTAGGATAAACACTGTGGTGAGGTTGGGGATGAGGTGGGATGGGATTGAATCAAGTGCACAGGTGGTGAGATGTGATGTGGAGTAGGGTGGAAAGGTTTTCCTTTGTAATGGTGGAGGTGCAGGTTTTGGGGGAAGAGGACTGAAGAGTTGTGTAGAGGGGCTGTGGGGACTGTGTGCTTAAGCTTTCTCTGATGTCAATCTTTTATTTAAAGTATGTGGCAATGTCCTCAGCTGAGTTGAGAGGTGGAGATGCTGGGGGACTGAGAAGAGAGTAAAGTGTTAAAAAGTTGTTTAGGGTTGTGAGACAGCGTAATGGGACCATGCCTTTAAATACACAAAATGTAGGTATTGTAGAAAGGTCAGGAGCTACCTGGTTGGCTGATAGCTCTTACCTTTCTCCATTTACAGATTAAATTAATTTAATCTGGCCATTGTCAACTTTACACGTTGATTTTTTAAAAAAAATAATGGTTCAGGAAGGAATTAGAAAGTGTAACCGCATTTGACCACTAGGGGGCATGTATTATGTTAATGAGGATCTTTCACCTCTCTTGACGTGTCTGTTTTAGTAACTAATCCTATTATCCTGAACAGATGCATGGTGAATGGTTGGGCTAGAAGGAGGAAAAAAGGGCTTAAAAACCCCAATAATACCCTGCCCCTATCAAGCCCAATAAAACAGAACTTAGGTTAGGTGTTCAGAAACCTACGGTATTATTGCACATACACAAACAGTGCTATTTTAAAAGAAAAACAAGTGTAATGGGACACACTCGGACTCTGTATATGGGTTCCGTGTCTCATCATTATTAAGCAGCCATGAGCATCATCCTCCTTGGTGACGTGTTTTATTAACTACTTGCACTCCACATGTACTAACAATTCTGTATCATCTAGTCTTATGACTCTATGTTGTGTCATTCTTTTATTATTCCTCCTAGAAGTTATGAATGAATTGTGCCCTCCTGAATTCAACTGTATCGCCGTCCTCAGGATGATAATACAGCTTCATACTGTGGCGGGGATGGCATTATTTTGTGCTGCATTGTGATATTTGGTTCTGCTGGGGCAGTATTTTGTGCTGCACTACGATATTGATGGTCCCGCCTACTTATGTTGACCCCTCCTACATGTGTTTCTCTACCTTCTGTCAATTTGGGCCCGCCTATAATATGGGGCCACTTTTATTTATTTTTTTCCAGGGCCACTTTAAGTTTCCAGTTCACCCCTATGTTTAGGGACACATCTCCAACTGGTAACAACCATCTGGACCTTTATTACAAACTGCTGGTAATTCATGTATAACTTATAGCAGGAATAATAAAGGAATGTCACATCATAGTCATAAGAATAGATGCTCCAGAATTGTGTGTCCATCACAGGACCAGAATAGATTTTTATCCACTGAAAGCACACAATGAAGGTTTCCACTGAATGACTGCAAGCAGAGATTTTGAAAACCATGACCTTACATTGTACACTGTTATTGCTGAAACTACAATATCCCTGTAAGTAGTTTGGCAGAAATGGAAAGTGGAAGGAATAAACAATAGCGATTCCATTGGCAGTCCAGGAGAATTACAGCTGCAATCAAATCATTCAACCCCCGTTGCAAATTAGGGTTATAAACGTTCAACTATTTGCAATAAAGCAATCAAACAAGAACCATTTAAAATAGCTCAAATCAACTAATATAATGTGGTTTCTCCAAATTCAGGACAAAATTTTAAAGGGGGTTTTCCAAGATTTTGATATCCTCAGCCCCATTCACTTCAATGGCGCAATACCAAGCACAGCCACTATACAGAGTATGGCGCTGTGCTTGGTAAGCATGGAGAAGGCCACAGAACTCACAGGCGCAGGGGCGTAGCTAAAGGCTCATGGGCCCTGGTGCAAGAGGTCAGCTTGGGCCCCCTTTCTCTCAGTGCTTTGTGGCAAAAATTGAAACTGCACCCCCCATCATGCCAAATTCTTGATCTAACCCCTTCCCTCCAGCCAGAGGTGTAACTTGACCAACATGCACTTTCTATTAAACAGGTGTCTTCTTATGTGGTACAAGGGTCTTTGGGGCCCCTCAGGCTCCTGGGCCCGGTAGCGACTGCTACCTCTGCACCCCCTATAGCTACGCCCCTGCACAGGCGCCTTCTCAAACAACTGATTTGGAGAGGTCCTGGGTGTCAGACCACCACCTTTAAGGACTACTGCAGTCTCAGAATTTTTCAATCCCCTGAACAGAATTCCATAAGCGTACACATTTGCCTCAAGCACATGAAGGGCTTAATCAGTTGCATCAAGTGTGATTGAGTCAGAACACTTCAAATACATGGACTGGCTAGGGGTATGCCACATGTTAGAAATATGGCTAAGTCAAGAGAGTGGTCCAGAAGCTTAAGAGAAAAGATAATGGCCTAGGACAAACAAGGAACAGGATAAAAAAAAAGATAGCAAAGACTATGAATGCTCCTTGAGATACAGTTGAAAGTGTAGTTCACAGGTTCAAAATTAAAGGATCACTGGCTATAACATCTGTATGTGGCAGAAAGAGGAAGCTATTATTGGCTGTCATTAGATTCCTGAGGAGGCAGGTGGTCATAAACCCAGGGGTGCACCTAGTACCTCCGCTAACCCCCCTCCCCCCCTCTTGCCCCTACCTGGTGCTCCATGAGGCGATTGCCTCACCTGGCCTCATTGGTGGTACATCCCTGCATAAACCCTCAAGTGACTGCAAAAAACTTACAGCAAGATCTGGTGGCAGCAGGAACTGAGATTTCAGTATGCACAGTAAGGGGAGAAATGTATCAAACCGGTTTAAAGTAGAATTGGCTTAGTTGCCCATTGCAACCAATCAGATTCCATGCCTGAACTCCAAGACATACACCTCTACTTACCCAAAAGCACCAGAAACATTAGCTAGAATATGCATAAAACCATATAAATAATCCACATAAGTTTTGGGGTGTTGTTCTGTGGAGCAACCAAGCAAAACTGGAACTTTTCGGGCCTATGGATCAGCGGTATGTCTGGACGAGAAGGAATGAAGCATACTCTGAAAGGACACCATGCATACAGTGAAGGCATTGTGTGGCTCAGTGTAGCTCCAGGGCTCCTCTGCTTCCTTTGGCACTGGATACCTGCCGCGTGTGGAGGGCAAGATGGCTTCAACCAAGTATTACAAATTCCTGGAAGGAAAAAAAAAATCTGAGAGGAAGCTGAAACTTGGGTGTCACTGGGCTTCCAACAGTACTATGATCTGAAATATACAGTGCCTAAAAATGTCCACCAAGGCCTGGTTTCGGAAGAAGTCCTTGAAGATTCTGGAGAGGTTGTCACAGTTGCCCAACTTGAACCCCATAGAAAATCTTTGGTGGGAGCTGAAGAAGGCAGTTGCAGCACACAACACTCTGTAGTGCTTCCATGGGCTTCCGATCTGTGCCTCTGTTCCGCACCGCATCTCCCGGATTGTGGACCCATTCAATTGAATGGGTCCGCATCCGTGATGTAGGGTGCACACAGGGTGCACACGGCCGATGCCCGCGTATTGCAGACCTGCTGTATGTGGGCCGCAATATGGCCATGGCTGTGTGCATGAGCCCTAAACTGGAGGCCATTGCTCGTGAGGAACGGGCTGATTTCTCAAGAATGTTGCCAGAAGCTGGTGTCTGGCTATGCATCACGTTTGCAGCAAATGACTCATAACTGCAAAAAGGTGCTCTACCACAGGAATCGGCAACCTTCGGCACTCCAGCTTCTGTGAAACTACAATTCCCAGCATGGACATTTACTCCGCTGTTATTATAACTCCCACAGAAGTAAAAGGAGGATTCTGAGAGTTGTAGTTTCAGCTTTAGTGCCAGAGGATGCAAATCCCTGCTCCACTAACTACTAAAGACACTTGTCATGAAGGGGTTGAAAAATTCTGAGACAGCAGTAGTCATTAACAGTGGCATTTTGTGTTGAATTTGGAGGAACCACTTGTTATATTACTTGTGTTGAACAATTTAAATGATTCTTGTTTGGTTTATTGCAAACAGCTGAAAGTTAGTAAAAGTCGCTAATAAACCTAATTCGTAATGGGGTTAAATAACCTCTGGACAACCCCTTTAAATAGAGAGAAGGGTTTTATATATACCATTGTTCGTATCTGTGACTTATTGTCAGCATTACAATATGAAAAATGTCTGAATCTGCTTATAGGCGCACTGTAGATAGTGCACAGGCAGAGGGCGCTAAAGTACCACAAAGGAGGACTCGTGAGGCAAACAAAGCTCATTGATCATTAGAGCGTGACGGGTTAAGTGACGATCATGTGACGGATTATGGATGGAGTGCTTCAGTTTTATTAAAATAAAAAATGTTAGAAAGAGAAAAATGTTAATGTTAAATGCAGAAGTGTACAAATACGGAGGAACTGAAGTTGCTGATGATACAGGCTTTAAGTTTAGGTCAAAGTTTAATATGAATCCTAATTTAAACCCTAATTCTGTCCTCTGATTGACATTTGCACTCTAAGTTACATATCAGATAAACTCGTCCATATACTGTACATGAATTTGGGCCTTTTCCTTACATTTAAGAGAGCAATCTGTCTCTTTGGTATGAGCTCCTCAACTGTGTTCTACCACAAACTTACTGTGGGTCATTAAGACCATCTTTTTTGACTGTCTTCATACTTCATTTTTCGGCAGCTTTGCTACTGAAAAATACTCCTAATTTATAATGGGGCATGTGCCTCATTATAAATTAAGCGCATCTTTGGTAGTCCATGCGCCTTCGGGAAGATCTACGCTTGGGTGGCGTAGTATTTCGGCAACTTTTACTCCTCTTTCCTGCTGTAAAATTAGTAAATTTGCTGGTGTTGAAGTCCAGGGCCCTAGCCCTGCCCCCCCCCCCCCCCCCCCCCCCACACTTCACCCCCATCACTCCCCTGACACCCCTTTATGTTTGACCTGAAAACTGTGCAGTCTAATAGGGCCCTTAGCTTCTGTAGTGGTGATTGACCTTTTTTTATAGGTGAATAGTAGACTATAGAAGCAAAGTCATAGTAAGTGGATGTCTAACTGTGCTCATGAAATATTAATTGCTCCGTGCATTCTTTAAATACGACGAGGTAAAACATAACCACCATTTTATATATTGTAGACACCAGCACCATCACTACACTGAGTACCTAGACCATGTGACACCAGAGGCACCTGTAAAATGTCCCAAATTGAAGTGCTCAGGAGACCTCCTTGGTGGTTCCACAATACAGATATTCCATACTACAAAGTCCATATAGTCATGGAGGCAAGATAGTTGTGCAGCTACATGGATTTAGTTCTAAAACTGCCGTTCACATTGACCATACATATGCCTCCAAGACAGTTCCTCATATAATATTGGCCTCCTCAAAGACAGTTCCTCATATAATAGTGACCTCCTCCAAGACAGGTGCTCATATAATATTGGCCTCCTGAAAGACAGTTCCTCATATAATATTGGCCTCCTCAAAGACAGCTCCTCATATAATATTAGCCTCAAAAACAGCTCCAGATATAATTTTGGCCTCCTCAAAGACATCTACTCATATAATATTGGCCTCCTCAAAGATAGTTCCTCATATAATATTGGCCTCCTCAAATACAGCTCCTCATATAATATTGGCCTCCTCAAAGACAGCTCCTCATATAATATTGGCCAACACTACTTTTTACTATTAGGGATTTACACATGTGCCGCAAACCATCAGCCACTAAAAAGTAGCTAAGTAGCAGTAAATTTCTTCCTTAGTACGTACAGTCCACAGTAACAGCACTGGAAAAAACATCCAGCAGAGGACTGAATTCTTTGCATCTGTAATCGTGATGTAATATCATGTACTTTATATTTACTATAGTACCTTGATGTATTGATTAAAAAATAAATCATTTTAGGTTTTATTGTCTTTATTTGAAGACTAGTGCCCCGCCTGGACTACATCAACTCCAGCAGATATCGCTTCCCAGCTCCCACATACTACAAAGCACCCTTTGTCCACACCTGTCCATGTACTTGCAGAATAAACCAGGTGCAGTACATATACCCAGAGCAGATGGTGGATGTGAGATATATTGTATTGTAAGGATACTGTCAACCCTTCATGTATGTGTGGACGAAACAGTTTGGTTTCCATGACAGTTAGAAGTGCGTCCATTGTTGGAACCATCAAAAGTAGCTATTTTGTGGCCAATGAGAAGTGGATACATGTGAATTGATAGGGTGTTTGCCCAGAAATAATATGACTTATATATCAATGGTTTATGTATAGTATAGATTCATGGATACCCAACCTGCGGCCCTCCAGCTGTTGCAAAATTACAACTCCCAGCATGCTCGGACAGCCTACAGCTATCAGCCTACAATACAGCACGGTGGGAGTTGTAGTTTTGCAACAGCTGGAGGGCCGCAGGTTGGGCATCACTGGTATAGATCATCTTAGCGAAGGCTGGACAGTTTTGAAAAAGGCACTGCACACCATGCAACCTCTCCTGACCTGTCTGTTTTAGCAATTACTGTACTTGCATCCCCCTTGTAATGACAATTCTGGAGCGTATGTTGTTATGACTCTGTGATGTGACATTCCTTTATTATCCCTGCTAAAAGTTATAAATGAATTATTAGCAGTTTGCAGTGAAGGTTCAGCTGGGTGTTACCAGTGGGGAGTGTATCCCTGCACAGTCTGACACTATCCAATCATTGCTGCCAGTGTCAGGCTGTGCAAGGATCCCCCAAACCGGTAACACTCTGCTGGACCTTCATTGTGAACTGTTAGCAATTCATTTATAAACTTCTAGTGGGAATAATAGAGGAATGTCACAACATGGATTTATAAGAATAAATGATCCAGAATTGTTATTACATGGGGAATCCTAGTAATTACTAAAGCAACCATGTCAGTAAAGCTGTCATGTCAGTTCTCAAGCCAGCACCTGGATCTGAATACTTTTGTAATTGCATATGATATAATTATAAATGTATTATAGCTACAGAGTTATTCGATGAAATCTGTGTGGAGGCTCACCTCACTTTGTTATTTTTTTTAGAAATAAAAGCAAAGTATTGGATCTGTCAAGGTAAAATGGTGTCATTGATCAATATAGATGATGGCAACATATTTGCTTTCCGTGGAACAGTTACATAGAGTTAACCAAGTTATTCCATTAGGGAACCGTTCATGTTGTTATATAACCGGGCTATGGATGATTTCTGGCAGTACATGTAACAACGTGGCCCATAGGACCAGGAGACAGAAGGTAGCTTTTGTTAAAGGTCTTAATGTAATGAATCTTTAATGTTTTCCAGTGGGATTGTGCGTAGAATACAAAAGCAGCCGCCCACAGGGGGTAAGTAGTCCCACAATGGGCAGGGAAGTAATGAATGACGACAAAACAGAATAGGAATATTCAAGAGCATCTACCACAACACAACATTTCACATGCAAACACTATGAAGCCAGTAAAGAATGCGTTCTGCTTATGCTGTTCCACATATACTCTTTGTCCGCAGGCCATACATACAATGATATGGTGGACTCACTTATTTTTGTAGATGGAAAACCAAAAACAGAATGATTCTGACTTTATATTGAAGAGCACAGCAGGGTGGAGGATGGGGGAGCCCCAGTCATCATTGTACATGACCACTGACCATAGCAACTAAACAACAGAAGGATCAGGGACCAGAGGGACAAAAAGAGACCTTTGATTGTCATCATCAGACATGCTGCAGATTAGGTTCTGCACTCAGAAGTGTGGGCTAGGAAGCAGTGTGAGTGGATGTGATCCCTAAAATCTGCTTTTAAATACTATGAAAACCTTAAGTCGCCCTTTTTCCTATGGTCATCAATATCAGATCAGCAGTGGTCTGACTCCCGACAATCCCTGCCAATCAGCTGTTCGAAGAGCATGCAGTGTTCGTACGAGCGCAGCCTTCTCTCGCAGCGGCAAGCAGTGTAATTACAGCTCGCCCCGTACCCATTCACTTCAATGGGAAGAAGCAGACGGAGTGTGTTACTGTTCCTTCCCATTGAAGTGAATGGGGACGGAGGAGCTGTAATTACACTGCTCACCGCTGCGATGTCGACGGTGAGCAGGTAAACAGTGAAGAGAAGGCAGCGCTCGCACGAGCACTTGGAAGCTCTTTGAACAGCTGAGGATAGGTCATCAATATAGGAGACAGGACGACCCCTTTTCATTTTTCCCTGTTTTACCGAAGCCATAAGTTTTTTTATTTTTCCATACGCATAGTTGTATGGGGCTTGTTTTTCGCGGCACAAAATCTAGTGGGAAGATGGGAAAAATGTTCAAATAGGGTGGAGTTGGGAAAAAAAAACTTGCAAGTCCGCAACAGTTTTATTGGTTTTGTATTTATTGCATTCTCTATACAGTAAAACTGACCTATGCCCTTCATTGTCTGGGTCAGTACGATTACAGCAGTGCTTCTCAATTATTTTCTGTCATGCCCCCCCTAGGAAGAAGAAAACATTTCGCGCCCCCCGCGCGACTGTAAATAGTATCATTTGTCTATAAAATTGTTATAAGTACACCTCTGCATAACACTGTATCCTTATTAACGTATAAGAGAATAAAAAAAGAAAGAAATGTAGATCGGACACACACTAATGGGGGGATCTGTGGACGACGGACACTTATGGGGGGATCTGTGGATGACGGACACTTATGGGGGGATCTGTGGATGACGGACACTTATGGTGGGATCTGTGGATGACGGACACTTATGGTGGGATCTGTGGATGACGGACACTTATGGGGGGGATCTGTGGCTGGCACTGTTACAGGGGGATCTGTGGCTGGCACTGTTATATATGTGCCATCCACAGACCCCCCACCCCATAACAGTGCCATCCACAGTGCCCCCCCAGCCCATAACAGTGCCATCCACAGACCCCCACCCCTTAACTGTGCCATCCACAGATTCCGTGTGCCCGCCGCCGTTTAAAGTTATTAAACATGCCCCCCTCACTCCTAATAGTACCGTATATCCGAATTTCTTCTGTATAATGCCGGCAGGCAGGCCGGGCGGCCGGCGCGTCCCTCAGTGACGTCACTTGTCTGCGCCGCCTGCTTCATTCATAAAGCAGGCGGCGCAGGCACGTGACATCACTGAGGGACGCGCCGGCCGCCCGGCCTGCCTGCCGGCATTATACAGAAGAAATTCGGATATACGGTACTATTAGGAGTGAGGGGGGCATGTTTAATAACTTTTAATTCAATAATACATTTTATATTAGTATACCGGAGGGAGCGGTGGGGCGGGGCTATAGTACAGTGACCGCACCGCCCCACCGCTATTGCCGGCCCCCAGCTCCTCCTCCCAGTCCCTCCCCCAGCCCCCGCTCCGTACATCGCGTCCAGCGCCTGCGCCGGCCTCTGATCAGACGGGAGATGAGAGCTTCCACAATGGAAGCGCTCATCTCCCTGCCGCATATTACACTGCGAGCTGTCGGCCGCACGGCGCCCCTGTTGCTATGGCGCCATGTGTGGCCGCACAGCCCGCACACCCCAAAGGCCGGCCCTGAACGAGCCCCCCTTCACGGAGCCTGGCGCCCCCCCTGGGGGGCGCGCCCCACTATTTGAGAAGCACTGGATTACAGTAATACCACAATTATATAGTTTTTCTCGTGTTTTAAAACTGAAAAAAAAAAATAATAAACTTAATAATTTTTTTTTTCTTTGCATCTCCATATTCTGACCAGAGGGACTGAGGCTACCACAAGGAACAAACAGCTCCCCCTGGTCACCGAGTGGGGGAGCCGCGTGGGCCCCAGGAACCAGGGCTGGCCTCAGGTGTTCAGGCGCCCTGTGCGAGCTAATCTTGTGGCGTCTCCCCCCTGTTCACCTAAACATACACAAAGAGGAAAACAATTTTTGTAACAGTTTTTTTTTAATTACAGATAATTTAAGTGCAAACAAGTACAATCATACCCAGTGTCCCCCATAGCCAGTCTCCTGCCCCCCTTAATCATACCCAGTGTCACCCAGAGTCAGTCCCCTGCCCCCTTAATCATACCCTGTCACCTTTACCCAGTCCCCTGCCCTTCTTAATCATACCCAGTGTCACCCAGAGCCAGTCCCCTGCCCCCCTTAATCATACCGTCACCTTTACCTAGTCCCCTGCCCTTCTTAATCATACCCAGTGTCACCCTTACCCAGTCCCCTGCCCCCTCAATTAGACCCTGCTCCCCTTAAATTAAGGGTGACAGACACTGGGTATGATTAAGGGGGCAGGGGAATGGATAAGGGTGACACTGAGTATGATTAAGGGACAGGGGACTGCCTTTGGTGGACACTGGGTATGATTAAGGGCCTTATAATGTGCCAGTAAAAAGGGACCCCCATAATGCCCCCCAATAATGTGCCAGTAAGTGTCCCCATAGATGCCCCCCATCATGTGCCTGTATCAATTGCCTCTCTCCTCCCCCTCCCATGTCCCAGTATCAAAGTGCCATCTCGCCCCCCCCCCAAAAGTGCCAGTATCAAGTGCTTCTCTCCTTCCCACCCCCCATGTGCCAGTATCAAGTGCCAAACCCCCCCATGTGCCAGTATCAAGTGCCTCTCTCCTCCCCCCCATGTCCCAGTATCATAGTGCCATCTCACCCCCCCAAAAGTGCCAGTATCAAGTGCCTCTCTCCTTCCCACCCCCCATGTGCCAGTATCATAGTGCCAACCCCCCCATGTGCCAGTATCAAGTGCCAAACCCCATATGTGCCAGTATCAAGTGCCTCTCTCATCCCCCCCAATGTGCCAGTATCATAGTGCCATCTCCCCCCCCAATGTGCCAGTATCAAGTGCCTCTCTCCTTCCCACCCCCCATGTCCCAGTATCATAGTGCCAAACCCCCCCATGTGCCAGTATCAAGTGCCAAACCCCCCATGTACCAGTATTAAGTGCCTCTCTCCTCCCCCTCCCATGTCCCAGTATCATAGTGCCATCTCGCCCCCCCAAAATCCCAGTATCAAGTGCCTCTCTCCTTCCCACCCCCCATGTGCCAGTATCAAAGTGCCAACCCCCCCCATGTGCCAATATCAAGTGCCTCTCCCCCCTATGTCCCAGTATCATAGTGCCATCTCGCCCCCCCAAAAAGTGCCAGTATCAAGTGCCTCTCTCTTTCCCACCCCCCATGTGCCAGTATCATAGTGCCAACCCCCCCTTGTGCCAGTATCAAGTGCCAAACCCCCCCATGTGCCAGTATCAAGTGCCTCTCTCCTCCCCCCATGTGCCAGTATCAGTGCCATCTCCCCCACCAATGTGCCAGTATCAAGTGCCTCTCTCCTTAATACCCACCCCCCATGTGCCAGTATCATAGTGCCACCCCCCCCCCCCAATGTGCCAGTATTAAGTGCCTTTCTCCTTCCCACCCCCCCATATGTGCCAGTATCATAGTGCCATCTCCCCCCTCCAATGTGCCAGTATCAAGTGCCTCTCTCCTTCCCCCCCATGTGCCAGTATCATAGTGCCAACCCCCCCTTGCCATGTGCCAGTATCAAGTGCCTCTCTCCTTCCCCCATGTGCCAGTATCATAGTGCCAACCTATGTGCCAGTATCAGGTGCCAACCTCCCTCTCCCCATGTGCCAGTATCAAGTGCCTCCTGCTCCCCCCATGTGGCAGTCACAGTCAGGTATTTAAAAAACAAACACATACCTCCATGTCAGCCTCTTCCTGTGTCCCGCGCTGTATGTCTATATATGGAGTCAGTGCTTGTGTATTCTAATTTCTCCTGTATTTCAGAAAAGTTTCTGCTGGGACTCAAACCCACGACCTTCTGTATCAGAGGCAAGGCACTTAACCACACAGCTATAAGAGCTGCATAGCCACTGACTGAAAAAATATGAGACTTCTACTGTAGACTCGTTTATAGCTTTGATAGCTAGTGTACATCCATACACATGACAGCTGCCCCAGCGCACTCAGCCAGCTATATCTCTATATATGATAGCTGCCCCAGCATACCCAGCTCTGCTACATCTATACACATAACAGCTGCCCCAGCACACCCAGCTCTGCTACATATATACACATAACAGCTGCCCCAGCACACTCAGCTCTGCTACATCTATACACATGACAGCTGCCCCAGCGCACTCAGCTCTGCTATATCTCTATATATGATAGCTGCCCCAGCATACCCAGCTCTGCTACATCTATACACATAACAGCTGCCCCTGCACACCCAGCTCTGCTACATTTATACACATAGCTTCCCCAGCACACCCAGCTCTGCTACAGCTATACACATGACAGCTGCCCCAGCACACTCAGCTGTGCTATATCTCTATATATGATAGCTGCCCCAGCACACCCAGCTCTGCTACATCTATACACATAACAGCTGCCCCTGCACACCCAGCTCTGCTACATCTATACACATGACAGCTGCCTCAGCACACTCAGCTCTGCTATATCTCTATATATCTATCTACTGTATAGTAATACTTATAGATATATAGATATAGCAGAGCTGAGTGTGCAGGGGCAGCTGTCATGTGTATATATGTAGCAAAGCTGGGTGTGCTGGGGCAGCTGTCATATATAGGGATATAGTAGAGCTGAGTGTGCTGGGGCAGATGTCATGTGTATTAGATGTAGCAGAGCTGGGTGTGCTGGGGCAGCTATCATATATAGAGATATAGCAGAGCTGAGTGTGCTGGGGCAGCTGTCATATAGAGATATAGCAGTGCTGGGTGTGTTGGGGCAGCTGTCGTGTATAGATGTACACTGGCTATAACAACTATAACAGAGTCTACAGTAGAAGTCTCATATTTTTTCATTCAGTGGCTATGCAGCTCTTGTAGCTGTGTGGTTAAGTGCTTTGCCTCTGATACAGAAGGTCGTGGGTTCGAATCCCTGCAGACACATCTCTCCCTCTCCTGAGGACGGCAATACAGATGACTATGCCTGGGATTAGTCGGATTCGAATCTCGTAATTGAGAACCGCGTGCAAGTTGTGTCTATAAAGCAGTAAGCACAGTCGGGCGCCCCTGTTGCCATGGCGCCCTGTGCGGCCGCACAGCTCGCACACCCCAAAGGCCGGCCCTGCCAGGAACACACCAATTGACCACAGCATCGCTGTTATCCCTGATCGCAGACAGTGTGAAACAGCAGAAACTTAGCAGCTATGGTGGCCGAGCAGAGATGGGGAAGGGGTTAAGGTTTTGTGTTTTTTTTTTTTTTTAAGAAATTCCTTGGATTTCCTAGAATTTCCCTAGCACAGTGATGGTGAACCTTTTAGAGACCAAGTGCCAAATGGCAACCCAAAATCCACTTATTTATTGCAAAGTGCCATCACGGCAATGTTACCCGAATACTACAGTACAGTGCAATATAGTATATTGGCCTGCGCTGATGAATGGCAGGAAATGTCTAAGGCATATTGGTACACAATAGACTTTTTCCAGGGTGTGGATGCCCACAGAGAGGGCTCTAAGTGTTGCCTCTGGCACCCGTGCCATAGGTTCGTCACCACTGCCCTAACATGTTTCAGCTAATGAAAAAAATCATACTCACCTATTCCCCACCGCCCTAGTCCAGCGTCCTGGCTTGTTTACTTCCCCAAGAGACACATCGCTACTGGGTGATGTGCAGCTTGAGGACAAGTGACTGCTGAGGCCAGTCTTTGGCTGCAGTCATTTTAAAATCCTCACGTCAGGTTTGCGAATACAAAATACCCAATGAGTGCAGGAGATTTGGCGAACATCGTTCCCTTTGCTGGTACTGTATTACACTGTGGTTTTTCTGCACCAAATTCTGCTCAGAAAAAATGCATCCACGTGCAATTACTCTTGAAGAACTACAGAACAGTTTTACACAACTCATAGTAGTGAACAACGTGCCGTGACTACTAACGTCATATGTACATAATCTTCCCTTAATGAATATTTGCTCTCTGTGGAAGGCTGTGTATTCCGCTCCACGGGGAGTGATACCTGTTTTCTCAGGTACAAGTATCCTGTGAATTACAGCGATCTCTGCCTTTCTTTCTCTTGTTTGGTTATTGGATTTTAGGCTTCCTCACAACAAACACAGGTTAATGAGATTTTTGCTGTCTGCAGGTCATAGGATTGCTGCCTCGGAGAGAGGCACCTGACTGTGACTCGTTCCAGATTAGGCTGCGGCAGCAGAAGTAAGGACCTCTTTACATGCGCATACTGACCAGATAATTATCAGGAATGGAAGCGAATTGAAAGAAATGGGAGTGAGCGAAGGTAAGCCTGTATTACACCAGGCGATTGTCCGGCCAATTATCGCTAACAAGCGTTCGCATGAATGCTCGTTAGTGATAATCTGGCAGTGTAATACTGCTGCCGATTACCCAAGGAACAAGCAAACGCTTGTTCATTGGGCAATCCAAATCTTTTGACAGGTTTGCCAGCGCCAGATCGTGGTGTCTAATCATGATCTGCTGCCGGCAAACAAATGGGCAGCATGGGGACGAGCAATGGCATAACGATCGCTCCTCCCCATGCTGTGGAGGAGATTGATGCATGTAATAGCAGCGGTCTCCTCCACTAGCGAGCAGGCGATTGCCGGAAGTGAACCTTTCCTTCCCGACAATCTCCGTCAGAATCCGGCTGTCTAATACAGGCTTTAAAGCTGCATTTTCACATAGTAATCATCTCCTCTGCATGGGAACCAGCGACCACTACTGCGGTCACTTCTCTCGATACGGAATAATTGTTTCCAGGCGAGCAGATTGATTACACAGCACAATCTGCAGCCCAGAAATGGTGATTTTAGTGTCTACATCAACAATGCTTCCACCCCATGAATGAGTAAAAAGTGATTGGTGGCTCCTTTACACAGGGCAATTATCAGTTCCTTTGGAAAATGTAAGGTGGAATCTTATTGGTTGCTATGGGCAACTAAACCAGTTCTACTTTACACCAGTTTGATAAAAAAGCCCAAGTACGCTCGTGATTTTTTTTTTTTAAGGCAAAGTGGTGAAATATTCTGCAATGACCGAGTCATTCACCAGATCTCAACCCGATCGGGCATGCATTTCACTTGCTTAATAAGAGAAAACTTAAAGAGGTTCTCTCACTTCAGCAAATGGCATTTATCATGTAGGGAAAGTTAATACAAAGCACTTACTAATGTATTGTAATTGTTTATTTCCATCACATTATACACTTCTTTTTTGGCCATGCTTGCACACTGTAAGAAAAAGCGCCTACCTATGAGTGCTCCCGTGGACCTGGCCACCAGAGAGGCTAGTGCTTTTTCCTATAATGTGCAAGCATGGTCACCACTGCTGGATTGCAGGGTGGTCGTAACCATGGAAATGAGCAGTGTATAATGTGATGGAAAAATGTATCCAGCCAGCAAAGGAAGCAATATGGACAACCACAATACATTAGTAATTGTCTTGTATTAACTTTCTCTACATGATAAATGCCACTTGCTGAAGTGAGACCAACCCCTCAAAGGCAGAAAGACCCATAAACAAGCAACAACTTTAGACAGCTACAGTAAAGGCATGGCAAGGCATCACAAAGGAGGAAACCCAGTGTTTGGTGATGTCCATGGGTTCCAGACTTCAGAGTCATTGCCTGCAAAGTATGTTCTACAAAGTATTAAAAATTTTGGTAATTTATTGTTAATGTTTTAACTTGTCCAATTACTTTTGAGCCCCGGAAATGAGGAGGCTGTGTAGAAAAATTGTTGCAATTCCAAAACGTTTCACAAGATATTTTTATTCAACCCAACAATGTGCACCATTGTATTCCACATGTACTATCTGAAAATAGCAGAAAATATATAAAGTTACTCTAAGTGGCTCAATAGAATTAACATTATTGATTTTTTCAGCTTTTGACACCACAGAAGGTCAAGAGGTGATGTTTTATAAAACTAGTGTGCTTTAATCATATGATCCCCAGTGTATTGGTCGATTTACTGTGCATAATGCATTGAGGAGTGATCATCAAAAGGGTTAATAGTGGGCCCAGTAGAGTTAGGTTCACACCTAGCACAGTGCTGCAACACTACTACACTGTAAAATTACACTCCTTTAAAAGAATGTTTTAGATTTATTAAAACTAGGTTTATATGTTTTGATTGTAGTTTTTTTTCTTCTGGACATGATTATGGAGGCTGCTTTTTTGCCTGATCTGTTTTTAACAGTGCTCAGAGATATGCTTGTTACAAGTAGATGTGGATCCACTTGAACAGATTTGGCTTGGAGTAGTTTCTGTTCAAGTGACAACTAACCCATAGGGGTCAAGAGATACTGGTTCAGAGTGCCAAGAGATCAAGCAAAAGGAATAAGCCAAGGAGGGTGCCGCGTCCCACTGCCAGCGTCTGGGGGATCCCTTGCCCCTTAGGAGGTTTCTATGAAATATGTCCCTCTTCTAGAGCAAGTAAATGTGACGCCAGTTGCGGTTAAGCAACAAGGACACGGAGTCCCCTTTGTAGGTGGTAATGTCGGTACCCAGGGTAGGATTGCCAAAGTGGTGTAGAGTGGCCTACAATCTCTGTAGATGTTCTATACACGTGTCACGGTGTTCCTACCTGGATATCCTTGCATCCCAGACGTGGTGTAGCCAGAAGCAAGTGCAAAAAGGGTAGTTGAACTTGGATGATGAATAAGTAGTATAAATGGAATCCAGACTTGTAGTAACGTTGAACACAGTTTTACTTGGCATAAACGGTATTCCAAACAATTTCCAAACGGTATCTTGGTCATCAGCAGGTATTGGCTTAATCTGGCAGGCAAATACTTCTCTGCAACAATCTTGGCAATGCTATGCAGTAGCTGGAGTAAATAGGAACTCTTTCTTCTTCTGCTGGAACTTAGTTTAGCTGTCTGTAGTCTGTCTCTTACTTTAACCCTAGGAACTTATTGTCCTGTATTTGGAGTACCTCAAGCTCTAGCTTCAGCTTGGATGAAGGCAATGCAAGCCCAGGAGGGGACAAGCAACCATGTAGACTTCAGAGGCAGGGTCTCTGGGCCTAGCAGAGCAGGCATCGCTCTGCTAGCCAGCACACAACCTCCCCATAAGGAGGGTGGACTAGACTGCACACTAACTAACTAACTCTTCCCTCTCTAGAGAGGGCTGGAGTAGAACTAGAAGTTTCCTTTCCAGAGAAATTATCTCTGATCAAATTTTCTGCCACCCGCTGGTGAACCAGGCACATTACATGTTAACATAACATTTGCAAGGAAATGAATACACACATTGCAGGAAATTACATTAAATATGTATATAATGACACAAGATGCACCAACCAAGTGGGGGTACAAAGTAGGTGGTTATGCCCACTCTGGGGTATTACAAGGGCAGGCAGAGTTTGTGTGATCTGATATACAGTCTGAGGTCAGGGCAAGCAGCTCAGGGTCATAACGGAAATCAGGCAGAGGTCAGGTAGTGATGGGTCAAAATCCAGGGAAACAGACAGAAGTCGGTACATGGGCAGACAAACCTAGAACAGCACACCTTAGAACACTAGCAGACTAGAACCTATTTTTCAGGCACCTTCCTGTCTGGGAAGGTGCCTTAAGTACCCCAGGGTAGCCAGTCATTAGATGGGGAAGAATAGGGTGTGCATGGTGGCCTTTTAAGAGGCAGAGGAATGCATGCACCCTACAGACAGAGAGAGGGGTCTAGCCAGCAAAGCGGTGTCGGCCACAACCTGCCACTGTAACAATGCTTTACAGCAGCCACATGCACATAGACACAATGGAGAGGATATGTCCATTGACTTCAAAGGGAGAGTTTTCTAGGCATGCTCTGTGACCTACGCAGTGGTCTTAGTACAGGAAAGGGGAGAAGATAAAGTGTCACGTCCCTTATTGTGAATGGTGAATCCTATAAAGAGGTGTTATCTGCCATTGTAATCCTGCCTGTGATGATAATGAGATGACTCCTGAAAAGTGATCTGTACAGAACAGGAATTGTTAGCCTATTATTAGGCTTAGTGGCCAGTGCAAAAATGACATTTTAGAATTTTATTTTAATATAGTGACATGGAAAATTTAATAAAAGCATAAAAAAAATATAAAAAATTATGTTTAGCATAAAAACTCAATTTAAAGATTAGTTAATTTTTGATGACACATTGGGGGACATTTACTAAGCATGTTGCGCCAGAATTATGGCGTAAAATGCACCAGAAAGAATGGCATTTTGATTAGTGCCAAATATATTAACTGTTTTCTCTAGAATTGTCACCATAAAGAATGTATTACGCCAGAAATGAGTTATAAATGTCAGTGGGCGGGGCTATCAATTTGGCGCATATAACACCTCAGTTATCATCCTCTTATCGACAGAAATGGCTCAAATTGTTGCGGACAATTTAGTCAGCTTATGTGGTGGTGTTTTGTGTAAAAAGTCACATTTATGAAAAGAAAAATCAATTCCTCGTGGGAACAAGTGATAGGTAAGTATTAAAATAGGATACATTTATTTTTATCTAATACAAATGACAAAAACAAAACATTAACAAAAACTTCCCAAGTTTGAGACCATTTACCACTGGAAATGTTGCAAATATGCTTCAAAAGTCGCAAATGTGTTTAAGAAAGTCGTAAGTGAGGTCTGGCAGGGTTGGCTGAAATGGTGCATTTCTGTTTAAAAAAGGCACATTTTAGTGCTATTGGCGTTGAAATGTCACAAACAAATAGGCGGATCAAGTTTAGAAAAAAGTCACATTTTAAAAGTGTTGTGCGCCTTTTGATATGAGATGAAACAAATCACTTTTGATTTGTAATGTTAGTAAAATTAGACCACCACCTCCAAACAATATGTAATAAAGTGCAGGTGCATGGCTGACATGCAAAACGGGGGGGGGGGGGGGGGGGGGGGGCTGGCTGGCTGACCATTGGATATGTATGAGGGCCTCCCAGCTCTGGACTCACTTGGGAGTTGTAACAGCGACTGCTGTACGCCGCTGTTCCCCTGCTTACCGCCGTGGTCCTGGGCGCTGTGCTCAGCGCTGATCCTTCCATCCACCGCTGTAGTCCTGGATCTGTCGCTCTACGTGCTGTGGTGCTGAGGATTCTTCTCCACAGGTTCCCCTTAGCTCTGGCCACAGCATGCTTGCTGCTGGTTTCCTGTTACACTGCCCTAGGGGAAGAGCGCATCAC
This sequence comes from Bufo bufo, assembly GCF_905171765.1. Taxonomy (NCBI): domain Eukaryota; kingdom Metazoa; phylum Chordata; class Amphibia; order Anura; family Bufonidae; genus Bufo; species Bufo bufo. The sequence continues at coordinate 554,435,188 of NC_053391.1, forward strand.
TCCCAGGGCTGGATGGGTTGCGTCATGTGACCTCGTTGACCAACCCAGGCTCTCCTGCATGTACTTAAGTGGCTCAGCCCCCTACCAGATGCCTCAGTGTCAAAGCCCTTGTGTTTGCTAATTTCCTGATACTCTCGTGTGCCCCTGACTTATACTTCGTTCCTGGATTCTGCTACTCGTCTGATCCCTGCCTGCTTGCATTGACTCTCCTGTTGCCGACCCGGATTGCCTGACTTGTTCCTGTGATGCCTGCCCTGACCTTTTGCCTGTCTGACTATGCCTCTGCCTCATCCTTCGGTTCTGCTCTGTTGCACCTGGTAACGACCCCGCCTACCTGACTATGCTTGTACTTCTAGTACCTACCCAGGTATCTCCTGGTCCGCCTGGACCATCTGCCACTGACTCGGGGATTGCTCTGGAGTAGCCTCTGGCAACTACCCTAACCGCTCAAGTCTATCCTTACCATCTGAGGCTCTAGTGAAGACCAGGTAGTTGCTTAGACACGCCCCTCCAGAGTATAGCCAGTCAGTGGCGCAGTGGGTTCACACCCGCTGATCCGTGACAGGAGTGATAGCTGTTGGCCAAATAAGTGTTTGTCTGATGTCTATCTTTTATTTCTGGCCTTACTCTTCTGGCACAAAGAATATAGAGCAAAAATATAAATTTTTTCATAATCTAAACATTTGATATAGTGGATATCAATTGTGGGATTTTACTAGTTTAGCAAGGAGCCAAGAATGAACTCCAAACAGTAGTACTGATACATTGAAATGTCAAGGTTAACGTAAAAGTCAACAATCTATACTATATCAAGAAATAGCACAAAAAATGCAACGGGGAGGGTGAGACAAGTGGGTGGGACAATACTCGCCTCCGCGTCTTTCATAAAATCATGACTTTACGTCATAAACTAGTAAATCCCACAATTTTATATCAAGACACGGAGGCTCATATTGCTAGTTCAAAGCCGATTCACAATAGATGAAAACACATGCGGACCCGGTCTGAAATAGAACTCCCTGAAAGTAGAAGCTAGAGACCAGTCTGCCAGTCTCATGATGTCCTCCAACTTAGCCCCCGACAGGGTCAGGGACGTGGCCGAAGCTCCTCGAACCGAATGAGCCGTGAAAATGGAGGTGTCAATGCCAGACAGGGATAGGATCCATTTCACCCAACGCGACAAGGTGACCGGAAGGTGGGGCCGGCGAAATGAAATGAACAATTGCGAATGAGACGCAGTCCGCAGAGGCGAAGTCCGAGCCTCGTATTCCTTAAGGCATGCCACCGGATAAAGGACTCCGGAAAAGCCGGATAATCCACTGACCTAATACTGGTTTTTGTGCGACGTGAGATATTAAAGGTCACGCCTTCCGGGGTGAACGAGCGAGCGTCGTAGTCCAACGCCCGCACGTCCAACACCCTTTTACAGGAGACGAGACAAAATAAGGTAACTAACTTGGCCGACAGCTGGCGTAAGGACAGCTCCTGATTGACCGGCCAGGCCGAGAGAAAAGATAAAACTGTAGAAACGTCCCAAGAACTCGAGAAACGAGGACGGGGAGGATGGGTAAGGCGAGATCCTCTAAGCAGGCGACAAACTAGGGGATAGCGCCCAGCCGGGCAGCCCTCGAACCCCCTATGGCCCGACGAAATGGCCGACCTAAAAACATTAATAGTACGATAGGCCTTACCGTCCTTGTACAAGGAAGAAAGAAAAAGGATAATATTTTTTACTGAAGCCGTAACGGGATCCAGGTACCTAAGCAGGCACCAATCAGACCATGACTGCCATGCAGACTTGTAAGCTCTTCTGGTCCCGGGGGCCCATGCGCTCTCCAGTAGGAATCTAGCCGTCTCCGAAACATCTGAGGGTAGACTGGCATTCCCGAAATCCTGCACGCCAACAGGCGCAAAGAGTCGGAGACGACTAGAGGGTGCGGTTGACCCAACGGCCCCTGTAACAGGGTCGCCGATTGAGGCAATAACAGGGGTCTGTCCACCAACAACTCCAGGAGTTGCGGGAACCAAGATTGTGTGCTCCAAAATGGGATCACTAAGACCATGTCCGCCGACTAGTGGCGCACCATGGCCAGAACCCGTGGAATAAGGGAAAAAGGTGGAAAAGAGTACGTCAGGCTCTCCGACCACTGTTGTAGGAACGCATCCACCGCTTCCGCGGATGGGTCCGGCCTCTAACTGAAGTACCTGGGCAGCTGGGCGTTCCATCGAGACGCAAAAAGGTCGATGGAGAACGGACCCCAGAGGGATAACACAGGGGTGAAGGTTCCCTCGTCCAATTTCCAGTCGCTGGAATCGGACATGAAGCGAGAACTCCAATCGGCTCGAGTATTGTGGAGCCCCGGCAGATATTCCGCCACCACCGACACATTGTTGGAAAGGCAGAAATCCCAAAACTCCTTGGCCAGATGTGTTAACATCCTGGATCGGGTACCCCCCATGGAGTTGATATACCGGACTGCTGACACGTTGTCCATCCATAGACGAACACACGCCCTGGCCCTCCCCTTGGCGAAACTGCGGATCGCAAAGGATCCCGCCAGGAGCTCCAGAGCATTGATGTGCAGACTCGACTCGGAGGACGCCCAAGGGCCTCCGGTGGATACCCCCTCGCAATGGGCAGCCCATCCCAGGAGGCTGGCGTCGGACTCCACGACAAGGTCTGGACGAGGGCCGAAAATGGCCCTGCCATTCCAGGCTGAGAGGTTGGCAATCCACCAAACCAACTCGTCCCGAGTGTCCGAGTCCAATAGAATCAGGTCCGCGTAAGTTGCTCCCGCCTGCAGGTAGGCAATCTTTAGGCGCTGTAAGGCCCGATAATGCAGTGGGGCTGGAAAAAAAGCCTGAATGGAGGATGATAAAAGACCTATCACCCTGGCCAGCTGGCGAAGGGACACCTGAGGCAAAGACAATGTGCGACGTAATTCCTTGTGAATCGCACGCACCTTTACTGGGGGAAGGCTGAGAGTCAAAGCCTCTGAGTCCACCAGGAACCCCAGGAACTCTATGGTCCTGGACGGGACTAAGCAGGATTTTTCCCTGTTGATAATGAAGCCCAAGTCGGTGAGAAGGGACATTGACAAATGCAGGTGATCCTGGACGGTGGAGTAATCCCTGGCCATGATCAAAATGTCGTCCACGTAGACTATGAGCCTCACCCCCCGGCTGCGGAGTCAGGCCATGACTGGGCGCAGTAGCTTGGTGAAGCACCACGGGGCAGACTACAGGCCAAAGGGAAGACACGTGAAACGCCACAGGGTGTCCCGCCAACGGAACTGTAACAGGTCCCTTGAGGATGGGGCAATCGGTACTGTGAGGTACGCATCTTTTAGGTCTAGTTTCACTAGCCAGTTGTGTGGGAGGAGCATATCCCGGAGGAGGTGGATGCCCTCCATTTTGAAATGACGGTATCTTACGAAGGAACTTAAGGCCTTTAGATTTATTACTGGCCGGAATTGACCCCCTTTTTTTTCTACGAGGAACATGTTGCTGATCACCCTCAGCGAGACCTGGGAAGCTAGCTCTATGGCCCCCTTTAGGAGCAATTCGTTTAATTCCTCATCTATATGGGATTGGGCAGACAGTGCCGTACAAGTGAGCTGCGGAGTCACCATGGAATATGGGGTCGATACCAGTTCTATGTGAAAACCTCGGATCGTGGACAAAATCCACGGATCCGAGGTGATCGCGGCCCACACATGCGAAAAGAACCGGAGTCTGCCCCCCACACCCTGATCCGAAAAAGGGAGAAGAACCGGTTGACTTACCAAAGGGACGTCGAAGGTTCGGCTGTCCTCGATCTACCCCGCCCAAAGGAGCCTCGCGATGGGAAGAAGGATGGAGGTTGCCTCGGGTCCTGACCGGAGGACCGGAAGGATGATGAAGAGGGGCCTCGTCCCGAGCCTCGGGACTGAAAAGACGAACGGCCTGCCAGACGGCCCCTTGTACTGCTGGCCCTGGAGGAAACCCGGTTATTGAAAACCTTGCGCATAGAGGTTTGCACCTTATCAAGGGCAGTAAATGTGCCCACAAATTTCCCCAGCTCCTTAATAAAGGGGTCACCAAATAGGAGCCCCTGGGCGTCTCTGCCCGACTCAGTGAGGGCCATGTTGGCCAATTTAGGTTCCATCTTTATCAGGATGGCCTTCCTGCGCTCAATGGCAATAGAGGTGTTGGCGTTGCCCGCCAAGCATATGGCCCGTTGGACCCAGCCTCTAAGCTCATCGGGGTCCACCAGTCGGCCTTCAGCTTTCGCCGTTTCCGCCAAGTCAAAGATCTTGGCCAGCAGACCCATAATGTCCAATAATTTGTCCTGGCAAGCCCGAAGGGCTGAGTCCAGACCTCTGCGGGGACTAAATCCCGATTTGGATAAAAATTGTACGACCTTAGGGTCGACCGCAAGAGTTTCGAACACCCTGTTTGGTATTGCCGGACGAGGACATTCGGCCCGCAGTTTGTTCCTGGCCTCCTTGCTAAGGGGCTTGCGGGTCATGGACTCTATGTAGCTAGCGACATGGGGGGCCGGTAGCCACTCAGGTGACCTGGGGTGATGGAGAGAGTCCGGGTCAAATAAAGGGGAACCGGATGGATCCGTAAGGGATGCCTGCGCATCGGTCGTCGCAGACGACTTAGTCGCAGTCGGGCGGGAAACCGGTCGGGGTTGCCCCTCATCCAAATCAAACTCTTCTCCCTCAGAGTTCACTGGGGAATGCAAATCAACCTCCTCCTCAGACTCCTGAGAGTCAGATTCTGGTTCCGACTGGGATCTAGCCGTTTTCCAGTTCCGTGCACGTTCTGCCTGGCGCGGACAGGCTCTTTTGCGCGACCGGAGCGCGCTGTCTGATGATGGGACGAGGCCATCGGTCAAGGAGTTTCTGGAGGTATTGGGTAACGATACCGTGGTATCGTGAGTCATGGTTAGTGTCTGGGCGCAGAGGACCTGAGACAGGGAGCTGGTGAGGGCTGAGGAAACGGAGCCCATTGCGGACAAAATGGCGTCCGAAATGGACTGCTGTAAAGCCCTAGTCTGGGCATCTGCCGAAGGAGGAATAGCTCCCATGGGAGGGAGCACCGCCTGGGGTACGGCGGCAGCAAGGTTAGCCTCCAGAGTGGGGCTGCTTATGAGCAAAGCAGAGGGGGCTGCAATCAGGGACATGTTGCAAAAACCCAAGTGGCGTTCTGTCAGGAACGGGGTAAACTGAGCAACTATACCGTATATAGAGAGGGTAAATACTCAATTGCGTTACCCAGAAGCTAATTTAGCTAACCGGACAGGAGCGCGGCATACGAGGTGACCGTTGGCAGCAGGCACTATGGCGTCCAAAATCTCGCGAGATCTCGGACGCCGAAGGTGACCAGAGCACAGAGAGGGAGAGAGCGCCCAAGATCCCGCGATCACGAGACTTTGGGCGCAATCCAAGATGGCCGCCGAACTCTCGCGATACCAGGATCGCAGAGAAAGAAGGCCAGAAGAAGAAAAGATGAAGAGAAGATGGCGCCCGGGAATCGCGACCGCAGGAAGAAACGCGGGACCCGCCGTGAGACAGTTAAGACCCAGGTGCCGGAGAGACTGCCCTGACACCACCGGAGGGAGAAAACTTCCCCCCAGGAAGGATAAAGGGTCGGATAAGAACCGGAAAAGTATAAGAAGGAGATATGAGGGTAAAAACAACCCAATAAAGGAAAATAAGGGGGGAAAAAAACCCACAAAGAGACCAATCTCAGAAGGGAGGAGTGGCAGTGTAAAATAACAAAAATAAGCTATAGAACATAAAATTATTAATATAATCAGACAAAATTCCCACCCACAGCCCCAGAGGACTGTGATGGGGTACTTAACTGAACAGCAGCAGTAAAGAAAGAGGGAGTGGAGATATGAAGGAGGTCCCTTTATGTGGGACGTAGGGGAGGGACTTAGATCCTCATTGGAGAAATGTTTTTATGATTGTCTTCTTTGCTGCTGTTGTTTCAGTAAAGAAAGAGTTAAGCAATATGAGCCTCCGTGTCCTGATATAAAATAGCAGGTTGTCAGTTTTGTTATTGATCTGACATAGCAATCAGGGCTGGGACAAGGTCCACCACCAACAGAGGCTGAGCTGCCCAAGTGCGCCCCCCCCCCCCCTTGCCTGCGCCCAGGGCCGGTGCAAGGTTTTTTACCAACACAAGCGAACCTACATTTCGGTAGGTTTGTCCCATAAGACGCACCTAGGTTTTAGAGGAGGATAATAGGAAACAATATTTTTCATTCCACCTCAGGTCAGACCCGCAATGTTAATTAGACCTCAGTTCGCAGGCACAGCCCCAATGCCTCAGATCAGACCCCCATGTCAGCCATCAGCCCTCCATGTCATATTTCTCCCCGTCCATGGCACAGACAGACTACAGACATTGTCTCCGGCCCATCATGTAACCCCATCCTCACCCATGTCACATTTCTCCCCCTCCATTTGATTGCTCTAACACCTAAAGAAAATTATATATTTTTTTAAAACCTGATGTTTCTCCAGATGATCTTATGCTAAAAGTAGTGGTAATAGAGTCTCAAAGGTCTATAGAAGCAGGTACACTATTTTTACAAACCTTTGAGACTCTATTAACACTACTATCAACATCAGGTCATTTAGAGAAACAGCAGGTTTTTTTAATTATGTTTTTCCTTTAGGTGTTAAAACATAACTTTCATTTGATTGCTGTAACACCTAAAGGAAAAATCTTTTTAAAAACCTGCTGTGTCTCTAGATGACTTTATGTTGACAGTAGTGTTAATAGAGCCTCAAAGGTCTGTAAAAATAGGGTAACTGCTTCTATAGACCTTTCAGACTCTATTACCACTGTTATCAACATAAGGTCATCAGGTTTTTTATTTGTTTTCCTTTAGGTGTTCAAGCGATCAAATAAGTTATGTTTTAACACCTAAAGGAAAAAAATAATTTAAAAAACTTTCTCTTTCTCTAGGTGACCTTATGTTTATAGTAGTGTTAATAGAGTCTCAAGGGTCTATAAAAGCAGTTACCCTATTTTTACAAACCTTTGAGACTCTATTAACACTACTATCAGCATAAGGTCATCTTCTAGAGAAACAGCAGGCTTTAAAAAAATCCCTTTAGGTGTTAGGGTAGATTGCAATCAAATGAACGTTATGTGTTAAGATTAGGGTCAGAAGCAGACAAGCAGGGCTTTGGTTAGCCTCTTGGGTATCTTAGTTTTTACATTCATAAAGCTCCACATTGAGCTTCCAGCAGCAGACAGATGCCAGGGCACTTCTGTGGTCACCTCACCTGGGCACATGGTCTTTGCTCAGCAGAGTCCTGCCATACATGCTGGGTAGATGCTAGAATGGATTTGTTAGAAGGAGGTCTGTGACGTCACTGGTCACATGCTCCTTCATGGTCACATGATGCACTGTGAGAACGTAGGCTTCCTGTCTTCAAAGTTCACACCCTCCTGCTGTTTTCAGCTCCAGAGAGAAGGGGGTGTGAAAGGATGGACCAATGGCAGGGCAGCTAGCTGATACTGGCCAATCAGTTGCCTCCTGCTCCTATCTACAAGCGCAGCTTAGAGTGAACACTGGCTGGGGAGGGCGCCTGGCAGCGCTGCGCTGCTGGCAAGTAAGTGATAAAAAAAAAAGAAAAGAGGTTTGTTTTTCTGCCCACCCCAGGCTGCGCCCTGAGGCTGGAGCCTCCCCAGCCTCTGTGTCGGCCCGGCCCTGATAGCAATAGCATGAATGGGCATTTGGGATCTTCTATTAATATCCATAATGAAAGTATCCTAGCTATGGCTACAGACTATAGGGCAGATTTACTAGTCCTAATAGACAATGTGAGCTTAAAGGGATTGTTTCACCTTGCATAAAACATTAATATATGGCACTTACTATTTAGGAAGTGTCAGCAAAAGTACCTACTTCCATACTTTTTCTTCCTTCATTTGAATGGGATGAGCATTTGTATGTATAATGTAGATGGTGAGCAGTTAAAGGGAACCTGTCACCATGAAAATGCAAAATAATCTTCCAACATCATGGTATAGAGCAGGAAGAGTTGAACAGACTTATATATAGTTTAAATTTCTGCTCATTCCATTTTTTGAAGTCAAGGAGGCGGTCCCGTCAGTGATTGACAGCTATCTGTATGCACAGTCATAGAGGGAAGGCTTTCAATCACTTCAACTTCACTTCAATCACTTTAACCTCCTTGACTTCAAAACTTTGAATGAGCAGAAATTTAAATGAATAAAAGACAAGTTTTACAGAAATTTTTCCTACAAACGACTGTATTTTTCAGATGATAAGACATACCTTTTTTCCACGTACCTGCACACTATGATCTGATGCTGTACAATGTCAGGTCACAGTTTAGTGCAGGCCGTAAGAAGCGGCGGTGTGCAGGGAACGCAGAATAGTAGGGCTGCCTGCAGCAAGCAAGGTAAGTTGCTGAGACTGATGAGGGTCTGATCTGAGGCTGATGGGGGTATGGTGGTCGGATCCTGACATTTCTGCTGTGGACCAACATGCTTCTTCTCACTTGTTTTGGCTTGAAAGCAATTAGGGATCACTGCCATACTCACCTGCCAATCCTGAGGCAATGGCAATCTGAATGGCTCTTTTCTTTAAAGAACTTGTGACTTGCCTGGCAGTTGGAAATGTAGGATGACCTGAGCGTATTCGATATGCGCTTTTTACAGGCGTTTTTATCGGGTGTTTGTATCGGGCGGAAACAAGCAAACGCCCATTTAGGCGCGTTCCCGCTGAAGTCTATGGGCGGGAACGCGCGACAATACGCCCCAATGAAGCTCCTGTACTTCTTGAGGCGTAGGGCATTTTACAGCGCGTTCGTACGCGCTGTAAAACGCTCAAGTCTGAACCCAGCCTTCCTCTGACTCTGTTCCTCTCTGCTCCCTGATATCTCTATCATAGTTTCTACAATGAGCAATTTCAGACCTCCTTCTGTGTCAACATGAACAGCTCCACTCCTATTACCACTCTCCTGCTGCCGCACACAAACATATAGGCAACTTTCCCAGTGCTGTTGCCTCTTCTATGTGGCAGGATACCCTTCATGCTTGCTCTCATCCCTGCTAAAGCAGTAGCTGCAGCAGGCATCTCTGGCATACTCCTCCGGCAAGGGAATGCATGCTGCTATGCAGATGGCACCTACCTGCCACTCTATACAGCTCCTCTTTCTGTCTCCTAAGTGCTCATGCACACGGCCATTGTCCGGGCCATAGCCGTATTGCGGCCCGCATACAGCGGGTCTGCAATACACAGGCACCTGCCGTGTGCACCCCGCATCACGGATGCGGACCCATTCACTTGAATCGGTCTGCAATCTGGGAGATGCGGTGCAGTGCAGAATGGAGGCACGGATTGGAAGCCCACAGAAGCACTGCGGAGTGCTTCCATGGGTTTTCTGTCCGTGCCTCCGCACTGCAAAAAAGTAGTGCATGCACTACTTTTTTGCGGTGCGGACCTACGGATACGGATCGTGGACCTTGATCCGCATGCGGTGGCCCCGCGGTCATGCCCATGCATTCTGATAAAAAATTACTTGGGACCGATACTGCAAGAAACAACACAAGATAGGCCGTCAATGTCACAAAAACTCATTTAAGCTACCCATAGTCATATTTTCAACCAGCAGATATCAATCATCTAAATTAAGCCTCTATGGAGAGCGAGGCAATGCATAAAAAAATGCAGTCTGTGGTTTCTGCCGGCATCTATAAACATTGGTTTGCTGACAAGTGTATGGGCCTGAACATGGCAACTTCTACATGTTTATAGGGATGTCGCCATTAGGGTATGGCTACACGGTGACATGCGTCGCGCAAAAGTTTATATAATGTATTTCGATGGTGTTGCAATGCGACAAGCTGCGACTGTGATGCAACATCTAAAAAAATCCATCCAATCTGGATTTTTTGCGACTGTCACGTCATAGTCGCAGCATGTTGCACGTTGCCATGTAGCCATACTCTTTTGTGTTGTGCAACACATGGCACTATATAGCTGTACCCTTAAAGCTGCATAGTTATGCAACAATGTTGAAGTGGGAGTGTTTGTGCAACACTGCATTGCTAGGTAGATTTGCCTCCAGTACTACGGGAAAAGTGTGGGATATGTAATGGTGGCAATTTTTATTACATATATATCAAAGTAATAGATAATACTAAATAATCACGCAGATTTATAACTTGAAACGTTTACAAGTGATTTTTGATTGAAATTCTGCTTTACACGTTGAGCTGTAAATTGCACGTTTATGGGAAACGTTTTACAGCAGAAACTTGTACTGTTATGAAGTGTCAGCTCCGCTAGATGTGAGCATAATGCCGCAAGCTGCAGGACAGTGACACGCTAGTAAATCTACTATATGTTCTACTTCCATATCATTTTTTTTACTGACTACAGGTGAAGTCATTGTTAGAGATGAGCAAATAAAAAAAAAAATGGATTTGGCCGGTTCGCCAAATTTTCTGAAAAGATTCGATTGGATCTGAATTTATTCGTGGCGAATTGCGTTAAAAAACAGCTATTTCCTGGCTTCAGAGAGCCTGTATAGTGGTGTAGAACACTGTGCATTAACTCGCATAGGGAGTCTGCTGTGGTAGTAAAACAATACTGTGAGTCAGTACGACACGCAGATGACAGGCGTCAATCTTAGAATCAATGCACATGTCACTTATTTGGGCAGTTATGGGACCAAAACTGACCAAATAACAAGTGTGAACTCAGCCTTAGGGCTCTTTCACACTTGCGTTGTCCGGATCTGGCATGTACTCCACTTGCCGGAATTACACTCCGGATCCGGAAAACCGCAAGTGTACTGAAAGCATTTGAAGACGGAACCGTCTTCAAAATGCTTTCAGTGTTACTATGGCACCCAGGACGCTATTAAAGTCCTGGTTGCCATAGTAGGAGCGGGGAGCGGGGGAGCGGTATACTTACAGTCCGTGCGGCTCCCGGGGCGCTCCAGAATGACGTCAGAGCGCCCCATGCGCATGGATGACGTGTCCAATGCGATCACATGATCCATGCGCTTGGGGCGCTCTGACGTCACTCTGGAGCGCCTGGGGAGCCGCACGGACGGTAAGTATACTGCTACCCCGCTCCCCGCTACACTTTACCATGGCTGTCGGGACTTTAGCGTCCCGGCAGCCATGGTAACCATTCAGAAAAAGCTAAATGTCGGCTCCGGCAATGCGCCGAAACGACGTTTAGCTTAAGGCCGGATCCGGATCAATGCCTTTCAATGGGCGTTAAAACCGGATCTGGCATTGCGGCAAGTGTTCCGGATTTTTGGCCGGAGCAAAAAGCGCAGCATGCTGCGGTATTTTCTCCGGCCAAAAAACGTTCCGTTCCGGAACTGAAGACATCCTGATGCATCCTGAACGGATTTCACTCCATTCAGAATGCATGGGTATAATCCTGATCAGGATTCTTCCGGCATAGAGCCCCGACGACGGAACTCTATGCCGGAACACAAGAACGCAGGTGTGAAAGAGCCCTTACAGGTTGATGTTAGCTTCAGGAAGAAGCGCACTCCCTTAACACCGTCGTCAGCTGATTCCACATAGATGTCTACAGAACCTGTTCTATTAAACGCTTATACAAGTAAAGCCCCCCGACAGATTGGAGAGGGTGTCAGTAGTAGGTTTGTGTTGACGTCACTTATTATTTTGCCCTTCCTCTGATCCGTCATAACAATAACCCCCAAAAAACGGATTCTGTCTGTTGAGCATCCGCCTTCACTCGGTCAGCATTTGGTCAGTAATCCATCAGTATTGCTAAAGCCAAAAGAAAGTAGATCCAAAACATAGATGGAATATTTGCATGTCTTCTGTGTTTTGTACCCACTCCTGTTTTTGGCTACCAAATCATGAGCCAATTCTGATGGGACCATACAGGCCTTGAAGCTTCTACATAGACAGGATCCATTTTGCATCTCATTTTTCCTTCCTTCTGACAGATCAGAAGGGTCAAATAAATGATGATGTCAACCAGGCCAAAAAGGCAAAATAGTGGCCCAGTCATGAAGTGGGGAGGGTGGTAACAGCATAAGAAGTCCACAAAGTGGCCCAATGACATAGTGGTGAGGTTGAAGCAGCATGAGGAGACCACAGAGTGGCCCAGCAACAGTGTTGAGGTAGCAGCACCATGAGGGGGCCACAGAGTGGCCCAGTGACATAGTGGTGAGGTGGCATCAGCATGAAGAGACCACAGAGTGGCCCAGTGACATAGTGTTGAGGTAGCAGCAGCATGAGGAGACTACAGAGTAGCCCAGTGATATAGTGGTGAGGTAGCAGCAGCATGAGGAGACCACAGAGTGGCCCAGAGTTGTGAGTTGGCAACAGCATGAAGAAGCGACAGAGTGGCACAATGACAGAATGTGGAGGTGGCAGCAGCAGCATGAGGAGACCACAGAGTGGCAAGGTGACAGCAGGAGGAGAGGAGACCACAGAATGGCAAGGTGACATCAGCATGAAGATTTAACAGAGTGGCAAGGTGACATCAGCATGAGGAGACTATAGATTGACAAGGTGACATCAGCATGGGGAGACCACAGAGTGGCACAATGACATAGTGTGGAGGTGGCAGCAGCAGCATAAGGAGACCTGAGTGGTGAGGTGGCAGCAGCCTCAGGAGACCACACAGTGACCCGGTGACAGAGTGGGGAGGTGGGTGGCAATAACAGCACCCGCTGACGATGGTGAGTGTAAGAAGGAACACTTGGCATCAGATGTGTGGCATCAGGCGGGTGGCCGCATCAGAATAGTAGCTGAGGCAGGTAGCCAGAAGAAACCGGTCTCTTTTGTCAAAGTGTTGGTGTCACGGCGGGCGTGCACTCAGAATAACAGAAAACCTACCAACCAGGCTCTGGGCGAGAGACAGGGGAAGGGTCACCTCCTAGCTAATCCCTGACCTCTTTCCCTGCACTGCTCAGCCCACCTGCAGACCTTTAAGGTAGGTATGAGCTGTCCCCGTGCCTGGGCTGACAAAACCCTAACTTCCCTGAGATGGTGAAGAGGGGAAATAGGAGCAGCCTGCTCGCACAGAACCTGGATGGAAAAGATGACACAAAATAACTAAACCAGAAATCACACTTATCTCTCTGAGCTGGAACAGACAGAGAACCTTCCTTCCTAGCTTCCAAGACCACAATGATTTGTATAATCCGCTCAGAGCACTGGGCTGGTGAGCCCTTTAAACTAATGACCCCACCCAGTGCACCTGATGAGAGGCGGATCCAGCACGGCTCCAAAACAAACACTAAACTCATGCTGCAATCCTGGCCGACCTCCGCACATCGTCAGAGTGGGGCATGACAGTTGGTGTGGCACCATGGATGATCTAGTCTGATGCATCAGGCATTGGTGTTTGAAAATCCTTGCTGATCCACGCCTGATTCATTTTGACAAAGGTCAGTCTCTCCACATTTTGGGTGGATAGTCGAGTTGTCCTTGGGGTAACTATGGCCCCCGCCGAACTAAATACCCACTCTGATGCCACACTACTGGCCGGGCAGGACAGATTTTCCAGGGCAAACTCGGCCAGTTGCGTCCACAAATCCAGTTTGGCTGCCCAGTAGTCCAGCGGTGTACGAGTGGCTAAAGTGCATGCAAAGTTTCCTGGCCATTTTTAGCATGTCTTGCAGATGGGTGGAAGACTTCAGGAACCTCTTGACAACCAGATTGAACACATGCGCCATGCAGGGTGCATGGATCAGCCCTGCAGGGGGCATAACAGTACCCCCCCTTCTACGGGTGACCTCCGGACACCCCAGACCAACCTTATCCGGATGGGACCTATGAAAAGCCCTCACCAGTCGGCTGGCGTTGACATCCACCGCCGGAACCCACATCCTCTCCTCAGGACCGTATCCCCTCCAGTGCACCAGGTACTGAAGGGAACCCCGAAGAACTCTCGAGTCGAGAATCCTGGAGATCTCAAACTCCAAGTTTCCCTCGACCAGAACAGGAGGAGGAGGCAATGGTGATGGTTCCACCGGTCTCACGTATTTTTTTAGTAAAGACCTGTGGAACACATCATGGATCCTCCAAGTCTGCGGAAGATCCAGCCGAAACGCCACAGGATTGATTACCGCAGAAATTTTATACGGACCAATAAATCTAGGACCCAGTTTCCAAGATGGCACTTTCAATTTGATATTCTTAGTGGACAACCACACCAGATCACCCACACACAGGTCCGGACCAGTCACACGTCTCCTGTCAGCCATTCGTTTATACCTCTCACCCATCCTCTCCAAATTCCCTTGAATCCTCAGCCAGATGGAGGATAAGGCAGAAGAGAATCTCTCCTCCTCTGGCATCCCGGAGGAACCAGACCCAGAAAAGGTACCAAACTGAGGATGGAAACCGTATGCGCCAAAAAATGGCGACTTACCCGTGGACTCCTGCCTACGGTTATTCAACGCAAATTCTGCTAAGGACAAGAATGAGGACCAGTCCTCCTGATTCTCAGCCACAAAGCACCTCAAGTAGGTCTCCAGGTTTTGATTAGTACGCTCCGTCTGACCATTCGACTGCGGATGAAAAGCCGAGGAGAATGAAAGTTGAATGCCAAGCCGAGAGCAGAACGCCCTCCAAAACCTGGAGACAAACTGTGTGCCCCTATCAGAGACCACGTCTGAAGGAATACCATGCAATTTCACAATATTATCTACAAAAATCTGCGCAAGAGTCTTAGCGTTAGGCAGATTCGTTAGTGGTATAAAGTGAGCCATTTTACTGAAATGGTCAGCTACCACCAAAATCACTGTTCTCCCGGAGGAACTCGGCAGATCCGTAATAAAGTCCATAGACAAATGCGTCCAAGGACGAGACGGAATAGACAATGGAAGAAGCGAACCAGGCGGTCGAGTATGAGCAACCTTTGACCAAGCGCAGGTTTCACAAGCTGTCACGTAATTCTCAATGCTCTTACGTAACCCTGGCCACCAGAACCTCCGGGATACTAGATTACAGGTGGACTTACCACCAGGATGTCCAGCGAGAACAGTATTGTGATGTTCCTTGAACACCTTGTATCGTAGGCCCTCAGGAACAAACAACCTCCCTGGGGGACAAGAACCAGGAGCCCCCTCCTGGGCTCCCAACACCTCCATCTCCAATTCAGGATACAGAGCAGAGACCACCACCCCATCCGCCAAAATCGGAGCAGGATCTTCTGAATCACCTCCCCCAGGAAAGCTGCGAGACAAGGCATTTGCCTTGACATTCTTGACCCCTGGGCGAAAGGTAACCACAAAATTGAACCTGGTAAAAAACAGTGACCATCTGGCCTGCCTAGGGTTCAGACGCTTGGCAGATTGCAGGTAAGCCAAATTCTTATGGTCAGTATACACCGTAACGGGGTGAGACGCCCCCTCTAACCAGTGACGCCATTCCTCAAAGGCCAACTTGATAGCCAACAACTCTCTATCTCCAACATCATAATTCCTCTCGGCGACCGAGAGCTTCTTGGAGAAGAAGGCACACGGGACCCACTTGCCAGGAGATGAACCCTGAGACAGCACCGCCCCAACCCCCACCTCTGATGCATCAACCTCCACTACGAATGGTTGAGACACATCTGGCTGCACCAGAATGGGAGCAGACGCAAAACGCTCCTTAATAGCCGAAAAGGCCTGCAATGCCTCATCCGACCAGACAGAGACATCGGCGCCCTTCTTGGTCATATCAGTAAGAGGTTTTACTATGGTAGAATAATTCGAAAAAAAAATTCTATAATAATTCGGAAACCCTAAGAACCGCATCAAAGCTTTCTGATTCTCTGGTCGGTCCCACTCCAGAACCGCCCGGACCTTTTCGGGGCCCATACGAAAACCGGAATCAGAAAGCATGTATCCCAAGAACGGAAGCTCTTGCACTGCAAACAAACATTTCTCTAATTTGGCATACAACTTATTCTCCCGAAGGATCGTCAAAACCTGTCTCACATGATCCTGATGGGTCTTCAAATCAGGAGAATAAATCAAAATGTCATCCAGGTAAACTACTACGAACCTCCCCACCAAGTGATGAAAAATTTCATTGACGAATCGCTGAAATACTGCTGGCGCGTTCGTCAACCCAAAAGGCATCACCAGGTTTCCAAAATGACCCTCGTGCGTATTGAAGGCCGTTTTCCACTCATCCCCTTCCTTGATTCTGATCAGATTGTAGGCCCCCCTCAAATCCAGCTTGGAGAACACCTAGGCTCCAACAATCTGATCAAAAAGATCAGAGATCAAAGGAAGGGGATATGGATCCCGGACTGTAATACGGTTCAATTCCCGGAAATCCAAACACGGTCTCAGTGATCCATCCTTTTTCTTTACAAAGAACAAACCTACTGCCACTGGAGACTTAGATGGTCTAATATGACCCTTTGCCAAACTCTCGGCGACATACTTTCGCATGACCTCTCTTTCGGGTTGAGAGAGGTTGTAAAGCCGAGACTTTGGCAACTTAGCCCCCGGAATGAGATTAACTGGACAATCATAGTCTTGATGAGGGGGCAATTCCTGAGCCCCACCCTCCGAAAAGACATCCGCAAAATCCGAGAGATACTGAGGTAAAGCCGTAATGGACACACCAGAGATAGATGTGCCAAGACAATTATCCGAACAAAACTCACTCCAACCAATGATTTGTCTCGCTTGCCAGTCTATAATTGGGTTATGTCTAGTCAACCATGGCAACCCCAAAACTAAAGGAGCTGGCAAATCCTTCATGACAAAACAAGAAATAATTTCAGCATGTGAATCACCCACCCTTAAATGAATACCATGAACAATGTGAGTAAGGCTCCTTTGAGAAAGAGGGGAAGAATCAATTGCAAAAACACGAATCTCATTCTCCAAAGTGCAAGTACTTAGTCCTAGGTTTTGAAGGAAAAGAAAGTCAATTAAGTTTACCCCAGCACCACAATCAAGGAATACATCAACAAACACATTTTTTGACTCTAGCGCCACCATAGCTGGAAGGAGAAAACGGGAACTGCAGGGAGCTTGCATACCCGTCTGCTCCAACACCCCATTCATACTACCAAGTGTGAGGGAAGTTTTTTTTTCTTTTTTCTTTTTCTCTTCCACCTGTGGTTTAACATAAGGACAAGAAAAAAATAAAATGACCCCTCTTTCCACAGTAGTAACATAGATTGTGCACTTTCCTAAAGTCTCTACTATCAGAATGGCAAGATATCTGACCTAACTGCATGGGTTCCTCCCCTACCCCAGAGTTATAAGTAATATCTCCCTGGGCAGCAGGTGAGACAAAACCACACGCAGGAGGGATCCCCTGCACGGAGGGACTCTTACACCTCTCTCTGATACGTCTATCCAACCGTATAGCCAAAGACATAGCATTCTCCAGAGTATCCAGGTACTCATGAAAAGACAGGGCATCTTTCAACCTTTCAGACAACCCCTGACAAAACTGACTACGTAACGCGGGGTCGTTCCACCCCGACTCAGTAGCCCATCTCCTAAACTCTATACAGTAAACCTCTGCAGTACGTTTACCCTGTAGTAAGTTACGCAATATCTTTTCTGCCATCGAGACCCGATCCGGATCATCGTAAATCAATCCCAGGGCTTTGAAAAATTCCTCCACCGACCGGAGGGCCAGAGAACCGGGCGGCAGAGAAAAATCCCAGGATTGCGCGTCCCCTTTAAGCAGAGACATGATGATACCAACCCTCTGATCTTCATTACCTGACGAAAATGGACGCAGTCGAAAATACAATTTACATGACTCTTTAAAACTGAAAAAATCATCCGCCCCCCCTGTAAATTTCTCGGGAAGAGCGACTTTAGGCTCCCCACCAATTTGACCTGTACCTGATGCCAGAAACCTCTGACACTGTGTGACCGAACTACGCAGATCCGCAACCTCTAGGGATAAACCCTGCATGCGGTCAACCAGTGCATCAATTGACGCCATCACAAAACCACTGAGTGATGGCAGTCACAGTATAGCGGATTATAATGTCACGGCGGGCGTGCACTCAGAATAACAGAAAACCTACCAACCAGGCTCTGGGCGAGAGACAGGGGAAGGGTCACCTCCTAGCTAATCCCTGACCTCTTTCCCTGCACTGCTCAGCCCACCTGCAGACCTTTAAGGTAGGTATGAGCT
The DNA here is from genome assembly GCF_905171765.1 of Bufo bufo. NCBI lineage: Eukaryota > Metazoa > Chordata > Amphibia > Anura > Bufonidae > Bufo > Bufo bufo. Next base: position 554,453,347 of record NC_053391.1, read on the forward strand.
GTCCCCGTGCCTGGGCTGACAAAACCCTAACTTCCCTGAGATGGTGAAGAGGGGAAATAGGAGCAGCCTGCTCGCACAGAACCTGGATGGAAAAGATGACACAAAATAACTAAACCAGAAATCACACTTATCTCTCTGAGCTGGAACAGACAGAGAACCTTCCTTCCTAGCTTCCAAGACCACAATGATTTGTATAATCCGCTCAGAGCACTGGGCTGGTGAGCCCTTTAAACTAATGACCCCACCCAGTGCACCTGATGAGAGGCGGATCCAGCACGGCTCAAAAAGCAAACACTAAACTCGTGCTGCAATCCTGGCCGACCTCCGCACATCGTCAGAGTGGGGCATGACAGTTGGTGTGGCACCATGGATGATCTAGTCTGATGCATCAGGCATTGGTGTTTGAAAATCCTTGCTGATCCACGCCTGATTCATTTTGACAAAGGTCAGTCTCTCCACATTTTGGGTGGATAGTCGAGTTGTCCTTGGGGTAACTATGGCCCCCGCCGAACTAAATACCCACTCTGATGCCACACTACTGGCCGGGCAGGACAGATTTTCCAGGGCAAACTCGGCCAGTTGCGTCCACAAATCCAGTTTGGCTGCCCAGTAGTCCAGCGGTGTACGAGTGGCTAAAGTGCATGCAAAGTTTCCTGGCCATTTTTAGCATGTCTTGCAGATGGGTGGAAGACTTCAGGAACCTCTTGACAACCAGATTGAACACATGCGCCATGCAGGGTGCATGGATCAGCCCTCTTTGACGCAGCGCCGTAACCATGTTCTTCCCATTGTCGGGCACCATGGTTCCGATTTTGAGTTGTTGCGGAGAAAGCCAGGATTCGATTTCTTGACTAAGGATGCAGAGAAATTCCAGTGACTCCATTCGCCCAGGCAAACGAGGTGTAGAACAGCGTGACACTGCCGTGCCATGTGGTATGCTGGAGGGGCACTGTGAATTGTCCCTGCAGTGGAGGCTGAGGACACGGTGGAGGATGAGGAGGCGGACATTGTCGCAGGACCAATGACATGAGACAGGGGCGTAGCTAAAGGCTCATGGGCCCTGGTGCAAGAGTTCAGCTTGGGCCCCCTACTTTGTGGCAAGGGACAGGGAAACACATAGCCTTCGTGCCACCTAAGGCAAAAATTGAAACAGCACCCCCCCCCCCCCCCCAATCCAAATTCTTGACCTAACCCCTTCCCTTCAGCCAGAGGTGTAACTTGACCAGCATGTACTTTCTATAATAAAAGTGTCCTCTTATATGGCACAAGGGTCTTTGGGCCCCCTCAGGCTCCTGGGCCCGGTAGCGACTGCTACCTCTGCATCCCCTATAGCTATGCCCCTGGCATGAGAACGTGGAGCCGGAAGCGGTGTCACCTGGCCAAATTGCTGGTGTGGCTGGGCAGGAACCACATTCACCCAGTGGGCCGTAAAGGACATATATTGTCCTTGCCCATAGTTTCAGCTCCACATGTTGGCGCTGCTGTGCACTTTGGCAGACACCCACAGGCTCAAGGACTGGCCCACCTTATGTTCTACATACATGTGCAGGGCTGGTACTGCCTTTTTGGCAAATAAATGATGGCTTGGGACTCTCCACCTCGGCTTGTCACAAGCCATCAGTTCTCTGAAAGGTGCAGAGTCCACCACTTGGAAAGGGAGGGACTGCAGCACCAGCAACTTGGCCAGGAGTATGTTCAGCTTCTGTGCCGTTAGATGACCACACACGTATTGTTGTCTCTTGCCAATCGCTTCGGTGATTGACTGCTGACGAAATGTGTGAGGAGGACTAGGAGCTGGAGCATCAGGACCGGTAGATGATGGAAAGGACAGCTCCCTTCAGCTGAGGTGGTGGATCCTTGACTGCCTGAAATCAGGTGTGTGCCAGTGGGTGACGCAGCAGTTTCTGCGGCAGGCTGGACCACCACATCAGAGCCACGGTTCTCCCTGGCCACTTTATGGTGTTGCTGCATATGTTGACGCAGGGCTGTGGCCACGCTTCAACTTCTGTCTACAGATTCGGCAAATGGCCATGTTCACCTCCTCCGGCAGCTTATCAATAAACTGCCACATTGCAGAGTGGGTGATTTTACCCCCAACACTCTGCACTGACTGACTGCTACCGCCGCTGCCTCCGTGAACCCCTGCACCACTACTTTTCGGGCAGGTAGACTCCTGTGAGGCGGGTGGTCTATCCCGGGCACGTTTGTCTCCCGACCTCCCACTAATGCCACCCTGCTGACTCCTGGCCACGCTACCGATTTGCTGGCACCGCCGCTGCCTCACGCGCAAACTGCCACCCTCTTCTCCCAGTGAAGATGAAGCCCCTTCGTCACCCGACTCCCAATTTCGATCTGCTACATCATCATCAAGTACTGTCTGCACGTCACTGATGTCCTCCTCAACGGGCTCTGAGCCAGGAGCCTGACCGCATGCAACACCAGCTCGCACGCCACTCTCCTCATCCCTACTTGCCCGCCTACCGGAGGAAAGAGGCAGGTTGAGGACAGGTGAGGGCACAGGGCCTGCTCCCGGGCCATGCCAACTAAGGGTTGTGTCTGACAAACCCACCGACACTTGGCTGGGGCTGTCTGATGTCACTTGGGACGGAGTGTCAACCATTCAAGAACTGCTGGGGATACTGGTCAAGACACGACCGCTAGATGACACCGGGAGCTCAGGCCTCTTGAAGTGACCACTGCCACGCCCCCTTACTCTGCTGTGACCTGTGCCTGCGCCAGAAACATTTAGGCCTCTGCCTCTCCCCTGTGCAGGGCCTGTAACTTCTCTGTCTGACATACTGTTAGATCAAATAAATAAATAAAAAGGAAATTAATACACCCCAAAAAAGGCTTTAGAACATATAACTGCACCACTGAACGGCAAATAATACTTTTTTCCCCACTAATACACCCAAAAAAGGCTTTAGAACATATAACTGCACCGCTGAATGGCAAATAAGCCACCCCCCCCCCCCCCCCCACTAATACACCCCAAAAAAGGCTTTAGAACATATAACTGCACAGCTGAACGGCAAATAATAAAAAAAATTCCCACTAATGCACTCCAAAAAAGGCTGTAATTTTGTCACTTCACCGCACAAAGACTAATAAGCCCTTTTTTCCCCACTAATACACCCCAAAAAAGGCTTCAGAACATATAACTGCACAGCTGAACGGCAAATAATACATTTTTTCCCACTAATACACCCCAAAAAAGTAGGAAATAAAAAAATAGCAATCTGGACTTAATGGGGCATATTTACTAAATTACTTATGACACTTTTAGATGTTAAAAGTGTTGCAAGTCCCCTTTTCTGTCCGGCTGTGTCACAATATTTAGTTGCACAGCAGGTTTTATGCTGCATACGCCAGATGCGCATGATAGGGGGAGAGCGGGACCTGTCTGGGTCCCAGCCCCGGCAAATTTACTTGCATTTGTGCCTGGAAACAGGCGCAAATGAAAGCGAAAAACTACGCCAGCTATGTTTTTATTCCGGGTCCACGGATACCCCTGGTCATAAATTAGATGGATCTTATGGCAGCGCAGAGGGGAAAACTAAGACCAGTGTAAAAAAGCCGGTCTTAGTAAATGTGCTACAATATCTGCAGTACTATTCATGTCTTACTGTAGATAATGGTTCAAAATCTGGGTGACAGATTCTCTTTAAACCACGTTTAGTAAAACATATATATTTTTTTGCATTTCCTTTTTTTTCCATGCTGCTATCTATAAAGACTATGCTTAAAGGGGTTGTGCAAGAATGGGAGGAGGGGACCAGTGGAGCAGTCATCTGTCATTGTAAGGCCTTCCTCCAGCGATAAGAAGGCAAATCTGATAACCCACCCTAAACTGCACAGCACTGGTAAAAATGAGATGCAGGAAGTGTATCTCTTGTGAATGCTGCAGTGGCCTAGGTGAAAACTATAGTAGTTAGGCTACTTTCACACGCGTTTTTTCTGGATCCGGCAAGGTTCAGCAAAAACGCTTCCGTTACTGATAATACAACCATCTGCGTCCGTTATGAATAATTCCGGTTGTATTATCTGTAACATTGCCAAGACGGATCCGTCATTAACTCTATTGAAAGTCAATGGAGGACGGATACGTTTTCTATTGTGGCAGAGAAAACGGATCCGTCCCCATTGACTTGCATTGGGGGTCATGCCGGATCCGTCTTACTCCACATCCCAGGACGGAAAGCAAACTACATGTTGCGGTTTGCTCTCCGGTATGGGAATGCGACTGAATGGAACCAAATGCATTTTGTAGCATTCCGTTCTGTTCAGTTATGTTTTGTCCCTATTGACAATGAATAGGGACAAAACGGAAGCATTTTTTTCCAGTATTGAGCCCCTATGATGGATCTCAATACCGGAAAACTAAAACACTAGTGTGAAAGTAGCCTAAGGCTACTTTCACACGAGCGTTCGGAGCGGATCCGTCTGCTCCGATAATGCAGACGTTTGCATCCGTTCAGAACGGATCCGTTCTGAACGGATCTAAGTCAGAAAGTAGCCTGAGCGGATCCGTTCAGACTTTACATTGAAAGTCAATGGGGAACGGATCCGCTTGAAGATTGAGCCATATGGTGTCATCTTCAAGCGGATCCGTCCCCATTGACTTCCATTATAAGTCTGGACGGATCCGCTCGCCTCCGCACGGCCAGGCGGACACCCGAACGCTGCAAGCAGCGTTCAGGTGTCCGCTCACTGAGCGGAGCGGAGGCTGAGCGCTGGCAGACGGATGCATTCTCAGTGGATCCGCCTCCACTGAGAATGCATTAGGGCCAGACGGATGCGTTCGGGGCCGCTCGTGAGCCCCTTCAAACGGAGCGCACGAGCGGACACCCGAACGCCCGTGTGAAAGTAGCCTTAAAGGGGTTATGCAAGAATGGGGGGGGGGGATTGCCAAGCCACATGCAGGAAAGACATTTCAAGAAATACTATCATCCAAATGCATATCCTAAAAGCCATCCTCTATGGGGAAACAATACGTGCCAAGAGTAATTATAGTACAAATCAACTAGAATCCCAGAATATAAACCAGCCATTAAAACATAGGGGATACACCCCCTGGATGTTGGAACGTGGGCAAAGTAAATAAATTATTCCGACACCAATTTTGTCTGGTACCAATAAAAATAAAAATTAAAACAAAAACGGGAGCACTGCTCTGGTGATGGTTTTACAGTATAGTCCCCAATTTTTCTGAATACAACATATTATTAAGAAATATTTACCCATACTCTATGAAGATGAAAAATTGCAAGGTTGCAGAATTGTATACAAAAAATCACATACTATTAGGCAAGTAGTTGCACCTAGTCTACCCAGAACTGTGTGTACAAATATAACCTGGTTACACTGCTTTATTTTTTACAAATGTGGCACACATCCATGTAGAATGTGTCTTTTTGCAAAACCTAGCAAAAAAAATTCTGATTCAATAAAAAATTATATAAACAACTAACCGTTGCGCCTCAATATAGGCGTATTGCAGGTTAATAAATGACCCCCTTATTTACCTGCAGGTTTGAATTACCGCAGAGACACGATTACATTTTAATAGTTGATATTCTTTATTGCATTCATATTAAGAACACAGTACATAATGGTTTAGGTTTTTTACTATTTTTCCGCTTCTGGTCATTTTACATTTTTTAATATGTTTGTATTGTTATTTGTGATGCTGTATATGGGGTTGCCAAGTCCATATCTGTGCTGATTGTGTGCACACTATGGTGGGCTGGCTAACCCCATATAAGCAGGTTAGGTGTATGCATATTGGGTCTATGATTAAGACCACTTGTCGGTCAAAATGCGACAGCAGGGACGTGCATTTTTTATGCAATTTATTCCCAAAAAGTTTTTTTACTTACAACATGCTGGATTCCTTTTCTACCTTCAAATCATTTATTCTATTCAATACCATTTAAAAAAGGACAAAATATACTCTCATAGCTGCTAAAGATTCAGTGCCGTCAATGGGTAAATCTGTGGCTGGCAATTATGCAGGTAGCTGTGGATAGTCACAGGTTCTCCCATAGGAGTCTAGCTGCAGGTGTCCCCCTTATATGTGTAGCAACAGGTGTCCCTACAGGATTCAAGTCACAGGTACCCTTCTAATTACCAGCCACAACACCCCTACAATTGCCAATCACAGCCCCCTCCATATTTGCCAGCCACAGCCCTTCCTCATATCCCCGTATTCATAAATAACAGCTATAGCCACCTTCTCTTTAGCCACATACCTGCATGGAATACTCGTTTTGCCTCAAGCTTAGGAGTAGAGGATGGCAGTGGTAGTAGCAGTCTGCACAACAATGCTCCCAGAAGGGTGCACCATTTCTTCCTTAGAGACACACTCTGATGTTGGGGTTCCTGCCTCATAGTAGTTGGGGTGCCATTGGTGGTATAAGTTTGGTATGGGTGCAAGGGCAGAGATAGAGGTGCTGTGGCTGGCGAATGCTGCGGGAGTCAGTAACCAGGCTTGTTGTAGAAATAGGCAAGTCTCTCTTTACTTAACCCCTTAAGGACTCAACCCTATTTTACCTTAAGGACCAGGCCATTTTTTGCAAATCTGACCAGTGTCACTTTAAGTGCTGATAACTTTAAAACGCTTTGACTTATCCAGGCCATTCTGAGACAGTTTTTTCGTCACATATTGACACTGGTAAAATGAAGTCCAAAAAATTCATTTTTATTTATAAAAAAAATACCAAATTTACCAAAAATTTGTAACAAATTGCAAATTTCCAAGTTTAAATTTCTCTACTTCTATAATACATAGTAATACCTCCAAAAATAGTTATTACTTTACATTCCCCATATGTCTACTTCATGTTTGGATCATTTTGGGAATGATATTTTATTTTTTGGGGATTTTACAAGGCTTAGAAGTTTAGAAGCAAATCTTGAAATTTTTCAGAAATTTTCAAAAACCAAATTTTTAGGGACCAGTTCAGGTCTGATAGTCACTTTGCGAGGCTTACATAATAGAAACCACCCAAAAATGACCCCATTCTATAAACTACACCCCTCAAGGTATTCAAAACTGATTTTACAAACTTTGTTAACCCTTTAGGTGTTCCACAAGAATTAATGGAAAATAGAGATACAATTTCAAAATTTCACTTTTTTGGCAGATTTTCCATTTTAATAATCTTTTTCCAGTTACAAAGCAAGGGTTAACAGCCAAACCAAACTCAATATTTATGGCCCTGATTCTGTAGTTTACAGAAACACCCCATATGTGGTCGTAAACTGCTGTACGGCACACGGCAGGGCGCAGAAGGAAAGGAATGCCATACGGTTTTTGGAAGGCAGGTTTTGCTGGACTGTTTTTTTTTACACCATGTCCCATTTGAAGCCCCCTGATGCACCCCTAGAGTAGAAACTCCATAAAAGTGACCCCATCTAAGAGACTACACCCCTCAAGGTATTCAAAACTCATTTTACAAACTTTGTTAACCCTTTAGGTGTTCCACAAGAATTAATGGAAAATAGAGATACAATTTCAAAATTTCACTTTTTTGGCAGATTTTCCATTTTAATAATTTTTTTCCAGTTACAAAGCAAGGGTTAACAGCCAAACCAAACTCAATATTTATGGCCCTGATTCTGTAGTTTACAGAAACACCCCATATGTGGTCGCAAACCGCTGTACGGGCACACAGCAGGGCGCAGAAGGAAAGAATGCCATACGGTTTTTGGAAGGCGGATTTTGCTGGACTGTTTTTTTCTACACCATGTCCCATTTGAAGCCCCCCTGATGCACCCCTAGAGTAGAAACTCCATAAAAGTGACCCCATTTTAGAAACTACGGGATAGGGTGGCAGTTTTGTTGGTACTATTTTAGGGTACATATGATTTTTGGTTGCTCTATATTACACTTTTTGTGAGGCAAGATAACAAGAAATAGCTGTTTTGGCACTGTTTTTATTTTTTGTTATTTACAACATTCATCTGACAGGTTAGATCATGTGATTTTTTTTTATAGACCAGGTTGTCACGGATGCGGCGATACCTAATATGTATACTTTTTTTTTATTTATGTAAGTTTTACACAATGATTTCATTTTTGAAGCCAAAAAAATCATGTTTTAGTGTTTCCATAGTCTGAGAGCCATCATTTTTTCAGTTTTTGGGCGATTACCTTGGGTAGGGTATGATTTTTGCTGGATGAGATGACGGTTTTATTGGCACTATTTTGGGGTGCGTGTGACTTTTTCATCGCTTGCTATTACACTTTTTGTGATGTAAGGTGACAAAAAATGGTTTATGTAGCACAGTTTTTATTAAAAATTTTTTACGGTGTTCATCTGAGGGGTTAGGTCATGTGATATTTTTATAGAGCCGGTCGATACGGACGTGGTGATACCTAATATGTATACTTTTTTTTATTTATGTAAGTTTTACACAATAATATAATTTTTGAAACAAAAAAAAAAATCATGTTTTAGTGTCTCCATATTCTGAGAGCCATAGTTTTTTCAGTTTTTGGGCGATTGTCTCAGGTATGGGCCCATTTTTTGCAGGATGAGGTGACGGTTAGATTGGTACTATTTTGCTGGGCAAACGCCTTTTTGATCGCTTTTACTTTTTGTGATGTAAGGTGACAAAAAAATGGTTTATTTAGCACAGTTTTTATTTTTTATTTTTTACGGTGTTCATCTGAGGAGTTAGGTCATGTGATATGTTTATAGAGCCGGTCGATACGGATGCGGCGATAACTAATGTGTATACTTTTTTTTTCCCCCTACTTTTTACCAATTTTTTTTTACTTTATTTGGGGAAAATGACGTTTTTGTTTATTTTTACTTGAAACTTTAAATTTTTTGGGGGGAAAACTTTATTTTTTCACTTTTTTTTCACTTTATTTTTTGTCCCACTTTGGGACTTGAACTTTTGGGGGTATATTCCTTTACAATGCATTCCAATACTTCTGTATTGGAATGCATTGGCTGTATGAGTAATACTGTGTGTATTACTCATACAGCTTCCGGGGCCTGTGAGATCCAGGGGGCTGGATCTCACAGGCTCTTCACCGGAAGGCAGCGCGCTGCCTTCCATGCCATCGGGTCCCCCCCACAGCCCCATTGGGACCCGATGGCACCGCCGCCGCACTATAGAAAGCCGCAAACCGCAGGTCTGAATTGACCTGCGGTTTGTGGCGATCGCCGACACGGTGGGGTCGCGGGACCCCCCCGCGCATTTAGCCTACGTGCCTGCTCAATGATTTGAGCAGGCACCTTGTTCCGATCATCGCCCGCCGGGCGGCGGTGATCGGAACAACACATGACGTACCGGTACGTCATGTGTCCTTAAGGGGTTAAAGGGGTTGTGTCACTTCAGCAAGTGGCATTTATCATGTACAGAAAGTTAATACAAGGCGCTTACTAATGTGTTGTGATTGTCCATATTGCCTCCTTTGCTGGCTGGATTAATTTTTCCATCACGTTATACACTGCTCGTTTCCAGGGGTTATGACCACCCTTCAATCCAGCAGCGGTGGCCGTGCTTGCACACTACAGGAAAAAGCATTGGCCTCTCTGGTGGCAGTGACCGTAGGAGCACACATAGGCACGCATACACAGCAGCTCCCATACCGGCCACCCGGTATCTGCACTGCAGAAATGTCTGTAACCCCTGGATAGGAGCAGTGTATAATGCGAAAAATGAATCCAGCCAGCAAAGGAGGCAATATGGACAATAACAATACATTAGTAATTGCCTTGTATTAACTTTCTCTAAATAATAAATGCCATTAACTGAAGTGACACAACCCCTTTAAGTCTCTCAAAGTGCAAAATGGGAGTTGTAGTGCATCCAACAGTATCAAACACAGTTTCAAACAATTCAGTGTGCATCTTCAATAGCAATGTATAGATATGAGCAATGATGGGTGTTTTAGTACTCCTTCCCTCTCTGTAGAATCTAAGGCTGGCAAAACTCTATAGTACAGGAAACACTCAAAGATACAGAACTGAGCTTCTTACTGTCAGATAAGCCCTTCAAATGTTCTATGCCACCTTAAATACATGTCAGCTCTAGTAAGCAGGGGACCAGGAGAGCAGGGCAGGCCAGACAGGTGCTGGTAGTGGGAGACTCAATTATTAGAGGTACAGATAGGGTGATCTGTCACAAAGACCAGGATCGTCGAATGGCACTCGAGTTCTACACATCGCGGATCAGGTTGACAGATTACTGGGAGGGGCTGAAGAAGATCCAGCAGTCATGGTCCATATTGGAACCAATGATAAAGTTAGAGGTAGGTGGAACATCCTTAAAAATGATTTTAGGGATTTTGGTCAAAAGCTTAGGGCAAGGACCTCAAAGGTAGTGTTTTCCGAAATACTTACCGGTACCATGAGCCACACAAGAAAGGCAGCGGGAGATTAGGGAGGTTAACAAGTGGCTCAAGAACTGGTGTAGGAAAGAGGTTTGGGTTCCTGGAGAACTAGGCCGACTTCTCTGTCGGCTACAGGCTCTATCGTAGGGATGGGCTGCACCTCAATGGGGAAGGGGCAGCTGTGTTGGGGGAGAAGATGGCTTGAAGGCTGGAGGAGTGTTTAAACTAGGGACTGGGGGGGAGGGATATTACGTTATAGGAGGGGAAGATAGTGCAGATAGAGAACGGGGGCAAGGTCTGGGGGAGGAATGGAAGGAGGGACTAGAACAGCTCAGAAGGAAAGGTGTATGGTAAAAAATATACATAAACCTCTTAATTGTATGTATACTAATGACAGAAGCCTAATAAAACTGGGGAACTGAAATTAGTGATGTGTGAGGAGAACTATGACATAGTGGGAATAACTGAGACATGGCTGATGATAGCTATGACTGGGCGGTTAATGTACAAGGTTACAGTCTGTTTAGAAAGGATCGTCAAAACCGGAGAGGGGTCTACCTTTATGTAAAGTCCTGTCTAAAGGCCACAGTCCGAGAAGATATAAGTGAGGGACATGAACATAATGTAGAAATAAATGGAGGCCAAAACAATAATAAAATACTAATAGGAGTTTATTATAAACCACCTAATATACCAGAGTCCACAGAAATTCTACTACTAAACGAGATAGACGAGGCGGCAAATCATAATGAGGTAGTTATTATGGGGGACTTCAACTACCCAGATATAGACTGGGAAACTGAAACTTGTATATCTCATAAAGGAAACAGGTTCTTGGCAATAACCAAAGGCAATTACTTTTCCCAACTGGTTCAGGACCCAACTAGAGGGACGGCCATACTGGACTTAGTATTAACCAATAGACCTGACAGAACAACAGATGTGCAGGTTCATCATCAATTTATCCCCAGGACTGTGACTGTGAGGAGGGGACATCCTCTGTGTCTGGAGGAAAAAAGGTTTGTACTCAAACATAGAAGAGGATTCTTTACTGTAAGAGCAGTGAGACTATGGAACTCTCTGCCTGAGGAGGTGGTGATGCTGAGTACAATAAAGGAATTCATGAGGGGCCTGGATGTATTTCTGGAGCGTAATAATATTACAGGATATAGCTACTAGAGATGGGTCGTTCATCCAGGGAGTCATTCTGATTGCCTGATTAGAGTCGGGAAGGAATTTTTTTCCCCTTAAGTGGGGAAAATTGGCTTCTACCTCACATTTTTTTTTTTTTGCCTTCCTCTGGATCAACTTACAGGATAACAGGCTGAACTGGATGGACAGATGTCTTTTTTGGCCTTATAAACTATGTTACTATGGTACACCACTAATTGCACCCTTTAAGTGGAGATAGGCCTTTTAGTTGTTGGGCCCCGTAGCAGCTATGTCTGCCATCTGAGTGGTTACACCCATAGTGTTAAGTCCCTCTTATCTTTATGCACACTTTACTTAAGTTTCAAGTCACCACTTGAGGATGTCAAAATGTAAACATCATCAGACAAGATTTCCAGATATCATGTTGGGAAATTCCCTACTCAACCAGCACATATTGCTGAAAATAAAAAAGGATATTAGCTCAATATGACTTATTTAAAAAAAGACCATTCCCCTTGTATTAACAATATTGAAGCATCCATTGGTATGACTCTGGGATGTGTTATTCCTTTATTAATTCTAAGTTTACTTTCAGTTTGCACAGAAGGTCCAGATGGGTGTTATCAGTTGTAGGTGTGGTCCTGTGTGTTCATTGCAGCCAGTATCAGTCTGTGCACAGACATACCCCTACTTAGTAACATCCATCTGGACTTTCATTACAGGTAATTCTCCTCCAGGTCTGATATTGGCATCTGATCTGAGGTCTCATGGGGGTCTGAGGATCTGATATGGAGGGTCTAATGTGAGGATCTGATATGGGGGGTCTGATGTGAGGCTCTGATATGGAGGTCTGATTTGAGGTCTGATATAGGAGTCTGATCTGAGGATCTGATATGGGGGTCTGATTTGAGGTCTGATATGGGGTTGTGATTTGAGATCTTTTTTGGGGGTCTGATATGATATGGATGTCTGATCAGATGATCTGATATAGGTGTCTGATTGGAAGATCTGATATGGGGGTCTGATTTCAGATCTTATATGGGGGTATGATTTGAGGTCTGATATGGGGGTCTGATTTCAGATCTGATATGGTAAGGGGGTATGTAAAAGGTTATTTTTTGTACTGGCGCACATTACAAGGGGTATTTTTTGAACTGACACACATTATAAGGGGGAATTTTTTGTACTGGTGCACATTGTAAAGGGGTATTTTTGTTCTGGCGTAGATTATAAAGGGGTATTTTTTATACTGGCACACATTCTAAGGGGGCATTTTTGTATTAAAACACATTATAAGGGGGTATTTTTGTACTGGTACACATTATAAGGGGTATTTTTATTCCGGAACAAATTATAAGGGAGTATTTTTGTACCTGCATACATTTTAAGGAGGTATCTTTCTACTGCCACACATTATAAGGAGAATTATTACTACTGGGGGACTGTGGGGAACATGATTACTAGTATGGACACAATGGGTGCATTATTACTACCAGGGGCACTGTTAACACTAAGTGTAGTCTTACAGATACTTATGTCTGTTGGTGGGACTTTGGGGAGCACTATCACTGTGGGTGCACCCTGGCATGGTATAAGCTTAGCACAGTTATTTTTGGGGGACTTTATGTTTATTATCAGCAGTGGCGTCGCTACAGGGGGGCAATGGGGGGCAATTGCCCCCCCCAGGTCATTCCTTGCCCCCCCCCCCGGGTGCCCCCCCTGCTGAATCGCTAACAACTCTAATAGTAATAATCGTTCGCTGCGGGTGGCTGCTGCTGCGCCGGCACTACTGACCTCAGTGTCAGTGATTAAAGTTAGAGTGTACACACACCACCACAGATACATACACAGACAGTCGTCTACTCGAGTCACAGGGGGGCGGCGTTCGAACCCAGCGGACTCGCGGACGCAGAGCGTGCAGGGCGGGCGCAGGCTGGCTGAGTGTGGCAGCCGCAGAGACGAGTTGACGTCAGGGTCGTCAACAAGTAAAGCTGCGCTGCTGCGTGCCTTCCCGGTTCCCGCCCGCGCGATCAGACTTTGCAAACTGCTGCTCTCGCGCCTGCCAAGTCAAGTCAAGTGCCACCACTAGTGTGTGAGTAGTAGTGAGTGATAGATCATAGACTAAAGTTCTAACTGAGTGCCTGCCTGCCTTCAATGTTCTCTCTGCTCCTGGACGGTCTGGACCTCTGCTAGGCTAGCTAGTGCTACTACTAGTTAGTGACTTCTTCTTAGACTGTTGTGACTTGAGCCAGCGGCTGTCTGAGCCTCAGGCCTTCAGCCTGGCCCTGACCTCACCTGGCTGTCTTCTACAGGTGCCCGGCCCCACTGTCTATTGCTAGACGGCCTAGCCCCAGCTTGGACTGTCAGGAGAGGAGGAGGACAGCAGGACTGGAGACTGGAGACAGGAGTGGACTCGACTGTGGCTGCTGTGGCATTGCAACCTCTCAACTCTGCCTGGCCCTATAGAAAAGAAAAAGTAAGAATAAAAACAAAGTTTTAAAAAAAAGTATGTACCCTTACCCCCACTACCTCGACTTATGGCCTGCCCTGAGCCCTCCCTCCTGCTTGGTTTGCGCCCAGCCCCTCCTCAACCTGTCCCTGATACGGTTAGCCCTATAACTTAGGGTATCATGGTACATTATACAGGGGTAATATAACTAAGGACCCCTGTATAATGTCCCCACTCCCCCTGATAGCACTGTACCCTTGTATAATGTACCCTGAGGATACCCCTTAGTTATAATATTACCCATAATGTCCCCTGACTGATACCCCTCAGTTATATAACTGAGGGTAATCAAGGTACATTATACAGGGGGTAATATAACCAAGGGGTGTCAGGGTACATTATACAGGGGGTAATATAACATTTATATTACCACCGTTCCACCATATAATGCCTGATAGGCCTCCTGAGTTATATTACCCTTGTATAATTATGTACCCGGATACCCCTTAGTTATATGATCTCGGCGGGGTCATATAACTAAAGGGGTATCAGGGTACATTATTATACATGGGTAATATAACTCAGGAGGCCTATCGGGCATTATATGGTGGTAATATAGCTTACATTACCCCTGTATAATGTCCCATGATAGCCCTCCTCAGTTATATTACCCTTGTATAATGTCCCCTGATACCCCTTAGTTATACTATTACCCATAATGTCCCCTGATACCCCCTCAGTTATATAACTGAGGGTAATCAGGGTACATTATACAGGGGGTAATATAACCAAGGGGTATCAGAGTACATTATACAGGGGGTAATATAACTTATATTACCACCGTATAATGCCTGATAGGCCTCCTGAGTAACTTATATTACCCTTGTATAATTATGTACTCGGATACCCCTTAGTTATATGATCCCGGCGGGGTCATATAACTAAGGGGTATCAGGGTACATTATTATACAGGGGTAATATAACTCAGGAGGTCTATCAGGCATTATACGGTGGTAATATAGCTTACATTACCCCTGTATAATGTCCCATGATAGCCCTCCTCAGTTAT
The DNA here is from genome assembly GCF_905171765.1 of Bufo bufo. Classification (NCBI taxonomy): domain Eukaryota; kingdom Metazoa; phylum Chordata; class Amphibia; order Anura; family Bufonidae; genus Bufo; species Bufo bufo. Next base: position 554,468,368 of record NC_053391.1, read on the forward strand.
ATTACCCTTGTATAATGTCCCATGATAGCCCTCCTCAGTTATATTACCCGTGTATAATGTCCCCTGATATCCCTCAGTAATATTACCCTTGTATAATGTACCCTGATACCCCTCAGTTATATTACCCCTGTGTAATGTACCCTGATATCCCTTAGTTATATAATATAACTAAGGGGTATTAGGGTGCATTATACAGGGGTAACATAACTAAGGAGTTCTATCCTATCAGGGACGTAATACAGGGGTAATGTAAGCTATATTACCCCTTTATAATGTCTGATAGCCCTCCTCAGTTATATTACACCAAATGTACCCTGTGCCCCCCCTATATATTGATCCTAGAGTCGCCACTGATTATCAGGGGGAGAAAACAGAACTGGATCGCACATCCACAGTGCTATGCTTTGATCTAATTAAACTCGCTTCTCAGCGCCATATTAAAGTGTACAGCCCCCCATACTGCATGCTGTACAAGAGGCATTAGTGTACATTTTGATCAAAAGGCATAAGCCCAGTCACCACGCCAAGGTTGTCTCTTTGAGTGGGACCTACTCTGACAAAAAGGCGCAGCACAATGCGGTGACAAAGCGGCACTGCCCTAGTAGGCGGCGGGACTCAGGAGTCAAACAGCAACCCTGCTGTCCGACAATGCCACCCAAGGCGATGGGTCCCACCGACCCACCAGCACAGCGCAACCACAGTGCATATAAGTGGTCATTGACCTGTAGCTCCTGATAGCAATGGATATGTGGTATTAGACAACTGTTCACATGGTGCAGTACTGCGTGGTGGCCTTTGTGTTTGTGGCGCTGTGCTGGTGGGTTGGTGGGACCCAGTGCCATGGGTGGCATGGTCAGACAGCAGAGGTGCTGTTTGACTCCTGGGTCCCGCCGCCTACTAGGGCAGTGCCGCTTTGTCACCGCATTGTCGATGCGCCTTTTTGTCAGAGTAGGTCCCACTCAAAGAGGCGACCTTGGCGTGGTGAGTGGGCTTATGCCTTTTAATCAAAATGTACACTAATGCCTCTTGTACAGCATGCAGTATGGGGGGCTGTACACTTTAATATAGCGCTGAGAAGCGAGTTTAATTAGATCAAAGCATAGCATTGTGGATGTGCGATCCAGTTCTGTTTTTCTCCCACTGATAATTGGACTTTATGTTTATGACACTATTAGGGACACTGTTTCCTGGGCACAGTTATTTTTAGGGCACTGTGTATTAAAGGGGGAACTATCTGTGTGGTACTAGTATTTTCAGGGGGGACTTTTTCTGCAGTATAGTATTGTAGAGCACAATGGGCACAATATTGGGGGTTGTAGGATGGGGTGTTGAGAAGGTGGGGAGGATGATGGAAAAGTAAGAAACAAACATGTCTGTTTGTCAAACCCTGCAAAGACAAGAGATGGCTAAAAGAAATCATCATGGCGGTCTGGTCTGAATGGAGAAGATAAAGAAAGAAAAAGAGTACATCAGAGGAGACATCACTGGATGTAAGAGCTATGTGGCACTGTATTACCCTGTATGTTTTGTAGCGCTCTATGTAATGGTTTCCAAGTGTCTTTAACAGAAGTGCAGAAGGAAATTGGGGGTGCCATTTACATTTTTGCCTCAGGTAGCAGGAAAGCTAGGTGCACCCCTGCAACTTGCCAAAAAGCACTGAGGGAAGTGGGGCCCAAACTGATCTTTGCACTAGAGCCCATGAGCCTTTAGCTACGCCCCTGGTCAGCAGATTTGTACCTATGAAACTGGCTGACTTGTTGCATGTGTACTTGGCAGCGCAAGTCATCTGTGTTGGTCCCATGGTCATACGTGCCCGCATTGCTGAGAAAAATGAAATTTTAATATATACAAATGAGCCTCTAGGAGCAACAGGGACGTTGGCATTACACCTAGAGGCTCTGCTCTATCTGCAACTGCGGCACCCTCTGCACTCTGACTGCAATGGATCGCTAAGTGAAAGGCATTATTACATTCAGCTGAGCTAGCCCTACAAGACATTGTGCCTGGTTTATAGCCTAGCAATATGCCAACAATGTTTGAGGTGAGACAACCCCTTTTAGTTAAAGGGGTTTCCAGGATTTCAAGAAAATTAAGTAACCAAGGAAACAATATAAAATAAAACAACAATCGTTACTTAAGGGCCCTTTACACAAGCTGAGAATCGCATTGATAATCTAACTAGCGTTCATACTAACAGTCGTTAGCGATGATATGGCGGTGTAAATGTACCGCCGATTACCCGATGAACCAGCCTAAACACTCGTTCTTCGGGTAATTGGATCGTTTGTGCGAACAAAAAAATGCTTGTTTCCTGACAGCAGATCGTGCCATGTAAACACGATCTGCTGCCGGGAAACAACCAGTAGCTCCTGCCCATCTCTGAAGGAGATCACTGCATGTAAATGCAGCGGTCTCCTACACTAGCAAGCAGCAGAACGTTGGATAGGAACTTTTTAAATCGTCCCGTGTAAAGGGACCTTTACAGTTAAATGTTGGCGCAGTGCTCGGTTGGTGAGAGATTTAACAGAGACGTAACGGATTTGTTTTTCTTTTATATGATTTCAGTTTTCTTGAAATCCTGGACACTAGTTAAAGGGAATGTGTCACCTATATTTTTTTGCCAGTTAAAACCAGTGATAGCAGACCACTGGCTGCTGCATATTTTACCGTATTTCAGAACATTTTTTTCTATATAGAATATACCCATTCAGGGGCATAGCTAGGTCAAAAAATTGGGGGCCCAAGGCCTGGATGTTTCGTCCAGGGACCCAGATATTGTGGCTGCAGACTATTCAACTGTATCTCTGTCCTCAGGATGACGATACAGTTGAGGCACTGTGGTTGGACATGAGAGCCAACAGTTACCTGCCCCGCCGCTTTCTCTCATAGACCACAGCCCACTAGGCCTGAGGCCTACAAGAGATACTGGCTTCAACACAACAGTTTGAGCCCAGAAGCTGGAGACTGAGGCCGCAGACTGGAAGAGCCCTGTGTCCTGCATCGCAGATGGTGACAGGGAGTCAGGGTAGTATTTTTTTTCAAACTGGCTTTAAAGGAATTTGGTACTGGGGGAGCTATGTAGGGAGGTGGTGCATTATAAATACAAGGGGGCTGTATAAGTACTGGAGGCACCACAGAGGGTACTATAAGTGCTGGAGGCACTAGTGGAGCATTATACCTACTGGGGCACTATGTGGGGGTCATTATAACTACAGGGGGCACCATAAGTACTGGTGACACTACAGGGGGCCACTTTAAGTACTGAGTGCACTGCCAGAGGCCACTATAAGAACAGAAGGCACTACAGAGGAGGTATTATAACTAGTGGGGACACTATAGGAGGCATTATAACTATTGGGGGCTTTACAGGGGGCTTATGGAGGGGCCTTATTACCACTGGGCACTTTGAGGAGCTTAATCACTACTGGGGCACTATGAAGCATTATTTCTACTGAGGGTTCTGTGGGGTCATTACTGGGCTTAATATGGAGGGCACTATTACTAATAGGAGCACTCTCAGGGAGCATTATTACTATAGGGGGCACTATTACTAATAAGGGCACTCTGGGAGAGAATTATTACTATTAGTGGGAATTTTGGGAGCACTTTGGGACTTTGAGCGTATGTGCTATTTAGACATAGCTCACTAGGCAGGGCAAAAATTAGTATTCAGTGGTATCGCTCCACTGGTGTATACTGATTAGACTCATCAGACTAGTGCTTCCTCTACCTATTGTCGAGTACACATATATATATATATATATATATATATATATATATATATATATACATATACAGTACAGACCAAAAGTTTGGACACACCTTCTCATTCAAAGAGTTTTCTTTATTTTCATGACTATGAAAATTGTAGATTCACACTGAAGGCATCAAAACTATGAATTAACACATGTGGAATTATATACATAACAAACAAGTGTGAAACAACTGAAAATATGTCATATTCTAGGTTCTTCAAAGTAGGCACCTTTTGCTTTGATTACTGCTTTGCACACTCTTGGCATTCACTTGATGAGCTTCAAGAGGTAGTCCCCTGAAATGGTTTTCACTTCACAGGTGTGCCCTGTCAGGTTTAATAAGTGGGATTTCTTGCCTTATAAATGGGGTTGGGACCATCAGTGGCGTTGAGGAGAAGTCAGGTGGATACACAGCTGATAGTCCTACTGAATAGACTGTTAGAATTTGTATTATGGCAAGAAAAAAGCAGCTAAGTAAAGAAAAACGAGTTGCCATCATTACTTTAAGAAATAAAGGTCAGTCAGTCAGCCGAAAAAATGGGAAAACTTTGAAAGTAAGGGCTATTTGACCATGAAGGAGAGTGATGGGGTACTGCGCCAGATGACCTGGCCTCCACAGTCACCGGACCTGAACCCAATCGAGATGATTTGGGGTGAGCTGGACTGCAGAGTGAGGCAAAAGGGCCAACAAGTGCTAAGCATCTCTGGGAACTCCTTCAAGACTGTTGGAAGACCATTTCAAGGGACTACCTCTTGAAGCTCATCATGTATGCTCAAGAGTGTGAAAAGCAGTAATCAAAGCAAAAGGTGGCTACTTTGAAGAACCTAGAATATGACATATTTTCAGTTGTTTCACACTTGTTTGTTATGTATATAATTCCACATGTGTTAATTCATAGTTTTGATGCCTTCATAGTCATGAAAATAAAGAAAACTCTTTGAATGAAAAGGTGTGTCCAAACTTTTGGTCTGTACTGTATATATATATATAGGGTGTGGATACATGATAGGAACTAGCCTGTGACAGTGAGTCCCTGTCCCCAGTGGGTATGATTGATAGCCTTTGTTTGCAGGTATTCCAATGCTAGCAAACTTTAGGCTGTTTGTCAGAATGTCCTATATGTAGATGGTAATTATCTCAAATCCCTCTCTACATTGAGGTCTCCTGTTTGCCTGATTTTTAATCCTTTTGATATATTCGTACCCCCTTTTACAAGGAATTTGAATAAAACTTTAGTACACTGCTCAAAAAAATAAAGGGAACACAAAAATAACACATCCTAGATCTGAATTAATTAAATATTCTTCTGAAATACTTTGTTCTTCACATAGTTGAATGTGCTGACAACAAAATCACACAAAAAAGAATAATGGAAATCAAATTTTTTAACCCATGGAGGTCTGGATTTGGAGTCACCCTCAAAATTAAAGTGGAAAAACACACTACAGGCTGATCCAACTTTGATGTAATGTCCTTAAAACAAGTCAAAATGAGGCTCAGTAGTGTATGTGGCCTCCACGTGCCTGTATGACCTCCCTACAACGCCTGTGCATGCTCCTGATGAGGTGGCGGACGGTCTCCTGAGGGATCTCCTCCCAGACCTGGACTAAAGCATCTGCCAACTCCTGGACAGTCTGTGGTGCAACGTGACGTTGGTGGATAGAGCGAGACATGATGTCCCAGATGTGCTCAATTGGATTCAGGTCTGGGGAACGGGTGGGCCAGTCCATAGCATCACTGCCTTCGTCTTGCAGGAACTGCTGACACACTCCAGCCACATGAGGTCTAGCATTGTCTTGCATTAGGAGGAACCCAGGGCCAACCGCACCAGCATATGGTCTCACAAGGGGTCTGAGGATCTCATCTCGGTACCTAATGGCATTCAGGCTACCTCTGGCGACCACATGGAGGGCTGTGCGGCCCTCCAAAGAAATGCCACCCCACACCATTACTGACCTAATGCCAAACCGGTCATGCTGGAGGATGTTGCAGGCAGCAGAACGTTCTCCATGGCGTCTCAAGACTCTGTCACGTCTGTCACATGTGCTCAGTGTGAACCTGCTTTCATCTGTGAAGCGCACAGGGCGCCAGTGGCGAATTTGCCAATCTTGGTGTTCTCTGGCAAATGCCAAACGTCCTGCACGGTGTTGGGCTGTAAGCACAACCCCCACCTGTGGACGTCAGGCCCTCATATCACCCTCATGGAGTCTGTTTCTGACCGTTTGAGCAGACACATGCACATTTGTGGCCTGCTGGAGATCATTTTGCAGGGCTCTGGCAGTGCTCCTCCTGTTCCTCCTTGCACAAAGGTGGAGGTAGCGGTCCTGCTGCTGGGTTGTTGCCCTCCTACGGCCTCCTCCACGTCTCCTGATGTACTGGCCTGTCTCCTGGTAGCGCCTTCATGCTCTGGACACTACGCTGACAGACACAGCAAACCTTCTTGCCACAGCTCGCATTGATGTGCCATCCTGGATAAGCTGCACTACCTGAGCCACTTGTGTGGGTTGTAGACTCTGTCTCATGCTACCACTAGAGTGAAAGCACCGCCAGCATTCAAAAGTGACCAAAACATCAGCCAGGAAGCATAGGAACTGAGAAGTGGACTGTGGTAAACACCTGCAGAACCACTCCTTTATTGGGGGTGTCTTGCTAATTGCCTATAATTTCCACCTGTTGTCTATCCAATTTGCACAACAGCATGTGAAATTGATTGTCACTCAGTGTTGCTTCCTAAGTGGACAGTTTGATTTCACAGAAGTGTGATTGACTTGGAGTTACATTGTGTTGTTTAAGTGTTCCCTTTATTTTTTTGAGCAGTGTATTTTTTTTTGTTTCAACGTTCTATCAGTTTGTGATTGTATGTAGCACTTTGGGACTAACTGTATGGCACTGTTATTTGTTCAGTATAGTATTTGTGGACACTGGGGAACACAGAGGGCACAGCATTGGGGGTAGCAGCATAATAACACTGTGTGTTTGGGACACCAGGAGAAAGAGGATGATCGAAAAATGAGGAATCTAAGATGTGTGTGTGGCACACTTTTCAGATGTAAGAGATATGTAGTGCTGTGTTCTCCTGTCCAAATGTGCCTTTAGCATTGGGGCCGTGGGCCTGCAAAAGATTGTTGGAAATAAGAAAGTTCAACATATGGGATCATAGAGATAAATTGTGCTAACTATGAGTTCTTCCTGGGAATATCCTTCTGTATATATCACGTACAGTCATGTGAAAAAATTAGGACACCCTTTGAAAGCATGTGGTTTTTTGTAACATTTTTAATAAATGGTTATTTCATCTCCGTTTCAACAATACAGAGAGATTAAAGTAATCCGACTAAACAAAGAAAACTGAAGAAAAGTCTTTTCAAGATCTTCTGTAAATGTCATTCTACAAAAATGCCTATTCTAACTGAGGAAAAAGATAGGACACCCTCACATGTATTCCCTCTTAAATTGGCTCAGATCTCACACAGGTATATCACACCAGGTGCACATAATTAGTAGATCGTTACTCTGCATGTTGAATGAGGCTTGCCCTATTTAAACCTCAGACATTTAGTTTGGTGTGCTCCTGACTGTTGAAGTGAGAGTGAGCACTATGGTGAGAGCAAAAGAGCTGTCAGAGGACTTCAGAAAAAAGATTGTAGCAGCCTATGAGTCTGGGAAGGGATTTAAAAAGATCTCAAAAGATTTTGAGATCAGCCATTCCACTGTCCGGAAGATAGTCTACAAGTGGAGGGCTTTCAAAACAACTGCCAACATGCCCAGGACTGGTCGCCCCAGCAAGTTCACCCCAAGAGCAGACCGCAAGATGCTAAAAGAGGTATCCAAAAACCCTAAAGTGTCATCTCGAGAACTACAGCAGGCTCTGGCTACTGTTGATGTAGAAGTACATGCCTCTACAATCAGAAAGAGACTGTACAAGTTTAACTTGCATGGGAGGTGTGCAAGGAGGAAACCTTTGCTTTCCAAGAGAAACATCGAGGCCAGACTGACATTTGCCAGCGATAAAGTTGACAAAGACCAGGACTTCTGGAATAATGTTCTTTGGACAGATGAGTCCAAAATTGAATTATTTGGACACAACAGCAGAGGACATGTTTGGCGTAAACCAAACACAGCATTCCAAGAAAAGAACCTCATACCAACTGTGAAGCATGGAGGTGGAAGTGTCATGGTTTGGGGCTGCTTTGCTGCAGCAGGACCTGGTCAGCTCACCATCATAGAATCCACGATGAATTCTACTGTGTATCAGAAGGTGCTTGAAGAACATGTGAGACCATCAGTTAGAAAATTAAAGCTGAAGCGGAACTGGACCATGCAACATGACAATAACCCAAAACATACTAGTAAATCAACCAAAGATTGGCTGAAAAAGAAGAAAGGGAGAGTCCTGGAATGGCCAAGTCAAAGTCCAGATTTGAATCCCATTGAGATGCTGTGGGGTGACTTGAAAAGGGCTGTACGTGCAAGAAACCCCTCAAACATCTCACAGCTGAAAAAGTTCTGCATTGAGGAGTGGGGTAAAATTTCCTCAGACCGATGTCGAAGACTGGTAGATGGCTACAAGAACCGTCTCACTGCAGTTATTTCAGCCAAAGGAGGTAACACTCTCTATTAGGGGCAAGGGTGTCCTATCTTTTTCCTCAGTTAGAATAGGCATTTTTGTAGAATGACATTTACAGAAGATCTTGAAAAGACTTTTCTTCAGTTTTCTTTGTTTAGTCGGATTACTTTAATCTCTCTGTATTGTTGAAACGGAGATGAAATAACCATTTATTAAAAATGTTACAAAAAACCACATGCTTTCAAAGGGTGTCCTAATTTTTTCACAAGACTGTAGTTCATGTCTCATTGTTTTAATGTGTCATTATGTCTCATCTAACAATATGAAATGCAGGGTCTCCTGGCCAGGCGCCTTGTATACATTGCCAGCACTATACTGCCATTTTATTGATTCATTCCAGTCTCAGACAGAAGTGATTCAGCAATCAATGAACTCAGATAATTAAAACAGCATTTTATGTCTGGCGAAAAGACAAAGCTATTCATTTCTTTCTGGGTGGCTCACATAACGGAGCAGCCTCCCCTGAGTATGTATAAGGAGAGAGGGCCTTACAGTAGAGGAGCAGGAAAAAAGTGTTATAAGGATGACAATTTTTGTGGCATTTGTTTTATGTATGCTCATTGACAAAAAAATTATGCACCAAGAAGGAATTGTTGTAATTGAATGAGACTTTCTATGTGTGACTGTAATGATAATATATGTAAGTGATTACAATATTAGAGCATGGATAGTAGAGTAAAGGTAATTAAAGATAATTATATAGGGGGAAACTGTACAACTGAATTGAGGCTCTAGGACCCTGTTGGCCCACCTCTAGCCTGGATACAAGAGGAGATACAGTTGGGCATGGAGGCATACAGGTTCCATATTATATCCTGCGGCACATTTACTCACAGATGTTGCAGCTGGGTGTTTAGATCCTGCCAAAGCTGGCGTCTCAGGTGGTCCCCTAAGTGCTCGCAGGTTTGAAGTGCTCACCACTAGGCCTCCATACTCGAACCCGACCAGCCGTCGGATCCCAAACAAAACCTGGATGAGTTGCTAAAGACGATATGGTTCGAGTCCATGACAGTCCAGATTTCTTGTTCATGAAAACACTGCAAATAAAGGCGATGGTGGCTTGTAGAACATGTAATTGGTAGCATGACATCAAATTATCTTCAAATAAGCGATTGGAATTAGTCTGGGCAGAGGCACGGATGTGGAAAGAAGGTGCTACATGTGTCTGGATGGTGGACAACAAAACAGTGGGAGCTGAACGTGTTTGTGGGTGGATCAATTGATTCTCTCTACTGGTGGAATGTCTGGGCTACCTGGGACCTGTACACCACATTGCGCGTGCTCTCATATAACCACTGCTCCCAACACTTTCCTAATAGCCAGGTCAGAACAGCCCAAGAATTCCTCAAAATGACTATCCTGCTTCTCTCCATTCAATTATGTGCCCCCTCTCAAAAAGAAAAATGTTTTTGCATACATTATGGAGGCATGTCTAGTAGTCAAGAATCTTGACATGCACTACCCAAAAGTGGCCTCTGAAAAGTCTTTTTATAGAGCAGTGAGGGAAGCACACCTATAATCATTTGCATATCTACCTGAGACATAACTGCATGCCCAGGTTTGCAGCAATCCAACATTTCTATTTGGGTGCTTTTTTGTCTCTCAATGAATGTAGTTTTAGCCAAAGCCCGAAGTGAGATGGAAGGGAATGAGAAATATAAAGGAACATAAAGGAAGGACTTATACTGCTCTTTCCTGCTGTATCGACTTCTGGTTTTGGCTCAAAAAAAGACACAAAAAGTTGTATATGACACTATCCTGACGCCTGTTCAAAGTACTGTTTCCGATGTATACCTCTGACATTAGGCACGACATCGGCATTCAGTCTCAAAGGGTATGCCAACATGTACCAGCCTGACATATACCAATAGGACACTCTCTTAGCATATGGTGGTTTAGTGGATGTTATGTCTATTCAGCGTATGCCTCCGGAAATCTCCCATATGTAGTGTTTAAATGTCATGTGAACAAACCATAGCTGATACAGGAATTCCTTGTTAAGCTGTACATAGTTACAAGATTTGAATGACTTTTTTACCAAAACACTAAGTAGATTTTTTACAATTCCTATAATTGTCTATAAGGGTGGATTCAAACTAGGTTTTTGTGGCAGTTTTTATTTTTTTTAAGACAAAGCAAGAAGTGGGTTGGAAGGGGAAGACTTATTCTTCTTCTTTCTGCCAGATCCACATTTGTCTTTGGCTCAAAACACCTACCTGAATTCACACACAGCAGATTTTGTAGCAGACATTTCTGCAACAGTCCAATTCTTCTGGATGGGGTCTAAAGTCTTTAGGGAATCTGAGGTGTGGACTGTTAGCTCCACACCTAGCTCAGTCTAGTCTAGAGGGGTTTAGAGTTTGCAAAGGAAAGGAGAGGTTGTTTTCCTCACTCCACAGCTCTAGGCCTCAAGTTACAGAGACTAGCGATCTCTGCATGATCTAACAAGAGAGAACCATCTATACATTGAAATACTCCCGGAGAGAGAGAGGAAATTTCAGAATCTGTAACGGCCGAGAAAACGGAGTCAGTAAGGTACACTGTTATCAAAAGCCATAGACTTTACTGCTGTGAGTGGAATACTGAGAAGACACCATCCACACTTAGACTAGTTTCACATCTGTCGCACGGAGATCCGATGGCCTGATCTGGCAGAGAATGCCAGGAACCGGCCGACACAAACAGGGATTCCGTTTGCAACTGGAAGTGCCGGATCTGGAGAATTCCGCCAGGCTGTTCTCTGCCGAAACAGCCTGCCAGAGTACACGCTCCAGATGTGAAACTAGCCTTAGACATGACCTAAGCCTCTTCCTCCATGCAGGGTGGATATTCCGCCCAGTGATGGCCATAATTGGCTAAAGTTTAGGGCCTGTCTGATTGCAGGGTTTTCGGGTAGAGATACCCGGACCTTGGCAACAAGTGCCTGATTGGTGGAGGGGTTCAGGAGTGGGGCTATAATTGTCCTGGCTCCACTGGCTGGCTTGCCTTTTGTCTGCGGCAGCCCGTGAAGCCTGGACCCCCGCGCTTTTTGGGACGGTCACTGGTGCGCAGCTGCGTGGTACGAATCTTGGGTTGCGAATGCTGTATTGTCTAATTTGGTTTTGGTAGAATTATTTCCAGTTGTGGTGGCATTAGTGCTTTGGGGTCAGAATTTTAGAGATAAGCGTATCCGTTTGCACACGGATAATAACGGCGTAATGTTTGTTGTTAATTGCTTGTCTTCTAAATGTCCTTTGGTGATTAAACTTTTGCGTCATTTCGTTTTGATTTGTCTGAAGTTGAATATCTGGCTTAAGGCTGTGCATAACCCGGGTATTGATAACAAGATTGCTGATTCTTTGTCATGTTTTCAGATGGACCAGTTTTGGATTTTGGTGCCGTCGGACGATGTTTTGGGGACTCCTTGTCCGGAGCATCTTTGGGGACTAATTTGGTCCTAGCGTTGGATTTGTTGAGTCATTTTGTGGCTACAGCAACATGGAAAAGCTATGTATCGGCTTGGCTGCGCTGGTATTATTTTGCCTCTGGTTTGTCAGTTTCTCCGGTGGTAGTTAATGAATCGATAGCGTTGGCTTTTTGTTTAGAGCTGTTTGAACAAAAGATGGCGTATAGTTCTGTTTGTAGGATTCTAGCTGGTGTTTATTTTTTTTATTTTTTTTTCGGTTCTAAGTCAATTTCTGAGTATTTCTTAATTAGGCAGCTTTTGAAGGGTTACAAATCTATAGGTCATTTGCCTGATGGTCGTTGTCCTGTATCTCCAAAATTATTGGTGAGATTATGCAAAGTAGTTTTTCTTCCTTTGAGACCGCTATTTTCTACAGCTTTTGTTTTATTTTTGGAGCCTTGCGTATTTCCGAACTGTTGCCACATTCTAAATGTTCACATTTTGGTCTGGCCCTGTGGCACGTTAGTATGTGCTGTTCTGTTTTATCTATTTTTATTGAGAAGTCTAAAACAGAACAGGCGGGAGTAGGTTGTTATGTGCATATTGGTGCAGTGTCTGATAAGACTATAAGCCCTATTACTGCAGTTTTACAATATTTAGCTATCAGGCCCCTTGGTAATGATTCCTTTTTTCTGGTACACGGGGATATGTCCCCTTTGTCTCCGTTTCAGTTCAGGGCTATTTTAGCTTAGTGTTTGACTGAATTGGGGCTCAGTGCAAAATTTTTCTCATCTCACTCATTTCGGATTGGTGCAGCAACTGCAGCCAAACAGGCTGGTCTGCATGAATCCGTTATTAGACGAATTGGTAGGTGGTCTTCAAATAGATATCAACTTTATATTCAACCACACTTATTGATTGTTTAATTTTCTCATTAATCTTTTCATCATGTTGATTTGGAGAGTGGAGAGGCTGTCCTGTATTTTCATGATGGTACTCACCTTTCTGATATCGGTTGTGATATTCTGAACCTTAACTTTCAGGCTATGGTTAAAATAGATGTTGGTGGGGTGGGGCCCCTTCCGCTTGTTTAAAGCGGCTTGGGCCTGGTGGGTCGTTTTACATAGGTCATCCTGTGTATAGGATGGACTCTGAACTTATTATTATTATGGTTTGAGTCTGAGTTTATGACTAGGCTCTAAAATGTGTTATTAGTTACTGGTTATTTATGAGTTAATAAACAGGCCTTGGCCATTGGTTATCTCCACTCTCTTTGTCATGTTTTTAAGTGTTCTTGCATGGCAAGACCACTTACTGTTATCTCACATATATATTCTTATTATTATAGCCAAATTTACCACCCTAACTCCTCCCACAGTTTTTACACTACCTAGACAGTAATATACCGAAACATGCGGATTGTTCCCGACTAGTGTGCTATTACTTTGTGGAACGTTTCGCCGAATGTATGTTTTAATGTAACTGTGAAGCACTTTGGGCACTTTGGGAAACAACATTGCAATTAAATGTTCTATATAAATAAATAAAAGTTGAAATGCATATCTCACTCTATCAAGCTTCCCATGTGCACTTTTTAAATTTGATCAATCAATTGGTTAGTGTAATGTTTACTATCTTTACTCACTCCAAACACTCCACACAGTTACTCTGCCCACTCCATAAAGTTATTCTGCCCAGTCCAACCTTTTCACAATTACTCCAGCCCCTCCAACCACACAACAGTTACTCAAGCCACTCTGGTTGTAGACTACTGCTGAAGGCAAGAACACTTCACACAATTTCCCCAGAAATTGTAGCTTTTCTAGTTTATATTAATGTATTTATAGTTGAATGTGTGATGTGTATGGGACATATATGCTGTATGATTGCCATGTGACAGCTATTAATGGCCACCACAGAGGGACAAACTTCTGGGGAGGAATTTTGCGCTACATTGTGGTACTTGGTTCTTTGAGATGCTATTCTGTGCTGCACTATGGTATTGCTAACCCTGTCAGCTTGTATTGGCCCCATCTACTTGTGTTGTCCGCTCTTGTATCAATTTGGACCCACCTACAACATTAGGGCCGCTTTAGATTTTCTCAGGGCCACTTTAAGTTCCCAGTCCGCCCCTGGTGTGTGTTTTAGGCGAGATCTCCTTAGTGATATTTCACGTGCAACAATCACATATGGGCATCCATTTTATAGCCGTTCGTTAAGCATTGCGTTAAGTAAGCCTATGGGTGCCATGAGTACATGCAACTGTGATTCAGTAATGACTGCTGGATCCTTTTGCAATTATCACAAATTACTACTGTTATTCAGGCTCTGTCCTGAAAACAAGTCCTGGATTCAAAAAATTAACAATACTGAAGAATTTGACTTTCTATCAGCAGAATGACCTGGCAGAATTTCAGAAGACATCTCTATCCACCATTACAGCAGGAATACCAAACATGGCTCTTCCAGCACTGACATTGGTGTCACTGTCAGGCACAGATGCATCATGGGAGAAAGGTTGTAAACTAGGGTTGGGAGGAAGCCATAAATTACCTCCAGCAATTAGATTTGTTTGCCAATGGTCAGTAGTCAGCAAAAAGTAAACACACAGAAGCTATTTCATTTGCGCAATCTGCAGAATCAGCATGTTATTTTCCATCGTTCTGACGACACGATGGAAGAATGTTAGGTGAGGTGGAACTGTTCAAAAGGCATGCAATTTCAAAAGAAAATATGGTAGAAATGTATTAAATTTGGTATACTGAAAGACTGTCTTAGTTGCCCATAGCAACCAATCAGATTCCACCTTTTATTTTTCAGAGCTCCTTTGAAAAGTGAAAGGTGGAATCTGATTGGTTGCTATAGGCAACTAAGGCAATTTCCCTCAATATACCTGTACACTGTGTGCATGTGTTTGATATTAACTGCCATATAAAATGGTACCTGGCATTTTAAAAACATATAGGGATCAACTTTTGAATTTATCCCCTATCCTGTAGCTAACTGATTAGTTTGGGTCTGACCACTAGAACCCTTACCGATCCCAAGAAGGGGGGTCCTGTTCCCCTGATCTGAAGTGGCAGGGCAGGCATGAACCCTGCTTCTCCATTCATTCTCTATGTGACTGCTGGAGACAGCCGAGTACAGCACTCCCAGTGGTGGGACTCCCAATGATCAGTTAGTCATCTCCTAATGTCAAACCTTGGCGCAAACTCTTTAAGATGCTATAGTGCTATGTCAGATATTTTGATTGGTGGGGGTCCTGTTGCTCGACTGAGCTCCGTGTCTCTTCTTGTTTGAACGACTCTGCTCAACTCTCCAAGCATTGTATGGGCATGGTGCCACATTCGTCAACTTAA
Organism: Bufo bufo; assembly: GCF_905171765.1. NCBI lineage: Eukaryota > Metazoa > Chordata > Amphibia > Anura > Bufonidae > Bufo > Bufo bufo. The sequence continues at coordinate 554,483,495 of NC_053391.1, forward strand.
CTTCTAAACTTAACAAATATAAGACATACTGCAGATATGGATTAAGATGGCCTCTGCCTTTATTAACCCCTTTAAGGACCCAGGACGAGAATGCTCGTCCTAAATGGACGGTACTTTGTGCCCCAGTACGAGCATTTTCGTCCTGCGGTCCTTCCTCCCCCCATGTGCGGTGCCGCGATCATTGGCAGGGATAACACCGGTAGATTAACCCCCTCATATGCCGCGGTTGGCGCTGACCACATTTGATGGCGTCTGGCACGTTGGAGAGGCATTCTGTTCATGGATGAGTCCCGGTTCAGGGCAGATGGCAGACAGCGTGTGTGGTGTTGTGTGGGTGAGTGGTTTGCTGACGTCAACGTTGTGGATCGAGTGGCCCATGGTGGCGGTGGGGTTATGGTATGGGCAGGCGTATGTTATGGACAACGAACACAGGTGCATTTTATTGATGGCATTTTGAATGCACAGAGATACCGTGACGAGATCCTGAGACCCATTGTTGTGCCATTCATCCACGACCATCACCTCATGTTGCAGCATGATAATGCACGGCCCCATATTGCAAGGATCTGTACACAATTCCTGAAAGCTGAAAACATCCCAGTTCTTGCATGGCCAGCATACTCACCGGACATGTCACCCATTGAGCATGTTTGGGATGCTCTGGATTGGTGTATACGACAGCGTGTTCCAGTTCCTGCCAATATTCTGCAACTTTGCACAGCTATTGAAGAGGAGTGGACCAACATTCCACAGGCCACAATCAACAACCTGATCAACTCTATGCGACGGAAATGTGTTGCATTGCGTGAGGCAAATGGTGGCCACACCAGATACTGACTGGTTTTCTGATCCCCCCAGTAAGGCAAAACTGTGCACATTTTAGAGTGTTCTTTTATTGTGGGCAGTCTAAGGCACACCTGTGCAATATTCATGCTGTCTAATCAGCACCCTGATATGCCACACCTGGTTGATGGGATGGATTATCTCAGCAAAGGAGAAGTGCTCACTAACACAGATTTAGACAGATTTGTGCACAATATTTGAGAGTAATGGGTCTTTTGTGTATGTAGAAAATGTTTCAGATCTTTGAGTTAAGCTCATGCAAAATGGGAGCAAAACCGAAAGTGTTGTGTTTATAGTTTTGTTCAGTGTAGTACCAATCAAACTGTCATCAAATCCCACAAAAATGAGACCTTACCTAAGACAATCGCCCAAAAAATAAAAAAGATATCACTTTCAGAAAATGGAGACATAAAAACATGATTGTTTTTCTTTAAAAAATGCTTGTATTGTGTAAAATCAAAATAAGTATAAAAAAAATGACAAATTAGGTATCGCCACGTCCGTAACAACCTGCTCTATAAAAATATCACATGATTTACCCTGTCAGGTGAAAACCGTAAAAAAAAAAATAAATAAAATAAAATAAAAAATCGTGCCAAAAAAAATTCTATTTTTTGCCACCATATGTCACAAAAAGTGTAATATCAAACGATCAAAAAGTAGTATGTACTCCAAAATAGTACTAATCAAACCGTCACCTCATGACGCAAAAATAGCGCTGAGGGGTTAAAAATAAATAAATAATAATTTAACTCACCTTAGTCCACTTGATCGCGCTGCCCGGTATCTCCTTCTGTCTCCTTTGCTGAACAGGACCTGTGGTGACGTCACTCCGGTCATCACATGATCCATCACATGATCTTTTACCATGGTGATGGATCATGTGATGACCGAAGTGACGTCACCACAGGTCCTGTTCAGCAAAGGAGACAGAAGGAGATGCCAGGCATCGCGATCAAGTGGACTAACGTGAGTTAAATTATTATTATTTTTTTTAACCCCTCCAGCGTTATTTTACTATGCATTCTGTATTCAGAATGCTATTATTTTCCCTTATAACCATGTTATAAGGGGAAATTATACAATCTACAGAACACCGATCCCAAGCCCGAACTTCTGTGAAGAAGTTCGGGTTTGGGTACCAAAGATGCGCGATTTTTCTCACGCGAGTGCAAAACGCATTACAATGTTTTGCACTCGCGCGGAAAAATCGTGGGTGTTCCCGTAACGCACCCGCACATTTTCCCGCAACGCCCGTCTGAAAGAGGCCTTAGTGTTTCCATAGTCCAAGAGCCATAATTTTTTCAGTTTTTAGGCGATTATCTTAGGTGGGGTCTCATTTTCTGCAGGATGAGATTACGGTTTTATTGGCACTATTTTGGGGTGCGTGTGACTTTTTGATCGCTTGCTATGTAAGGTGACACAAAAATGGTTTATTTAGCACAGTTTTTACTTTTTTATTTTTTACGGTGTTCATCTGAGGGGTTAGGTCATGTGATATGTTTATAGAGTCAGTCGATACGGACACGGCGATACCTAATATGTGTACTCCCCCCCCCCCTATTTTTTACCAATTTTTTTTTTACTTTATTTGGGGGAAATGACGTTTTTGTTTGATTTAACTTGATTTTTTGGGGGGAAAACTTAATTTTTTCAACTTTTTTTTTGTCCCACTTTGGGACTTGAACTTTTGGGGGTCTAATCCTTTTACAATGCATTCCAATACTTCTGTATTGGAATGCATTGGCTGTATGAATAATACAGTGAGTATTACTCATACAGCTTCCGGCCTGTGAGATCCAGGGGGCTGGATCTCACAGACTCATCCCTGGAAGGCAGCGCTATGCCTTCCTTAGGAATCGCGCTGCCTTCCATGCCATCGGGTCCCCCCTACAGCCGCATGGGGACCCGATGGCACCGCCACCAGCCACCGCAACTGCAGGTAAAAGCCGCAAACCGCAGGTCTGAATTGACCTGCGGTTTGCAGCGATCGCCGACACGGGGGGGGGGGGGTCACGGACCCCCCCGCGTATTTAGCCAAGATGCCTGCTCAATGATTTTAGCAGGCACCTGGTTCCGATGACCGCCCGCCGGGGCGGCAGTGATCGGAAATACACATGACGTACCGGTACGTAATGTGTCCTTAAGTACCAGGACAACATGCCGTACCGGTACATCATGTGTCCTGAAGAGGTTAAAGAACTGAGTATCAGTCTACTCAGTAAGGCTGGGTTCATACGGGCGAGATTTCCGCGGGGGGTTCAATGCGGGAGTTGAACGCATTGCATCCGCACTGAATCCGGACCCATTCATTTCTATGGGGCTGTGCACATGAGTGGTGATTTTCACACATCACTTGTGCGTTGCGTGAAAATCGCAGCATGCTCTATATTGTGCGTTTTTCACGCAACGCAGGCCCCATAAAAGTGAATGGGGCTGCGTGAAAATCACAAGCATCCGCAAGCAAGTGAGGATGCAGTGCGATTTTCACGCATGGTTGCTAAGATAAAAGTCTATTCACTGTATTATTTTCCCTTATAACATGGTTATAAGGGAAAATAATAGCATTCTTTAATACAGAATGCTTAGTAGAAGGTCAATTGAGGGTTAAAAATATATAAATAAATTAACTCACCTCAATTGATCGCGTAGCTGCCGGTCTCCTGTTCTTTCTTCAGGACCTGTCAAAGGACCTGTGGTGACATCACTGTCCTCATCACATGATACATCACATGATCCATCACCATGGTGATGGACCATGTGATGAGCTCAGTGACATCACCACAGGTCCTTTGACAGGTCCTGAAGAAAGAACAGGAGACCGGCAGCTACGCGATCAATTGGAGGAGGTGAGTTAAGTTTTATTTCTTTTTTTAACCCTCAATTGACCTTCTGCTAAGCATTCTGTATTAAAGAATGCAATTATTTTCCCTTATAACCATGTTATAAGGGAAAATAATAAAATTTACAAAATACTGAACCCAAACCCGAACTTCTGTGAAGAAGTCCGGGTTGGGGTCTGGGTACGAAACATGCCGATTTATTTCACGTGCGTGCAAAACGCATTAAAATGCTTTGCACTCGCGGGGAAAAATCACGCATGTTCCTGCAACGCACCCGCATATTTTTCCCGCAATGCGCGTGTGAACCCAGCCTAAGGCTTAGCGACTAATCCCCCCCCCCATTTAACAAGATCGCGACTAAAAATAAAGGGCAGAGCGGGCGGTGGTAGGGGTCTCAGCACCTGGACCCCGACCACCACATACTTATGACATTTCACTATTTCATTTTAAACATTTGTTAATGCACAACACACAACTGAATATTTTTGGGGCTGTGGGACCCTTTTGGCAGTGATTCTCCCTAAGAATCAAAATAATTCTATACAGAAACACCTTTGGCACTATATAGTGACACATAAGTGCATATAGCTGTGTATTATGGGGCTGCAGGAACTCTGAGTGCCTATGGATATGGTAGGGTCTGTATCATAGACTTCAATGGGTACCATAACTCAGAGGATGCACCGTAGTAATATGTCAGGTGCTTTAGGCCTCGGGCGGCCCGACGTCCACAGCATCATTGTAATCTATGCGGAAGCTCAAGACGAAAAGCAACAGGATTAATAATGGCAGAGATCTTGTATGGCCCCTTGGCCCCAACTTCCAAGAGGGTACCTTCAACTTAATGTTTCTTGTGGACAGCCACACAGAATCACCCACTCTCAGATCCGGACCACTCACACGTCTTTTGTCAGCCATACGCTTATACTTTTTGCCCATTTTATTTAAATTGTTTTGAATCTTCCGCCAAATAGATGACAACGAAGAGGACAATCTTTCCTCTTCAGGTATACCAGACGTCTTAGTACCAGAAGATGTGCCAAACTGCGGCTGGAACCCATATGCACAAAAAACGGCGACTTATCAGTGGACTCCTGTCTACGGTTATTTATGGCAAACTTGCAGCGTCCCACTACATGTGTGTGGACTCTGTTTAAAAGCACTTTTTACCGATCAGGTGTAATTTATACAAACCGGATTCCAAAAAAGTTGGGACACTATACAAATCGTGAATAAAAACTGAATGCAATGATGTGGAGGTGCCAACTTCTAATATTTTATTCAGAATAGAACATAAATCACGGAACAAAAGTTTAAACTGAGAAAATGTACCATTTTAAGGGAAAAATATGTTGAATCAGAATTTCATGGTGTCAACAAATCCCCAAAAAGTTGGGACAAGGCCATTTTCACCACTGTGTGGCATCTCCCCTTCTTCTTACAACACTCAATAGACGTCTGGGGACCGAGGAGACCAGTTTCTCAAGTTTAGAAATAGGAATGCTCTCCCATTCTTGTCTAATACAGGCCTCTAACTGTTCAATCGTCTTGGGCCTTCTTTGTTGCACCTTCCTCTTTATGATGCGCCAAATGTTCTCTATAGGTGAAAGATCTGGACTGCAGACTGGCCATTTCAGTACCCGGATCCTTCTCCTACGCAGCCATGATGTTGTGATTGAAAAATGCAGGGTCTTCCCTGAAAGAGATGACGTCTGGATGGGAGCATATGTTGTTCTAGAACCTGAATATATTTTTCTGCATTGATGGTGCCTTTCCAGACATGCAAGCTGCCCATGCCACACGCACTCATGCAACCCCATACCATCAGAGATGCAGGCTTCTGAACTGAGCGTTGATAAAAACTTGGGTTGTCCTTGTCCTCTTTGGTCCGGATGACATGGCGTCCCAGATTTTCAAAAAGAACTTCGAATCGTGACTCGTCTGACCACAGAACAGTCTTCCATTTTGCCACACTCCATTTTAAATGATCCCTGGCCCTGTGAAAACGCCTGAGCTTGTGGATCTTGCTTAGAAATGGCTTCTTCTTTGCATTGTAAAGTTTCAGCTGGCAACGGCGGATGGCACGGTGGATTGTGTTCACTGACAATGGTTTCTGGAAGTATTCCTGAGCCCATTCTGTGATTTCCTTTACAGTAGCATTCCTGTTTGTGGTGCAGTGTCGTTTAAGGGCCCAGAGATCACGGGCATCCAGTATGGTTTTACGGCCTTGACCCTTACGCATAGAGATTGTTCCAGATTCTCTGAATCTTCGGATGATGTTATGCACAGTTGATGATGATAGATGCAAAGTCTTTGCAATTTTTCGCTGGGTAACACCTTTCTGATATTGCTCCACTATCTTTCTGCGCAAAATTGTGGGAATTGGTGATCCTATACCCATCTTAGCTTCTGAGAGACACTGCCACTCTGAGAAGCTCTTTTTATACCCAATCATGTTGCCAATTGACCTAATTAGTGTTAATTGGTCTTCCAGCTCTTCGTTATGCTCAAATATACTTTTTCTAGCCTCTTATTGCTACTTGTCCCAACTTTTTTGGGATTTGTTGACAACGTGAAAATTGGAATCAACGTATTTTTCCTTTAAAATGATACCTTTACTCGGATTAAACGTTTGATCTGTCATCTACGTTCTATTACAAATAAAATATTGACATTTGCCATCTCCACATCATTGCATTCAGTTTTTATTCACAATTTGTTTAGTGTCCCAACTTTTTGGAATCCGGTTTGTACATCCCACCACTAGATGGGGATAACACTTAGGTTCTATATATACCTAGGTCAGGCCTAGTGAGACAGATTAGTAGAGGATTCAAATTCAAACAGAGTGTAATGACCGGCGTCACGCAAAGGGAGGGGAATGGGAAGGCCCTGTCCAAGGGAGAGGGAAAGGTGGTGACCCCTGACTCACCTTGCAGCTGGCACCTGACTGCCCTGACGTCCCTAGACGGGTTCCTCACCCGTACGCCGATCACGTGCCTAAACCCTGGCTTTCCCTAGGATGAGCCCTGAGTAGTGAATGGGGCGGTGGAATCACTAGTCCGCACCACTGACACTAAGAGGAAAACACCAAGGAGAGGACAGACAATACAGACAAACATATAATCCCAGGTGGGCGACAACAACAGACCACCAAGGCCCAACAGGGATCCAGAGGGTAATGTTCTGGAACAACAACCAGGGAACACAACTACACAGCTCCAGTGGGTCAGTATAGAAGTCCAGGCAGGAAGCTCTATATCTGGCAACCAGAGAAGTGGGAGATGGGAATATAAGGAGGTTGGGATTGCTGGACAAGAAACAGCTGAGGAGGAGAAGCTACGGATCCCTGAGTAAGCTAAAAAGGGTTGCAAGGCAAACCCAGAAAGCTACCATTACGAAACAGCGCTGTCTTTGTACATCGAGCGCGCAGCCACCCGCTGCGACTTCCTGACCCCGGGTATAATGGAGTCAGGCGTGGCTCTTGACACCCTCGTGCCAGTACCCCCCTCTCTACGAGGGGCCTCCGGACACTCAGGACTAGGTCTCTCAGGATGAGAGGCATGAAAAGCCCGAACTAACCTGTCGGCGTTTACCTCAGACGCTGGAACCCACATTCTTTCCTCGGGACCGTAACCCCTCCAATGCACCAGATATTGAAGAGAGCGGCGGACCCGACGAGAATCAACAATTTTGGATATTTGAAACTCTAGATTACTATCCACAACAACAGGAGGGGGTGGCAGCGGTGACGGTTCTAGAGGTGGAACATATTTCTTGAGTAACGACTTATGGAAGACGTTATGGATTTTAAAAGTCTGAGGTAGCTCCAGGCGAAAAGCCACGGGGTTAATGATGGCTACTATTTTGTAAGGGCCAATGAACCTAGGACCCAGTTTCCAAGAGGGAACCTTTAATTTAATATTCCTAGTAGACAACCACACATAGTCATTCACTCCTAGGTCCGGACCTGGCGACCGTCTCTTATCAGCCATGCATTTATATTTACCTCCCATATTTTTCAAGTTAGCTTGCACCTTCTGCCATACCGATGAAAGAGATGATGAAAACCGTTCCTCATGGTTGGATGAGAGTGAGGAAAGCGGTGACGTGTCCAAAATGGAGGGAAAGTCATTTTAAGCTGCTCCACAGGGCCATATATGCCTTTAATATTCCTCAAAGCAATACTTATCCTAATAGATTGGTGATGTGCCCGAAGTGTAAAGTGCCAAAAGCAAATCTAGAACACTGTGTGTGGCAGTGTCAAAAGACACAAGCGTTCTGGAAGGAGGTGCTCATATGGATTAAACAAATATGGAATGTTGATTTGGTCTTTGCACCACAAGTGGTACTCTTTCATGTATATGAGGATAAGTTGAGGGTACCAAGACTGGTAGATGGATCATTATTGGTAGCGTTGAGGTGCCTACTCAATAAATGGCTGGATCAGGAGACTCCGCCTATGGCGGAATTTATAGGCCAGATGAAACATTTCCTGTTGATGGATCAACTGGAAGCAGAGTCGCACAAGAATAGCACGTCAACACATTTCTTAAATAAATGGAAAACATTTATTAGTAAGAATCTGTCAGAGTGTGACATACAGAGGATCATGCAGAATTTTAGGCATACTGAATGGTATCTGATGAAGGATCTAAGAGGGACTTTAGGGAACTTGAAAGTAAACGAATGAGTTAAAAGAAAAAAAAAAAGAGAGGAGGGAAGGTAAATTGAGACATAACCAGAGAAAAGTTGGGGGTAGGGGGGTGGTTGGGGATATAAATTGCTGAAAACATGCATTGTATCTATACAAATGTATATTTGTCTCAAGATATGTGCTATACATGTAAATCACTGAAATTGTATGTTGATCTGTACTTTTATAAGCGCATTTATATCAAAATAGTGTCAAAGATTTTATTCGTATGACATGCTTTTACGAAACTTTAATAAAATGTTATTAATAAAACCGTTCCTCTTCGGGAACTCCAGAAGACCCCCCCTCTTTGAAAGTACAGAATTGGGGATGAAAACCATATGCACCAAGAAATGGTGACTTACCAGTAGATTCCTGACGGCGATTATTTATGGCAAACTCGGCTAACGGTAAATATGATGACCACACCTCTTGGTTTTCAGACACAAAACATCTTAGATATGTCTCAAGGTTTTGGTTGGTACGCTCAGTCTGTCCATTAGACTGAGGATGGAAAGCTGAGGAAAAGGACAAGTGTACCCCCAAACGGGAACAAAAAGCTTTCCAAAACTTAGAAATAAACTGGGTTCCCCGATCCGAAACAACATCGGAAGGGACCCCGTGAAGCTTCACGATTTCACTGATGAATACCTGAGCAAGAGTCTTAGCATTAGGTAGTGCGGGTAACGCAATGAAGTGTACCATTTTGCTAAACCTGTCCACTACTACCAAGATAACTGTTTTACCCGCAGACAAAGGTAAGTCAGTGACAAAATCCATTGACAGATGTGTCCATGGCCTATTGGGAATGATAAGTGGCAATAAAGACCCTGCAGGACGTGTATGAGAGACTTTCGCGCGCGCACAAGTAGAACAAGAAGACACAAAATCCATTACATCCTGACGCAACCTTGGCCACCAAAAACGACGAGACAATAGCTCCAAGGTTGCTTTACTACCCGGGTGCCCAGCAAGTGCCGAATTATGATGTTCCTTTAATAATTCAAGACGCAGGTTCAACGGTACAAACTATTTCTCTGAGGGGCAAGAGACCGGGGCGTCCCCCTGGGCCTCTAACACCTTCCCCTCCAGAACAGAGTGTACCGCAGAGACAACCACTCCTCTTTGTAGAATGGGTACCGGATCACTCACATTACCCCCTCCAGGGAAACAACGAGATAATGCATCTGCCTTGGTATTTTTTGCCCCAGGACGATAGGTAATAACAAAGTTAAACCTGGTAAAAAATAGCGACCACCTAGCTTGTCTAGGGGTAAGACGCTTAGCTGATTCGAGGTACAGAAGGTTTTTGTGGTCCGTAATCACAGTGACTGGGTGGATTGCCCGCTCTAAAAAGTGACACCATTCTTCAAACACTAGTTTAATAGCTAATAGTTCCCTATTGCCAATATCATAGTTCTTTTCTGCTGCAGATAGTTTTTTAGAAAAGAAAGCACAAGGATGCCATTTGCCAGGAGACGGACCCTGAGACAGCACAGCCCCCACTCCCACCTCTGACGCATCGACTTCAACAATAAAAGGCTGGGAGACATCAGGTTGGATTAGTACAGGTGCCGAGGTAAACCTCTCTTTTAGAGAGGAAAAAGCAATTTTAGCGGCGTCAGACCATTTAGAAAAATCAGTCCCCTTCCTAGTCATGTCAGTAAGGGGTTTTACAATCACCGAATAATTTTTAATGAATTTTCTATAGAAATTTGCGAAGCCCAAGAACCATTGCAGTGCTTTGGGGTTCTCAGGAAGATCCCAATCTAAAATTGCCTGGACTTTCCCAGGATCCATACGGAAACCTGAAGCAGATAATAAATACCCTAGGAACTGTATTTCCTGAACGGCGAAAACACACTTTTCAATTTTAGCATATAATTTATTCGTCCGTAGGACCTGCAGTACCTGTCTGACATGCACCTCATGTGTTTTCAGATCCGACGAATAAATTAAAATATCATCTAGGTATATCACCACAAACCTGCCGATAAGATGACTAAAAATGTCATTAACGAAATGTTGGAAGACAGCAGGAGCATTGGTCAGACCGAAAGGCATGACTAGATTTTCATAATGCCCCTCAGGGGTGTTAAAAGCTGTCTTCCACTCATCCCCTTCCTTGATACGAATTAGATTGTAGGCCCCCCTAAGATCAAGTTTGGAGAACCACCTAGCACCCGCAATCTGATTAAACAGGTCAGGAATGAGAGGAAGAGGGTATGGGTCTCGGATGGTTATCCGGTTTAATTCGCGAAAATCTAGGCAAGGACGCAGGCCCCCATCTTTCTTTTTAACGAAGAAAAACCCTGCAGCCACGGGTGATGAAGAGGGTCTGATGTGTCCCTTAGCCAAGCTCTCGGAGATATAATTTTTCATGGCTAGTCTCTCTGGACCCGAAAGATTATATAACCTGGTCTTGGGTAATTTTGCACCGGGAATCAGGTTAACCGGGCAATCATAAGGATGGTGAGGTGGTAACTTCTGACAACCTTTTTCAGAAAAGACGTCCTCAAAGTCCGAAACAAATGTGGGTAGGGTAGCTATGGAGGCGACTAAGCAATTTCTATTTAAGAAATTTTCTCTGCACTGCTCACTCCACTCCAATATCTCCCTGGCCTGCCAATCCACCACTGGATTGTGCGCTACCAACCAGGGAAGACCCAACACCACCGGAGTGGGAAGCCCCTCCAGAACATAACATGAAAGCAACTCGTTATGGTGGTCCCCTACCCGAAGGTGTAAGTTATGGACAATGTGAGTGAGGTTTCTCTGAGACAGAGGAGCAGAATCAATAGCGAATATGGGAATAGGTCTCTGTAGCGTACAGAGAGACAAACCCATAGTGTGGGCAAAATGGGCATCTATCAAATTTACTCCTGCTCCACTGTCTAGAAAAAAAGAAATAGTCTCCGTCTTAACGCCAAAAACAACAACCGCTGGCAACACAAATTGCGATGTTCGTATGGAGGAAACGTATACCCCCCGGCTGACATCCTCCACACAGCCTGGGGTTAGTAGTTTTCCGACGGTCTTTTGTTTTTGAGGAAGGAAGGACAGACATTAATAAAATTACCCTTCTCCTCACAGAAAAAACAAACCCCACGCCTACGGCGAGCCTCAGGAGGATGGACCTGACGAATAGTTCCTCCTAGCTGCATAGGCTCGTCTAAGTTCGTACAGACTAACTGCTGCTTGAGAGGGGTTACCAATTGCTCCAGATTTTTCAATCTGTCCCTAAGACGTCTATCTATTCTGATAGAAAGGGACATCACCGCATCAAGGGAAAAGGGAGTCTCATACAGCGCAAGCGCATCCTTAATCCTTTCGGATAACCTGGAGCAGAACTGACTCCTGAGAGCCGGGTCATTCCACTGGGTATCCGTAGCCCACCTACGGAACTCTGCGCAATACTCCTCTACTGGCCGCTCTCCCTGTAGGAGTCTCCGTAATTTTGATTCAGCCAGTGCGACTCGGTCAGGGTCGTCATATATGAGACCCAAGGCCCCAAAAAATTCATCCACTGACCGGAGAGCCTGGGAATCAGTGGGTAAAGAGAACGCCCAGGATTGCGGGTCCCCCTGCAGCAGGGAAATAACAACCCCCACCCGCTGTTCTTCATTACCAGAGGAGTAAGGGCGCAGTTTAAAATATAATTTACAGGCCTCACGGAACGTCACAAATTTGTCCCTTCCCCCAGAAAATCTGTCAGGAAGAGCAACCTTGGGTTCCGCAACAACCTGGTTACCTGTAGCAACCGCTGGGCTTGCGGTCTGTTGCAATTGCTGCTGTTGCTGGAGGACCGACGCCTTCAATCCTGCCACCTCCAAAGACAGGCCTTGAAGTTGCTTTGACAAAGCAGCAATTGGATCCATACTGGATTCTAAGTAGGTAGAAAGAAAATTATTATTATTATTTTTTTTTTTTTACCTACACAAATGAAGGGCCAGATATAATGTAATGACCGGCGTCACGCAAAGGGAGGGAAATGGGAAGGCCCTGTCCAAGGGAGAGGGAAAGGTGGTGATCCCTGACTCACCTTGCGGCTGGCACCTGACTGCCCTGACGTCCCTAGACGGGTTCCTCACCCGCACGCCGATCACATGCCTAAACCTTGGCTTTCCCTAGGATGAGCCCTGAGTAGTGAACGGGGCGGTGGGATCACTAGTCCGCACCACTGACACTAAGAGGAAAACACCAAGGAGAGGACAGACAATACAGACAAACATATAATCCCAGGTGGGCGACAACAACAGACCACCAAGGCCCAACAGGGATCCAGAGGGTAATGTTCTGGAGCAACAACCAGGGAACACAACTACACAGCTCCAGTGGGTCAGTATAGATGTCCAGGCAGGAAGCTCTATATCTGGCAACCAGAGAAGTGGGAGATGGGAATATAAGGAGGTTGGGATTGCTGGACAAGAAACAGCTGAGGAGGAGAAGCTACAGATCCCAGAGTAAGCCAAAAAGGGTTGCAAGGCAAACCCAGAAAGCTACCATTACGAAACAGCACTGTCTTTGTACATCGAGAGCGCAGCCACCCGCTGCGACTTCCTGACCCCGGGTATAACGGAGTCAGGCGTGGCTCTTGACACCCTCGTGACACAGAGATGAGAATGCAGAGTGAAGACTTCACACCACAGATTAGTGAGTGGAGACAATTTCGCTATGTGATAGTACCAAGGTGTGAGGCGCAGAAGAGTGTTTTCCTTCTGTGGCCGGACTATATACTTGCTTCCCTGACCAGTAGAGAGAGTTTACCTCCCTGGAATAGAAACAAGCATCAGAAAGATTCATCGGTGATAATTATTTAGGGCCACAGACACCTTTGTGCATGGTGGAGGACTTATAGCTTCTGGCAGCCACACCATAATTCTGGGAAACAGATTAGCTACCTGTCCCAATATTCAGCTTGGAGGGAAAGGACAAGGTATAGGACTGAGCAGATCAACAGGAATAAGGTACTCCATAACCACAGCCTGAATCAGGGTCTAAGAAAGCCTAGGAACAGTGGATTCGCAGATTAACTCTAATACCAACCAGAGACTGTATTCTGTACTGCTGCAGCCAAAGTCAACATCAGTAAAAGTTGTGAGTTGTACCTTACCACGGTCTACCTCAGTATTACTACTAATGGTTGTGCCACCATTAACGGTACTGGAGTCACGACAAAAACCATCAAGGGACTCAGCCGCAACAAGCACCCTAAGCACCCCTAACATCAAGGGCACCTCAACCACCATCTTGGCTGATGCTTCCCTACCACAGAGCGTGCCCCGGAGGATTTCGTGCTGTCCGCCTCAACACTGTGCTGCCAGCCCAGGGAGGCTTTCTGCTAACCGTGAGTAAACTGATGAACTGTGTGTTATTATTTGGCCCCTCATCGGTCCACCGTGCACCTCACGTGTTGCCCCTGCGCTGCTGGCTGGCTGCAAACTCGGCCAACGACAAAAATGAAGACAACTCTTCTTAAATTTCATAGACAAAACATCTTAAATAAGTCTCCAGATTCTGGTTAGTGCGCTCAGTCTGCCCGTTCGACTGAGGATGAAAGGCCGAAGAGAAGGACAATTAGACCCCTAGACGGGTACAGAAAGCCTCCCAGAATCTGGAAACAAATTGAGTCCCTCTATCAGACACCACATCAGAGTGAATGCCGTGTAGTTTCACGATGTTATTGACAACCACTTGAGCGAGAGTTTTGGCATTAGGTGAACCTGTGAATGGTATAAAGTGCGCCATCTTGCTGAAGCGATCAACAACCACCAGAATCACAGTTTTCCCAGAAGAATTAGGCAAATCTGTGATAAAGTCCATGGACAAATGAGCCAAGGTTCGGGATGGGATAGACAAGGGAAGTAGAGATCCCGAAGGCCGAGTATGAGCCACCTTAGCACGAGCACAAGTCTCACAAGCTGCCACATAGCCCTCAACACATTTACGTAACCCTGGCCACCAGAATCTCGAGAAATGAGATCCACAGTGGATCTGCTCCCAGGGTATCCCGTAAGAACAGTATCGTGATGTTCCTTAACCACTACAGGACCGCCGTACGCAGGATTGCGTCTTTGCGGCGGCCCTGTTATTCCGAGTGGACGCGCAGGCGCGTCATCTCGCGAGACGCGAGATTTCCTGTGAACGTGCGCACACAGGCGCGCGCGTTCACAGGAACTGCAGGTAATCGAGTGGATCTGCAGCCTGCCAGCGGCGATCATTCGCTGGCAGGCTGTAGATCCGATTTTTTTAACCCCTTAAAGGTATATTAGACGCTGTTTTGATAACAGCGTCTAATATACCTGCTACCTGGTCCTGCTACACCCCCCCTGTCACTTATTAACCCCTTATTAACCCCTGATCACCCCATATAGACTCCCTGATCACCCCCCTGTCACTGATCACCCCCCTGTCATTGATCACCCCCCTGTAAGGGTCCATTCAGACGTCCGTATGTGTTTTGCGGATCCGCGGACCCACGGATCCGCGGATCCACGGATACGAAAAACACATACGGACGTCTGAATGGAGCCTTACAGGGGGGTGATCACCCCATACAGACTCCCTGATCACCCCCCTGTCATTGATCACCCCCCTGTAAGGCTCCATTCAGACGTATGTATGTGTTTCGCGGATCCGCGGATCCGCAAAACACGGACACCACGGATCCGCAAAACACGGACACCAGCAATGTGCTTTCCGCATTTTGCGGATCCGCACATTGCCAGAACTATATAGAAAATGCCTTTTCTTGTCCGCAATTGCGGACAAGAATAGGACATGTTCTATAGGCTCTACAAAAAACGCAGTGTTCGGCCGATTATTTTTTTTTTTTTTTGATCACTGCAAAAAACACCGTAAAATTGCTGCGGCGCTATAAAAAGATCACTTTTGAGGGGCATGGCGAGTTCATAGAAGATTTATTTAATTTTTGTCACAAGTTAGCGGAAAAAGATTTTTTTTGTTTTTGTTTTTTTGTTTTTTCTTACAAAGTCTCATATTCCACTAACTTGTGACAAAAAATAAAATCTCACATGAACTCACCATACCCCTCACGGAATCCAAATGCGTAAAATTTTTTAGACATTTAGATTCCAGACTTCTTCTCACGCTTTAGGGCCCTTAAAATGCCAGGGCAGTATAAATACCCCACAAGTGACCCCATTTCGGAAAGAAGACACCCCAAGGTATTCGCTGAGAGGCATATTGAGTCCATGAAAGATTGAACTTTTTGTCACAAGTTAGCGGAAAGGGAGACTTTGTGAGAAAAAACAAAAGAAAAACAATTTCCGCTAACTTGTGCCAAAAAAAAAACTTCTATGAACTCGCCATGCCCCTCACGGAATACCTTGGGGTGTCTTCTTTCCAAAATGGGGTCACATGTGGGGTATTTATACTACCCTGGCATTTTAGGGGCCTAAAGCGTGAGAAGAAGTCTGGAATCCAAATGTCTAAAAATGCCCTCCTAAAAGGAACTTGGGCCCCTTTGCGCACCTAGGCTGCAAAAAAGTGTCACACATGTGGTATCGCCGTACTCCGGAGAAGTTGGGCAATGTGTTTTGGGGTGTCATTTTACATATACCCATGCTGGGTGAGATAAATATATCGGTCAAATGCCAACTTTGTATAAAAAAAATGGGAAAGTTGTCTTTTAGAGAGATATTTCTCTCACCCAGCATGGGTATATGTAGAAAGACACCCCAAAACACATTGTTCAACTTCTCCTGAGTACGGCGATACCACATGTGTGACACTTTTTTGCAGCCTAGGTCGGCAAAGGGGCCCACATTCGAAAGAGCACCTTTAGGATTTCACAGGGCATTTTTTACACATTTTGATTTCAAACTACTTCTCACGCATTAGGGCCCCTAAAATGCCAGGGCAGTATAACTACCCCACAAGTGACCCCATTTTGGAAAGAAGACACCCCAAGGTATTCTGTGAGGAGCATGGCGAGTTCCTAGAATTTTTTATTTTTTGTCACAAGTTAGCGGAAAATGATGATTTTTTATTTATTTATTTATTTCTTACAAAGTCTCATATTCCACTAACTTGTGACAAAAAATAAAAACTTCCATAAACTCACTATGCCCATCACGAAATACCTTGGGGTGTCTTCTTTCCAAAATGGGTTCACTTGCACAAGCAACTCCAAGCAGAAACTATTGACCGCATGGGCAGCAGTGTGAGGCGGATCTAAATAGAGCCTCATCACTGATAACGATCGGCACCTGAGGAGAGGTGAGATCCTGCCAAACAACAACATACATAGAGGAAAACAGAGAGACCTGTCAGATAGCCTCACGTGCAGTAAGTCTATCCGATCTTCTCACCTCTCTCACAGGAGGGACCGTGACAGTATGTCACGGAGGACATACAGTTTTGTGCAAGTGGCCTTAGTATGTACTGTATGAGAGGAGCATTTGAGCTTTTCCTTGCTCCACTGCAGCACGAGCCTGTGAGTTACCGGGCTTCACAACACTATGCTAGGCGGGGATTTTCACCTAGCAGTGAGCCTGGTGACGTCACCGGCACAGATGGGCCTTCTATAGTGCTGTCCTAGGCTCTTTTGGAGGCAGTTACTATGCTACTTTGCTCGTCCTCATACAGATTCATTGTTTCTGGGCAGCAGATCACTGTTCACACAACACGATCTGCAGCCTGCAAACGATGATTGAGGTTTCCTCATCAAAGATCATTTCACCCAATGAATGAGCTTTTTGCTTGTTCATTGGGTGATCTGCGGCACCTTTACACCAGCAGATTATCGGAACAAGCAACTAAGGGAAAAAAGGTTTAAGGGGGTTACTTGTGACAAAAAAAAACCTGAAAGGACCAACTGTGATCCACAGGGTTAACTCTGTGGCAGTTATAATATGGAAACTGAGCATCTTACTGTCCTGCATCATCAAACTGAGAGCTATGCTCAGACATAGGAAGCAGGATAAGGGCAAACCATTGCGCACAGGCTTAATTAACCCTCTATAAACAGTAATGGTCTGCCTCACTGCCGTGCATCTGCAGACAGGGTTACCTGCTCAAAGAACTGCCTCCTGTGTCTGAGCATGGTGCTGGGTCTGATGTAGGGCAGTGAGACAGACAGTGTCCATATTATATCTGTCACAGATTGGTTTTTAAACCCATGGAATACTGTCTGTCCTCTAGCAAATCTTTTATTTGGCTAGTTTCACACTAGTGCTTAACATCCGGTGGCCATTTCGGCAGGGAACAGCCTGCCTGAAAAGGCTACCCATGATAGTTAATGTGGCCAGATGACGATGTTTAAGCTTCCGACAATGCTGGAATGCTGAGAGATTCGACATGCTGTTCTCTGCCGAAACCTCTATTAATTTTGAGGTCTGTCTGGAGTCTGTATTAAGTTTGAGGTCTGGGGGTCTGCCTGGAGGTTTGTATTCTTTTGGGCTTGGGGATCTGTATTAATTTTGGGGTTTGTCTTGAGGGTCTGTATTAATTGTGGCGGTCTGGTGGTCTGTAGTAATTTTGGGGCCTGTATTAAGGGGTTGTCTAGCCATTGAAAGCTGATTGGAATGCCATAAAATAATAAAAGTAGTGTTAACTTTCTGATCCTCGCTGTTCTCCTTTCGCTGCTTCCTGTGTCCTCGCTGGTTATTGTACTTCAAAGTGTCTCTTGACTCGGACATGTGACCGCTGCGGTCAGTGGGGCTGTAAAGCAAGATATTGGTATTTTATATACCGGTAAATATTTTTGGATTAATTATGACCACTTATGGTAATTGATGCTACGTTTTGTGTATATATCCTCACTATGGCATATGTCACTTAGCTTGAGAAAGGCCTCATTGTGCCACCACTCTTCACCACATTTGGAGTCCTGCCTCTTTTTTTGTCAAGTATTTATCTATCTATGTCCGTCTATCTATCTATCTATCTATCTATCTATCTATCTATCTATCATATACTATAAGTTCCTAATCAGTGCGTGCATGACTGCTGGGCTTCTCAACCATGCAAAAAATTCGGGGTATTTTCTCGCTCAGTCCAGGTGAAGAGGTGGGCTCTTGCACAACTTGCTGTTCTCTAACAAGGAGCTTAACGGCAAAATACACAACAGGTGTTTGATCCATGAATAACCCAATAAATGTCCTGGTTCAATTAGAATTGGTATTTAAACAGTCCTCCTCATCATGCTGTTCACATTTTGACATCATGAGATCAAGACGACACCTAACAATTGATCAACATTACCTCGCCATTGCGATGCTTCAAACAAGATGTTCTCAGACGGAAGTGGCCACTGAGCAGAGTGTCATCAGCAGATTGTCACAAAGATACAGAGAGACTGGAAGAGTCACAGAAAGGCATAGAAATGGACATCCTTTGGCTACATCCCGCACTGATGACCGCTTTATTATGAACAATGCCCTTCAAAATCAGATGATGAATCCCACACAATTCCAGGTACATTTAAGGGAGGTGAGAGGCACCCAAGTGTCACCACTCCTGCACCTGTCTGCTAACATTAATGTAATCTATGCATTTTATTCCAGGTCCTCCACACTGTGCATTCCTAATCTGTTTGCAACTGTTATGTTCAAACGTAATGTGCCTGGTTCACCAGCAGGTGGCAGCAAATATGGCAGAGCTATATGTAGATAGAATGGAACCTTCCATTCCATTCTAAACCCCTTCCCCCCCCCCCCCCCCTCTGTAGAGAGTTAGTCTAGTTTATCCCCTGATAGGGAAAGGTGTGCAGGGCAAGTCCCTGCTGGACGTGCCCACGCCAGCTAGAGCACCTTAAGCTCTGCTGTCCATGAGGCCAAAGCTTAAAGCCTCAGGAGCCAGGAGGAAAGTTCCCTGGCATAATGTAGAGTCAGACTACAGAAAGAAAGTGCAGCTTACAGAGGAAGCAAAGTTGCCTATTCAGCATATCAGTACAGCAGAGAGAGAGAGAGAAAGCAAGTAGAGTTATTGAAGAAGCCTCCCAGTTTAATGCTAAAGCCTGC
Source organism: Bufo bufo (assembly GCF_905171765.1). Taxonomy (NCBI): domain Eukaryota; kingdom Metazoa; phylum Chordata; class Amphibia; order Anura; family Bufonidae; genus Bufo; species Bufo bufo. The sequence goes on from NC_053391.1 coordinate 554,502,862, forward strand.
TGGAACCAAGACAAAGCCTGAAACTGCTTGGAGAAACATTTATGCAAAGTAAAGCTGCTGTTGGGGGCGTGGCCAGGAAGCCGAGGAGTATGGCCGCTTGAATCCAGAGCTCCTGCTCCAGCAAAGCGTGTTCATCAAGCAGAACCCTCACCAAATTAGCCACAGAGCCAACATCGGTGCCGATTGGTACCGGATACATCCCTGATGATGACGAGAGGGAAGAGAGGCGTCAAGAAACAAGGGAAACTAGAGTTTTTCTTCGCTCAAGATCGAGACAAAGATGGCGCCGGCACACGAGGCGCGCAGGCGGAACCCTCCCCCAGCCCGACATCTTCGGTAAATGCTTCTTCCCCCCGACCGTCTGAAGATGGCAGTTCGACTCACCGGAGCCCTCAGGGTTCACCTCGGCATACAGACAAGGGTGAGAGCATGTTGTTTAGCGATATGGGGGTTGGAATGGGGAGAGAGGTGCCTGCTTCCAGTAGCCGTGTGGGACAGAGTTCCCCTACTACGAGCCCGGAAAAGCAGAGGCCCAGGTTACAAGACCCGGCTGCAGAGGTCCATGAGACTAGCGAAGTTCAGGATTTACATAGCAATGGGTCCTTTAAAGAGGCGCTTCTTAAGTTCCCCATGGACGACAAGCCAGCGTCCAGTGCTTTACTTAAGGACATGTTCTTAGCCTTTAACCAGTCGGTCACCTCTCACATGTCTCAACTATTAAAGCCACTTCTACGGGATGTTACAGATCTAAAAAACAGAGTACATCATGTCGAACATAAGATGGGCGAATTTGCAGAATCACATAACAACCTCATAGATTCGTATGATGTACAGTCTGAAGAAATAGCATACCTAAAAGCGAAAGTAGCTGACTTAGAAGATCGTTCCCGTAGGAACAACCTGAAACTGAGAGGTGTACCAGAATCAGTTCCAGCAACAGATCTGCAGGCTTATATTAAAAGGCTGATTACAATTCTCCTACCTAACAGCACTGAACAAGACCTCATCATAGATCGGGCGCATAGAATTGCTAAACCGAAACATCTTCCGGATGATACACCGCGGGACGTTTTAGCCCGCATTCATTTCTTCCATATTAAAGAGGAAACCCTGTTGGCAGCGAGGAAAGTTGATACCTTGCCGGATCTGTACCAACAAGTGAAGCTGTTTGCAGATTGGTCTATAGCAACCCTCCAAGTACGCCGCACACTCGCGCCTATTACCGCGGCGCTGCGATCACATTCAATTTTATATAGGTGGGGATATCCAGTTAAGTTGCTCATCCAGAAAAACGGGGTGCTAACTGTTATCCGCTCGGTGGAGTAAGGGAAAGCGGTGCTGGCTAAGGGTCCATTCACACGTCCGTTGTTTCTTTCCTGATCTGTTCCGTTTTTTGCGGAACAGATCTGGACCAGATCTGGACCCATTCATTTTCAATGGGTCCTGAAAAAAATCGGACAGCTCAATGTCTGATTTTTTTTCAGGACCCATTGAAAATGAATGGGTCCAGATCTGTTCCGCAAGAAACGGAACAGATCAGGAAAGAAACAACGGACGTGTAAATGGACCCTAAATGGAACATTTCAGTGGATGACGTCCCTATGGCAACTCAGCACCAGCGGTTACCTGATGAAGGAGAATGGCACCGGGTTGAAAGTCGTCGTCAGAAAAAACATCGATGAGAGGTTCTTCAAGTATCCTGCTTTCTGCAGGAGCATGGACATGTTCTACCTATTAAGATTCTCCAGGTGGTAGGCATGACTGTTTTTCCCCAAAAAGAATCACAAGGGATTGTGAGTTTTAACCCTTGTGCTACCTCATTCCTGTCCCTTTACTTGGGCAGTAAGTTTTGGTTTAGCAGGTTATTGTTTCCATCCTGTTATTATTTTAATTTTCCTAAGTCGGGTCATTTTTTCGCATTTCAGCTGAATGTTTTGCATTTAACATTGTATGGTTCTCCTCACATCATCCGGGCATCTTCTCATAAGCATACTCTCAAGTATCAAGATGGTGCTTAAACTAGTTTCATTAAATGTTCGAGGCCTAAACAGCCCATATAAGAGGCGGATGATGTGGAGAGAAGCTATTTTGACTAAGTGTGATATATTCTGCTCACAGGAGACACACATGGTTGCAGCAGACAAAGAGAGGTTGAGACACCCAGCTTTCCCGACAATTATCCAATCCCATGGCATGAGTAAAAAACGTGGGGTAATGTTGGCGATTAAAAATTCAGTTGTTCACACAGAGAAAAAAACGGTGGTGGATGAGGGGGGTCGCTACATTATTCATGTATGCTGTATTAACAATATCCCTTATACTTTGGTGGGCGTATACGCCCCGAACGTTCGGTCCTTGAGGTTTTTGAATAGGATTTTCAAAAAAGTCCAATCTGTGAAAGAGGGCAGAGTTATAATTTGTGGAGACTTTAATATGGTTCTTGACCCACTTCAAGATTCCTCCTCTGTCACAAGAAATAGCCCCGCCTCTCTTGCTCAGTCACTACTGGCCAACTCCTTGTTTGATGTTTGGCGTATTCACCACGCATCGGAAAAGGATTTCTCTTATTATTCGCCTGCACATAAATCCTATTCACGTATTGATCTGATCTTAGCTGATAGAACCTCCTTGGAGGCATCTATAGGTTCCTCCATAGGGACAATTACGTGGTCGGATCATGCTCCAGTATCTGTGGAGCTGACAGAAGAATTCATCTCTCACCCGAACCCTTTGTGGAGGGCTAATGAATTTATTCTGGCTAATGATAAATACAGTCCAGAGGTATCGGCTGCACTGGTAGAATACTTTAAATTTAATGCTAACTCAGGTCCTGATCCCTCGATAGTATGGACGGCCCATAAGGCATATATAAGAGGAATATTATTGAAAATAGGACATAGACATAAAAGTAAAGCTGCTGTTCAACTACATACAAGGTCTGGACTCAAGTTATTCTATTATCCCTCAATTATTCCCCCTATTTATTGCTTCGGAGCCAAAGCCTGGGGTCCACTGGTATCCAGGTAATAGCACTGTGACACATATAAAGAGACATTTGGGCCGCACCATTACACCACTCTGCATTTCCTACAGCTGGGACGCGTTATATAGAGGGCCCTAGGGGGAGGAGTCCGTTGCACACGGGCCAGGGAGCATCTATGCTGGACAAGGGACCAGTGGGCCTCAGTGCTGCTAAATGATGAAAGTCGATTCATGCAGAGCAGAAATGATGGCCACCAACGATGTTGGAGACGTCAAGAAGAGAACTATGCATCAGCCACTGTTGTCATCAGACAAGACCTTGGTGGTGGTGGTGTTACAGTGTGGGCAGGTGTGTCTAGTCAATACAGAACTGCCCTACACTTTGTGAATGGTACAGTGACAAGCCCATACTACTTGAATAACATCATTAATTCAGTCATTGTGCCTCTGCATGAATAACACAGGACTAATTTCATCTTCATGGTCGACAATGCGCCAGCTCATCAAGGTCATATCATTAGGGAACGCTGCTGGAGAGTGGGGTACATCAAATGGAGTGGCCTGCACTTTCTCTAGACCTGGATCCCATTGAAAACCTATGGGATCAGCTGAGTCGCCTTGTAGAGGCTCGTAACTCTGTACCCAGAACCTCAATGACCCGAGGGCTGCCCTTCAAGAAGAGCAGGATGCCATGCCTCAGCAGACAATAAGTGAACTTGTGAACAGCCTGAGACGCCGTTGTCAGGCTATAATTGATGCTTAAGGCCACATGACAAGTCTTTGAGACATTTACATTTTTTGTGGGGGTATACCCATCTCCGGTGTTGGATTTTGTTTCAATAAATTGTTTGAGATGAGGAAATCACCATTGCATGCTTCTACTTAAATGCCCTACTATCATGATATAATATCACCGTAGAGTGAACACTTTACGTTTTCCATAAATTTAAAATATCCCTAACTTTTTGTGAGTAGTGCACTTTTCCACCCCATACACATCAATAGGGACATGGTATGCATGGTCACTTTTCTGCCACTGATGGTAGGCTGGGCACCCCTATTTAAGTGATTAGGGGTGAGGGGAAGGACAGAAGCAGTCGGAACCCCAGAGATTAAACTTTTATATTATATATTATTCTAACAATATGACCATTGTCTTTCATTGCAAAATATGGAGTGAATCACCTGATTTTCCACCAGAAAGAGTTGCGTACAAATGAATAGATATGCTATGACAGCTGATAATCGGCCCAGACTCCGCTCTCCATTGATCGCATCCCCCGTACATTGCTTTGTAGACATGCTGCGACATGTTCTGCTTATTTGTGCTGAACTTGTCCTATTTGCATTAACTTAAAGGGCCTTCTTTTGAAATAACATATGTAAGTGCCGTGAATAGTGAGGTAAGTCACCAGGGGGTTATTTACCCTTGAGGTAGACATTTTTGTTTTGACAAAAAACCATCTCCAGCATTAGCATAACCTGCATTTAGTTGAGTCATATGTTGGGCGGATACCCAAATGATACACAAAATGCAGTAGCGTTTATCTGTGGCACAAGTCTGAACAGGGCCTGATGCTTAACATTTAACTATGCCTATCATTTGCTAATTTAATATTTACACTAGCTGAAGGACCCGGCTTCGCTCGGGTATATTTCCTCTATTTAATTTAATTTTGTGTGTGTCCTTAAAAGATATCGACAGTATCCCCCCATAACAGTGACATCTACAGTACCCCGCCGCCTTAACAGTGACCTCCACAGCCCCCACCCGTTAACACTGACCGCCCCCACAGTGCCCCGTCTCCTTTAAATGGGACCTCCACAGCAGCCCACCCCCTTCACTTTGACCCACAACAGCCTGCCCCTTTAACAGTGAGTTTCACAGCACACCACCCCCTTGACAATGACCTCCACAGGGGCCCGCCCCCTTAACAGTGGCCTTTACAGTAATCTGCCCCTTAACACTAACCTCCATAGCGGACCATCCCTTAACTGTGACCTCCACAGCAGCCTGCCCCTAGGGTGGTCAGAGGTCCAGTTTTAGGCCAGACAGTCCGTCTTTCAGACTCCCTGTCCTACGTCTGGCGTAGGGCCTGGACGAACACAGGGGTGTCCTTTTGAACAGCTCACTCTCAGACAGCAGCACTGTACCTAGAAGTTAATTTTTAACTTAATTTTTTCAATCCCTGTTGGCTAAGGAGTGGGAGGGGCGTGGCCTAACCGGATCGGGGGCGTGGCTTAGCATGACCTAGAAGTTGATTTTTAACTTCATTTTTTCAATCCCTGTCGGCTGAAGAGGGGGAGGGGGTGTGACCTAACCGAATTGGAGGCGTGGCTTAGTGGGACCTGGGGGCGGGGTTTTAAGTCCGTCTTTTCAGGGTGGCCTGAATGGCCACCCTACCTGCCCCCTGAACTGTGACCTCCACAGCACTCCGCTCCATTAACAGTGTCATCCACAGCTATTAAGCTATGGCTTTACTTCCATATCTATTATCCTGGTGACATATATCCTTTAAAGCTCACCTGCAGCAGTGAAGAAAAATGGCTGGGTTGTTATGGAAACCTGGAGTTAAACTGTGTATGTGGAGGCTAACGGCCTGCAAGATTCTATTGGCTGATAAGGGTCATGTGACCAAGCTTCTATTGGCTAATGCATTTTTTGGGAATATCTCAGGAACGGTACGTCCTAGAGAGCTGAGACCTGGTCTAAAACCTTAGCCACACCTGATGTACATGTGTGCCAAATTTCGTGATTGTAAATGCGGCAGTGCGGATTCCTTTAGCGGACATACATACATACACATACATACACTCAGCTTTATATATTAGATGGCTGTTTTTTTTAAATTCCCTGTAAGCTAAGGATTTACCGGTATGCCATTTAAAGAAAAGGTGAGAAAAATCAGAAGGAATACAATTATGGCATATTGCTGGGTATGCCACCTCTGGGACCCACTCCTTATTTTAAGAATGGGTCCTACTGTGAATGGAGAGAATGCTGCACATGCGCAGCTTTCTAAAAGTGCTGGCTCAGCTATTTTCTGAAGTCTCAGAGCAGTGAAATGAGAAAGCTGCACATGACCAGCATCCACTCCATTCACTTTTGGGCTCCGTTCTTGATATTGAGAAGATCCCAGAGGTAGGGTCCGCATCTATCAGACATTTATGACATATCCTATCCATATGCTGTAAATATCCATATGGATAAACTCCTTTATAGGGGTCTCCCCCTTTTATTGTGTAACTGAACAGGTGCTTTCATGCTGATAGTAGATGGAGTGTTTTATTGGATGCTCTTTACGGCATTACTATTCTTAATGTGCATCGGCAGCAGATTTCCCATGTACGGATTTTAAATTCACATGGTGAAAAAAAATATATAAATGCACGGTTTGTCACTTTTTGGCACAGATTCCACACAGATGGTGGGCGGCAACATGCACACAACTGTAAATCTGTGGCAGAAATTTGAGGGTCAGTGTTGGATTTCTGCCACAGATTTCACATGGTGTACTATACCTTCCTTAACTGCAGAATGTCAGCGGAATCTAAATCCTGGGGAAACCCTGAATGTGTGAATATGGCCTAGCTGTCCACAGTTTGATTACGGGTGGTCTCACGCTAAATTATAAAATACCCCACAGACACTGCTATTTTGTAGCGGCATTTTTGTGGTTTTTAATCTCACTTGATATTTTTTATAAATCCCAGCATGCACTGGGTGGTGGTGGTGGTGGTGTTTTGTAGATACAGTATTTTACCATAGACTTCTCTCTAGAAAAAAAAAAACGGAAAAAACGCAGTGTGACTAAAAAACACCATCCCAAAAATACTTATGCAAGCCAAAAAATGTGCCCTCCCCCCCAAAAAACAACAACAACGCAGCACCCTAAGGATGTGTTCATACATAAGTGTTGTTTTTGTACAGTTTTGTGGGTTTTTTTTGTACCTGCGATTTTTTATTTTTTGCAGTAAAAATGCCAGCTCCAGATTTTAGCTGAAAGTCTATGGAAAATCAGAAATTCAGGATACACAAGCATTTTTTGCTACTGGCACTTTTGTTAATTGTCATTTTTGGGTCTCTGGAGTTTGTTTTGTTTTAAAGCAACATGCTTTAAAGAGGACCTTTCACCGATCCTGACATTGTGAACTAAGTATACAGACATGTAGAGCGGCGTCCAGGGATCTCATTGCACTTACTATTATCCATGGGCGCCGCTCCGTTCTCCCGTTATGTCCTCCGGTATGTTCGGGGACTTGGTTATAGTTGGCGGGTTCTGCTGGGCGTCTCCTTCTCCTAGGCTGTAGCGCTGGCCAATCGCATCGCAGAGCTCACAGCCTGGGAGAAAAAAAACTCCCAGGCTGTGAGCTCTGCGCTGCGATTGGCCAGCGCTACAGCCTAGGAGAAGGAGACGCCCAGCAGAACCCGCCTACTATAACCAAGTCCCCTAAGTCTCCGCCTACTATAACCAAGTCCCCGAACATACCGGAGGACATAACGGGAGAATGGAGCGGCGCCCAGGGATAATAGTAAGTGCAGTGAGATCCCTGGGCGCCGCTCTACATGTCTGTATACTTAGTTCCCAATGTCAGGATCGATGAAAGGTCCTCTTTAACTTTCGACGTTTTATTTTTCTGGTGTTTGCCATCTCCTTCTCTATAGGGGAAAAACACCATTAAAAATGTGGTTCACAGTCATTTATAAATACGGCACTGAAAAACAGGTCATGCGGCATGAAAAAAACCTGTCACGAGGGTGTCAAGAGCCACGCCTGACTCCGTTATACCCGGGGTCAGGAAGTCGCAGCGGGTGGCTGCGCGCTCGATGTACAAAGACAATGCTGTTTCGTAATGGTAGCTTTCTGGGTTTGCCTTGCAACCCTTTTGGCTCACTCAGGGATCCGTAGCTTCTCCTCCTCAGCTGTTTCTTGTCCAGCAATCCCAACCTCCTTATATTCCCATCTCCCACTTCTCTGGTTGCCAGATATAGAGCTTCCTGCCTGGACTTCTATACTGACCCACTGGAGCTGTGTAACTGTGTTCCCTGGTTGTTGTTCCAGAACATTACCCTCCAGATCCCTGTTGGGCCTTGGTGGTCTGTTGTTGTCGCCCACCTGGGATTATATGTTTGTCTGTATTGTCTGTCCTCTCCTTGGTGTTTTCCTCTTAGTGTCAGTTGTGCGGACTAGTGATCCCACCGCCCAGTTCACTACTCAGGGCTCATCCTAGGGAAAGCCAGGGTTTAGGCACGTGATCGGCGTACGGGTGAGCTACCCGTCTAGGGACGTCAGGGCAGTCAGGTACCAGCCGCAAGGTGAGTCAGGGGTTACCACCTTTCCCTCTCCCTTGGACAGGTCCTTCCCATTTCCCTCCCTTTGCGTGACGCCGGTCATTACATTATATCTGGCCCTTATTTTGTGTAGGTAAAAAAAACCTAAAAACTTTTTCTTTCTACCTACTTAGAATCCAGTATGGATCCAATTGCTGCTTTGTCAAAGCAACTTCAAGGCCTGTCTTTGGAGGTGGCAGGATTGAAGGCGTCGGTCCTCCAGCAACAGCAGCAATTGCAACAGACCGCAAGCCCAGCGGTTGCTACAGGTAACCAGGTTGTTGCGGAACCCAAGGTTGCTCTTCCTGACAGATTTTCTGGGGGAAGGGACAAATTTGTGACGTTCCGTGAGGCCTGTAAATTATATTTTAAACTGCGCCCTTACTCCTCTGGTAATGAAGAACAGCGGGTGGGGGTTGTTATTTCCCTGCTGCAGGGGGACCCGCAATCCTGGGCGTTCTCTTTACCCACTGATTCCCAGGCTCTCCGGTCAGTGGATGAATTTTTGGGGGCCTTGGGTCTCATATATGACGACCCTGACCGAGTCGCACTGGCTGAATCAAAATTACGGAGACTCCTACAGGGAGAGCGGCCAGTAGAGGAGTATTGCGCAGAGTTTCGTAGGTGGGCTACGGATACCCAGTGGAACGACCCGGCTCTCAGAAGTCAGTTCTGCTCCGGGTTATCCGAAAGGATTAAGGATGCGCTTGCGCTGTATGAGACTCCCTTTTCCCTTGATGCGGTGATGTCCCCTTCTATCAGAATAGATAGACGTCTTAGGGACAGATTGAAAAATCTGGAGCAATTGGTAACCCCTCTCAAGCAGCAGTTAGTCTGTACGGACTTAGACGAGCCTATGCAGCTAGGAGGAACTATTCGTCAGGTCCATCCTCCTGAGGCTCGCCGTAGGCGTGGGGTTTGTTTTTTTTGTGGGGAGAGGGGTCATTTCATTAATGTCTGTCCTTCCTTCCTCAAAAACAAAAGACCGTCGGAAAACTACTAACCCCAGGCTGTGTGGAGGATGTCAGCCGGGGGGTATACGTTTCCTCCATACAAACATCGCAATTTATGTTGCCATCGGTTGTTGTTTTTGCCGTTAAGACGGAGACTATTTCTTTTTTTCTAGACAGTGGAGCAGGAGTAAATTTGATAGATGCCCATTTTGCCCACACTATGGGTTTGTCTCTCTGTACGCTACAGAGACCTATTCCCATATTCGCTATTGATTCTGCTCTTCTTTCTCAGAGAAACCTCACTCACATTGTCCATAACTTACACCTTTGGGTAGGGGACCACCATAACGAGTTGCTTTCATGTTATGTTCTGGAGGGGCTTCCCACTCCGGTGGTGTTGGGTCTTCCCTGGTTGGTAGCGCACAATCCAGTGGTGGATTGGCAGGCCAGGGAGATATTGGAGTGGAGTGAGCAGTGCAGAGAAAATTGCTTAAATAGCAATTGCTTAGTCGCCTCCATAGCTACCCTACCCACATTTGTTTCGGACTTTGAGGACGTCTTTTCTGAAAAGGGTTGTCAGAAGTTACCACCTCACCGTCCTTATGATTGCCCGGTTAACCTGATTCCCGGTGCAAAATTACCCAAGACCAGGTTATATAATCTTTCGGGTCCAGAGAGACAAGCCATAAAAGATTATATCTCCGAGAGCTTGGCTAAGGGACACATCAGACCCTCTTCTTCACCCGTGGCTGCAGGGTTTTTCTTCGTTAAAAAGAAAGATGAGGGCCTGCGTCCTTGCCTAGATTTTCGCGAATTAAACCGGATAACCATCCGAGACCCATACCCTCTTCCTCTCATTCCTGACCTGTTTAATCAGATTGCGGGTGCTAGGTGGTTCTCCAAACTTGATCTTAGGGGGGCCTACAATCTGATTCGTATCAAGGAAGGGGATGAGTGGAAGACTGCTTTTAACACCCCTGAGGGGCATTATGAAAATCTAGTCATGCCTTTCGGTCTGACCAATGCTCCTGCTGTCTTCCAACATTTCGTTAATGACATTTTTAGTCATCTTATCGGCAGGTTTGTGGTGATATACCTAGATGATATTTTAATTTATTCGTCGGATCTGAAAACACATGAGGTGCATGTCAGACAGGTACTGCAGGTCCTACGGACGAATAAATTATATGCTAAAATTGAAAAGTGTGTTTTCGCCGTTCAGGAAATACAGTTCCTAGGGTATTTATTATCTGCTTCAGGTTTCTGTATGGATCCTGGGAAGGTCCAGGCAATTTTAGATTGGGATCTTCCTGAGAACCTCAAAGCACTGCAACGGTTCTTGGGCTTCGCAAATTTCTATAGAAAATTCATTAAAAACTATTCGGTGATTGTAAAACCCCTTACTGACATGACTAGGAAGGGGACTGATTTTTCTAAATGGTCTGATGCCGCTAAAATTGCTTTTTCCTCTCTAAAAGAGAGGTTTACCTCGGCACCTGTACTAATCCAACCTGATGTCTCCCAGCCTTTTATTGTTGAAGTAGATGCGTCAGAGGTGGGAGTGGGGGCTGTGCTGTCTCAGGGTCCGTCTCATGGCAAATGGCGTCCTTGTGCTTTCTTTTCTAAAAAACTATCTGCAGCAGAGAAGAAATATGATATTGGCAATAGGGAACTATTAGCTATTAAACTAGCATTTGAAGAATGGCGTCACTTTTTAGAGGGGGCAATCCACCCCGTCACTGTGATTACGGACCACAAAAACCTTCTGTACCTCGAATCAGCTAAGCGTCTTACCCCTAGACAAGCTAGGTGGTCACTATTTTTTACCAGGTTTAACTTTGTTATTACCTATCGTCCTGAGGCAAAAAATACCAAGGCAGATGCATTATCTCGTTGTTTCCCTGGAGGGGGTAATGTGAGTGATCCGGTACCCATTCTTCAAAGAGGAGTGGTTGTCTCTGCGGTACACTCTGTTCTGGAGGGGAAGGTGTTAGAGGCCCAGGGGGACGCCCCGGTCTCTTGCCCCTCAGAGAAATTTTTGTACCGTTGAACCTGCGTCTCGAATTATTAAAGGAACATCATAATTCGGCACTTGCTGGGCACCCGGGTAGTAAAGCAACCTTGGAGCTATTGTCTCATCGTTTTTGGTGGCCAAGGTTGCGTCAGGATGTAATGGATTTTGTGTCTACTTGTTCTACTTGTGCGCGCGCGAAAGTCTCTCATACACGTCCTGCAGGGTCTTTATTGCCACTTGTCATTCCCAATAGGCCATGGACACATCTGTCAATGGATTTTATCACTGACTTACCTTTGTCTGCGGGTAAAACTGTTATCTTGGTAGTAGTGGACAGGTTTAGCAAAATGGTACACTTCATTGCGTTACCCGCACTACCTAATGCTAAGACTCTTGCTCAGGTATTCATCAGTGAAATCGTGAAGCTTCACTGGGTCCCTTCCAATGTTGTTTCGGATCGGGGAACCCAGTTTATTTCTAAATTTTGGAAAGCTTTTTGTTCCCGTTTGGGGGTACACTTGTCCTTTTCCTCAGCTTACCATCCTCAGTCGAATTGACAGACTGAGTGTACCAACCAAAACCTTGAGACATATCTAAGATGTTTTGTGTCTGAAAACCAAGAGGTGTGGTCACCATATTTACCGTTAGCCGAGTTTGCCATAAATTATCGCCGTCAGGAATCTACTGGTAAGTCACCATTTCTTGGTGCATATGGTTTTCATCCCCAATTCTGTACTTTCAAAGAGGGGGGGTCTTCTGGGGTTCCCGAAGAGGAACGGTTTTCATCGTCTCTTTCATCGGTATGGCAGAAGGTGCAAGCTAACTTGAAAAATATGGGAGGTAAATATAAATGCATAGCTGATAAGAGACGGTCGCCAGGTCCGGACCTAGGAGTGAATGACTGTGTGGTTGTCTACTAGGAATATTAAATTAAAGGTTCCCTCTTGGAAACTGGGTCCTAGGTTCATTGGCCCTTACAAAATAGTAGCCATCATTAACTCCGTGGCTTTTCGCCTGGAGCGACCTCAGACTTTTAAAATCCATAACATCTTCCATAAGTCGTTACTCAAGAAATATGTTCCACCTCTAGAACCGTCACCGCTGCCACCCCCTCCTGTTGTTGTGGATGGTAATCTAGAGTTTCAAATATCCAAAATTGTTGATTCTCGTCGGGTCCGCCGCTCTCTTCAATATCTAGTGCATTGGAGGGGTTACGGTCCCGAGGAAAGAATGTGGGTTCCAGCGTCTGAGGTAAACGCCGACAGGTTAGTTCGGGATTTTCATGCCTCTCATCCTGAGAGACCTAGTCCTGAGTGTCCGGAGGCCCCTCGTAGAGAGGGGGGTACTGTCACGAGGGTGTCAAGAGCCACGCCTGACTCCGTTATACCCGGGGTCAGGAAGTCGCAGCGGGTGGCTGCGCGCTCGATGTACAAAGACAGTGCTGTTTCGTAATGGTAGCTTTCTGGGTTTGCCTTGCAACCCTTTTTGGCTCACTCAGGGATCCGTAGCTTCTCCTCCTCAGCTGTTTCTTGTCCAGCACTCCCAACCTCCTTATATTCCCATCTCCCACTTCTCTGGTTGCCAGATATAGAGCTTCCTGCCTGGACTTCTATACTGACCCACTGGAGCTGTGTAGTTGTGTTCCCTGGTTGTTGTTCCAGAACATTATCCTCCGGATCCCTGTTGGGCCTTGGTGGTCTGTTGTTGTCGCCCACCTGGGATTATATGTTTGTCTGTATTGTCTGTCCTCTCCTTGGTGTTTTCCTCTTAGTGTCAGTGGTGCAGACTAGTGATCCCACCGCCCCGTTCACTACTCAGGGCTCATCCTAGGGAAAGCCAGGGTTTAGGCACGTGATCGGCGTACGGGTGAGGAACCTGTCTAGGGACGTCAGGGCAGTCAGGTGCCAGCCGCAAGGTGAGTCAGGGGTCACCACCTTTCCCTCTCCCTTGGACAGGGCCTTCCCATTTCCCTCCCTTTGCGTGACGCCGGTCATTATAAAAACACAGACAGTTTCTATGGCATTTACTAGTGGTAAACCCCAGTGCAAATTGATGTGTGTAGGGGGCCTTAGGGCTCATGCACACGACCGTGGTTTGGGTCCGCATTTTTTGCGGGTCAGATGCGGACCCATACACTTCAATGGGGACACACATCCGTTCTGCGCCGTCTGTAAAATTATAGAACTTGTGCTATTATTATCCGCATTACAGACAAGGATAGGACTGTTCTATTCGGTGCCAGCAATGCCGTTGCACAAAATGCGAAATGCACACAGTCAGTATCTGTGTATTGCTGTTCCGTAATTTGAGGACCGCAAAACAGCCAACGGTCGTGTGCATGATCCCTTATACACCATTTCCCATCAGAGACAAAGCACTGGAAACCATCTGCCAGTAAGTGGAAAGGATCTCAATAGAACAGTGAGATTAGGCATATATACAGGGATCTCTGCTGTATGTCAATGTAAAGAGCACAGATGGCTGTGGGATTAAGGTACATATACATGATCTCTAAGGTCAGCTGAATGTAAGGCACATAATCATAGAGCCCAGTGTGATTTCTGATCATTGCCTTCAAAGCCACAATCCTTCCACCTAACTATAAGGCCTCATGCACACCACCGTATGTGTTTTGCAATCAGCAAATTGCTAATCCGTAGAACATGGATAACGGCCGAGTGCATGCTGCCATTTCTTTTTAAAACTCATATCGAAATTTCCTATCCTTGTCCACAAAACGGGCAACAGTTGAACATGCTTTATCTTTTTCTCGGGGCAGCGGAACGGACATGATGTGCTGTCTGCATCTTTTGCAGCCCCCCAGCAGTTATCATCCTAGGTCCTAGGTCTTCGCAATTATTTAACTGTATTATTCACTACTCTGTCACCTGCACTTTTTGATGCGCTATCTCCAAAATGATTAATGGAGGTGTAGTGTAATTTCCCAAAATCTAGTGATGGTGTTCATGTTCCCCTATCCTTTCTGTTTTTTATATAGGGGGTAACCTTGGTGAAACTAGTCTGGCAGAAAATGACCCATGCCACAGCTGGAGCATCTAAAGGGAATCTGTCAGAATGATCTTAGACATGAGTAGTTCTATAAATAAGGAGTCCAAATTGACATTTTATATTTTCCTACTGCCCCCCGTTTCCCGTTGAAATGCATTTGCAGCGTACTCAAGTTAGGTTTAAAAATGTTCCTGGGTGTTGTAGTGCAATTGTGACACTAACCTGAAACAGCTGACTCTCTGCAAGGGCAGGTGATGATAAGTAATGTTCGTGACGCCAGTGCCAATTAAACGGTGGCACGCCGTTTGCTGATAGCAGGAATAACTGAGGAACCACGTGATGTTAAAACAGAACTCAAACTTTAGTAGTCATCATACATGGACATAGATGGAAGCGCAGTTCCTTTGCAGACAGTTGGTTGCAGTACATTTGATGCAGGCAATATATATAGCAAGGTGACTTCAGAGTGTTAAACACAGGACTTGCAGTACAGGCGGCTTGCACTCTATTCCTGACTGATCCTGGAACATAGAAAGTCTTCTCCAAGGCCCGATGCCCTAGCTCTGGCGTATATCCTTGGTTTTATAATTATCAAGTACCTCCTCTGTTGTCTTTAGTACCTCTTGCTTTTCTGGACTTGCCTCTGTCTCTCTCAGTTTCCTCAGGCTGGTTAACTGTGGTGTTCCTGCTTCTGCATATATGAACTCAGGAGGGGAACCTTCTCCTTGGATCTGGAACCCGGTTACAGGGACTGCAATACCCTCTCCTGGTCTGCAGGCTTCAGGCCTGGACTGGACTCGGACATAGTCTAATCTCCAACTCCAACTCCAACTCTTTAACTCTAGACTCCAACTCCAGACTGCCTCTCCTTACCCTGACTGGGCCTTATATAAACTAGGGCTCCCTAGCTCCCTCTAGTGACTAAGAGCTGAAATGACACCCCTAGCAGGCCTGTACATGCACATTTTACAGTAACAGGGAAGTACATAGCATTACATTACATTACATTTTATAAAGATGACTTATACCAACTTTCCCTTAAATAAGGAGAAACGACAGCACACCAGTGACCCTTCTGTAGTGACGGGCATTACAGCTCCCGTACACTACACATTGTCAGGACTTCTGTGCAATGCCAACAATTTTCAGGACTTCTGTGCTACGCCAACAATTGTTAGGACTACTGTGCCCTGTCAACATTGTCAGGACTGCTGTGCAACGCCAACAATTGTCAAGACTGCTGTGCAATGCCAACAATTATCCGGACTGCTGTGCGATGTCAACAATTGTCAGGACTGCTGTGCGATGTCAACAATTGTCAGGACTGCTGTCTAATGCCAACAATTGTCAGGACTGCTGTGCAACACCAACAATTGTCAAGACTGCTGTGCAATGCCAACAATTATCAAGACTGCTGTGCAATGCCAACAATTATCCGGACTGCTGTGCAATGCCAACAGTTGTCAGGACTGCTGTGCAAAGCCAACAATTGTCAGGACTGCTGTGCAACACCAACAATAGTCAGGACTGCAATGCCATGCCAACAATTGTCAGGACTGCTGTGCAACGCCAACAATTGTCAGGACTGCAGTGCCATGCCAACAATTGTCAGGACTGCTGTGCAACGCCAACAATTGTCAGGACTGCTGTGCGATGTCAACAATTTTCAGGACTTCTGTGCTACGCCAACAATTGTTAGGACTACTGTGCCCTGTCAACATTGTCAGGACTGCTGTGCAACGCCAACAATTGTCAAGACTGCTGTGCAATGCCAACAATTATCAAGACTGCTGTGCAATGCCAACAATTATCCGGACTGCTGTGCGATGTCAACAATTGTCAGGACTGCTGTGCGATGTCAACAATTGTCAGGACTGCTGTCTAATGCCAACAATTGTCAGGACTGCTGTGCAACACCAACAATTGTCAAGACTGCTGTGCAATGCCAACAATTATCAAGACTGCTGTGCAATGCCAACAATTATCCGGACTGCTGTGCAATGCCAACAGTTGTCAGGACTGCTGTGCAATGCCAACAATTGTCAGGACTGCTGTGCAACACCAACAATTGTCAGGACTGCAGTGCCATGCCAACAATTGTCAGGACTGCTGTGCAACGCCAACAATTGTCAGGACTGCTGTGCGATGTCAACAATTGTCAGGACTGCTGTGCAACGCCAACAATTGTCAGGACTGCTGTGCGATGTCAACAATTGTCAGGACTGCTGTGCAACGCCAACAACTGTCAGGACTGCTGTGCAATGCCAACAAATGTCAGGACTGCTCTGCAACGCCAACAACTGTCAGGACTGCTGTGCTATGTCAACAAATGTCAGGACTGCTGTGCGATGTCAACAATTGTCAGGACTGCTGTGTCATGCCAACACTTTTCAGGACTGCGGTGCCATGCCTACAATTGTGAGGTCTGCTGTGCCATGCCAACAATTGTCAGGATATACAATACAATGTATGTCAGAGCAGCTTTAAGCTCTGACAGCGGAGGAACAGGGGGCAGTAGGAAAATATGAAGTAGTAATCTGGACTCCTTATCTGCAGTACTACTCATGTATAACCTTACATAATCTTTCAAGATAGTGGTGACAGATTCCCTTTAAATGGAACATATATTTCATATTTTTTCAATCAGACCTAAAATATATATATTTTTCATTCCATTTGATGATCTTATTCATGTCTCTGCCTAAAAAAAGGGTGAGGGTGACAGAAAAGGGGGGAAAAAAGTTACCTGCAAAATAGAATTTGTATCAAAATTAGCAACTTTCGTATGTCACAAAAGTGTCGTACAACAATGATGCATTCCCCCGATATCCCTATAGCCCACCACGTTGTAATCTTAGGTAATGACACATGACGGTCGTGATTTTTTTTTATAGGACAAAAGAGACGAGTGATTCTGGGCCAGCGACTACAAATAATGAAAGTAGCATAGGTCAATGATCTTGCGACTGAAAGCCAAATTGCCTTTGCCTAGGACCATGGAGGAGGGTGTGGATGAGATCAGTTGTTTGGGGAAGTTCCTGGTTACTGCCTGTCGTCAAGCTTTGAATAGAAGAAAAGCAGAATCTTTTCTATATACTTCCCCTAACTTTAGGATTCGCTTCTGACATTGGCTTTATAAATGGCACCAAAAAACCTCATGAAAACAGCTTACGTGAAAGCAACCTTAAAAGGGTCGTCCAAGTTATAGAAACATTCCTACCAAAATTTGTATTCTCTGTCCCATTAGAAATGTACATGATGTGAAATGTAGTGAAGCTAATCTTCTTACCTGTGGCTGTGTTTGTGTCATGTAACCAACACTGTGACTCTACAACCGACACAGTGTCTTATGTGTGGACAGGAAGTCAGTTTCCTATAAGAGCGAATATAGAAACTGACTTCCTGTTCACACATAAGTCACTCGGGGAGATTTATCAAAACTGATATAGAGGAAAACTGACTTAGTTGCCCATAGCAACCAAGCAGATTCCACCTTTAATTTTTCAGAGCTCCTTTGGAAAATGAAAGGTGGAATTTGAATGGTTGCTATGGGCAACTAAGCCAGTTTTCCTTTACAACGCATTGGAATAGTGGTTCTCCCTGCTGGCCTGTATCCAGCTTTTGTAGGCTGCGTAGGCTTTGCAGATACACAGTTGTGTTCATGGGGTATTACCGTTCTTGGAAGATCTGCTCCTGTTCCTGGCTTTGGATCACAATCACTGACCAAAGCGGTTTTACGATACATTCTTGGGGTTCATATTTATTATGAGGGGAATTTTTAAAGTCAGTGTTTTGCAGTAGTCCGTGATGCTTTATCAAATCTCATGAGATGTTGTTGTAAATTTTGTGCATCTTTAAAGGGGTTTTCCGGTAATTTCAAGAACTTGGCGATCTCCAGGAGTCCCATAAAGACGGAGTGGCAGTCTGCATGCTCCACCTGCTGCTTCGTTCATTTTTTGGGGCCCTGCAGAATACAAGGCCCCCATTTGTGATGCCAATGGTAGGACTCGCACTGGTAGGCATAACTTGAAATTACCAGAAAACCCAAGAATACCCCTTTTTTGAGTCTAAGGGCTCATGAACGAGGTTATTGCCGCTTTTGCCGTCCGCAAATTGCGGATACTGGCAGTGTGTATTCCGCATTTTGCGGAACGAAACGTCCTGCCCTCTATATAACTGTCCTAACCTTGTCCGCAAAAGGGACGAGAATAGGACATGTTCTATATTTTGCGGGTGCCACGGAACGGACATACGGATATGGACAGCACACAATGTGCTGTCCGCATCTTTTGCAACCTCATTGAAGTGAATGTACAGACCCCCCAGAGCGATTAGCTTGGGGGACACATGGGGGCAATAATGACACCCCCCTTTTTTCCATTATATATTAGGGTAGTTCTTGTTCTCTAAATCCCCCCCCCCCCCCCGCTCTTTTTTCCCTGTCCTGCTTTCCTGCTTTATTTTTCAGGTAAAATTACCTCAGTCAAGGTTGGAACTGGTTCTTGTTTCTTCAGATAAAGTTGTATGGCGAGTCAAGCTGTGCTCCTGATTGGTTGCTGCCCGTTGCTGGGGGAGATTTCCAGTGCTGTGATTTGTTCTCGGCCCCACGGCGAGAAATTTCTCCCCTTTATATTCCCAGGTTCGGCGCTACTTCAGGGCAGTCGACGAAGATTTGAACAGCGCCCGCCCTCCCTTAGTTTTGTCGCTTTGCTTTATTAGAGGGGCTGTATCGCTCAGCTAATGCTGAGTGGATCTTGGTCTATATATGGATGGTTTAATATTGGTCTATATTGATATGGTTTCATGGTTTAAATTATTTAATTAATTTATTTAAATTATTTGATGGTATTTATTTATGGTTACCCTTAATAAAGCACTGCGGCCCTTTCTATTCCATTAAGTTGTCAGTGTTTTATTTATTTAGTTGCATAAGGTTTTTGAGGCTGAGTGGTGTCATTTGCCTCCATGGCTCCGCATCCGACCAGCAAAAAATGTGGATCTGATACGGACAAAAACAACAGCCGTGTGCATGAGCCCTAAGGCCTTTTTCACTAGAACGATACGGATTGTGTCAGGGTGCGTTCAGTGAAACTCGCACCATTTCGCATTCAGTCAGTTTTGTCTGCAATTTGTTTTTGCCTTCCTCTGGATCAACTTGCCGGACAACAGGCTGAACTGGATGGACAGATGTCTTTTTTCAGCCTTATAAACTGTTACTGTGATTGCTTTCAGCATTTCAGTTTTTTCCGCGTGCGTGCAATCAGCTTCGAGGCGTTTTTCACGCACGTGAAAAAAAAAATCTGAAGGTTTACAAATAACATCTCCTAGCAACCATCAATCTAGATTGTATCCGGAATGCAATGCGTTTTTCACTGAAGCCCCATTCACTTCTATGGGGCCATTGCTACGTGAAAAACGCAGAATATGGAACATGCTGCGATTCTCACGCAACGCAGAAATGATGCGTAAAAAACGGCTCGTGAACACAGACCCATTGAAATAAATAGGTCAGGATTCAGTGCGGGAGCTACAAGTTCACTTCACGCATTACACCCGTGCGGAAAACTCGCTCGTGTGAAACGGGCCTTACACTTTCTCTCCTTTTATGATCCACTCTTGATTTTGGCTTCCAAAACTGCATGAGGAAACCTGACCGTGTGGCCGTACCCTAAGGCTCCATTCACACGTCCGCAAATGGGTCCGCATCCGTTCCGCAATTTTGCTGAACGGGTGCGGACCCATTCATTTTCTATGGGAACGGAATGGATGCGGACAGCACACAGTGTGCTGTCAGCATCCGCATTTGCGGAGCACGGCCCCGATCTTCAGGTCCGCAAAAGATAGAACATGTCCTATTCTTGTCCGCACCTGTAGGGGTGCCGGGCGGGTGTGTTGCGGATCCGCAACACACCACGGACGTGTGAATGGAGCCTAACCTGTCATGAGTTGCTATTCCACTGTCTAGCAAATTGAGATTCTGCCAAGGATCTCCCTTGTCTAAGGATTTATTCACATCCTGCTGTTTTTACTTTTTTTTTTCTGCATATTTACAGCAAGATCGCTGTGAGATGTGAAGGGGGTGGTCTTTTGGTGTATGTGATCGTCCATGAGGCATGTGGACCCCTGATGCTGATCGGACGGTACTGGGACCACAGAGCAGACCGGAGCACACACTAATTACACTTGTTTGATCCCACACAGGAGGCAGGCTGCTGGATGTGGCAGGCACGTGCTTCTCTAGCAGGGAGGGGCGTGTCCTTAACTGACGGCCCCGCCCCCGAGATCAGTTATATCCCTAGTGCAGAGCCCCGCCCCTGACAGATACAGCGTGAGCTGCTGGCTGCAGGACGGCTCGGTGCGGCTGCAGGGATTGAGATGACTTTGAGACGCCTGAAGAAGCCGCATCACAAGGAGGACTACACCTCCCCGCCAGAGCAGGCCATATACCGGGAGAGAGACAAGGCTGAGCCCTACATGGCGCTGAGCAGCTATAGGAGCGATGACATGTACAAGGCTCTGGTGGTCTCCGGCGGGACCCTTCCCAGGGCTAAGAAGGTAAGAACCTGTGGCAATTGTCATGGCATTTTCTGCACAGTGTGAATAGAGCTGCGGCTCTGGGAGGTCAGCGGGGAGTGTGCTCTCTGAGTGCTTGCCCGGGGCTGACCCCCGCAGTGCTCCCGTCATGTTAGGAGCGTGTCCTCCCGTTGTCATGGCATCTTCTGCATGGCTTTATTTTGGCCCCTGCAGGGTGGGGGTGCAGGGACCTATTGTTTTATAGGCTCCATTGTCTGCTGTGACTTGTGCCTCTACCTGCGGCGGTGGTAAGTACCCTGTGTCCTACTGCTGAGGACTGGACATGGAGGTAATATTACAGTACTTGTCCTGTGAGGACTGTAGATGGAGGTAATATAACAGTACCTGTCCTGTGAGGACTGTACATGGAGGTAATATTACAGTACCTGTCCTCTGAGGACTGTACATAGAGGTAATATAACCGTACCTGTCCTCTGAGGACTGTAGATGGAGGTAATATAACAGTACCTGTCCTGTGAGGACTGTACATGGAGGTAATATTACAGTACTTGTCCTCTGAGGACTGTACATGGAGGTAATATTACAGTACCTGTCCTCTGAGGACTGTACATGGAGGTAATATTACAGTACTTGTCCTCTGAGGACTGTACATGGAGGTAATATAACAGTACCTGTCCTGTGAGGACTGTACATGGACGTAATATAACAGTACCTGTCCTGTTTCCTACTGCTGAGGACTGTACATGGAGGTAATATAACAGTACCTGTCCTGTTTCCTACTGCTGAGGACTGTACATGGAGGTAATATAACAGTACCTGTCCTCTGAGGACTGTACATGGAGGTAATATTACAGTACTTGTCCTGTGTCCTACTGCTGAGGACTGGACATGGAGGTAATATAACAGTACTTGTCCTCTGAGGACTGGACATGGAGGTAATATTACAGTACTAGTCCTGTGTCCTACTGCTGAGGACTGTACATGGATGTAATATAACAGTACTTGTCCTGTGAGGACTGTACATGGAGGTAATATAACAGTACCAGTCCTGTGTCCTACTGCTGAGGACTGTACATGGAGGTAATATAACAGTACCAGTCCTGTGTCCTACTGCTGAGGACTGTACATGGATGTAATATAACAGTACCTGTCCTGTTTCCTACTGCTGAGGATGCTGTGATGTCCTGTAATAACAGTACCTGACCCGCGTGGCGTATACCCTGTGATGTCCTGTAATAGTACCTTTTGGGCTGCAGTTATTAGCGCCTCATCATTGCACACCTTCCCGCGCTGGGGGTGGGTAGCTGGTCTGATAATCTGCCCCTCACCCTACAGCTATAACCATCAGTCGTCTCATGTATTTGCTGTTGTGCATTACTAATTCTGTGAGCGGTGACTTATATCTGCACTTTTCTGGATCTGATACGTGGGGTTTCAGTGGTTTATGTTGGCGTTTTAGTACTCTTATACATGAAGCAGTTATTACCACTTTACACTTCTGTATCCTGCGTCTCCAGTAATACGTGGAGGTGTCTGAGGTGGTTTCACATCCGCTGTCTGATGCTAGACGGTTCCTTATAACTCGCTAGACCTTACTGAACGCAGCCCAATTGATGGGAGACTGAGTATCTACACTGTCCGTATGTGCAGGTGGAGTTGACCCACAAGTTGGTCTGCAGTGTCTGACTACAATCTCCAGTCCACTTTATTTCGGGCGCCCCCGGGCGGCCGACACACTTTATTAATAGCAGGTGCGCATCTAATTGATTTGACTGTTCCTTTCTTGTGGGTGACTCCTAGAAGACGGCAGAAGGATTTCACGAAGCATTTGAAGGATTTATTTGCTAAATGCTGGATAAATTGGCCATGAGACTCCTGAAGCTTGGAGACGAAGTAGTCACTGCTTTGAAGTCTGTACACGTGCAGGGTATTGTCCATGCTTGCACACGTGCTCCGTGTTGTACTTTACAGGTCACACAACTTTACGTTTAGGCTACATTCACACTAATGCAGGTACTGGTCGTGTGCATCCTGCACCCCCTTCAGCCCCGTAGAAATAAATGAAGTCCTATGTTGTATGACGGAGTGAAGGATACTCGCCTGTCCTGACCAGGTGCCTGGATGGTGTCAGTGGTCAGTCTAGCTTGTCTAAGCCAGACTTCAGTGATTGTGCGCCAAAACCAGGTGCGGGTCAAAAACACAGAATAGGTGCAGATCTTTCCATTGTGCCTGATCTGTGTAGGCTTCACTCCTGGTTTTGGTTTACAATAACTGCTGGAAATAACTGACCAAAAAACACGGATGACGTCCGTGTGCATTCCGTATTTTGCAGAACGGAACAGCTGGCCCTTAATTGAACAGTACCACCCGTGTCGGTAAGGGTACATTCACACGTCCGTATGTGTTTCGCAGATCCGCAAAACGCTGACACCGGCAATGTGCCTTCTGCATTTTGCGGACCGCTCATCGCCGGCACTCTCATAGAAAATGCCTTTTCTTGTTCGCAATTGCGGACAAGAATAAGACCTGTTCTATTTTTTTGCGTATCCGGAAGTGCAGATCCGCAAATGCGGACAGCACATTCCGGCCCCATTGAAAATGCATGGGTCTGCACCTGTTCTGCCAAATTACGGAACGGATGCGGACCCATTTTGCGGACATGTAAATGGACCCTAATGCGGACAATAATAGGACATGTTCTATTTTTTTGCAGAACAGAAATACGGAAACGGAATGCACACGGAGTAACTTCAGTTTTTTGTTTTTGCGGACCCGCTGAAATGAATGGTTCCGCATACTGTCTGCAAAAAAAAATAATGGAACTGACACGGAAAGAAAATACGTTTGTGTGCATGAGCCCTAAGCTGGAGATGTCCCTTGAAATTACTGCTTGTCCTCTTCTCACGTCAGTTTAGTGCTGTGGACCTCAGGAGCCAGTAGAGCGCTCCAGAGCAAGTTCTCCCACTTCTAAATTGCTAGGACACATTTATCAAGCTTGTCTGATTTTAGGCGTAAAATTAAACAGGTGAATTTAATTTGTCTTGCTTTTGCCGAGCAATTAAGTCGCACAGCACTTCATGAATTAGACTAGGAGTATTGCTATTAGTCTGACCTCTGGTGGTTGTCTTTAAGTACGACAGGTTCATATTCACTTAGACTGGTCTAATTTATTTGCGCCTGAAAAAAATGAGGAGAAAAGTCACATGGCTCCCGGAAACTGACTTTTAGTGCAAAAAAAGTCACTTCACCACTCGACAGACAAAGAAAAGTATGCCAGCCCAGGAGTGGAGTAGAAATTAGACCGATTTTGCGACATCTTCAAGCACACCTACATAAATCGGTTGGAAAAAGTTAGAAAAGTCTGAATTTGTCTAAAAAATCATAATAGGCGAACAAGGACCAAAAGACTCCAAAACAGGCAAATTTTTTGTAGAAAATGTGAATTACAAAAAATAAGACAGTCTAAAACATTTTTAAAAACAGGTGCAAGCACATTAGTAAATGTGCCCGCTGTGTTCGGGCTTCTGAGATTGTCCATCCCCGAATTAACATCTTCACAAGTTGGTGAATGTCGGTTCCTTCAGCTTCAATTAGTATTTACGGTTCTTCTTGGAGCTTGGTGAATGGGCTGTAATAAAATATATAGCTTGTAGACATCTAACCCAGCTTTCCAAGGAGAGGTGGGAATAGTTGATGGGGGGTGAAGGGGCACAATGCTTAGATAAGCTTGTTTCTTTCCTCAGTTGATGGTGGGGTCTAAGAGCCCCACCAAAGTCTAAGTCAAGTCTGGTCTCACAGCTCTGTTCCTTTTGGTATCTCGGCTCTATACACGTTTACTATCACAGCTCTGTTCCTTTGTGAACAGAGCTGAGCTGCAATACCACAGACAACCTGTGGACAGATGGGGCACCATGTTTAGAAGAAATCGGCCATGTTTTTCTCATCCTGTGCAACACTTTCAAGCACTTGTTACACTTGAATGAATGAAGTTATCCAGTTGATGCAGGCCACACACTTTAGTTAAGTCGGCCAAACCTGTGATTTTCAACAGCCGACCTCCCGTAGAGCAGTTGGATTTCGACTAGCCGATTCTTCTGTTTTCTTAGGGGAATAAGCCATCGGCCGGCGGCTTTCACCACATTCACAGCGCATAATTGCTTGACAGAGCCTAATGTGCTTTTTTTTTTTTTTTTTTTTTTTTTAAATTGTTTATTTTATTGATTTTTTTATCAATGAAAAAATAGTACAGGTACATTGTCTCATTGCACAATCGTAAGAGGCAATACAGGTACATTACTATGTTGCATAACGTCAATACCAACAAATGTACATTAGTATACAAAACATACATTTTGCATCTGAGGCCAATAAACGCACTAAGGGCTGAAACCACAAAAGGACATAAGACAATTACAATGACACGACACATGGGGGGGATTGGGAGAGATGGAGGTCAGCTGGACGAGACTTACCTCATGTGTATGGCCAACCCTCAGCGTTTTGCTTGCTTCCTATGATTTGCCTCATCTGACCTCTGATTTAATTGACCACCCTTGCATGAAGGTGGTATGCTGGGTGAGGTCCGAGCGCTGGCTGAGGGATTTGGGGAGTGTTTGGCCGTGTAACACTTAATAGAGGAAAAATGTAGTAAAGCTGAGAGTACCACAGCTGGTCACACCAGGGCTACAACCCAAGGACTTCATGACAGGATAAACTCTGGATCACTTTGGATGAGGTCCACTGCTCCGCTCCTCGGGCCAAGCATCTGCAACAACAAGAGAAGAAAAGCAATTCCAGCACAAATCTATAACGAAGAGTTTGTCATACGGGTGGGGAGCAGTGTTCATGTATTTACTACAGTTTTCCAGTATTATTATGGGGTCATATGCCATGTTTATAAAGCCCCCGTGCCACCAAGTTTATGGTGTCCATATGACGTATAGGTTAAACGGATGCCTCTGACAGATGCCATATAGTGACACCCGTCAACATAGGGTTCCTTTGTAAAGACATGGCACTCATAGTACGCTACGCTTTTAAATCCTTTTTCCCATCGAAATGTACTGCATGTGTTACGTGTGGGATTTCACACCAGTGTATTCAGTGTGTCACAGGTATTAAGCACAGTGCCATCAATGGGATAGTGGCTGTGCTTGGTATTGCAGCTCAACCCTTTCCCTTGAATGGGGCTGAGCTGCGCCTTGGTCATGTGAACGATGGACATGACGTCACTGGCCTAGGAAGAGGCCGCAGCATTAACCAGAGTGCCTTTGCCTCTTCAAACAGCTGATCGGTGGGGGTGCCGGCAGTTGGACCCCCAGCCAATCTGATATCGGTGACCTAACCGGAGGATAGGCCATCAGTATCAAAAATTTGGTAAACCCCTTTAAAGTAGTGTGCGGCATGTCACAGTAGGCGCCAAATTAAATATCAACTTGGTAATTTCTACAATGTTGATGCAGCAGTATCGGTAAGGGCTCATTCAGACGAACAGAAGGTCGCTGTGCCCATGTATTGCAGATCTGCTGTTTGCGGTCCGGTCTGTGACTAGCCCTTAGCATATATGTTGTATGCAGTGGGTATATGCGCATGGTAGTGTAGTTTGACAATTTTTGTCTGGTTTTCGCACAAAATTCTCACAAAAATCTGCATGTGTTCATTTTCGATTTTAATGTGGCTTTGCCCCCAGAATTCCCACTGCGGACCGATTTCTGCGCGGAAAATCTTTAAATTTTTTGCGGCGCACGGAACGGAGGAATGGATGCTCTGCATCTTTTGCGACCCCATTGGAGTGAACGGGTCTGCATCCTAACCACAAAAAAATGTGATTCTGATGCGGACCAAAACGACGTTCGCGTGCATGAGGCCAAATTCTGTAGACGCAAGGTCCCGCAGAGAGACCCACACCATTGTAAATCATTATAATGCCCTGTGATCCTGTGTAATGAGCAGCGTCCAGAACGGGAAATCACATCCCCACACGGAGCGTGTTTTCTGCACTGGACAACATGCTTGTCCGAAAGAGGCCTACCCCAAAGGTATGGCGGCGGTAATTGTGAACAGCCAGTGCTGGCGGGTCTGGAGCTCAGCTGTGTAAGTGCCTTATCATAGACTGCAATGAAATAGCAGGCTGATCTGAGGGAATAGAATTACTTCAAGCTGGATCCAGCCTTTGGCACCCAGATAAAAAACCGTCAGTTATGCAAACGTTTGGCTATTTACTTAACACGAAACTGGAAAATCGAGTTTCACTTTGCGTACAGCAGGCTTCTTTAGGGCTCATTTTATTAGCAAACGAAGGCCTAATTATGTACTAATTTGCATGACTTGAAGTCAGCCAAATCAAATCGCGACGAGAAAGACAAGCATCTGCCAGGGTTGTGTAAACCGTCCTGCAGTTATATGTGCAATAGGGATGAATGATTATGGGAGGGGGGTCATTAGTCGGCATATGTCGCAGAGCTGTGTATATCATAGCCCGCAAGTGACCCCCATCCCCGCCGCCTCCTTTTCTAATTTCACTTACAATATGTTCAAAATGGCGATTAATTCCAAGTGTGTCCTGAGACAATACAGGGCTGGGAGTGGGCGAAAGGGTCAGCGGCTCCGAATTGTAATGTATGTCTAACAGGACTCCCTTTTCCTGTATTTGTTCCATCTGCGTAGCCAAGCTGGAAAGCCTATAGCACATTGTAACCTTCACGTGTCACGTCTCTGTATACAGTTCTCAAGCAGCTGGGGCAAGGAATTCTCTACTTTTTTTTATTTATTTTTTTGCTTAGTATCTGTAGTCACATAGAAATGGAGTGAAAAGCAATATCTTCCACCATCTGCCTCAGAAAACAGCATGCATCTTTCTGAGTGGACTGATGCAGTCATTGGTAGAAGTTACAGAGCGATCTTCGGAGAACTAGAGTTGTGCAGGTGTAAGTAAACGCATTAAAATTGGTCTCGGGGACTGCAGAAGGAGTCCTTGTTTACATACACTCCATAGATATGTGTGACTTATCATGGTGTCCATCAGGGTTCCTTCCTGGTGTCCGTCATTTTACTTGAAAAGGTAGTGCAAATGTGGCCGAATCTAAAATGCTAGTCCACTCTTGCCCGTCTCTACGTACATAGGTATATCTTTGTCCACTTTGTATTCGCGTAGCGCCCTGAGGATTTTGGACACCTGGTCGCCCAGATTTAATGTTTCTGCACCAAAAATCTGTCTAAAAAAAAAGGGATGCAAATTGGCGCATTTAGGAGTTGTACAAGGGGCGGAGCTTTGTGTGATTGATGCAGTGCCTAAAGTGCACCATTTTGTGCCAAAATTCAGCTGCAATTCTGGTGTAAAAATCACTCAGACGGCGAACCAATAGTTAGTATGGAGACAGAAAAAAGTGTCTGTCCCTACACCAAATGTAAAATCCAGCATGTGACCCTGTGATTAATCTGGTGAAAGCCTAGACCCAGGGATGGCCAACCTGAGGCTCTCCAGCTGTTGCAAAACTACAACTCCCAGCAGTCTCAGGGCATTGTGGGAGTTGTAGTTTTACTACAGCTGGAGCACCGCAGATTGGCAATCCCTGGCCTAGACAGTCTGTCAGCTTCTGCCATCTTTAGGATTAGTAAATCTGGACCAATGTGTGCTCTTATAAAACTCCTTTTAATATATGTATTTTTATCTGATCTTGTAGTAAGAAGCCACATTTTGTAGAGGTGACCATACACATTAGGTAGAAGTAGGTCGATAGTTGAACAGCAGTTGAGCAAACGCTCATCTGGTGAGCGATCGTTTCACAGACACGGCCATACACACTTTAGTCCGTATTGGGTGTTGCCGTGGTTTAAACTGGCCATACACTTTCAATGAAAGATCTTTCTGGGAACGTTCTTTCAAAGAAAGATATCACAAACTAAAGGTCCAACTATTGGCCAAAATTTTCAAGCATGGCCGACTTCTCTTCAGATGATAATGCTCTGCCATCAGCTTCTGAAACAATCATTTGTTAAATTTCAGCCGCTGACTGATCGTTTTGGTTAAAATCATCTATTTTGATCAACTTTAGATAAATGTATATAGCCACCTTAAGAGATCAGATGGAATCCCATCTGCTTTACGTTCTGCCCTTGACTGTATTGCAATGAGATTTGTAAAATCATGAAGATCACTCTTGGTTAAGGAGGACCTTTTCAGTTGACAGTGACATCCTTCTATATTCATTTATAGACCTCACCTTAAAATATTGTTCTGGAAAGGTTCTGGGTTTGTCAGGAGCTTGTTCTCCCAAGGATCCTTGAGCTTGATAAGTAAACAGCAAGTGCATACATGTGGTGACTTATTAATTGTGCGTTGTGTCCCTGGTGAGATCCAACCTGTTACTGACAGATCGGCATCAGGTCACAGGCCATTCCCGCTGAGCCGTTTTGTGGCCGGTCAAGCAAGAAACTTCATTTATCACAATGTCCTCAAGAAATAAGAGATGCAACAGAAAGGAATCTGTCCCCTTGTCTCTGGCAACCCTTTCGAGGTTCGCTGTTCCTTATGATTGTATCAGTGGCTAAGTTCCAGATCCTCAAGGTCTCTAAAGTTTTAAAGGGAACCTGTCACCGGGTTTTTGTGTATAGAGTTGCTAGACGGCCGCTAGCACATCCGCAATACTCAGTCCCCATAGCTCTGTGTGCTTTATTGTGTAAAAAAACTTGATTTGATCCATATGCAAATTACCCTGAGAAGTGTCCTGTACGTGAGATGAGTCCAGCATGAAGGAGCCCAGCACCACCCCGCATCCTCAGAATCTCCTCCTTGCTCCCTGACATCAGAAAGCCAGAACGCCGTAATCTTGCGATGCGCGAGCAAGCGCATGTGCAGTTCCTTCCCTGAGGCTGATGCCAGCACAGGGAAGGAACACTGACGACACTGCGCATGCGCCAGCTCGTGTGTCGCGAGATTATGGCGCTCTGGCTTTCTGACGTCGGGGAGCAAGGAGGAGATTCGGAAGATGTGGTGCTGGGCTCCTTCACGCTGGACTCCTCTCATGTACAAGACCCATCGGGTTAATTTGCATATGTATCAAATCGGTTTTTTTAAAACAATAAAAGCACACAGAGCTATGGGGACTGGGTAATGCGGATGTGCTAGCGGCCATCTAGCAACCCATGTCCTCAGCTCTATACCCAAAATCCCGGTGACAGGTTCCCTTTAAGTGGTAGTTCATATCAGACATCCATACATATATGTAGTTCTGTAGGACCATAAGCCTGGTTTATTGAAAGCTTAGTCATCTGGCGCTCAGACATCTGAATGGAGAAGTGAGCGTACCTTACCCGTAGTGATGAAATGTCACTTGTCTGGCCATACGTCATTGATCTTGAGAACTTCTGTAAATTGACACTAGCTGTACGTAACATCTGCATGTAGCTAGATCTACCCAGAGACCCGTTACATTACGTTGCCTAATTGTGGAACAGGTGCCAAGGCTTTGCCACGTGGAGAAATAGCTTTCCATTGAGCTGCCATAACTTGAGAAGCGTATGTTTTAGGCTACATGCACACGACAGTTGTTTTTCTCTGCGTCTGTTCTGTTTTTGTGTTTTTTTTTGGCTGATCGGATGGTTACCCATGCATTTCTATGGAGCCTTTAAAATTGCGGTGTAGTCAACCATTTCTTTTCTGCGTCCGCTGTCCGGGTTTCCCGTCCGCAAAAAAAGTATTGCATGTCCTATTGTCCGCAATAAACGTTTTGCGGACCCATTGAAGTCAATGGGTCCGCAAAACATGCGGATGGCCAATGGAAGCCATCCGTATGTCATCCGCATCTTCTTTTTTTTTTTTTTTTTGCGTATGGTTGCTAGGAAACCTGTATATACCAGTATCCTGGGTGGGGATATTTACATTTTAAGAATTACAGCCTTCAGTTGTTTTTTTTTTTTTGCGGACACACAAATACAACCTACAAAATTTGTGGACAAACTGAACTGATGTGGATGTAAAAAAAATAGGAACACGGATCCGCTATTTGCGGACCGCAAAAAACTGTCGTGTGCATGTAGCCTTACTCTGTTATGTTTAGGGAGTTAATGGGTAATGCCACGTCCTTTCCGTATTGAAGGGTCGTGTGGGCTTTACAAGTGTCGTGGTGGCAGAGGTCACATTTTCTCTGTTTAATTACATTTGAGTGACGGCAGCCTGGGCGTGCTGTACCAGCGACACATTTGGTGCTAGTCCGCTTTACATTGCGGCTAATCGGCTAATGATATGTTTGCTCCCCAGTTGCTGTCTATTAACTTGATCTAATTTACGGTAATTGCACTTTTCTCAGTGACATTACCCTGACACGCTGCTGTCTGTGGCTTTTTTTTCCCCCTTGATCTTTTTAATAATCCATTAGTTTTTCCGGTCTTCCCAGCAAGTAGTGGCACGGCAGTCACACCCTGTCTCTCTAAATTGCCCACATTTAATGATTACTTTGTTTAAGCTGTATTAGCCACTATCCTATGGAGAGCAGATGGCTCATGGAGTTGGGGACAATAAGATGATTGAGCTTTTGGTAGACAGGAGCAGGGACACGGGCCCTTGAAAGCTGGTAGCCATATGCCCGGTGGAGTTTTATAGCCAGGACTAGTTTATTTACTTTGTGTGTCACAAGCAGGAACCATACGATACCATACAATTACAAGTTCTCTATTCTCCATATGGCTCATTTTTTATTTTATGGTCTAGCAAATAGTAGTATTGTATCCTTATTTGTAGAAGTTTGAGTTCCTCATTCACTAAATGTAGTGTAACGATGATGCTTCATCTCGGCTTCCATTCTGTCTTCGTAGTTCAGTGAACCTGTCGTGTGTTGATGGTGAAGCCAGATCCCTTCATGACAGTCTTTGTTCTCAGGACCTCTGCTGACACGTCAGCCTGGTTTTGATGACCTAAACTGGTTTTGCAGTATCTAAGCACCTGCAGCAAACACAGGTGATACGGCCTGAAGGCTTGTTTACATGTCTGGAGAAGTCCTTGTCATCTCCTTCTCATGGCCTATAGTAAGTCTGGAAGTTCCCGTGGGTTTGAGGCCTTTACGTTATGTCTTCTTTATAAGCGTTGTTATGTAGAAATTAGACCTTTTGTGGTCATCCCTTACATCACTTGCTGTCTTTAAGGTTTAGCAATAAGGGACAGAAGCTTTGGGGTTGGTTTTGATGACGTTACTTTCTTCCTCCAGCTCAGCACTAAGCATTTCCCCATAGACATTTTTAACCTTTTACATGGGTACTATCCGCTGTCGCCATGCTCACAGGAGTCCACTCTAGGAGTCATGTGCATCTTTGGAGCCAACCACATGACCAGTTAAAGAGGTCCCCAGTCAAGAGCTATTCAAAGTCGGTGCAACAGGTTATAAAATGAAGTAGTAAACTTTCCCCCACTCCACGCCCCCAGCATTGTATTTACCAGACTCGCAAAGTCTTTTATGTTCATTTAATTGCGTAAAAAAGTTTATTCTGCGCAGGCTGGAGACGCAGTGTCTCGTTAACATCTGGCAAGAAGTGACAACTATTCTGTCGACTCTCCAAATTGTGCTCCTTAAAGGGAATGTCTCCTGATGACACCACCTGTTTACATTGAGTGAGCGTTTGTCTCTGAAAGTCTGACTCTAGATACATAGACAGATCAGCCAGACCAAGAGGTGCTGTTTGCAGAAGCTTTGAGGACCCTTTTTAAGGCTAGGTTCACACCAGCGCTAGAAATTTCCATCATTTTTGCTCCATAAGAGGAGTAGAACAACGAAAATACAGGAAGTTTGGGATTCGGAATATAACTGAACGGAGGCGAACACACCCTTTTCACTATAACAGGGTTTGGTTTCTATTTGAGGTGCTGCTTTTTACCGGACAAAAAAGGCCTGCATTTGGGACTTTGTTTGCCCTCTCTATTTGAAAGGATCTGCGACGGAAGGCAGACCAGAACATTGCCTGACCTTGTCCTACAACACCGGTTAGAGTAAAGTAGAGCAACACTCGCTGACACACTGAAACAGAAGTAGTGGTAGCATGCGAAAATTAACCCAGCCCCACCCCTAATTTAATAAATTCTAGTGGGTGGTTTCGCACATAGAATTGATGCAGTTTTTTTTTTAGCTAAAGCCTTAACTGGATTCAAAAGGAATTATAAATATAAAGAAAGGTTGTATACTTCTACTTCCTGCTGGATCCAGGTCAGATATAAGCTAAAAAAATTAATTGCGTCAGACAGAGCAGTGTCGACTTTACAAAAAAAAACTGCGAAACCGCCCCAGTGAGATCTGTAGAAAGAAGAATGGACCTCTTTACTGGTTCTGTAATCAAGGATTTATTGCACAGGAATGCCAATGATTGTGGCCTTATACCTGAAGAAGGACCCAGCCGGGTCCAAAGCGCGTAGTTTTAGTGAAATTATTTAAATCTAACTCCTTTAGGAACAAATCTTTGGCCACATCAGGTATGGCTTCTATTCTTCAATAACATAGATTGGATTACCTTAGTCCTAGAATTAGCCCGGCGGTAAGGTCATTCAGCTGCAGTGTAAGGGCCCATTCACGCGACCGTGTCCGTTTTTGCAGACCGAAAATTGCAGATCCGCAAAACGCGAATACAGGCCGTATAAGACATGTTCTATCTCTTTTGCGTGCTGTCCGCATCTTTTGTGGCCCCATTGAAATGAATGGGTCCGCAAAATTGCGGAACGGAGGCAGACAGAAAAATGCGGTCTTGTGAATGGGCCCTTAGGTGCGCAAAATGTACGTGAGATTTGCCGGATCTCATTCACTTAAGCTGGTGCAGCATTACACTGCATTTTTTCTGCAGGTAG
Organism: Bufo bufo; assembly: GCF_905171765.1. NCBI lineage: Eukaryota > Metazoa > Chordata > Amphibia > Anura > Bufonidae > Bufo > Bufo bufo. The sequence continues at coordinate 554,536,509 of NC_053391.1, forward strand.
TACGTTCGGGTAGCCTAAGGCTGGGTTCAGACCTGAGCGTATTTGATATGCGCGTTTTTGTCGCCTTAGGCTGGGTTCAGACCTGAGCGTTTTACAGCGCGTTCAAACGCGCTGTAAAACGCTCAACACATGAAAACCAATGCTTCCCTATGGCCCTGGTTCTCACTTGAGCGTTTTACAGCGCGTTTGAACGCGCAGAAAAACGCCCTACGCTCAAACAAGTTCTTGAGCTTCTTTGGGGCGTTTTGACGCGCGTTTGTGGCCATAGGACACTGCAGTCAATCACAAACGCGCGTCAAACGCGCGTTTACTATTGCAAAAAACGCGCATAAAAACGCGTGACAAAAACGTGCGTTAAACGCGCATATAAAATGCGCTCAGGTCTGAACCCAGCCTAAATGTTTTAAAGTGACCCTCCCTGTGAAGCGGTACGGATAGAACCACCCTGAACAGAAGTAGATCTGCACAGCACTTCCCCATTGTTTCTAGCAAATTTAAGATGAATTGTAGTTTCTTCTTCTTTTCAGCTGATGTAATATGTTACCCTCTGGACTGGAAGGGCTTCCTCCGTCTATATATGATGCTTCACATGGTCCGCTCCTCAATGTTCTGCAACAATTCTGCTTTTGCTGCAAATATTACGTTGACTTTGCACGTTTATTACATATTTTGCATTCTTGCCCTTGTGAAGCCTAATGCTGTGATACTCTCACGCCCCCCCCCCCCCCCCCCCACGCCTGCTTGAAAGATTGAGGTTCCCATTGAGATGTAATAAATGAACTTGGAATGAGCCCATTTTTCCCACAGAATATGCCCCTTGTTTTCAGTTCTGGACCTCGAGTAGTACAATGGCAGAAATTGTCTTTGGTAATGAATTGCGAGTTATTAAAATTTACGCCGGACAACGTGAAAGAGACTTTTATGAGTGTGGACTGTGGATAAAGGGCTCTCCTTATAAGCAGGAGAACATTATGGAGAAATATGGCGTGAAGACAAGAATGTGGCAGATGCCGTTTAGATGTAAATGTCTTTGCGTATTTAAATATATGAATATTAAATATTGTGATGGCTTCTTCAATAATGGTGGCTTTGTAGAGTCCGCGTGGAACCAGCGTCATTTTGCTTGACTTTTTGATGCAAGCAGATGTTTGACGTCACTCCTGCATTGTGCCTGTGGCCAGGGTGACACGTGCCGTGCAGTAGTGGTCCGCCAAGTTGAAGGCATGAAGCTGCCCACATTGGAATGGCTTACTACAGCCTCGGCCTCCGCTCTACCTTGAAGGTTCTTGAGATTTTTGGTGGAATTTATAATACAGCGCCAAGAAATTTTTTTAGTTTTTTTTTTAAAAAATCTTTGTCAAAAGTAAGCCACTGGCAGCGGGGGTGAAAAATAGTGGGATCTAAGGGTTTCTTGTAGCTGGAGACTCAAGTCATTAAGGACCATGTTGGATGTGATCATAGCAGTTACACACACCTGAAGAATTACCGTCCGCATCTGCTGGGGGTTGTAATCCAGCAGTGTCCTGTCTTGCATAGTTCACATTGGCGTTAGAAATTCTTTTGTACTGTTCCGTCTTAGGCGCGGAAAAAGGGCATTAAAGCAGGGAAACATCTGCTACATGATGGGCACCAACAGATCCTGACGGACCTCATTGACTATGTCCATCATTTTACTGGAAAAAATAATGCATGTTGCGCTTTTTCCTCGCATATATGACAGAAACTTTGATTCCTCCGATGCAGATGTGAACATAGCCTGATCAGGATGGTGGCTCGGTGGTTAGCATTGGTGCCTTGCAGCGCTGGGCTCCTAGGTTCATCCTGACCACGGACAAACATCTACATGAAGTTTGTATGTTCTACTCATGTTTGCAGCCCCCATAGAAATGAATGGGTCCATGTGGCTCGGACATGGAACGAAAATACATTTGTGTGCATGATGCCTAAAGAACGGCAGAATGTCGGTGCTATATAAGAGAGTAAAACCAATAATAAAAAAGGTGGTAGTATCTGGCTATAGCGTAAAAGGCAACATTTGCATGAATTGGTTAATGAGGCCCATGTTCTGATACAGCTCATTATACCTCATTTCCTTAGAAAAGGTCATCACCAACAACCTAACAGGCTCAGTAGACACCTCGGTGTTAATTTGCCTGTTCAGTAACCATTTCACCCAGTCTTGCATTTGCACACAATGTATTTAATACGTCTAATCCCAGATTAACCTACTGAATTCCTTATTGTTGTCTTGGTACCATGTCTAAGATTATCATCCCATTTAGCATGCCACTCTTAATGAATGTCTTTGTTTTAAAGAATTGAATCATTTGTTTGCATTCATACGGCCGCTGTATAAATGCTGTAAGGCCTCGTTCACACTGTTTGACGTCCGTGGAAAATTGGTCCATGTTTCATACATGAAGAATGCGCATGTTTGGTCTGTCTGTTTTTTGCCCTCCATCGTAATCCATATCCCGCATACACTGCTCAACTCATCTCCTACCAATGGTCCGTGAAAAACCACTGACAGAACACGGATGCCTCTCACATCAGTGGTTTTTCACAGACTCTGGCTACATGCACTCGACCGTATATTCGTATGCCATAGGACATGTTATATTTTTGGACAAGAATAGGACATGTTATATTTTTTTTTGCGGGTTCACGGAACGGAGATGCGGATAGCACACGGTTTGCTGTCTGCATTTTTTGAGGACCCATTGAATTGAATGGGTCTGCATCCTATCCACAAAAAAAACGGAACGGAAACAAAATACGTTCGTGCATGAGGCCTAAATGTGACAAAGTACAACACTGACTCAAGCAGAACTGACTTCAAATTTTGTTTGTGTCCAATCCATTTTTTTTTTTTTGCGAATAGGATGCAGACCCATTCGTTTCAATGGGTCTGCAAAAAATGCGGACAGCACACCGTGTGCTATCCGCACCCGTATGTCCGTCCCGTAGCCCCGCAAAAAAATATGTTACAATGGATCCGCAAAAATAAAACGGATGGCATATGGATATAATTTTTTTTTTTTTTGCGGACCGCAAAACACATACGGTCGTGTGCATGTATCCTTATCAAATATCTCATGTTACTTGATAAACTTGTCTTATCCGCAGACCTAAGGCCTCTTTCACACGAGCGTGGCAGATTGGCTCTGGGTGCGTTCAGTGAAACTCGCACCATTTTGCAAGCAAGTTCAGTCAGTTTTGTGATTCCGTTCAGTTTTTAATTTTTGTCCGCGTGGGTGCAATGCGTTTTGATGGTAAACTGAAGGTTTACAAACAACATCTCTTGGCAGCCATCAGTGAAAAACGCATCGCACCCGCACTTGCTTCCGGATGCAATACGTGTTTCACTGAAGCCCCATTCACTTCTATGGGGTGCGTGAAAAACGCAGAATATCGAACATGCTGAGATTCTCATGCAACGCAGAACTGATGCGTGAAAAAACCCCACTCATGTACACAGACCCATTAAAATGAATGGGTCAGGATTCAATGCGGGTGCTGTGCATTCACACCACGTATTGCACTTGTGCGGAAAACTCCCTCGGGGCCTAACACTTCTATCTAGAGAAGCCCCTCCAGTTTTCCTACTCCAGATTGCGACTTTTTGTAACTTTTTGAAAAAGTCTCAATGATAAATCTGGAGTGAAACTGATTAACATAGCTAACCACGCCCACTTTTCCCACCCACATTACAAAACTGGATTGAGAGGTGGAAAAAAGGCACAAAAGTTTGCGCACGCGAGTGCAAAAAGTTGCAAAAGCCCTATTCTTGCAACTTTTTGATACCAGAATTCTGGAGTGAAGGTATGATGAATCGGGGCCATAGCAGTGCACGTCTTGTGACTTTACCACTGACCATTGACTACTGATGTGTGAAGAAACTCTTCAAAATCAATAGGTAGGTGTGCTGTCCTTAGAAAATGCAGATGGCACACGTGAAAAATGGATGTGTGAACAAGGCCTAAGTCTGTCACAGCCACTTAACTCTGCACTTTACAGATCATAAACTTTTTGGATGAAATGATTCCTCCCAACATCTCCCACCTCACATGCACGCACTGTTTGACCAAGCGTTACCTCAATTCTCTCGTCCCCATTCAGTTTGCATTTGTCAGCAGCACATCCCCTGTGTACGCGGCGAACCGTCCTGCTGACACGCTAGCATTTGTACGGCCAAATAAAACGTGCAATCAGCCGACAAAAGAGCGCTTGCTTAATTGCCGGCTAATTGGCAGGATGTTTACATGGGACATTGATCAGGAACCAATGTTCATGGGACCATTCATTGTCCTGATCATCAGCACATGTAAAGGTGTCTTTAGACTCTGTGCTGTCAAACCCTGCGCTATTACAATTTTTCGTTTCGTCCAGAAGATAAGGCGCCCGTTTATTAATAGAAACAGTTTCCTTTCCTTTGTTCTCACTTTTTCCTATATTAATTTTTTGCTGAATGATTCCATGTATTGCATGCAGATGTATCACTCATGTGTCACCGTTCTTTGTCTTCATTTAGGGATCTCCAGTGGGTTGGAAGAATGTAAGCCAGGTATCGGAGCATCACAGGTAAGACATCTGTAATATAATATATAATATAATATTATATATGTCAGTGTGCTATTAAAGGGGTTTTCTGGGTCTCCCATATAGGTGACCTATTGTCAGAATGGGTCATCAATATCTGATTCATGGCGGTCTGATTCTTGGCACCCCCGCCGATCACCTGTTTGAGGAGGTGGGAGCGCTCCGGTCTCACAGTACAGCGCTGTACATTGAATAGCGGCTATGCTTGGTATTGTAGCTCAGGCCCGTTCATTTGAATTGCCATGTGACCAATGAAAGTGACATCACTGGTCTAGGAAGAGGATGCAGCGCTCACTGGAGTGCCGCCACCTTCATACAGCTGATCAGTGGGGGTTCCAGGCTTTGTACCCCCACCCATCAGATATTGATGACCTGTCCTACCATCAGTATAGAAGATTTGGACAACCCTTTTAAAAAACATTTCAGATTCCTCGTTTGCATTGCTTTCTCTATGTTGACTATTTATTACCAGATTCCTGGTTTTAGTTTCATATGGCATCTGCTTTCCATGTTCTGCTTATGAGTTTCTATTGTAGTTGGGAACCGTGGACTTTTCGTGCAATTATTATGGAGGAGCGTCGCTCACCATTGTCTTTTCTTTCTTTTCTATAATGTATATTAACTGCATTATCCATTTTTGTTTGGTCAGTGGACTGCTTTTTAGGTAGCATAGTATAGATGGAGTTTATGCACGACTAAGGAGACTCTTGAATAAAGGGCTCCTCAAGCATTAGTGGGTGTTGTGGCTTTCTATGTGAGCAGCCCACAGCCTCATTTAGAAAGAACAATGAGACTTATTGTGCAAGACGCGGCACATATGCTTTGTCCTGGTTAGTGGCAAACGACTGTGAACATGTATGGGGGAAGGAAGCCATTAAATATAAAAGAGCCTTTTTTTCTTTGTTCTTCCAGGAAAACAGTCACTTTAGAAAAAGAAGATTGTGAAACATTTGGATTTGAGATTCAGGTGAGTAAAGTGTGACGGCTAGTAGGGCGTCTCATCACCAGGAGCCTCATCCTCCTCATCACCCTACCTCGGAGTCATGTCCTTTTCATTTCCTAGGCTTTCTGGTCAGTTACAGTCAAACCTTAGTGATACTGTTGGATCCAATGATCATGGAATTATCCATATTCATTGAGATCTAGAGCGCCACTACAGGAGGAACTGAAAATTACACATTGCCTTTTCACATTACTGGGCAGTACAGGGCACCCTCCTGAAAGAGGCTTTTTTTTTTTTTTTTTACCATTCTTCACTCTGGCCAAGAAATGTGCCCCCCCCCCCCCCCCCTAAATCTCTAATAGGGTATAGGAAAATGGCTTTTCTAAACTGGACAACTCCTGACCCCCTTTTTCTATGGCTGTAAACATGCATGCTCAGCCTGGCGTGTATATTTATGGTAAAGTCATGTCACTCGTATGCCAGTCTAAGAATAAAGATTGTTGTGAATGGTAGTAAATGATTCAAAAAGGGGCACACCTCTTAATAAATGTGACACACTTTAGACTATTAGGAATAGATTTATGCCGAAACTTGCGCCATTTTCTGGCTTTAGTATTAATAAATCTGTTTAAAAGTTCTAGTCCATGTCCCCCACCAGCAAGCCTTGCTGACTATTTTGGAACACATGGTTTAAAAAGTGAAATTCAAAGTATGTTAGTTTTTTTAAAGGCTTAGTTTATGCAAAAAAAAAAAGTGACTTAAAGGGAACCTGTCACCTGGATTTTGGGTATAGAGCTGAGGCCATGGGCTGCTAGATGGCTGCAAGCACATCCACAATACCCAGTCCCCATAGCTCTGTGTGCTTTTATTGTGTAAAAAAAACCAATTTGATACATATGCAAATTAACCTGAGATGTGTCCTGTCCCTGACTCATCTCACGTACAGGACTCATCTCAGGGACAGGACTCAGGTTAATTTGCATATGTATCAAATTGGATTTTTTTTACACAAAAGCACACAGAGCTATGGGGACTGGGTATTGCGGATGTGCTAGCGGCCATCTAGCAGCCCATGTCCTCAGCTCTATACACAAAATCCCAGTGACAGGTTCCCTTTAAACCTGAAGGCCTGTGTGATTTGCGCAAGTTAAAGGGATATTCCGGTTGTCACAAGTTATTCACAGTGCACAGGATGGAGAATAAATATTAAACTGAATAGGAGCCCCCTTAACCCTTAGGGCCGAAGGTCGATCAACCACATTGCTGCTCCGTTTATCTCTATGGGAGTGCTGGAGACAGCCAAGTACAGCGCCCAGCTATTTCTAGGACAGGGATCAGCAACCTCCAGCACTCCAGCTGTTCTGAAACTACAACTACCAGAATCCTCCTTTCACTTCTTTGGGAGTTACAAGAACAGCCGAGTAAGTGCATGCTGGGAGTTGTAGTTTCACAGCAGCTGGAGTGCCGAAGGTTGCTGATCCCTGTTCTAGAACGTCACTAGAGATGGATGAAATTGCAGTTTTGGGGGGCTCCGAGGGGTGTGGAGTCCTTTCGTGATCAATGGGATTCCAGCAGTAGGACCTCCAGCCAATCTAATAGTTCTGGGAATAGAGGGTAACTTGTAATCGGAATACCCCTTTAGTTCTTTTCATTTCGTGAACAAGAGATGTCATCTCCCGGCGGTGTTGGATGGAACATGATAGGCCACCGCTTTTTTCTTTGATGCATTTCCTTTCCTAGAATATGCTTCAGTACGTCCCGAATCCCTTTTAATTAGACTGTATTAATACTGGACAAGTATGAACGGTTTAATAAAATGTACCCTGTGATTATGGATCCAGCAAGTGGTTAATTAATAATGGCTACATCCGTTCACTTAGCCGGGCTCCTGGATTATCATCTGTTAAGTAAACAGAAGCATCTGGCACTGTGTTCATCCAGCGCAGCCGCCTGTCATGGTTGCTAGGAAGTGTTCAGACCAAGTGTTTGCGCAGCGTCATTTTTTCCATATTTGTCTGACCATTTCCAGCTCTTCTCGAGGACTGCGGAGGTTTATTCTTGTGTTATCTCTCAATATCAAGCTAGACAGCATTTTCCAAAAAGTTTTCTTCCAATCTTTAGTGTCACTTTGGCATCATCGCCTCCTACCCAGTTATCCATCCTCTTCTTTAGCCTTGTCTCTAATGACATATGTGCCATTTTTCTCGTTCTCTAGACGTACGGATTACATCACAAGGACAGAAACGCAGTGGAAATGTTCACGTTTGTCTGTCGGGTACACGAAGGAAGTCCTGCCATGTTGTGTGGGTTGAAAGTTGGTACGTGTATTTTATTTTATTTTTTCAAGATAAGCCCCCCAGAGCAGGTTTTTTACATTTGGCTCGGTTCAAGTAAAATGCAAGCGTTGCATTTATCTAGAATTTCCTTGGGTTATCACCATCATCCTGCTGCCGTTAGAAGTAATGCGAGTGGTTTTGCTTAGGAAACCAAAGACGTGACTTCCTGTCTGAGCTGCTCTTTCCAGTTAATGATTCTTAGAGTAATTGCTTTGTGCTGCTTATTATCAAAGTGTAAGACAGTTGCTTATGTATATGTATTGTAGCTGTTATGACTGACAGTATAGGCAGGTCTGTATGCCTGAGAGGTAACTGGTAAGAAACGATCGACTGGTGGACTACGAGAGTGCAAAGGAAATGAGAAAAGGAAAATCCTATCCCCTAGAAGACAAATGTGACCTCTGGTCATTTATCTAATCAGGCGAGGTCCCTGCATAGTTTGTACTAGTATGTCTTAGTAAGACGTTTTAGGGCTGATTCAGGAAAGACAGGCCATGTGTTGGCCACATCTCCCGGTCCGACCGCTGCTCCCCTAACCCGAACTGACTGCATCATAGTGGTTTATAAAACAATCCATTCCTATCTGATTGCGGGTCTGTTGTACTGTACTCACATCATCCATGGGAGTTCAGTACTATAGAGCCACGATCAGATAGGAACGGACATATCCTAAGTCGCTATGATGCAGGCAGTTTGGGGTCAGGGGAGCTACGGTGGGTCCTGGAGATGCAACAACACACGGCCTGAGCGTGATCATGTGACTCGCCCTCTATTTATTGCGTGAGGTCAGACTGAATGTTGCTCAGCAATGCACTTTGTCAATTTTCTGTCAAACACTCTAAGGTGTCACAGAATTTCAAACATTTTAACTACTGTGTATCTAATATTTTCCCCACAAAACCTATGAGAATTTCGGACTCATTTGTGGTAAAAAAAAATTATAACGGACACGAGTGACTGATAATAAAATGCACAACTTTTACTTTCGAGGCGTTACCGAAATGAAGCTGTGGTGGTTTGACTATACATGGTGAAATTCCATTTTATCTAGGCTTTGCCACATCAATATGTCCCCTGTGAATGTACCTTTTTGTGAAATGATAGTAGGCCTTAGACTTAAAGGGAATCTGTCCGCACTGTTAAACATGAATTTGGGACGGAGATAAAACCGCAGCATGTTGCGGTATTATCTCCGTCCTGGAAAGTCAAAAAGACTGAACTGAAGACATCCTGAACGGATTTCTCTCCATTCAGAATGCATGGGGATAAAACTGATCCGTTCTTTTCCGGTATTGAGCCCCTAGGACGGAGCTCTATATGCCGGAAAAGAAAAACGCTAGTGTGAAAGTACCCTCAGGTGTATATTTGGTGATATGGACAGAAACCCACAAGATCTGAGATCTGTGCAGAAAGTACATAAATAGTATAAAGACAATACAAACTATCCACGATCCTGGTGAATGACTGTATAATGTATATGAACCCTGACAGCATTGTTTACTAGTGTTTCCTTCCCTCAACTCTGGTTACTTTCTTAAATCTGGTTCATTTCTTGTATTTTAAGAAAATCTGCCGTCCATGTCCAATGTTTGTTTGGCTAATGATTCTGTGACTTTGAACAGCAGTGTGTTAATGTGAAACTCATGTTCGCTGGGATGTTTTTGTTCAAGTCCCTGTTGCTTTTTTACATTATACAGCATGTTCAGTGCAGGAAATGAGTCAGTGAAGCCGAGGACTTGGACAGGAGCCTCCGATTGTGTCCACAGGACGGAGAGAGCATGAACCTCTTCTGTTCCTGCTCTAATCAGAGCTGCCAAATGTTTTAGAAATTCGGGGAAATCCTTGCATTTCAGGCCATATGACCACAGCCTAGAGTTTAGGTTATAGTTGCTGTAATTCTCTAATATAACTGCATTGCGGTCTCCTAGTAGATATAGTCTCCTTTTTACCACTAGGACCTCGTTCTCTACAGTACATTTCCCCTCACTTGAGTCAGTGCCTCCTAGCTAGCGTCCATACATAAACCTTGTTCTCCTGCGTTTTAAGGCCTCATGCACACAACGTATCCATTTTGCAGTCCAAAAATCGGCAGTGTGCGTTCCATATTTAACCGTTCTGCGCATCCCGTCTTATGTTAAAAATGCTTATTCTTGTACAAGAATAGGACATGTTTTATGCATTTTGCTGGACCATGGAACGGACATATGGATGGGGACACCACACAGTGTGGCCCCATGGAAATGAATGGGTCCACCTCCGATCCGCAAAAAATGCAGATTGGCTGCGGACTAAAAATATGTCCATGTGCTTGAGGCCTTATAGCTAGCGTACATTACTGATCTACCCAGTGATTTTTCTATTAGAGTATTAGGACATATGACAAGGTTGCATGCGCTAACAAAATGCATGCTGCTTATTTAGTTCTGCGACTGACCTCCGTGTACTTTGGCCTCCATGTAAATTGCTTATGTCTTATTTTTTTTTAGGTGATATAATTGCTGGTGTAAATGGCCTCAACATGGAAGGAGTCAGGCACAAAGACATTGTAGAACTGATTAAAGCGTCTGGGAATAAAATCAGGTAGGATTATTATGACATTTTTTCCAGTTACAGAACAATGTGCTATTTTACATCTAGTCCAAAGCACTGGGGAACGTGGCCAGTTGTTGCTTCCCACAAATGTATTTTCAATCTTCCTGTACATCGCTGGGGTACTTCTAGCCTTTTGCTGCCAGTGGTGGAAGGTAAAATGATATCACCGTCCCTCGTTTTGCCGCCAAATTGGTGAGAGGGACGGCTACATGTGACAAGCACAGCTTGATGCCATAGCTGTTTTTCAAGTCTTTAGCAGAGTGGTCATACCTTAAATATGCTGGTTCCTCAGTGCAAGTATTGGCTCCTGTAGTAATGCCCATAATGGCGGACCCGCAACAGTCACCATAGAATTATAACTAAGGCTACTTTCACACTAGCGTTTACGTTTTCCGGTATTGAGATCCGGCAGAGGATCTCAATACCAGAGAGAAACACTTCCGTTTTGTTCCCATTCATTGTCAATAAGGACAAAACTGAACAGAACGGAATGTTCCAAAATGCCTTTCGTTCCTTTTGGTTGCGTTCCTATACCGGAGAGCAAACCGCAACAAGCTTGTGTCCGAGAAAACTGATCCAGCACCATTGACTTAAGTTGTGGGTCATACTGGATCCGTTTTCTCGGACACAATAGAAAACTGATCCGTCCCCCATTGACATACAATGGTTTTAATGCTGCATCCATCATTGCCATTTTAAAGATAATACAATCAGATCCGTTCGTAACAGATGCAGACTGTTGTATTACCAGAAACTGAAGCGCTTTTTCTGATCCTTGTCGGATCAGGCAAAAAGGCAAGTGTGAAAGTAGCCTGATCCGTTTCTGGGCAGCCACTCTCCGTTCCTCTTCTTTATGACATTTGGGAGTTCTAGCTGTGAGCCTAATTATTCAATCAGTGGGTAGCTGAGCGCCTTGACATGACTGCTGATTTACGGAGCGGAGTCTATTACTGATATATTGGATTCATTTATCTTACCTCTGAAATAGAATAAACAGTGTTTGTGCGAGGCTTCAGGATTTCACTGGTGCAGTCTCCTTGTAAGTTGTACATTTTATGTGGCTGTGGATTCATTCTCTTGTGTTGTCTAACAGGCTGGAGACGGTCTATGGTTCCGCCATCCGAAAAGCTGAACTGGAGGCCAGACTACAGTATTTAAAGGTCAGTGATGGTCAGTAACTCCCCGGGGGATCTCCTATATGTTGCTGTCTCCCTTGTGGCTGTGCTGATGCAGTGCCTCAAAATAAGATGAGCTATGTCTGGTCCATTGGGCTGTATGGCTGAGCATAAACTGATACAATATAATAACATTGTTAAACACGTTGTCCCTCGACAAATATTCAAAATTTTTCCCACCAGCACCTGGATCTGAATACTTTTGTACTTAAAAATTTGGAATAGATACTGAGTTATTCAATGAAATTTATATCTGTAGCACCACATACTTTTTTCCCTTAAAGGTGTTTTCCAAGACTTTGTACTGCTGACCTATCCTTAGGATAGGTCATCATTATCTGATCGGTGGGGGTCCAACACCAAGCACAGCGCCGTACATTGTATAGTGGCTGTTCTTGGTATCACGCTTGGCCCCATTCATTTTATGGCCAAAGAAAAGCTGAGAGAAGGCTGTTGCGCTCACAGGAGCCGCCGGTGCCTTCTCAAACATCTGATCGGAGAGGGTTCCGGGTGTTCGATCCTCACTGATCAGATACTGATAACCTATCTAGAGGATAGGTCATCAGTATACAAATCTCGGGAAAACCCTTTTAAATTCTCTGTCCAGCTCGCTGACACGTATGCATAGTAGGGATCGACCGATATTGATTTTTTAGGGCCGATACCGATAATTTGTCAACTTTCAGGCCGATAGCCGATAATTTATACCGATATTCTGGGTATTTTTTTTATTTTTGAAGCAAAAAAAAATTTCCTACACAAATCTGCTGAAAATTAATGTTTATTGTGAACGTGTATTATTATTTTATTTTTTTTGTAAATCTTTTTCATTTATACTTAATATTTTTGTGTTGTTTTTTTTTACTAACTTTTAGCCCCCTTAGGGACTAGAGCCCTTGTCCTATTCACCCTGATAGATCTCTATCAGGGTGAATAGGAGCTCACACTGTCCCTGCTGCTCTGTACTCTGTGCACACAGCAGCAGGGAGCTGAACATGGCAGCCAGGGCTTCAATAGCGTCCTGGCTGCCATGGTAACCGATCGGAGCCCCAGGCTTACACTGCTGGGGCTCCGATCGGAGGAGCAGGGGAGAGGGGATCCTGTGGCCACTGCCACCAATGATTAATACTGGGGGGGGGGGGGGGGCGCCACCAATGTTTTTACTATTGGGATGGGGGTGGGGGCCGCACTGCGCCACCAATGATTAATACTAGGGGGCTTGAGGGGGGGGGGGGCGCACTGCGCCACCAATGAAGATACCTCTCTTTCACATACAGGAGGCGGGAGCTGGCTGCAGAGTCACATAGCCTGCTCCCGACCTCTATGAGCGGTAGCTGCGATCAGCGGCACCTAAGGGGTTAACTACCGCGGACCGCAGCTACCGTTCATAGAGGTCGGGAGCCGGCTATGTGACTCTGCAGCCAGCTCCCGCCTCCTGTATATGAATTAATGAAAGACTCATCTTCATTGGTGGCGCAGCGGCCACAGCCCCTCCCCTCCTCTTGTCTCCTCTCCTGCCATTGGCAGACACTGCTTCCTTCTCCCCTGTGCTGCGGAGGGAACAGTTCCCAATACGTTATCGGAATATCGGCAAAATAGATGCCGATACCGATAACGTTCAAAATCCTCAATATCGGCCGATAATATCGGTAAAACCGATAATCAGTCGATCCCTAATGCATAGTTTCATCCTTCAGCTGCAGCAGAAAGGACACGATCCCTGAGCTGCCCGCTAGAAAGAAATCTATCAGAGCAATCAAGCGGGAGATCACCAGATCCATGTGAGGGTCAGCGCTGGTTCTAAGTTTGTTAGAAAGAGATTGTAATGTACTATATCAGATTTTCATTTTTTACATTACTCATGGGTTAACCCCTTTAATTTATTATATAACCCAATAAGAAAACACTCCTCAGGTTCCAAAGTCGACCTGGCAGCTCACTGCTGTCTACTTTGTGCTATTTTCTCCCATTGCTCTGAACTTACTGGTTTCTTTCTCGTTCTCACAGCAAACATTATATGAGAAATGGGAAGAATATCGCTCGCTAATGGTGCAGGAGCAGAGGCTGTTACATGGTAAGTGACATGGTTACAATCTAAAGCTTACACTAGAGTTCTTCCTGCTGAACAGACCCTTCTGTCGAGGCTTCTATCCAGATCGGTCTTAATGGAGGACTGAATTGTGCGATTATAATTTCAGTCCGCTACGAATTCACTTCATTGGTCGGCAAATTGAATTAGTTAGAATTGGTTGCTACTCCAACATTTTTTCATATGGTGTAATGTAGGGGTCCGCTACTGCTGGCACTCCCAGCTGTGGCGAAACTACGACTCCCGGCATGCTCCTTTCACTTCTATGGGAGTTCCGAGAACAGCCAAGCAAGTCTGCATGCTGGGAATCGTAGTTTTACCACAAATGGTTGTTGATCCTGGTGTAACTGCACGGCTTTCCTTTTTCTTTTCTCTCTATATTGTCAGCTGTTTTTATTTTTTTTTATAAATCTGCTGCAGTACTTCTTGTACAACACCAGTACGCGCACACACTACCTGACCTGTGCAGAAGAGCGGTTTATTGCCAGGTCAAAGGTTACACATGGGGTCAGGAGGATTGTTTGTCTTTTACTGGATTAGTTATTAAGTGGATGGAATTTCCTAGATCCCATCATAAGGAGTGGAAAAATGTTTGGAGACGGCAGTTTTTTATGGTTTCCAAACAGAGGACACATGTTTGCATACGTTGCTGCCATGTCTTGATGTGTTTTTGGACTAAGTTGAACCAGGTTCTAATAGTTAAAAAAATATAAAAAATAAAAGTTTTGGTTAACTATGCTCTAGGTCAGTGATGGTGAACCTTTTAGAGACTGATTGCCCAAACTGCAACCCAAAACCCACTTATTTATCGCAAAGCGCCAACGTGGCAGTTTACCCCGAATACTTCAGTCCAGTATAGTATATCTTCCATGTATTTTATCATTTAGCTATAACAGCCTGCCTACATTCAGTGCGCTGCCTGTGCTGTTCATAGCGCACCCTGTGCTGATGAATGGCAGGAAAAGTCTAAGGCATACTGGTACACCATAGACTTTTTCTAGGGTGCGGGTGCCATAGGTTCGCCACCACTGCCCTAGGTTGTCATAATGGGCTTATTTATGCCACCAAAGGAGACAAGGCCAATACTTGTTTCAGTTGAGGTTAACGTTGAGACATGTGGTGCTCAGGCAAGTCAACTTTGCCATGACGTGATTCAGTTCTCTTTTTCTCATGCAATCATTTTCTGTCTTCCAGGCATCGTTGTAAAGGACCCCAGTGTTTATGACACCTTGGAATCCGTCAGGTCATACATTTACGGGACAGTTCCACCATGTACCAAAGATCCACTCCCCAGTACCCTGGCCACTGGAAGTATATGCAGCAGCGCAAGCTGCCTGAGCACAGCCGAGGATACCGAGGAAGCGGTCTATCAGACCTGCTACTTCAGCTCCGACTCTACAGATGATATTCACACCGTTCTCAACAAAAGCACAATCAAGCCTTTCAAGACTCCACTAACTCGCAGCTCGAGTGTGAAGTGTACAAGTCCTGCTACGAACTGGGAGAAGCCCAAGGAGCAGAATACCTTTGTGTCTTTACCCAGGAAAAAACACAAAAGTTTTCGGAAAAGACTTCTGAAGTTTATCCCTGGACTAAACAGATCTTTAGAAGAGGAGGCCAGTCCTCTTTAGCCCCCACCCCCCTTATATAAAAAGTTAAGTTATTTATTTATTGTTCTGGAGAAGAGTGAAAATCTTTGTATTTGTTTTGTTAGACTTTATTGTTAAACTTTATACTATTTTTTGTTTTTCATTAAAATGTTTGCAAAGGTGGCGGGTGCCAAACGCCAGGTTTTTCTATGACGCGTTCAAGTGAATTCTGTTCTTCAAAGGTCTACGGAGGAGTCCCCGAGCCAGCGGGACGCTGCTGCACAGTGAACGGTTTTGTTCTGGTTCAAAGCACTATAGAGTCCTGCTTCCTGTATAGTGCGAGAGCCTAGACACTGCAGCACCTCTCCTTAAATGCCAGGGGAACCTGCCGCACACGAAATCTAGTAACTAAAGCTCTGTCAGGGTCTATGTATGCAACACACTCCCCATTGTGTGGCGGTATGGGCCACGGCTAACTTGTGGATACATTAAATGGTTAATTTCCTGGATTTATAGTTAACTCTTGGCACACAAGGCTCTCATTGAACTTACTGATGTAGTCGTTTTTCTTTTGATGGTGATGAATGTGACTGACGGATTTTTATGTACAGGCTTATTCAGTTGGAATTGGGCAGATGTAATAATCGGGGAGAGATCTCCTTCTCTTGCTATATGTCCTCTCTGACTGTCCAGTATACACTTGTAGTTCTCGTGCCGCCTCAATGTATCTCCTTCGTAGCGGTGTTGCTTCCTGAAACCTTAGTGTGAGATAAAGATTAGGTCCATATGAAGCTGCCTCTAAATGGGTTATCTAGGATTAGAAAAACATGGCGGGTTTATTTTGAAAACAGCACCACACCTGTCAACAGGTAGTTTGCGGTATTGCAGCTTAGTCCCATTAACTCCGATGGAGCCAAACTGCAATACAAGATATAAAATATGGATAGGTGTGGCACTTTATTTTTTATTTTTTTTATTTTTCAAAAAAAAAAAACCTTTTAATTTCTTTGGGTGGATGTTATCTATACTTTCCCACATAAATGGTGGAGTAGTGGGCACAAAGAACTACTAATTGGCACCCATCACTACCCAAGTGGCACCTTTAAAAAGATGGGTGTCTTTTCCTACATTTACCAAAACCAAGAGTGGCTGCCCTGAGCCTTTATAAGGAACAGGAAAACTCACATTTTTAATGGGGCCGTTTGGCACTTTATGGGCTGTTTAGTTAATGTAGTTGTGCCCACATTGTACAGATGCTTCATTTATAGGGAAGCTGTACTAGTCTGGGTCTTTAAAGTAGGACTGTCCCCTCTCCTGACATGTCTATTAGTATCTGCCTTCTTTCCCCTTGTAGTAATAATTCTGGAGCATCTATACTCTGTTGTGCCATTCCTCTATTATTGCTGTTACAGGGGGTTGTCCCTGCACACTGGCAGTACTGATTGGATAGTGTCAGAATGTGCAGGAAAACACCCCAAATAGTACATTCCCATTGGGAGTTCATTAATAAACTGCCAGCAGGAGTAATAGAGGGATGACCCAACATTGTCATAAGATTAGATGTTCCAGAATGGTCATTTTAATGTGGAATACAATTATTTACTGAAACGGACATGTCAGGAGTGGTGACTGGTCCACTCTGTAAGGTCCTCACAATGCAACACAATTCAGAATTGTGTATCCACATCCAAAACGTCTCGGCTGATATGACAGTGGTGTGCAAACTGTGGTCTCCAGAGGTCAGAATTTCCTTGGGTATTTTAAGTATTCCTGTAGTATTTGCGCTACTTATAACTTATAGTTAGGGACCTGCCTAATGACCAGTCCTACTGTATCCACTAGGACAATAACCCCTCACATTGTGTCAGAGTAGTCGGCAGATATGGCTGCGCCTGCTCTCTTCATTAACATAAAACGGGGACTGTTAAGGGTTAACGGACGTAGATCAGGGAGCCAACTGCCTGATCATCCCACGGAAGCACTTGAAGGGTTAACCTTTAAAGTGGTGATGGCTATCTACCGGTTACTGTCAGGATTTACCAGGGGTGCATGTTTATTAGACGACCTGCCTGTTAAGTTTCTAGGTGTTGTAAATCCGCAGCTTATTGGAGTCAGTCTCCAAATGTCTTCCAGGAAAGCGATCGGCGCTCTGTCCTGAGATGACCCCTGTGCTTCTTTTGGCGTTAGCAGCGCACGGTTCACATGAGCTGTATGAAGCAGGCGCTCAGTGCCACATCTTCAAATCATAAGCAGCTCGGCCGTCTTCTTGTAGTTCATAAAGGTAACCTTTTCCTTCATACAACACTCGCGCTGTTTTATAGCACGCACTCCATATGCTACTGCTGTGTTATGGACGTTAACGGGGCGCTCCTAAATGCCTGCCTGCCTGTGTGGGAGGAATGCTGGAGAATTGTTCCCATGTGTGGCTATTACAAATCTCCTTTGACACAGTACAATATGCCAGTCAGAAGCACCCTGGCAGAACGAGCACCATGTGCTGGACAAATGTTACTGTCATTGAGGCCTCACAGCAGCTCCAACCACAAGTCCACATTCCAGCATCCCAGGGAAGGCACCACAGCTGTGACGGGCTGTATGCAGGACCTTGGAGCGCAGTCGATGACATCTCTCCAGAAAATCTGCAGGGTAAGGGCTTGTTCACACGACCGTGCCGTGTTTTGTGGTCTGCAAATTGCGCATCCTCAAAACACGGATGCCGCCCGTGTGCCTACAGCAATTTGCAGAACGGAACAGACGGCCCTTTATAGAAATGCCTATTCTTGTCCGCAAAACGGACAAGAATAGGACACGATTTATAATTTTTTGGGAGCAACGGATGCGGACAGCACACGGAGCGCTAGCCACATCTTTTGCGGCCCCCATTGAAGTGAATGGGCTTGGGTGCGGAACCAAACCACGGTTGTGTGAATGAGCCCTAATACAGCACCAGCTTAGTAGATAAGATCTTCCAAATCTCAGGACTTTGAAATCTGCAGCATGTCAATGCTTGTGCAGGCTTCACCCTTTGCTATGCAAAGCATGAGATCAGGGGGAAATCTGCATCCAAATCCACCAAAGTCTGCAAGTAACACATGCAGGATTTGGTGCAAAAATCGGAAATTACTGCAGTTTGTATTACTTTAATATGGCTGTGTACGGGAACTGTCTATTTACTGCCAGGAAGAAGCAGGGAATAATTTCCCAAAGATTCTGGAAGGGATCTGACCATGTCCATTGGATACACGGCTCCTGTACAGAGCCATACTACAATTGTCAGAATTGGACCTAATTAGTGTTGAGCGAACTTGTGTTTTCAAGTTCGGCGTACAGGTTCGGGTTATCTAAGTATCTCATTATGGATTCCGCTACCACGGACCATAACAGATTTCTATGACATCATGCACCACGGAAGCCTATTAGAGGATCCGTCATAATAGAAGTGTATGCTGGCCATAGACTTCTATTATGACGGAATGCAATATGGAAAGCCTTTTATAGGCTTCTGTGGTGCATGCCGTCATAGAATTCCGTTATGGTCCGTGGTAGCGGAATCCATAACTGGATTCTTGGATAACCTGAACCTGTACGCCGAACTTGAAAACACAAGTTCGCGCAACACTAGACCCTAATGCCTAAGATGGGTCATTCCTCGAAAATTCCATGGCCATTTCAGATTACATTTTTTGTCCTACAACTTTTGCGGTTGTTTTGAACATGGTGAGCATTTCCAATTGCCATCTACATTCTGTGAATTATGTGCAGATAGGATTTTCTAATCTGCAGCGTACAGACTACCTTGCGTATTGTTTGCAAATAAGATTTTGTTTTCACGTTGCGTCTTTATCGTTGGCATATGTGCAAAGAAAGCTCCTGTCACATCTACAGATGGCGAAAGAGTGCTGTTTTTTTCTTTTTTTCTTAGCTGCCTGGACTAGCACAACAGATTGCGAGCTGCCCAGTAAAAATTCTTATGGTAGTGTTTTTTTTTTCTTTTTTTTTAACATGGGCACCAAGAAGCTTTCCCACCATATACAGTAAACTGATGTGTGAATGTACCCTTAGGGCTCATGCGCACAAACGTATTTTCTTTCCGTGTTCCATTTTTTTGCGGACCATATTTATTGTAATGGGTCCGCCCCAAAAAAAAAACGAAGTTACATTTCTTTTCCGTATTTCCACATGTCCATTCCGCAAAACAGAACATGTCCTATTGTCCCCATAACCGACAAGGATAGGACTGTTCTGTTAGGGGCCAGCTGTTCTGTTCTGCAAAATACGGAATTCACACAGAAGACATCTATTTTTTGCGGACCCCAAAATACATACGGTCGTGTTCATGAGCCCTAATGGTGATCAAAGTTCATTCAGTAAAACTGCAAGCGTTAAGATATAGACGCTACAACAGTTTTGTAAGCCAAAGCCAGGAATTCATCATAAAATGAAAGTATTAAGGACAGATACAGGGTTTTTTTTTGGCTTCCAAAATTGCATTAAGAAACCTGACCCAGTGGCCGTACTCTTAGCGGTATGTTCATACAGAGGATTTTGTCTGCAACAAAATCCGCCACGTATTCCACGGCAGAAGCCACTGCGCTGTACTGAGGATTCTGCCATGGGTCTCATGTGGACCTGCTCTAGGTTTAGCTCCACTGAGTGGAGCTCAACTGCAAACAGGCTCCCCCTCTGCAGCTTTGCGAGGGATCCGTACAGTAATGGACCTATGCGTTCTTGGTGCGGTCTTGAAAACAGCATGGTAAAAATCCAGTGCCGTATGAACTGCGGCGCAGCCTCCCATTAAAAAAACCTCCGTCTGAACACACCCTTAGGAGCTCTGTTAATTTATTGCGGTTTACGTTTCTGGAGAATCCCTTTAACACAAGGAAATGGCTATAATCAGGTCCGTGCCCTTCTCTTCTGAAGTTCTGTTGAAACTGGGTCCTCCTCAGTACAGTAACTTAACGGCTATATTTATCTCATTTTATTAATCTCGGATATTATGTACGCCAGAAATTTTTGTGAGCCCCCTCCCTTGCATTTCTACATAGTTGTCCATGACTGTATGTTGTCATAGGAGTGGTCAGCCATGGAAACGTCTTTTGGAATCTTGTCTGAATTTCAGAAGACCTGCTTGCTTAATTCCATCCAGCACATGCAGTGAAGGCAGAAATGCTGTGCACTTGATGGGACAGCTGGGCCCAATTCTTTCACATTGCTTTTGTTGACGAACCCTTGCACTTAAAAACAGCCTAAAAAATCGCTACTTCTCCATGATTTTTGGTTTAGATTCATGATCTACAAGCCACTCCTAGGATATTGGGCAGTATGCTAATACTTAGCAGCGTCTTTGAAGTCTTTCCTTTGTACACCTATTGATTATCCTTACAGCTTGGTTCTGATACAGTATGTTCTTCATTGGGATCTGCTCTGGTTGGATTGTCACAGGACCATCAGTATGTTCTCTATCTGCTGCCTTTATTTCTTTACATTATTTTTCACTCCATCATGGGTAGAAATTGTTAAGACATGAAAGAAACCTTGTCCAGACCCACAGAATATCTCTGAATAAAGTGCTTGAGGCATCTTGAGACTTGTTCCAAATGACTAAGACCTCCAGCCCCCATGAGAAGGCAGAGGAAGCTGCTTTAAAGCCCAACACATGGTCACACGTATTGGAGTAATTGACGCATGTGGAACATTTCTATAAATCGGGGAAGCTGCTTGTAGCAGTGGTTAATCGTGTATGCAATGTATATTACAGAAATGATTCATTTGGCATATTATGATTATAGGATAAACTGTACTTTGTAACACTTGTTTTTTGAATCTGTGTATTTTACATCATGTCATTCAGGAGTCCACTAGTGCATATGGTAAGCCATCAGCCTCATGACTTTCAATGTTCTGGTTCTAGATATATAGGAACCGCATGATATTTGTAATTTGAGTATTTAACCAAGTGGTTGACCAGAACCATCAATGGTTCTATACATTGGCTGATTCTGTCATCTAATGTTAACCAAGTTTGCCTTATACTATAGCCCCTCCAGTGGTTTTCATTCCATGTCCTCAATGGGCGTGCAAGTCCACTTTAATGCTGACAAAGTTTGATTGACCACTTGTGCCTACAATATACTGCTGAGGACAGGCCTCATTCAGATGTTTGTAATATTGGGCGTATTTAAGCATCTGAATTAGTCTTAAATCCTGGCCCAGCCAACATGGGATGCTGTAAGTTTGGATCATTAGACCCACAGTCTAAAATAAAATGTGCCCACATTGTGGTCATAGGAATGAGACCTTTAAAAGGGTTCTTCACTGATGAACTTATCTGTGTCACCTGGTGAACTGCATAGTCAGTGCTAGTGATGTGCAGGTATGGACATATAGCATGGACCCCATGGCTTACTTGTATCACACATCTTTTTGTGGCAGTTTTTTGAGTCAAAGCCAGAAGTATATCCAGCAGAAAGAGGTAGAAGTCCTTTATAGTTCACATTCCCTTCCGAACCCAATTCTGGCTTTGGCTCAGAAAACCTGTCGGTGATACCACCCTTAGGGTGGTTTTAGACACCACATACTGTGGAGCTGCGTTACTCTCCTTTTCACACTGCTGTTATCCTGTCAGGGTTTAGTTATTTGTAAGGCTCCTTATACATCATGTAAGGAAGATCTGTTTACCACTATGTTCTTACAGTAGATCAGAAGGAGGGGCAGATCTCGGCACTAGGTAGAGGAAGCAGACAATATTGGGCCTCATGCACACAACCACATTTTTCTTCCATGTGATAACTGCAATTTTTGCGAATAACACCCTAACCCATTCATTTCTATGTGGACTTGCACACATCCGTATTTTCGGATCTATGTGACTTTTCTGTAAATTATAGGACATATCCTATTCTGGTCCGTATAGCGGATGAGAATAGCCATGTCGATGGATATCAGTTAGAAAAAGATACAAAATGCACAGGGAAGGCATCTGTGGTTTGAGGCCTTAGGGAAAGTTTTCCCGCATTCTTGTGCTCTGCTTAGATCCTTCTTTTGGTCTAAGAACAACAGATCTCCTGTATGTCATGTAACAGCCACATAGGTCATCTTCGTACGTGACTTCATACAATAGCATTCATCCTCTGTAGGTGCCATGCAATACTACCTCATGGTTATCCCCCAATAACGGGATCCTTTTCAGATAATAAGCCAAAGCGCATGGAGAGGTATACATATGCAACTGATACAAGGGTGCTCATGTTGTAATATTGGATTTGTCTATGTGAATTTGATCTTGATTGCCTTGTTTACATTTTGAATAGAAATGTTTTTTATTGATTTCACCCCATTTTTTTTTTTTTCTACTCTACTGGAATGTAACACGTTTGTTATCACCTGCATATTTTCTAACTTTTGATTCATTGCACCTTTAAACCATGACTATTGCTTTTTTTATGCTTACGTGCCCTTTTATACTGCCTCACCTGTGATAATACAAGATTGCTATTTTAATCTATTTGTCAATGCCGAGTCTTATTTCAACGTCGTCGTTGTCATGTCATGGGTTAGACTTTGCACTTCCTATTCAGTTTCATTACCATAAAACAACAATGAACTGTTTTAATAGACTCAGTCTCTGAGTTTCACCTTATCATGTGACTTCTGAACTGAAAAAATTATTCACAATACTGTGGTTTTAGATTTATCGATTTATTCAGAATTTGATGATTAGACAGTGTTCAGATTATTTACCATATTCCAGAGCTGAAAACCACACAGTGGGCTGAGCCTTCTGTCCACTGTATAGTTTCCAGAGCCAGTGGTTGTTCGAAACAGATGATTGGTATGGGGTGCCAGATGTGAAACCACCCAACCAGCCTGATTTTCATGACCTATATTGGTCATCAATATCTAAATCCTGGAAAACTCCTTTGGTGACATACAGCATTTTTTTTTGAGAAGATGTGAATTATTGTCAATAAAGCGGTTTACCCCTTGGGACCTTTTCTGCAAAATCGATCCTGCCCCCAGTGTGGCCGGACCAGTGGTGGAAGTCACACATACAGTTGTGTTCAAAATAATAGCAGTCAGACATCACTAACCTGATCAATCACTGTTTTTGGTAGAAATTATATTTCTACATGGCAAATAATTTACTAGCAGGTGTAGTAGAGTAATATAAATCCAACTGTCGTGACATGCATGCTGCTGATTCTGTGTAATTCAATCACTTATTGGAAGGGGGCATGTTCAAAATAATAGCAATGTGGAGTGAGGTCATTCATTCTTTGAAAAACAGGTGGCAATTATTGCCCTTATTTAAGGAAGGAAGGCAGCAAATGTTGTACATGCTGGTTACAGTGCATTTCTCTCTGAAATTCTGAGGAAAATGGGTTGTTCCAGACATTGTTCAGAAGAACAGCGTACCTTGATTACAAAGTTGATTGGAGAGGGGAAAACATATAAAGAAGTGCAGAAAATGATAGGCTGCTCAGCTAAAATGATCGCAAATGCTTTAAAATGGCAACCAAAATCTGAAAGACGTGGAAGAAAGCGAAAAACTACCATTCGAATGAATAGAAGAACAGCCAAAATGGCAAGGACTCAGCCAACAATCAGCTCCAGGAAGATCAAAGAAGGTCTGAAGTTACCTGTGAGTACTGTTACAATTAGAAGAGGCCTATGTGAAGCCAAGCTATCTGCAAGAAGCCCCCACAAAGTCCCATTGTTGAAAAAAACACATGTGCTGAAGAGGTTACAATTTGTCAAAGAGCACATTGACTGGCCTAAAGATATATGGCGCAACATTTTGTGGACTGATGAAAGTAAGATTGTTCTTTTTGGGTCTAGTGGCCGGAGACAGTTTGTCAGATGACCCCCAAACACTGATTTCAAGCCACAGTGCACTGTGAAGACAGTGAAGCATGGTGGCACAAGCATCATGATATGGGGATGTTTCTCATACTAAGGTGTTGGGCCTATTTATCGCATATCAGGGATCATGGATCAGTTTGAATACATCAGAATACTTGGAGGTCATGCTGCCTTATGCTGAAGAGGAAATGCCCTTGAAATGGGTGTTCCAACAAGACAACGACCCCAAACACACCAGTAAACGTGCAACATCTTGGTTCCAGACCAAGAAGATTGATGTTATGTAGTAGCCAGCCCAATCCCTGGATCTTAATCCAATAGAAAACTTGTAGGGTGACATCAAAAATGCAGTTTCTGAGGCAAAACCAAGAAATAGAGAAGAACTGTGGAATGTAGTCCAATCATCCTGGCCTGGAATACCTGTTCACAGGTGCCAGAAGTTGGTTGATTCCATGCAACACAGATGTACAGCAGTTCTCAGAAACAGTGGTTATACAACTAAATATTAGTTAAGTGCTTCAAAGGAAAGCAAAATCTTCAAACATTTTTCAGTTTATATAGTGAATGTTTGAGTTTGTAAAGAAGAATACAAACACTGCTTTTTTTTTTTTTTAACAGTCTAATATTCACAACACAAATTTGATATAATTTTTCTTCATGTTTTGATTTAGAATAGAATGTGTAGTGATCCCAATGCATTTGTGTGTATGGAAATACAAGCTATTAGAAGGATTTTGAGCTTTATTCACTTTTTTAAACACTTATTATTTTGAACACAACTGTACCTGATCCCCGCTTGTGGGGCCCTCCGCTATTGCTCCCCTTTAGTTTGACTTGGGTCATTTGGCCGCTGCAACCAATAACTGGCTACAGTACTGACGTGTCCCCTATGCATCACATGATCCAGTGACCTGACGCATGGGTGATGTTACAGCTGTGGTCAGTCAAACCAGATATTCATGCAGGGAGATCCAAGACCTGCGTTGCCCAAGGGGGAGCAATGGACTTGGAATCCAGCCTCAAGGATCAGGTACATTTAAAGACACCATAAGATTTTTTTTTAGAGGTGATTAATCCTCATAAATGGGCCTTAGATTTACAATATTTTCTACTTTCTTGGGCCATCATAGCCTGAAATGCAACTCTTGGTTTGGTATGCCATTTAAGTACATTTTAGATGAATCCTGAACAAGGTGCTCTATGGCTCTCATCAAGCAATTGGAGAGCAAGGGGCCCATGTATCCTTAGTGCACAGTGGCAAGCGGGAAGGTGAGTTTGATCATAACACTCTAGTTGTGCATATAGGGAGCATTTTCATTAATTGCATGCATTATTGAGTTGCTGTTTAAGCAATTTGCTATACCATTTATTGGTGGAAAATTGCAGTTTTCTTTCTTTCGAACAGCAATGAGCTTTCAGTGTGCTCCCTTAGGTGTTTTAGAAACAGACAAGCTGTGAATAATTTAGAAGTGCATGTTTGCGGGTAAGTTAAGCAATTAGTTCAGTGGTTACTGTTATTGCAGGAAGAGTACATTTATTTGTCTGTAGGTAAAACTGCCTGGTTTGCCCCATATACAGTATCTTAAGACGACAAGCACACTGCAAACTACTGAGTTCCTGGTCTTACTGATTAGAAAGCTGTAACAGTAGAGGAAAACGCTGAAACTCTCAGAAGTGTCTGATTAGGGGAAGTGGAAAATTAGAGAAACCACAGAGGCGTCACAATGGCAATGAAGCACACACTGCTTGCACGTCACCGATAGACAAGCTGGGAGGAGGTGAGGACCTGGAGCAGCGATTCGAATTAGTTGCTATATTAAGTGACACCATGATTACATGTACAGCCCTCCACCGAGCGCAAAGAGGAACAACTTCTTGAGTAGCAGTCTAAAAGTGATAGTCAAACATAGTATTCGATAAGAGTGTATATTCAGAGGTTGTTCAGACTGATTTACTCAAAGAAACAGTAAAAAATAAAATACCCACGTAAGAATCTGCCAAAATATGGATGTGTGCATGGCCCCATAGAAATGAATGCGTCAATCTACAAAAAAATGCTGATAGGACACATGGATGAAAAATAGAGTTGTGTGCATGAGGCCTTAGAGCATGGTCCTGTAATAACATGCCACTGTTGCAACAAGCCAGTTCATGAGATTTCTTCCCTCCTAATATTCCATAATCAACCGTAAGTGGTATTATTGCAAAACTGAGGCATTTCGGCCCAAAGTGGAGACCACAAAAAGTTACAGAGCAGGGCTGCCGAGTGCTGAGGGACATGGTGCATTAAGGTTACCATTGATCTGCTGACTGAATAACTGCAGAGTCCAAACCTCCTCTGCCATTAACATCAACACAAATACTGGCATTGGTTTCCATGGCTGAGCAGCTGCATGCAAGCCTTACATCACCAAGCACAATGCCAAGCGTTGGATGGAGTGATGCCACCATTGGACGCGAAAGCAGTGGAAACATGTTCTTTGGAGTGATGAATCACACTTCTCGTCTGATGGACGAGTCTGGGTTTGTCGAATGCCAGGAGAACGTTACCTGCCTGACTGTGTTATGCCAACTCTTAAGTTTGGAGGAGGAAGGATAAAGCTATGGGGTTTCAGGGGGTGGCCTAGTACCCTTAGTTCCAGTGAAGGAAAAGCTTAATGCTTCCGCATATCAAGACATTTTGAAAAATTGTATGCTTCCAACTTTGTGGGAACAGTTTGGAGAAGACCATTTTCTATTACAGCATGACTACCCCATTGCACAAGGCTGGGTCTAAAAAGGCATGATTTGGTCCACTTGGTGTGGAAGAATTTGACTGGCTGCACAGAGCCTTGACTTCAACCCCATTGAACACCTTTGGGTTGAACTAGAACAGAGATTGTGAGCCAGGCCCTCTCATCCAACATCAGTGTCTGACCTCACAAATGCTCTTCTGGATGAATGGGTAAATTCCCACAGAAATCTTGTAGAAAGCCTTCCCAGAAGAGTGGATGCTGTTTTAGCTGCAAAGGTATGGGGAACAACTACATATTAATGGATGTAGAATGGGATGCCATAAAAGCTCTTGTAGGTGTAATGTGTAGGCGTCCCAGTATTTTTCTCTATGTAGTATATTTCTTATGAAGCACAGCATCATCTAGAGCAGAGGTACACAACCTTCTTTTGTTCAAGGGCCACACTGTCATATTGCACCACTTCCAAAAGTAAATGAACCTTCATCTGGGATACCGATGGTATATTGACGGTATACGCCGTAAATAAAAGGGGTTCAAGTTTTAGAAATCCCACCTATCAAAGAAACAGCAAATGATTTTGCAACTCCCAAAACCTACAATGGAGAGCTCAGCATGCATGTCCATCTCTACACCTCATCTCATGCTCTCCGGAGTGATGAACAGGGTCCCAAGAGGTATGCAATAAATGTATCAAATGAGACTATCCTTTAAAAGATTCATCTAGGCAAAATTACTCACCTAGTTCAAAGCCTGAGAGGCCAGTGCCAATACCAATCATACACCACCTCCTCAGGCTAGCACTGGGCTTCAACCCCATAAAAATATCAGCCAAACCATGCTACCTGTAGTGCCAGCCATGCATTGCCCCCTAATAGCACCAGCTGCCTGTAGCTTCTTTCTGCTCCTATTATCTCTGGCATAAGAAGAATCATGTATCTTCCAAGACCTGCACTAATATCTATTATCGGCGCTACAATGAAAAGATGGAGACGATGTCTACTGAACACACTGCGTCAGAGTGATGAGGCGGCCTTTTTTAAATAATGAGAGACCGATTAGTACATGTGTGTCCTGCTAGCTGGGAGTCGTAGAGAACAGCTTGGTGGACCTACAAGTTGTTCACCCCGTTCTAGATGCCCCAGAGAGGTAGAAACAGTGGGTGCTAAGTGTCCCCTATTAAACATACTCCAATGAAGAGTATTGCCACTACTCCACTGGACTATAAGATGTCTATATTTACAAAGTGCATGGATGTTCACAGACTTACTTTAAAGAGGTCCACCTCAAAATAGGCCATCATTATCTGATGGTGGGATTTGAGATCCCATACCCCCACCAATCAGCTGTTTCATAGTAGCACTGAAAGATGGCATCAGAACTTCACTGTTCAGTCCACGGTGTAGTGAATGGAGCTGGTTGCTGCAGCACTACTCCCTTTCACTTCAATGGGAACAGTCCTGCATTAACCAGCCCTATCTACCACACAGAGGATAGAGCAGTGTAGTTTTGGTGCCTGTCTCCCAGCCCCAAAGCTATTGTGAAACAGCTGATAGGTGGGGTGTCAAAACAGCGCCGATCAGATAGTGATGGCCTATCCTGAGGGTAGACCCTCCCTTGTAAAAAAACAAAAAACATGGCTAAACCCTTTAATTTAAGAAATTGAGGCTAACAGCTCAGGATGTGGTTAATTTTTTCCTTGCCCGAATGGTATTTGTGGCAGAGATGGGTGAGTAAAGCACAAGTTCAGACATAAACTCCATGAGTATTTGGAATCTCAGGCTCCAGAAAACATTAGAGCTCTCTAATAAAACAATTAAGGTTTTAGGAACAGATCTAAAAAAAATCCATGTATTGTTATGTTGAATAATGAGGTCCTATGCATTCTGCTATATTGTAATCACATTCATGCACAAAGATGTAGAGATGGCAACGTGAAGCTGCAATTACAGGATCTTCTTTAAGAGGGAGGGTATTTTCTAGGTATTTGGTACTAAGTTGATGAATTGCTTTCTAAAAAAGTTGCAGAACCAGTCAGTAGGCACTTTAAATTCAGGTGCTGTGATGTCATCTTGCACTAGGTGATTACTTTTCACATAATACCAGTACTGGGAGATTCCAGTGTGAAAAGTGTAAGTTACAGGCGGGTGCCGTCCCACCCACGTCCTCCGCTTTGATCTCTCGTTATGATTACCACTTTAAATGTACTTTTTACTTTCAATATAACTATTAGAAGTGAATTCTACAAAAACCTGAGTTACAGGAATCTGATTTTCAAAGAAATGTATTCTCCAGGTGAGTGATGCAGAGAGTCACATACAGGTGAAACTCGAAAAATTTGAATATCGTGCAAAATTCATTTATTTCAGTAATGCAACTTAAAAGGTGAAACTAACATATGAGATAGACTCATTACCTGCAAAGCGAGATATTTCAAGCCTTTATTTGGTATAATTTGGATGATTTAGGCTTATAGCTTATGAAACCCCAAAGTCACAATTTTGAGGTCCCCTTTGCTCAGGGGGTATGGATTAATTAGCTGACTAGAGTGTGACACTTTGAGCCTAGAATATTGAACCTTTTCACAATATTCAAATTTTTCGAGTTTCACCTGTACATCACTGCTCACCAAATCCCATCCCCAAGATCTGCCAGCAGCGTATGTATTCCCTATTAGGGTCTATTCACACGTCCGTTTTTTCTTTCCTGATCTGTTCCGTTTTTTCAGGAACAGATCTGGACCAGATCTGGACCCATTCATTTTCAATGGGTCCTGGAAAAAAACGGACAGCTCAATGTCTGATTTTTTCCAGGACCCATTGAAAATGAATGGGTCCAGATCTGGTCCAGATCTGTTCCTGAAAAAACGGAACAGATCAGGAAAGAAAAAACGGACGTGTGAATGGACCCTTACCAACGAGGGACAGAGCTGTAATAGGGAATGTCTACATGTGTCGCTCCCAAGTATCACAGTATAGCGGGCTGCCATGGGAATGAATGTGTTGCAGTGCGATTCGCATGTTTGCTGTGACCGCGACACGCGAATCGAAGAAAAAAAAGGAACTGGTGTGAGAGAATAGCACAGGTTCACACATGGTGTATTGGTTGGGAATCCCCATTGGAGCAGAATTTTGCCATGGACACCCACGCTCAAATTTTGGCTATTCATTTCAATGGGAAGCAGCCCTAACGATTGTGGAGCAGCGGTTTAGAGCTGTGGGACATGTCCGCTCTTAGCACAGCTCCAGCTTTAAAGGGATTCTGTCACCAGGTTTCACCCCTGTCAGCTAAACATATGCTGATGTTCAGGGCCTCACCAGGATTCCTAATGTGGGCTTCTAAATGTGATCTGTAGCCTTATTTTGCTAAAAAACAGCTTTTACTAACCTGTCAGTCAAAGAAATAAGGTGCCCAAGGGGATGTGAAGGGATGCAAGGTGCCGGCCGCACCCACCGCCGTTCGTGCCCAGCGCCGCCTTTCCAGACTTCTGCGGCGCCTCCTAATCCTCTGTGCCGCCTCTCGCTCTCCCTCCCTCCCCCCCTCCTGCTGTAAGATCTCGCGCGTGCGCACAGGGCTCTGCCTGATGCACCCGTGCGGACTTCTCCATATGGCTTCTTACAGCGAAGTGCGCGTGCGCATGCGCCGGCACTTCGCTCAACCCCCTGTATGAACTGCACTCTGGCGCCAGCCTCTCAGAGCCCTGTGCGCACGCGCGAGATCTTACAGCAGGAGGAGGAGGGAGGGAGAGCGAGAGGCGGCACAGAGGATTAGGAGGCGGTGCAGAAGTCTGGAAAGGCGGCGCTGGGCACGAACGGCGGCGGGTGCGGCCGGCACCTTGCATCACTTCACATCCCCTGACATCCCCTTGGGCACCTTATTTCTTTGAGTGACAGGTTAGTAAAAGCCTTTTTTTTTTTTTTTTTTTTTTTTTTTTAGCAAAATAAGGCTACGGATCACATTTAGAAGCCCACATTAGGAATCCTGATGAGGCCCTGAACATCAGCATATGTTTAGCTGACAGGGGTGAAACCTGGTGACAGAATCCCTTTAAGTCACTGCTCAGCGATCTTTACCGCTGCCGCTGTTTTGGTTCAATGTGTAATGTGTATTAAATGGCTTCCATGCGTTAGGCTATGTGCACATGTGTGTCGGAAGCCTCCGTCGCAAACTCCGTTGAATTTTCTGGACAAAATAGCGCAGCATTCATTGCTAGTTTTGTGGTTAAATGATAGACACCATGCTGGAAACCAAAGAACCCCATTATAAGTAAATGGCGTCTATCAGGCACGGTTGGTATCTATCTTAGGCCTCTTGCACACTGGTTCCATTCCGGTCTTTCCGTTCTGTTCCGCACCGCATCTCCAGATTTGTGGAGCCGTTCAAGTGAATGGGTCCGCATCCGTGATGCGGAATGCACACGGCCGGTGCCCCATGTATGCGGCCCGCACTACGGCCACGGGAGCACTACGGCCATGTGAAAGAGGCCTTATGATGGATTCAGCTCTCTCTCCTTTTCTGTTTTGTGCTGCCATGATGCAACAGAAAATGGAAACCATCAGGTGTGAACCCAGCCTAACTTTTAAGGAAAAGTGATATATAGAGTCATCTTATAAAATGACTCAGTGGAAAAGGGGGTAAAAAACCAAAACCGTGTTAAACATTTATAAACATGGTCTTATTTATTATTGATTATTTCTTTTTAATTCATGTATTTAATTATTTATTTATCTGAATTCCAAAAAATTAAAAGAAATTATATGTTGCTCAGGGGTCATGGCATTCGATTTATAAGTGAAAGTCCCTTAATTTTAACAGTTATTAGGGGGGGGGGTCACAGGCGTTGAGTCCCCACCATTTATATTTGGAAACTGCTTTTATAAAGAAAGATTGGCACATATCACAAAATAAATATTGGATGGATCGATGATCATATCAAATGTCAGATAACACGTGAGAGTGTGTCATGCCTGCAGATGTAGGAGGGAAGTGAATGAACCAAGACATTCAGAAGATTCACACATACTGTACACCTGCCTACTGAGTGTGACCGGAGGCACGAGGAAGCAGAAGAGTTTCATGCAGTCCTTACAGAGAAGATGATCACATGGGCTAGTGCAAAAACTTGTGATACAAAATGATTTTTCATATTTATTTTAAGAAAGGCAGAGGTCTTTATTACTGAGGAGGGGGCACAGAGGGCATTTCTACTATGGAGGGGGCACAGAGCCAGAAGGCATTACTACTACAATGAAGGGGGCACAGAGGTTATTATTACTGTGAAGGGGGCACAATGGGGATTTCTACTATAGAGGTGGCACAGAGGGCATTACTACTATTAAGGGGATACAATGGGAATTATTACTGTGAAGGGGTCACATAGGGCATTACTACTATTAAGGGGCACAATGGGCATTATTACTATGAAGGGGGTACAGTGGGCATTATTACTATGAAGGAGGCACAATGGGGATTATTACTATGAAGGGGGCACAATGGGGATTATTACTGTGAAGGGGGCACAAAGAGGTTATTACAACTGTGAAAGAGGCACAGAGAGGGCATAATTACTGTGAGGGGGGCACAATGTGGGCATAACTACTGTGAGGGGGCACACATCTGTACAAAACTACTGTGAAGGTTGTACAATAAGGGCAATACTACTGTGAGGGGGTACAATTTTTAAAGCATTGGGGGAAGGGGGTGCCAGAGAAAGGACCCGCCCCGGGTGCCAAACACCCTAGACAAGCCACTGGAAAGGGGAGACATTTTATGCAGCTCCTAGCAAAATATGCCATCAGTTACTGATCAATAAGAGCTGATTTTAAGAACCCACACCAAATCCACGAATTGTGGATCTGCAAAATACAGATGTGGTCCGTGTTGCATCTGCATTTTTTGCGGGCCCATTGACTTCAATGCGTTTGCATTTTGTGGACAAGCATAGGACATGTTCTATTTTTTATCAGAACAGACATGCAGAAAACACATGGATCATCCGTGTACTTTCTGCATCCATATGCCCATTCCGCAAAGAGATAGACTATGTCCGCAAAGTGCAGACCACGGACCCATTGAAAACAACGAGTCCCTAAATAAAATGCGAATGGCACACAGCACGCATCTGTATTTTGCAGATCTGTAATTTGTGAACCGTAAAACGGATATGGTCGTGTGCGTGGGGCCTAAAGGAGCAGCAGCACTAGTTTGAGGTTCTGTTCATAATCAATTCGGATCACCAATCCACAAGATAAGTGATAAGTATCTGATCGCTGGGGGTTTCGCCCATCACAGGAATGAACCAGGGGTTTCTTCATTCAAAATCCGTGGGAGGATGAGGATGGCCAAGACCTGTACTATAATGTGATGGGCCCCATCAACTGTCTCCCACACATTTTGTCAGGCCTAATCCACGAGGGACTGACCCGAATCTTGTTTCAAATACCTTAACCTTTCATCCAGTGTGCCCCAGGAAATAAAGATGGTAATTTTCACTTTATACATGCTGTTCCAATTAAAGAACAGAGTTAAAAGCTGAAGTACAGTACTATCAACCACAAGAACTTCCCATAGACCCCAAGGCAACAGCTTCATCTGCATACTGTACAGAACTAGTAAAATACTCCACATTGCAAACATGTGTGTAACATCCCTCTGAGCTCACATGCCAGAAAGGCCATAAACCACCCAGAGAAATAAAGGGTGTATTCAGGGTTCCCACCAGGATATGTAAAGTTCAACCCAGTTTTCCAGACACCCCACTAAGCTAGTAGCTCGTATATCTATGATGATCATATGTGAACAATGGAAATGAAATGTTAATAACTACTTACAGTATATGTGTGTGGTGCATTTATACATGCTGTGCATATGTGAATGAGCAGCCCATGCGATGCACAGATGTGTCGGGTCCTCCAGAGGGAAGCACACATTTGGCATCTGCTCTTCCTTCAGGCTAATACATGAGGATACTGAATTGGACATGTCCGTAAATACAATGTGTCGTCGGAAAATGACCTATTGTTTAAATCCGTTTTTATGTTAAACATATATTTTTTTCAATTTAATTTTTGGTGTTTTTTTTTTTTTTCTTCCCCCCCATGTCCCTATCTATATACATTTTTAATATAGTCATGCAGTTGTCACACTGGCCACTAGACCTAAAATATGGTAAAGGGGTTATCCAACCGCTATAATGCCTCTCCAAATGCCCGAGACAAGCCTCCCTAGTGTCACCCGTGATGCTAGGGGGGCTCGTCCCCATTGAGGCCTGCTATTGGCTCCCCCCCCCGTCGCGGGAAGTTTTCATTCACGTGACGGGGAGATGCAACGGCGGCCGTGCGGCCATCAGGAGCGACTCGGGTGCCGGGGAGCGAGGTAAGTACAATCTGTGTCAGGGGCCCGGGCAATGGTAGAGTTTTCTAGGCATGCTAGCTATAATATCACCTATTGTGAATGGTAGATCCTGTGTTGTCTATACAGAGGTGTTCGTCAGTGTAATTCTGCCTGTGATGATAACAAGATAGTTACTGAAAAGTTACCTGTACAGAACAGGAAATCATGACCTAGTATTAGACTTAGTGGCCAGTGTGAGAATTGCAGGATTATATACCGTACATTTTTTAAATATAGTGAGATGGAAAAAAAAATTAGCCAAAAATTATAAAGAAATATGTTTAACAGAAAAACGTGTTTTAAACAATAGGTCATTTTCTGATGACAAATTGCTTTTAAAGGTGTTCTCCACTCTTTTACTATTTTTTGGTCTATCGATATCTGATGAGCGAGGGTCCAACACCCAGCACCTCAGCCGATCAGCTGTTTCAGAGTAGACAACTACACAGCACTATCCATTGTGTAGCGGATGGAGCTTGTAACTGCAGTGCTGTTCCCATTGAAGTAAAAGGAAGCAGCGTTGCAGTTACAAGCTTCATCCACTACTCTGAAACAGCGGACTGCAGTGGGTATCCCCACTGGTCAGTTAGGATAGGTCATCAATAATGAAAGAGTGAAGAGCCCTTTAATCTCCTAGGGACATGGCCTATTTTGGATTTTTTTTCTCTCGTATTTACACAATTCAAAAGCCGTAACGTTTTTATTTTTTCATTGACATAGACTATCTAGGCTTCTTTATTTGTGGGAATTGTATTTTGGCTCCATTTTGGGGTGCCTTTGGGGTCTATTATAGAACTTTATTTTATTTTTTATTTTTTCAGGAGGTGGAATGAACAGTGTGGAACTTGAACCTGCGATCTTTTGATCGCCCCTATAATACACAGCAATACTTCTGTATTGCCGTGTATTATGTTGATTACAGTAAAACTGAAATAATGCCTTTTAGGCACTACTAAAGGCAGGGCCTAATATACATCCTTACATGGCAGTCCTGGGGGTTACTATTAGGCCCCAGGACTGCCATTGCAGCCCATCATCACCCTGTGATTACATCATGAAAGGCCCCCTACCTCTCTCTAACCACTTAGATGACTGGCGCATCGAATGGGTTAAAATGTTGGGATTGGAGTTAATTCCAATCCTGGAAGAGAGTATGTAATACAGCTGGCACCTGCAAGTGATGGCGCATGCATAGTTCCTTAGCCCATACAATCCTTGTACTGCATTAGTATGGTGGCTCACGGATAATACCTCGCTGCTAAAATGCACTATTATGGTGCAGGGCAGAAAAGGGTTAAAGGGTTATTTCCATCACACAAAGTGATAGCATGTAACATAGTAACATAGTACATAAGGCCGAAAAAAGACATTTATCCATCCAGTTCAGCCTGTTATCCTGCAAGTTGATCCAGAGGAAGGCAAAAAAAACCCTGTGAGGTAGAAGCCAATTTTCCCCACTTTAGGGGAATAAAAAATTCCTTCCCGACTCCAATCAGACATCAGAATAACTCCCTGGATCAACGACCCCTCTCTAGTAGCTATAGCCTGTAATATTATTACACTCCAGAAATACATCCAGGCCCCTCTTGAATTCCTTTATTGTACTCACCATCACCACCTCCTCAGGCAGAGAGTTCCATAGTCTCACTGCTCTTACCGTAAAGAATCCTTTTCTATGTTTGTGTACAAACCTTCTTTCCTCCAGACGCAGAGGATGTCCCCTCATCACAGTCCTGGGGATAAATAGATGATGGGATAGATCTCTGTACTGACCCCTGATATATTTATACATAGTAATTAGATCTCCCCTCAGACGTCTTTTTTCTAAAGTGAATAACCCTAATTTTGATAATCTTTCTGGGTACTGTAGTTGCCCCATTCCAGTTATTACTTTAGTTGCCCTCCTCTGGACCCTCTCCAGCTTTGCTATGTCTGTCTTGCTTACAGGAGCCCAGAACTGTACACAGTACTCCATGTGTGGTCTGACTAGCGATTTGTAAAGTGGTAGGACTATGTTCTTATCACGGGCATCTATGCCCCTTTTGATGCAACCCATTATCTTATTAGCCTTGGCAGCAGCTGCCTGACACTGGTTTTTGCAGCTTAGTTTGCTGTTTATTAAAATTCCTAGGTCATTTTCCATGTCAGTGTTACCAAGTGTTTTACCATTTAGTATGTACGGGTGACTTGCATTATTCCTTCCCATGTGCATAACTTTACATTTGTCAGTGTTAAACCTCATCTGCCACTTATCTGCCCAAGCCTCCAGTCTATCCAGATCCCTCTGTAGTAGTATACTGTCCTCTTCAGTGTTTACACTCTTTACTATGCAAGCCTTCTACAAGATCATTAATAAATATATTGAAGAGAATAGGGCCCAATACTGACCCCTGAGGTACCCCACTAGTGACAGTGACCCAATCTGAGTGTGTACCGTTAATAACCACCCTCTATTTTCTATCACTCAGCCAGTTACTTACCCACATACAGACGTTTTCTCCCAGACCGAGCATTCTCATTTTATATACACTGCTCAAAAAAATAAAGGGAACACTTAAACAACACAATGTAACTCCAAGTCAATCACACTTCTGTGAAATAAAACTGTCCACTTAGGAAGCAACACTGAGTGACAATCAATTTCACATGCTGTTGTGCAAATGGAATAGACAACAGGTGGAAATTATAGGCAATTAGCAAGCCACCCCTAATTAAGTAGTGGTTCTTCAGGTGGTGACAACAGACTACTTCTCAGTTCCTATGCTTCCTGGCTGATGTTTTGGTCACTTTTGAATGCTGGCGGTGCTTTCACTCTAGTGGTAGCATGAGACGGAGTCTACAACCCACACAAGTGGCTCAGGTAGTGCAGCTTATCCAGGATGGCACATCAATGCGAGCTGTGGCAAGAAGGTGTCTGTCAGCGTAGTGTCCAGAGCATGGAGGCGCTACCAGGAGACAGGCCAGTACATCAGGAGACGTGGAGGAGGCCGTAGGAGGGCAACAACCCAGCAGCAGGACCGCTACCTCTGCCTTTGTGCAATGAGGAATTGGAGGAGCACTGCCAGTGCCCTGCAAAATGACCTCCAGCAGGCCACAAATATGCATGTGTCTGCTCAAACGGTCAGAAACAGACTCCATGAGGGTGATATGAGGGCCCGACGTCCACAGGTGGGGGTTGTGCTTACAGCCCAACACCGTGCAGGACGTTTGGCATTTGCCAGAGAACAGCAAGATTGGCAAATTCGCCACTGGCGCCCTGTGCTCTTCACAGATGAAAGCAGGTTCACACTGAGCACATGTGACAGACGTGACAGAGTCTTGAGACGCCGTGGAGAACGTTCTGCTGCCTGCAACATCCTCCAGCATGACCGGTTTGGCATTGGGTCAGTAATGGTGTGGGGTGGCATTTCTTTGGAGGGCCGCACAGCCCTCCATGTGCTCGCCAGAGGTAGCCTGACTGCCATTAGGTACCGAGATGAGATCCTCAGACCCCTTGTGAGACCATATGCTGGTGCGGTTGGCCCTGGGTTCCTCCTAATGCAAGACAATGCTAGACCTCATGTGGCTGGAGTGTGTCAGCAGTTCCTGCAAGACGAAGGCATTGATGCTATGGACTGGCCCGCCCGTTCCCCAGACCTGAATCCAATTGAGCACATCTGGGACATCATGTCTCGCTCTATCCACCAACGTCACGTTGCACCACAGACTGTCCAGGAGTTGGCAGATGCTTTAGTCCAGGTCTGGGAGGAGATCCCTCAGGAGACCGTCCGCCACCTCATCAGGAGCATGCACAGGCGTTGTAGGGAGGTCATACAGGCACGTGGAGGCCACACACACTACTGAGCCTTATTTTGACTTGTTTTAAGGACATTACATCAAAGTTGGATCAGCCTGTAGTGTGTTTTTCCACTTTAATTTTGAGTGTGACTCCAAATCCAGACCTCCATGGGTTGAAAAATTTGATTTCCATTTTTTTTATTTTTGTGTGATTTTGTTGTCAGCACATTCAACTATGTAAAGAACAAAGTATTTCAGAAGAATATTTAATTAATTCAGATCTAGGATGTGTTATTTTTGTGTTCCCTTTATTTTTTTGAGCAGTGTACTATCCTTTTATGTGGTACAGTGTCAAATGCTTTGGAGAAGTCCAGATATACGACATCCATTGATTCACCGCTGTCAAGTCTAGAACTTACCTCCTCATAGAAACTGATTAAATTAGTTTGGCATGACCGATCCCTCATGAAGCCATGCTGATATGGCGTTATTTGCTTATTTCCGTTGAGATGCTCTAAGATAGCATCTCTCAGAAAACCTTCAAACAGTTTACCCACAACAGATGTTAAACTTACCGGCCTATAGTTTCCAGGCTCTGTTTTTGGACCCTTTTTGAATATTGGCACCACATTTGCCATGCGCTAATCCTATGGGACATTCCCTGTCAGTATAGAGTCCGCAAATATCAGAAATAAGGGTCTGGCTATGACATTACTTAATTCCCTTAGGATACGGGGGTGTATGCCATCCGGTCCTGGCGATTTGTCTATTTTAATCTTTTTAAGTCGCTGATGTACTTCTTTCTGGGTCAGACAGGACACTTTTAATGGGGAATTTATTTTTACACTCTGCATGTCATCTGACAGTTTATTTTCCTTAGTGAATACATTGGAGAAAAAAGTATTTAACAGCTTTGCTTTCTCCTCGTCGCTCTCTGCGACTCCCCCCTCATTACTCTTTAAAGGGCCAACACCTTCAGATTTATACTTTTTAACATTTATATAATTGAAGAACATTTTAGGGTTAGTTTTACTCTCTTTGGCAATTAATCTCTCGGTCTCTAGTTTGGCCACTTTTATTTGTTTTTTGCATGTTCTATTTTTTTCCTTATAGTTTTTCAGTGCTTCCGTGCTACCCTCCTGTTTTAGTGATTTATATGCTTTCTTTTTGTTATTTATTGCTTTCTTTACAGTTCTATTTATCCACATTGGTTTCTTTTTGTTCCCTAACCTTTTATTCCCATACGGTATATACCTCTCACAATGAGATTTTAGGATGCTGTTAAAGATATCCCATTTTGTGGCTGTATTTTTATTTTTGAGGACTTTGTCCCAGTTAGTTAGGCCTATGGCCTCTCTTAGTTAGCTAAATTTAGCTTTTTTGAGGTTTGGTATTTTTGTTCCTCCCTGTAGAAACGTTCTTTTGAATGATAATTGGAAGGTTATTACTTTATGGTCACTATTTCCCAGGTGTCCCCCAACCTGCACGTCTGTTGTTCTGTCAGGCCTATTGGTTAATACTAAGTCTAGTATGGGCGTCCCTCTAGTCTGGTCCTGAACCAGTTGGGAGAGGTAATTGTCTTTGGTTATTGCCAAGAACCTGTTTCCTTTATGAGATATACAAGTTTCAGTTTCCCAGTCTATATCTGGGTAGTTGAAGTCCCCCATAATAACCACCTCATTATGATTTGCCGCCTTGTCTATCTCGTTTAGTAGTAGATTTTCTGTGGACTCTGGTATATTAGGTGGTTTATAGTAAACTCCTATTAGTAATTTATTATTGTTTTTGCCTCCATGTATTTCTACCCACTGTGTCTCCACATGTTCATGTCCCTCACTTATATCTTCACGGAGTGTGGGCTTTAGACAGGACTTTACATAAAGGTAGACCCCTCCCTCTCTCCGGTTTTGACGATCCTTTCTAAACAGACTGTAACCTTGTACATTAACTGCCCAGTCATAGCTATCATCCAGCCATGTCTCAGTTATTCCCACTATGTCATCGTTATCCTCACACATCACTAATTCCAGCTCCCCAGTTTTATTAGTCAGGCTTCTAGCATTAGTATACATACATTTGAGAGGTTTATGTATATTTTTTACCCTACACCTTTCCTTCTGAACTTTCCTAGTCCCTCCTTACATTCCTCCCCCAGTCCCAATACCTTGCCCCCGGTCTCTATCTGCACTATCTTCCCCTCCTATAATGTAATTTCCCTCCCCCCCAGTCCCTAGTTTAAACACTCCTCCAACCTTCTAGCCATATTTCTCCCCAGCACAGCTGCCCCTTCCCCATTGAGGTGCAGCACGTCCCTACGATAGAGCCTATAGCCGATAGAGAAGTTGGCCCAGTTCTCCAGGAACCCAAACCCCTCCTTCCTACACCAGATCTTGAACCACTTGTTAATCTCCCTAATCCCCCTCCCTCCCCCCTGTTTTTAACTCATTGGTGGCCAGTGCGGCCGCCCCCCCCTCCCCCCGTTTTTAACTCATTGGTGGCCAGTGCGGCCGCCCCCCCCTTCCCTCCCCCCCCTGTTTTTTAACTCATTGGTGGCCAGTGCGGCCGGCCCCCCCTCCCTCCCCCCCTGTTTTTAACTCATTAGTGGCCAGTGCGGCCGGCCCCACCTCCTCCCCCTAATTAAAATGACCGACCCCCCATCATTGGTGGCAGCGGAGAGTTCCGATCGGAGTCCCAGTTTAATCGCTGGGACTCTGATCGGTAACCATGGCAACCAGGACACTACTGCAGTCCTGGTTGCCATGGTTACTTAGCAATTTTAGAAGCATTATACTTACCTGCGATGTCTGTGACCGGCCAGGCGCTCCTCCTACTGATAAGTGAAAGGTCTGTGCTATAAGCAATGCGCCGCACAGACCTTTCACTTACCAGTAGAAGGAGCGCCAGGCCGGTCACAGACATCGCAGGTAAGTATAATGCTTCTAAAATTGCTAAGTAACCATGGCAGCCAGGAATGCAGTAGCGTCCTGGTTGCCATGGTTACCGATCGGAGTCACAGCGATTAAACTGTGACTCTAATCGGAACTCTACGCTGCCACCAATGATGGGGGATCGGTCATTTTAATTAGGGGGGGGAGGGGGGGCCGGCCGCACTGGCTACCAATGAGTTAAAAACAGGGGGGGGAGGGAGGGGGGGCCGGCCGCACTGGCCACCAATGAGTTAAAAAACAGGGGGGGGGAGGGAAGGGGGGGGCGGCCGCACTGGCCACCAATGAGTTAAAAACAGGGGGGGGGAGGAGGGCCGGCCGCACTGGCCACCAATGAGTTAAAAATAGGGGGGGAGGGGGGCCGGCCGCACTGGCCACCAATGACAATGAGTTAAAAACAGGGGGGGAGGGGGGGCCGGCCGCACTGGCCACCAATGAGTTGAAAACATGGGGGGGGGAGGGAGGGTGCAGTCATGTACACAGTTCTTTTAGTATATTCTAACTTGAAGCGTTCCCATCACCATGGGAACGCCTCTGTGTTAGAATATACTGTTGGATCTGAGTTTCACGATCTAACTCAAATCCGATGGTATATTCTAACATAGAGGCGTTCCCATGGTGATGGGGACGCTTCAAGTTAAAATATACCATCGGATTGGAGAAAAGTCCAATCTGATGGTATATTAATAGGGACTCCTGACTTTACATTGAAAGTCAATGGGGGACGGATCTGTTTGCAATTGCACCATATTGTGTCATCGTCAAACGGATCCGTCCCCATTGACTTGCATTGTAAGTCTGGACGGATCCGCTTGGCTCTGCACGGCCAGGCGGACACGAAAACGCTGCAAGCTGCGTTCGGGTGTC
Source organism: Bufo bufo (assembly GCF_905171765.1). Classification (NCBI taxonomy): domain Eukaryota; kingdom Metazoa; phylum Chordata; class Amphibia; order Anura; family Bufonidae; genus Bufo; species Bufo bufo. The sequence continues at coordinate 554,578,407 of NC_053391.1, forward strand.
CGCCTGCGGAGCGGAACGGAGGCCAAACGGTGCCAAACTGATGCATTCTGAGCGGATCCGCATCCACTCAGAATGCATTGGGGCAGTACGGATCAGTTCGGGGACGCTTGTGAGAGCCTTCAAACGGAACTCACAAGCGGAACCCCGAACGCAAGTGTGAAAGTAGCCTAATGTCATTGGTTCCGATATGGACCATGACCGCTGGATCTTCTCCAGCCCCTCCCAGTAATCTGTCAACCCGATCTGCGATGTGTCGAACTCTAACGCCAGGAAGACAACACACTGTTTGGCGATCAAGGTCTTTGTGACAGATTGTCACCAACATATGACAACACTTTCTGATCCTTGAATCTGTACCCACCTTGAGAAGATTTTAGGTTTTATATTCCAAATAACCACTTTAACCCCTTAGTGACCGGTCTGTTTTGTACTATAGTGACCAAGTATTTTTTTTTCATTCTTTCATTGTCACATTCCAGGACCAAGACCCTTTTCATTTTTCTGTCAATGTAGCCATATGCAAGAAAATTTTGACTAAAACCTTCAGAATCACAGGTGCATATCCATGAAGCAAACATAATAAAAAAAAAAACAAGAATGCTGCACACCGTTATATATACAAACAATAGAGCTAAGAAATGGGGGTCATTCTAGATAAAAGTGGTACAATACCAACTATACATTTTTGGAAGCTCTTAGCGCACATACGTGTCGGGCCCATCTACCAGGCGTCAAGGTGGCTTCCACAGATGGGTGCCTAACACTAAATATACTGCCTCTCTTTGGACTTACTTAAGCCTACAATATTCAGGGCAGTGTAGGAACCAGCTACAAACGTACTCTGCTCAGAAGTCCCAGGTAGACGGGCATGTTCAGTCTAAAAGAGGTGCTACCCTCAATATATTGCAAGAAAATTTAGACTAAAACCTTCAGAATCACAGGTTCATATCCATGAAGCAAACATAATTACAAAAAACAAGATGGCTGCACACCGTTATATATACAAACAATAGAGCTAAGAAATGGGGGTCATTCTAGATAAAAGTGGTACAATACCACTTGCAATATATTGAGGGTAGCGCCTCTTTTAGACTGAACACGCCCATCTACCTGGGACTTCTGAGCAGAGTACGTTTGTAGCTGGTTCCTACACTGCCCTTAATATTGTAGGCTTAAGTAAGTCCAAAGTGAGGCAGTATATTTAGTGTTAGGGACCCATCTGCGGAAGCCACCTTGACGCCTGGTAGATGTGCCCGACACGTATGTGCGCTAAGAGCTTCCAAAAATTTATAGTCGGTATTGTACCACTTTTATCTAGAATGACCCCCATTTCTTAGCTCTATTGTTTGTATATATAACGGTGTGCACCCATCTTGTTTATTGTAATGTAGCCATATGCACCATTTTGGTGTACACATAAAAGAGATGTGAACCTGCCCTTAGACTTACCAGATGCCAGGCAAAGGCACTGGCACCATGCAATCGTATTCACAGGAGTGCAGATGAGCCCTCTCCCTATGAAACCATTTAGATGCCACATTTGCTGTTGGGTGTGACATGTTAGGGTTAAATGCGTACCTCCCAACTTTTAGAAATCGTAAAGAGGGACAATATGTGCCGCGTGCATGACAGCAGTTTTTTGCATACTAGACCACACCTCTAACTTTGCCCAAAGCATAATTACTGACTCCTTTATTTTTTTTACAGCGTGTGGAGCCTCTAGGACAATTTTTTTTCTTGCCCTTTATTATCCATTTAAATATTAGCACATAAATCATCAAATTATAGATATTTTTAAGTCCAAATTGCACAAAATAATGAAGTTATTGTCTAATATACAGGTAAAAACCATACAGGCACTTTAGTAAGGAGTAATTTACTGACTTTATTAATACACATTTATGCATTAATTCCCAGTGTCAAATAGAGTGACGTTTAAAGGATAACTGTCACATATATATTTTTTCAATATTGGATTTTGGTGATTAATATCACTTTGTTTGCCATGTTTTAACTTTTGGCTCTTTAGTAAATAACTCCTAAAAAACACATTTATGTCCCCAGTATATGCTATTCTTACCTAAGATTAAAATCAGGTTGCTATGACTCATCCGTCTTCCAATTGTGCTCAGATGGAAGACGAAGGACGCACAAGGAGGCCGTCCTCCTGCGTGCGTGCACGTTCATGTTGGTGGCCAGCCCGGGCTCCGATCGGTTACCATGGCAGCCAGGACGCTACTGAAGTCCTGTCTGCCATGGCCAGTTACTCTGCCGCATACTTACATGCGCTGTGGCCGCCGGGCGCTCCTCCTTCTTGTAACTCGTCACAGGTCTGTGCGGCGCATTGCTATAAGCATAAGCAATGCGCCGCACAGACCTGTGAGTTACAAGAAGAAGAAGCGCCCGGCGGCCACAGCGCATGTAAGTATGCTGCAGAGTAACTGGCCATGGCAGACAGGACTTCAGTAGCGTCCTGGCTGCCATGGTAACCGTTCGGAGCCCCAGCATTACACTGCTGGGACTCCGATCGGAACTGCCACTGCCACCAATGATGAGGGGGAAGGTCATCACTGCCCACCAATGATTTTAATACAGGGGAGGGGGAGGGCACACTTCCCACCAATGATTTTAATACAGAGGAGGGGGGGAAGGCACACTGCCCACCAATTATTTTAATACGGGGGGAGGGGACACTGCCCACCAATGATTTCAATATGGGGAAGAGGGCACACTGCCCACCAATGATTTTAATACGGGGGGGAGTACACACTGCCCACCAATGATTTTAATACAGGGGAGGGTGCACTGCCCACTAATGATTTTAATATGGGGGGAAGGGCACACTGCCCACCAATGATTTTAATACCGGGGAAAGGGGGGGCACACTGCTCACCAATGATTTTAATACCGAGGGGGGGGGAGGGTGCACTGCCCACCAATGATTTTAATACCGAGGGGGGGAGGGTGCACTGCCCACCAATGATTTTAATACCGAGGGGGGGAGGGTGCACTGCCCACCAATGATTTCAATACCGGGGAGGGCGCACTGGGGGCTGAAGGAGATGGTACTGGGGGCTGGTGAGAGGCACTGGGGGCTGATGGACAGGGTACTGGGGGCTGGTGAGAGGCACTGGGGGCTGATGGAGAGGGTACTGGGGGCTGGTGAGAGGCACTGGGGGCGGATGGAGAGGCACTGGGGGTGGATGGAGAGGCACTGGGGGCTGTGAGAGGCACTGTAGGCTGATCGAGAGGCACTGGGGGCTGATCGAGAGGCACTGGGGGCTGATCGAGAGGCACTAGGGGCTGATCGAGAGGCACTTGGGGCTGGTGAGAGGCACTGGGGGCTGATGGAGAGGCACTGGGTGCTGGTGAGAGGCACTGGGGGCTGATTGAGAGGCACTGGGGGCTGGTGAGAGACACTTGGAGCTGATAGAGAGGCACTGGGGGCTGATGGAGAGGCTACTGGGGGCTGCTATGAGGCTACTGAGGGCTGCTATGAGGCATGGGGCTTTTATCTGAGGTCTTATTGGTGGTCATTCATATTGGGGTCTGAGCTGAGGTGTGATCTGAGGTCTTATTGGGGTCTTATTAACATTGGGGATCTTATTGGGACTGTCAGCTGAGGTCTGATTAACATTGGGGGTCTGATTGGTGGCCTGACCTGAGGTGTAATGAATTTTTTTTTTCCGGAGTAGCTTGGAGAAAAAAGGCCTCAGTCTCCCACACTCCTTCTGCCCGGCCAAGCCTGTCAGCACCCCTTAGGCCAAGCCAGCCAGCACCCCTGAGTCTTTAGAACTGTAAGTAAATTATATATAAGGGGAGCTTATAATATGAAAGAGACTAATAATGTCAGAGCCGCTCTTCACCTACACGTGTATCAGCACTAGATATATACCCCTTACTCTCCCTAATACCCAAACTACACAAGAAACACATCCCTACTTCCTAAAGTGTATGTGACAGAAGGAGGAGGAGGGCGTGTTTAAGTGTGGAGAGCAACCATTGGTTGAGGTGCAGAAGCTAGTGCACGAGGAGCTCAATGCATTGTGGGTAGTGAGGGCAGGCGGGATTAACCTCAGGGCTGTGGGCAGTGGCAGACATCTTAACAGAATAGTGAAATTGCAGTTTTGTGCAGACTGGTTGCTAAGAGCGGAATGTTCTGAAATATGGGGTAAGTAAGTCTAATACTTAGTGATTCTGGAATATCATGGTAATAGTAACTACATATATGAAAATTGAAATTAGGGTCCAAATGTGACAGTTATCCTTTAAGGATCAAAGAGGGACAGAGGGACTTGGGTCAGAAAGAGGGACTGTCTCTCCAGAAGAATGACACTTGGGAGGCAAGGGTCAGGACTGCTACTATGACATCACAAGTGAGTTCCAGTCAGGTCTGCTGCTGTGACATCACAACTTAGTTCCAGTCAGGTCTGCTACTGTGACATCACAAGTGAGTTCCAATCAGGTCTGCTACTGTGACATCACAAGTAAGTTACATTTAGGTCTGCTACTGTGACATCACAACTGAGATCCAGTCAGGTCTGGTACTGTGACATCACAATAGACTATAAAGTCAGGTCTGCTACTGTGACACCACAAGAGAGTTTTAGTCTTGTCTGCTACTGTGACATCACAAGTGAGTTCCAGTCAGGTTTGCTACTGGGGCATCACAAGTGAGTTCCAATCAAGACTGCTAATGTCATAAGTGAGTTCCAGTCAGGTCTGCTACTATGACATCACAAGTGAGTTCCAGTCAGGTCTGCAACTGTGACATCACAAGTGAGCAGTGATGGCCAGTTCGCAGTGTTCGCCAACGAACACATGCGGGCTGCCATCTTAACTCACAAGTCCGGCGATGCACAGATAAGCCCTTACCTGTGCCTGTGCCGCGAGCCGGTCTGAAACAAATGCGGTCACCGGAAGCAGGCAGTTCCGAGAACAGCCGCCGGGGGCCTTCTTAGGGCTGTTCTCGGAACTGCCTGTTTTCGTGACCGCATTTGTTTCAGACCGGCTCGCGGCGCAGGCACAGGTAAGGGCTTACCTGTGCATCGCCGGACTTGTGAGTTAAGATGGCAGCCCGCCTGTGTTCGTTGGCGAACACTGCGAACTGGCCATCACTACAAGTGAGTTCCAGTCAGGTCTGCTACTGTGACAACACAAGTCAGTTCCAGTCAGGTCTGCTACTGTGACATCACAAGTGAGTTCCAATCAGTTCTGCTACTGTGACATCACAAGAGTTTTAATTAGTTCTGTTACTGTGACATCACAAGTGAGTTCCAGTCAGGTCTGCTACTGTGACATCACAAGTGAGTTCCAGTCAGTTCTGCTACTGTGACATCACAAGTAAGTTCCAATCAGGTCTGCTACTGTTACATCACAAGAGAGTTTTGATCAGGTCTGCTACTTTGACATCACAAGAGAGTTTTAATCAGTTCTGTTACTGTGACATAACGAGTGAGTTCCCCACATCTGCTACTGTGACATCAAAAGTGTGTTCCAGTACAACTGCAAAAAAGGGGGTCAGTCAGCACATCCCATTGAGCAGGTGTGCGCTGCCATGGCTAGAAACACGAAGAAAAAAGCACAATGCAATATCACTCTGCAAACCAAATAAAGTACAATAATGCCATAGTTATAGAAAATGTTTTGGTGCTAATGCTACGCCTATTTTGTAAATTTGAGATTCTTGGCAAATACATTTTGTACAAAATTATTTGGGCACGTCTGCCAAACGTCAAGGTGATCTCTATAAGACAGGAACCTAACACTAAATCCTACCAGTTATGTGCCATAATGGACACCATAAAATTCAGGGAGTGCAGGTTCCACATTCATGCTGGGTCCAATCTGCCTTTTACCATTTTTAGTGCCATAATGGCAGGTACCAACATGCACGCTGAGCCCACTCTATACCTCTCCTGGTACCAGACGGCTTCCAATGAATGCAATGAGAGCAGGCTACAGTACTTACACTGATTAAAATCAGCCTTTAGAGCAAACAGGATGGTCAGGAGTGCAAGACTAACTGGAGTCAGCCACACCTCCAGCTCCAGTACAACTGCAAAAGAAAGGGGTCAGTCAGCACATAATTTTGTACAAAATGTATTTTCCAAGAATTCCAAATTTATAAAATTAGGGTACTTTCACACTAGCATTGTGAGGATTCGGCAAACCGTATACAAACGGAAATATGTTTTTTCCGGATCCATTGGATGGATCCAGTGATATACCGGATCTGTATCATCTGGAATAACGGATCCAGTATTTTTTATTTTTTTTCAAAGATCAAAAGCAGACCAGAAAACCGGATCCGGCAACGCAACGATTTCCGGAACACTTGGTACCGGATCCAGCATTAATATATCTCTATGGAAGTGAATGCCGAATCCTGCAAGTGCAGTAGTGTTCCGGGATTTTGGCAGGAAAAAATACTGCAGCAAGCTGCAGTATTTTGTCCGGTCAAATACCGTACAAGGGATGGAACGGAAGACATCCTGATGCATACTGAACGGATTGCTTTCCACTCAGAATGCATTAGGACAAAACTGATCTGTTTTTCTCTGGGATTGAGACCCTTTACTGGATTTCAATACCGGAAAACAATAACGCTAGTGTAGCCTAAGAGTAGCATTAGCACCAAAATATTTTTTAGAACTATGGCATTATTGTACTTTGTGTTTGCAGAGTGCTGTTGCATTGTGTTTTTTACAAGTGAGTTCCAGTCACTTCTGCTACTGTGACATTTCAAGTGAGATACATTCAAGTCTGCTACTGTGTCTGTGATATCACACGTGAGTTCCAGTCATGTCTACTACTGTGACATCACAAGTGAAATCCAGTCAGATCTGCTACTGTGAAATCACAAGTGAGTTCCAGTCAGGTCTGCTAATGTCACAAGTGAGTTAGAGTCAGGTCTGCTACTATGACATCACAAGTGAGTTCCAGTCATATTTGCTGTTGTGACGTCACAACTTAGTTCCTGTCAGGTCTGCTACTGTGACATCACTAGTGAGTTACATTCAGGATTGCTTCTGTGACATCACAAGTGAGTTCCAGTCAGGTCTGCTACTGTGACATCACACGTGAGTTCCAGTCAGGTCTACTACTGTGACATCACAAGTGAGTTCCAGTCATATTTGCTGTTGTGACGTCACAACTTAGTTCCTGTCAGGTCTGCTACTGTGACATCACCAGTGAGTTACATTCAAGTCTGCTACTGTGACATCACAAGTGAGTTCCAGTCAGGTCTGCTACTGCGACATCACACGTGAGTTCCAGTCAGGTCTGCAACTGTGACATCACAAATGAGTTCCAGTCAGATCTGCTATTATGACATCACAAGTGTGTTCCAGTCAGGTCTGTTACTGTAACATCACATGGTGAGATCCAGTAAGATCTGCTATTGTGACATCACAAGTGAGTTCCATTCAGGTCTGCTATTGTGACATCACAAGTGAGTTCCAGTCAGGTCTGCTATTGTGACATCACAAGTGAGTTCCAGTCAGGTCTGCAACTGTGACCTCACAAATGAGTTCCAGTCAGATCTGCTATTATAACTGGAGTTGAGCGGACACCTGGAAGTTCGGGTTCGACGGGTTTGGCCGAACTTCGCAAAAAAGTTCGAGTTCGGAAACCGAACTTGACCCCGAACCCGAACCCCATTGAAGTCAATGAGGACCCGAACTTTGGAGCACTAAAATAGCTCTAAAAAAGTAATTGAAAGGGCTAGAGGGCTGCAAAAGGCAGCAAAATGTGGTTAAGAGCATGGCAAGTGCTCTGCAAACAAATGTGGATAGGGAAATGACTTAGAATAACATAAAATACATAAAAATAAAAAATAATAATCTATTCTTGATCTAGGAGGAGGAGGTCCATATGCAGTAGGAGGTTGAGGAGGCGGTGAATGTGGCGGTGTAGGTGGAAGCGGCGGTGAAGGAGGAGGAGGTAGCCAACACAGTTTTTTTGTTTTGTTTTTTATTATTTTTTATTTTTGTTTGTTAAAATTTAGGCAGATCCCAAAACATTGGGAAATATAAAAAATAAAACAAAGAGAAAGTGCGCTGGAGTACAACAATGGCTGGGTGAGGCCTGTGGGATCCCTGCCTGGTTCATTTTAATGAACGTGAGCTTGTCCACATTGGCTGTGGACAGGAGCCTGCGCTTGTCTGTGATTGTGTCCTGCCATGCTAAACAAACGTTCAGACAATACACTGGCAGCAGGGCAGACCAGCACCTCCAAGGCATAAAGGGCAAGCTCAGGCCATGTGCCCAATTTGGAGACCCAGAAGTTGAAGGGGGCAGACCCGTCAGTCAGTACGTGTAGGCGTGTGCACACATACTGCTCCACCATGTCCACGATCCAATTGGATATCTTCTCTATCAACTTTCGATGTTCTTTTATGCGCCTACCATGGTGAACATGGGTAACAGGGAATCAGGGTTCCATGCCGGAGAGGGAGCCTGAGAAAGGGATACCACATCCAAGGGAGGTCAATGGCTGAAATCTGATTGGGTGAGGAAGGCAGAAGGCGCGCGGCAAATACCCACTCCCGACTCAGTGAGGTAGTGATGATAAATAACAATACAGGACTCTTAAGATGCCCTGTTATTGGAATGAGTAATAAAAATTACAGGGAATGTCACTGTGGTATTTTGGATTAGGAAACTTTATACAGGAGAGGCTCTGCTGCCGCTTTGTTGACTCTAGAAAACTTCTGCCTGATCGCACATCCCTGTGACGTCCACGATCCAATTGGATATCTTACCTATCAACTTTCGATGTTCTTTTATGCGCCTACCATGGTGATCACGGGTAACGGGGAATCAGGGTTCCATGCCGGAGAGGGAGCCTGAGAAAGGGATACCACATCCAAGGGAGGTCAATGGCTGAAATCTGATTGGGTGGAGAGGGTGGGTCAAGTTATTAAGTTAAATTCACCACATGCGCCAGGCAAGGGATGTGCATCACACCGGCTTGGCCCAGAGCTGCTACGAGATTTCGCCTATTATCACACACCACCAGGCCGGGCTTGAGGCTCACTGGCACCAACCACTCATCGGTCTGTTGTTTCATGCCCGTCCACAGCTTCTGCGCGGTGTGGGGTTTGTACCCCAAACAGATAAGTTTCAAAACTGCCTGATGTCATTTCCCCCTTGCTGTGCTGAAGTTGGTGGTGAAGGTGTTACGCTGACCAGATAAGGAGGCGGTGGAGTAGGAGGAGGAAGCAACAGGAGGCAAAGAGAAACGCCCTGCAATCCTCAGTGGTGGAAGGACATGCGCCAAACTGCTCTCCGCCTCAGGCCCAGCCGCTACTGCATTTACCCAGTGTGCTGTTAGGGAGATATAACATCCCTGACCGTGCTTACTGGTCCATGTATCCGTAGTGAGGTGCACCTTGCCATAGATTTTGTCCCTCACTTGGTTGAGCAGGGAAGGGATGGCTCGCCTGGAAAAGTAGTGGCGGCTGGGCACAACGTACTGTGGGAGAGCCACCGCCATCAGATTCTTAAAACTGTCCATGTCCATCAGACGGAATGACAGCATTTCAAAGGCCAGGGATCGCGGGTGGGTAGGGGGTACTTCCTCTTTCACTCCAGTGTTTGGGAGATAGACAGCGGAATGCTTCCATGGGACAAGGTGGAGATGCTTGGTGTCACGGATGATGTTGCAGATAGCTGGAACTTATGAATAAACGTCCAACTGGCTTTATCCCAAACTAAGGAGCATATAGGTGAGCCCTATAAAACCCTAAGAGCTCTCCCTGACTGCTATGGTTTCACCTAAAAACCCTATAATAGTGAGGGGACACGACCACCGACTCCCTGCACTTAATACGGACGGAGTCAGGGTCTCCTAGAACCAAGCCAGCAAGGAAACATAATACGTGAAAAGACTTATCTGAGTAAACAGCAGAAGCAGCCTCCAGCAGTGAACATTTCATCCAGAAAGTAGTATAAACCGCAAAGTGAGGCAGTATGGGAAGGAATATAAAGGGAGACGATTAGTCTAAATAGGTGACACCTGGGAGAAGGAAAGGAGATGACAAAGTGAAACTAAAACAAAGAACATCATGCAAGAGGTAGAGAAGGACGTCTGCCAGACCTCACAGAACTGGCGGTGACAGTACCTCTCTCTCTACGGGTGGACTCCGGACACTCAGAGCCCACCTTCTCAGGATGAGACCTATGGAAAGCCCTGATGAGACGAGTAGCCTTAATGTCCGCCACTGGGACCTACATCCTCTCCTCAGGACCATAACCCTCCCAATGAACAAGGTACTGGAGAGAACTGCGGATAATGCGAGAATCCACAATCCTAGAGACCTGAAATTCAAGATTACCATCAACAACAATCGGAGGAGGAGGCAAAGAGGAGGGTACAGTGGGTTGGACATAAGGTTTTAATAGGGACCTGTGAAAAACATTATGGATCTTCCAAGTCTGAGGAAGATCAAGACGGAAGGCAACGGGATTGATGACGAACAAGATCTTGTAAGGCCCAATAAACTTAGGACCCAACTTCCAGGAGGGAACCTTCAGTTTGATATTCTTTGTAGACAACCACACCAGATCCCCCACATTCAGGTCCGGACCAGGCACACGTCTCTTATCCGACACACGCTTATATCTCTCACTCATCCTCTTCAGATTACCCTGAATCTTTTGCCAAATAAATGACAAAGACGAGGAAAATCTCTCCTCATCAGGTAAACCAGAAGACCCCTCTCCAGAGAATGTCCCAAACTGCGGATGAAACCCATATGCACCAAAAAATGGTGACTTATCAGAGGACTCCTGGCGACGGTTATTTAAAGCAAACTCAGCAAGGGACAAAAAAAGAATACCAATCCTCCTGATTCTCCGCCACAAAACAGCGCAGATATGTCTCCAGATTCTGACTGACGCGTTCAGTCTGACCATTCGACTGCGGGTGAAAAGCAGAAGAGAACGACAACCGAATCCCCAAGCGAGAACAGAAGGCCTTCCAGAATCTGGAAACAAATTGTGTGCCCCTATCAAAAACGATGTCTGAAGGAATGCCATGCAATTTAACAATGTGATCAACAAACTCTTGCGCCAATGTCTTAGCATTGAGTAACCCAGGAAAGGGAATGAAATGCGCCATTTTGCTAAAACGGTCCACTACCACCAGAATCACAGTCTTCCCCGAGGAACGAGGCAGGTCCGTAATGAAGTCCATGGACAGATGCGTCCAAGGACGGGAAGGAATGGGTAACGGGAGGAGAGAACCCGATAGCCGTGAATGAGGGACCTTGGCACGAGCGCAGGTCTCGCAGGCTGCCACAAAACCCTCAACCGTCTTACGAAGAGCCGGACACCAGAATCTCTGAGCAATGAGATCCACTGTGGCTCTACTCCCCGGGTGCCCAGCAAGGACAGTATCGTGGTGCTCCTTAAAAACCTTGTGTCGTAAAGCGAGAGGCACAAACAACCTCCCAGGAGGACAAAGATCAGGAGCCTCTGCCTGGGCTGCCTGAACCTCTGCCTCCAAATCAGGATAAAGAGCAGAGACGACCACCCCTTCAGCCAAAATGGGACCCGGGTCTTCAAATTTCCCCCCTCCTGGAAAACAACGTGACAGGGCATCCGCCTTCACATTTTTAACCCCAGGGCGGAACGTGACAACAAAATTAAACCTAGAAAAGAACAAAGACCATCTGGCCTGTCTCGGGTTCAGACGCTTGGACGATTCCAAGTAGGCCAGATTCTTATGGTCGGTAAACACGGTAATAGGGTGTCTGGCTCCCTCTAACCAATGGCGCCATTCCTCAAAAGCTAATTTGATGGCCAACAACTCCCTATCTCCCACAACGTAATTTCTCTCTGCAGAGGAGAGTTTCCTTGAGAAAAGGAACACGGTCGCCATTTGGCAGGAAAGGGACCCTGAGATAAGACCGCACCCACACCCACCTCAACAATAAAAGGTAGAGAGACATCAGGTTGTACCAAGATGGGAGCGGAAGCAAAACTCTCTTTGATACTAGAAAAGGCTTTAAGCGCGTCTACCGACCACGAGGAAAAATCTACCCCCTTTTTAGTCATATCAGTGAGTGGCTTAACAACAGAGGAATAATTCAAAATGAACTTTCTGTAATAATTGGCAAAACCCAAAAACCGCATCAGCGCCTTCTGATTCTCAGGAAGATGCCAATCAAGCACAGCGCGGACCTTCTCAGGGTCCATGCGAAAACCAGAAGCGGAGAGAAGAAAACCAAGAAATTGAATCTCCGGAACCGTAAACACACATTTTTCCAGTTTAGCGTACAATTTATTCTCCCGCAGAATCAGCAAGACCTGACCAAGGTGGTCCCGATGAGTCTTGAAATCAGGAGAAAAAATCAAAATGTTATCTAGATACACCAGTACAAATTTCCTCATTAAATGATAAAAAATGCTGTTCACAAAATGTTGGAAGACGGCCGGAGCATTCATCAAACCAAAGGGCATAACCAAATTCTCGAAATGACCCTCAGGGGTATTGAAGGCCGTCTTTCATTCGTCCCCTTCCATGACCCTGACTAGGTTGTATGCCCCTCTTAAATCCAACTTAGAAAAAACTTTAGCTCCAACAATCTGGTTAAACAGGTCCGGGACCAGAGGAAGCGGATATGGGTCACGAATTGTGATACGGTTCAGCTCCCTTAAATCCAGACAAGGTCTTAAAGAACCATCTTTTTTCTTAACAAAAAAAAATCCAGCAGAAACAGGTGACTTCGAGGGTCGGATGTGTCCCTTTTTCAGGTTCTCAGAGATATAAGTACGCATAGCGACTCTTTCAGGTTGGAAGAGATTGTATAAACGTGATTTTGGCAGCTTGGCGCCTGGGATGAGATTAATAGGGCAGTCGTACTCCCGGTGAGGGGGCAACTCCTGGACACCACTCTCGGAAAACACATCCGAAAATTCTGAGAGAAAAGATGGTACAGTCTTGGTAGAAACCTCTGAAAGAGACGCCGTGAGGCAATTCTCTCTGCAAAACTCACTCCAACCATTTATTTGCCTTGCTTGCCAATCAATGGTGGGGTTATGTTTAGTGAGCTAGGGTAGCCCCAACACTAGAGGAGTAGGTAATCCGCTTAGGACGAAACATGACATATCCTCAACATGAGCGTCACCCACAGTCAAACGGATATTGTGAACTATGCCCTTTAACGATCTTTGAGAAAGTGAAGCGGAATCGATAGCAAAAACAGGTATATCCTTTTCCAAAGTGCATACCTGGAAACCATGCGTTATTGCAAATTGATTATCAATGAGATTGACAGCTGCTCCACTATCTACAAAAATCTCACAAACAATGTTCCCTGGCAGGTAGGAGAAAACGGGAACTACAAGCAAACGGCAAACCTTCAATTTCCGCATCAACCTTGCCAATAGTAGCAAATGGAAAGTTTTTAGAGGGTTTTGTTCTTTTTTTTTTTTTTTTATTACCCTTAGAAAACTCCATGAATCTCCTAGAGGGGCAAACATTAGCCAAATGATTTATACCCCCACAACAGAAACAAACCCTCCTCTGAGAGCTGAATTCTCTACTATCAGAGGCAAGCAAACCCAGCTGCCTGGCCTCCTTCTCAGAGGGGATTGAGAGAGACTGAGACCCCTGCACACTGAATGAGACAGCCTCACTGTCCTTGGGCTGAATATGACAGGAAGGAGTAGTCTCCTCTCTCTCTCTCTCTAAGACGCCTGTCAATACGAACACGAACAGATAAAGAGATGGCAGATTCTAATGAGGCTGGTCTCTCATGAAAAGCAAATGCATCTTTCAATCTTTCCGAAAGACCATGGCAAAATTGACTTCGGAGTACAGCATCATTCAAACCAGTATCAGCTGCCCATCTCCGAAATTCAGAACAATATATCTCTGCGGACTGTTTACCCTGGCATAAAAGATGCAGTTTAGATCCGGGTCATCATATATCTGCCCCAGGGCTACAAAAAATGAATCCACCGATCGAGGGGCCATGCCCCCACCGGCAGCAAAAAGGCCCAAGACTGAGCGTTATCCCTGAGCAGCGAGATGATGATCCCCACCCTCTGCTCCTCATCACCAGAGGAATGGGGAAGTAGGCGAAAATGGAGTTTGTAAGCCTCTCTAAAGCGAACAAAATTCTCACTACCCGCAGAACCGGTCACCTGAAACTGAGACAAAGTTTTACGGAGATCTGCTACCTCCAGCGAAAGACCTTGCATGCGGTCAATCAAGGCTGAAACCGGATCCATGCTTAAGACGGTTACGGCGGTTTATAATGTCACGGATGATGTTGCGGATAGCTGGAACTTATGAATAAACGTCCGACTGGCTTGATCCCAAACTAAGGAGCATATAGGTGAGCCCTATAAAACCCTAAGAGCTCTCCCTGACTGCTATGCCCATGCAAGGGTCTCAATGGTAGACAATAGCATGCCCACGTACCTAAGACTGTGTGACACCTGAAAACCCTATAATAGTGAGGGGACACGACCACCGGCTCCCTGCACTTAATACGGACGGAGTCAGGGTCTCCTAGAATCAAGCCAGCAAGGAAACATAATACATGAAAAGACTTATCTGAGTAAACAGCAGAAGCAGCCTCCAGCAGTGAACACTTCATCCAGGAAGTAGTATAAACAGCAAAGTGAGGCAGTATGGGAGGGAATATATAGGGAGACGATTAGTCTAAATAGGTGACACCTGGGAGAAGGAAAGGAGATGACAAAGTGAAACCAAAACAAAGAACATCATGCAAGAGGTAGAGAAGGACGTCTGCCAGACCTTCTCACAGAACTGGCGGTGACACTTGGTGACCGAGGTGGTGGCGTTGCTGCCACATACTCTGTTTGCGGGGTAGCAGGTGCCACTGTCACTCCAGAGGAGGATGAAGAGGCCGAGACTGCAGCAGAAGAGGAAGCAGGAGGAGCCAGAGACCTTTCTTGGTTTTTGGGGTGTCTACTCCACTGCAGCTCGTGCTTTGCACTTACATGCCTGGTCATGCAGGTTATGCTCAGGTTGAGAACGTTTATGCCTCGCTTTAGGCTCTAAATGCACAGCGTGCAAGCCACTCGTGTCTTGTCGTCAGCACATTGTCTGAAGAACTGCTACGCCAGGGAACTCCTTGGAGCTGGCTTTGGTGTGCTCGGTCCCTTGGTGCGGTGGGCAGTAGCAGGCGTACTGTCTAGGGGACGGCGGCTCCGCTTTTGCACCCTGCTCCCTCTTTTGCTGTGCTGGTGGCTCTGTGCGACCACCGCCTCTTCCTCCGAACTACACAGGTCACTCGCATGACCTTGATTCCATGTGGGGTCGAGGACCTCATCGTCCTCCACATCATCTTCCCCCCAGTCTTCACCCCTGCCTTCCTTGGCGGTCTGCACACTGCAGAAAGCCGCAGCAGTTGGCACCTGTGTTTTGTCATCATCCGAGACGTGCTGTGGTGGTCCTCCCATGTACTCATCCTGAAACATAAGTGGTTGGGCATCGGTGCACTCAATCTCTTCAACTTCTGGGGCAGGGCTATGTGGATGGCCCTGGGAAACCCTGCCAGCAGTCATCAAAAAGTAGAATATACTGCTGCATGACTTGGGGCTCAGACTGCTTGGCTGATTTGCAAGGGGATGAGGTGAAAGACTGATGGCCATGGACTGCAGGTGCCAACTCTGATCTTTCAGCAGGGGACTGGGTGGGAAACAATGTGAAGGAACTGGAGGCACTGCCAGCCACCCAATCTACTATCTCCTGTACTTGTTCTGGCCTCACCATTCGTAGAGTCGCATTCGGCCCTACCAAATTACACTGAAGGTTCTGTCGCCTACTCGCACGTGAGGAAGGTGTTTCACTTGGGCATGTAGCTGGCACAGATCGACCACGTCCTCTTCCTGCAACAGGAGCTCCACCAACACCAGCAGCACTACGACCAGGGCCACGTCCCTTGTTTGACACTCTCCTCATTTTTTGCGGTCACCCACCGAAGTAACAGACGTTTTTACTAAATTAAGTTCCTTGTGAACAATGCAGAGCAGGGTTTTTTTCACGGCCAAAATGGGTTAATGTCACCCAACAATGGAGCAGACGAATTTTAGAAATTTAGGTCCCTGTCACCTAGGCAGAGCAGGGATTTTTGGATGGGAAAAATGGGTTAATGTCACCCAACAATGGAACAGACAAGTTTTTTAAACTTATAGCATGGTCTGCTATGCAGTGCAGGCAGCAAAGGTACTTTATTGCCAGAGAAAAAAGTTTTTTTCTCACACACAATGAAACAGATGGTTTTAACTGTATTTCTTTAACTACCAGAAATGCAGCACAGGGCTAAAAGGTACTTTATTCCTCCCAAAAAAAGTTTTTTTTAAACCCTAAATAAAACAGATGGATTTAACTGTGATTATATTTCACTCTCACAAATGAAGCACCATAAAAAATGGTGGATATGTAACTCGTACAATGGAACAGATGGATTTGCTGAATTTATGTGCCTGCCTGTCACTTGTGCAGGCCTCAGAGGTACTTTACACCCAAAAATGTGAATTTGAAGCCCAAAAATGTAACAGCGGTATTTAATGGTTTTATTTGACTGACAGGAACGCAGCGTAGGCCGCAAATGTACTTTATAGCAAAAAAACTTGGGATTTTTCAGCAAAAAATGTAACTGCAGTATTTGGCGGTTTTATTGGACTGTCAGAAATGCAGCACAGGGCAAAAAGGTACTTTATTGCCCAAAAAAAGGGTGTTTTTTTTAACCCTAAATGAAACTCTCACAAATGAAGCACAGGGGTTTTTAACATAAAAAATGGTGGATATGTCACCTCTACAATGGAACAGATGGATTTGCTGAATTTATGCCTGTCACATATGCAGTGCAGACATCAGAGGTACTTTACAACAAAAAATGTAAATATGTCACCCCACAATGGAACAGATGGATTTAACTGATTATATTTCACTCTCAGAAATGCAGTACAGGGGTACTTTACAGAAAAAAATGGGGATATATCACCCCCTGGGTCCCTGAACTCACAGAGGTATTATTTTCCCTTCCCCTGGCACATATGCAGTGCAGGTGCACTTTAAAAATGGGTATATGTTGGCCACTGAACTACAAGAACTGGATTAAATAATTGTCCCTGGCACATATGCAGTGCTGGTGCACTGCTGTTGCACAAAATGGCCCACCTAACTAACAGACGGATTAAAACTTTTTTTTCAGTCTCACTTGGCTCACGGCAGGGTACAAAAATGTTGCATTGCACCCCCAAAACAAAAAAATGCTGTAGATCACTGACTGCACACTCTCCCTCACAGCAGCAGCATCCTATCCCTACAACTAGTAACAGCAGAATAACGTGCAGCGCTACGTGACTCCAGCTTATATAGAGGCTGGGTCACATGCTGCACTGGCCAATCACAGCCATGCCATTAGTAGGCATGGTTGTGATGGATTCTAAGGGCACACTAGTTAAACACTTGTTGATTGGCTGCCCTGCAGCCTTTTTAACCGCCTCCGGACCGCCTAACACAGGATTGCGTTCCGGAGGCGGCAGCTCCAGGCAGAGTCATGCATCTATGCGTCATCTCGCGAGACGCGAGATTTCCTGTGAACGCGCGCACACAGGCGCGCGCGTTCACAAGATCGGAAGGGGAGCGAGTGGATCTACAGCCTGCCAGCGGCAATCGTTCGCTGGCAGGCTGTAGATGCGATTTTTTTAACCCCTAACAGGTATATTAGACGCTGTTTTGATAACAGCGTCTAATATACCTGCTACCTGGTCCTCTGGTGGTCCCTTTTGCTTGGATCGACCACCAGAGGACACAGGCAGCTTAGTAATAAGTAGCACCAAACACCACTACACTACACCCCCCCCTGTCACTTATTAACCCTTTATTAACCCCTGATCACCCCATATAGACTCCTTGATCACCCCCCTGTCATTGATCACCCCCGTCATTGATCACCCCCCTGTAAGGCTCCATTCAGATGTCCGTATGTATGTTACGGATCCACGGATACATGGATCGGATCCGCAAAACACATACGGACGTCTGAATGGAGCCTTACAGGGGGGTGATCAATGACAGGGGGGTGATCACCCCATATAGACTCCCTGATCACCCCCCTGTCATTGATCACCCCCCTGTCATTGATCACCCCCCCTGTAAGGCTCCATTCAGACGTCCGTATGTTTTTTACGGATCCACGGATACATGGATCGGATCCGCAAAACACATACGGACGTCTGAATGGAGCCTTACAGGGGGGTGATCACCCCATATAGACTCCCTGATCACCCCCTGTCATTGATCACCCCCCTGTCATTGATCACCCTCCTGTAAGGCTCCATTCAGACGTCCGTATGTTTTTTACGGATCCACGGATACATGGATCGGATCCGCAAAACACATACGGACGTCTGAATGGAGCCTTACAGGGGGGTGATCAATGACAGGGGGGTGATCACCCCATATAGACTCCCTGATCACCCCCCTGTCATTGATCACCCCCCTGTAAGGCTCCATTCAGAAGTCCGTATGTTTTTTACGGATCCACGGATACATGGATCGAATCCGCAAAACACATACGGACATCTGAATGGAGCCTTACAGGGGGGTGATCAATGACGGGGGGGGGGGGTGATCAGGGAGTCTATATGGGGTGATCACCCCCCTGTCATTGATCACCCCCCTGTAAGCCTCCATTCAGACGTCCGTATGTTTTTTACGGCTCCACGGATACATGGATCGGATCCGCAAAACACATACAGACGTCTGAATGGAGCCTTACAGGGGGGTGATCAGGGAGTCTATATGGGATGATCACCCCCCTGTAAGGCTCTATTCAGACGTCCGTATGTGTTTTGTGGATCCACGGATCCATGGATCGGATCCGCAAAACACATACGGACGTCTGAATGGAGCCTTACAGGGGGGTGATGAATGACAGGGGAATGATCACCCCATATAGACTCCCTGATCACCCCCCTGTCATTGATCACCCCCCTGTAAGGCTCCATTCAGACGTCCGTATGTTTTTTACGGATCCACGGATACATGGATCGGATCCGCAAAACACATACGGACGTCTGAATGGAGCCTTACAGGGGGGTGATCAATGACAGGGGGGTGATCACCCCAAATAGACTCCCTGATCACCCCCCTGTCATTGATCACCCCCTGTAAGGCTCCATTCAGACGTCCGTATGTTTTTTACAGATCCACGGATACATGGATTGGATCCGCAAAACACATACGGACATCTGAATGGAGCCTTACAGGGGGGTGATCACCCCATATAGACTCCCTGATCACCCCCCTGTCATTGATCACCCCCCTGTCATTGATCACCCCCCCTGTAAGGCTCCATTCAGACGTCCGTATGTTTTTTACGGATCCACGGATACATGGATCGGATCCGCAAAACACATACGGACGTCTGAATGGAGCCTTACAGGGGGGTGATCAATGACAGGGGGGTGATAACCCCATATACACTCACTGATCACCCCCCTGTCATTGATCACCCCCCTGTAAGGCTCCATTCAAAAAAATCTTGGCCCAAGTTAGCGGAAATAGTTTTTTTTTTTTTTTTTTTCTTACAAAGTCTCATATTCCACTAACTTGTGTCAAAAAATAAAATCTCACATGAACTCACCATACCCCTCACGGAATCCAAATGCGTAAATTTTTTTAGACATTTATATTCCAGACTTCTCACGCTTTAGGGCCCCTAAAATGCCAGGGCAGTATAAATACCCCACATGTGACCCCATTTCGGAAAGAAGACACCCCAAGGTATTCCGTGAGTGGCATATTGAGTCCATGAAAGATTGAAATTTTTGTCCCAAGTTAGCGGAAAGGGAGACTTTGTGAGAAAAAAAAAAAAAAAAAACAATTTCCGCTAACTTGTGCCAAAAAAAAAAATTATATGAACTCGCCATGCCCCTCTTTGAATACCTTGGGGTGTCTTCTTTCCAAAATGGGGTCACATGTGGGGTATTTATACTGCCCTGGCATTTTAGGGGCCCTAAAGCGTGAGAAGAAGTCTAGGATCCAAATGTCTAAAAATGCCCTCATAAAAGGAATTTGGGCCCCTTTGCGTATCTAGGCTGCAAAAAAGTGTCACACATGTGATATCTCCGTACTCAGGAGAAGTTGGGCAATGTGTTTTGGGGTGTCATTTTACATATACCCATGCTGGGTGAGATAAATATCTTGGTCAAATGCCAACTTTGTATAAAAAAATGGGAAAAGTTGTCTTTTGCCGAGATATTTCTCTCACCCAGCATGGGTATATGTAAAAAGACACCCCAAAACACATTGCCCTACTTCTTCTGAGTACGGCGATACCAGATGTGTGACACTTTTTTGCAGCCTTATACTGCCCTGGCATTTTAGGGGCCCTAATGCGTGAGAAGTAGTTTGAAATCAAAATCTGTAAAAAATGGCCTGTGAAATCTGAAAGGTGCTCTTTGGAATGTGGGCCCATTTGCCCACCTAGGCTGCACAAAAGTGTCACACATCTGGTATCGCCGTACTCAGAAGAAGTAGGGCAATGTGTTTTGGGGTGTCTTTTTTACATATACCCATGCTGGGTAAGAGAAATATCTCGGCAAAAAACAACTTTTCCCATTTTTTTTATACAAAGTTGGCATTTGACTGAGATATTTATCTCACCCAGCATGGGTATATGTAAAATAACACCCCAAAACACATTTCCCAACTTCTACTGAGTACGGCGATACCAGATGTGTGACACTTTTTTGCAGCCTAGGTGGGCAAAGGGGCCCAAATTCCAAAGAGCACCTTTCGGATTTCACAGGGCATTTTTTACAGATTTTGATTTCAAACTACTTCTCACGCATTAGGGCCCCTAAAATGACAGGGCAGTATAACTACCCCACAAGTGACCCCATTTTGGAAAGAAGACACCCCAAGGTATTCCGTGAGGGGCATGGCGAGTTCCTAGAATTTTTTAGTTTTTGTCACAAGTTAGCGGAAAATGATGTTTTTTTTTTTTTTTCTTACAAAGTCTCATATTCCACTAACTTGTGCCGAAAAACTGTAATTTTTTTTTTGTACCCAGACCCGAACATTTTCGTAAAAGTTCGAGTTCGGTGTTCGGCGATTTAATGGCGCTTTTTAACCACCTCAGCTCCCCTAGCTTAAACACCCTTAATGACCAGGCCACTTTTTACACTTCTGCACTACACTACTTTCACCGTTTATTGCTCGGTCATGCAACTTACCACCCAAATGAATTTTACATCCTTCTCTTCTCACTAATAGAGCTTTCATTTGGTGGTATTTCATTGCTGCTGACATTTTTACTTTTTTTGTTATTAATCGAAATTTAATGAAATTTTTGCAAAAAAATGACATTTTTCACTTTCAGTTGTAAATTTTTCAAAAAAAAACGACATCCATATATAAATTTTTCTCTAAATTTATTGTTCTACATGTCTTTGATAAAAAAAAAATGTTTGGGTGAAAAAAAAATGGTTTGGATAAAAGTTATAGCGTTTACAAACTATGGTACAAAAATGTGAATTTCCGCTTTTTGAAGCAGCTCTGACTTTCTGAGCACCTGTCATGTTTCCTGAGGTTCTACAATGCCCAGACAGTAGAAAAACCCCACAAATAACCCCATTTCGGAAAGTAGACACCCTAAGGTATTCGATGATGGGCATAGTGAGTTCATAGAACTTTTTATTTTTTGTCACAAGTTAGCGGAAAATTATGATTTTTTTTTTTTTCCATACAAAGTCTCATATTCCACTAACTTGTGACAAAAAATAAAAACTTCAATGAACTTACTATGCCCATCACGAAATACCTTGGGGTGTCTTCTTTCCAAAATGGGGTCACTTGTGGGGTAGTTATACTGCCCTGGCATTTTAGGGGCCCTAATGCGTGAGAAGTAGTTTGAAATCAAAATCTGTAAAAAATGGCCTGTGAAATCTGAAAGGTGCTCTTTGGAATGTGGGCCCATTTGCCCACCTAGGCTGCACAAAAGTGTCACACATCTGGTATCGCCGTACTCAGAAGAAGTAGGGCAATGTGTTTTGGGGTGTCTTTTTTACATATACCCATGCTGGGTAAGAGAAATATCTCGGCAAAAGACAACTTTTCCCATTTTTTTTATACAAAGTTGGCATTTGACTGAGATATTTATCTCACCCAGCATGGGTATATGTAAAATAACACCCCAAAACACATTTCCCAACTTCTACTGAGTACGGCGATACCAGATGTGTGAGACTTTTTTGCAGCCTAGGTGGGCAAAGGGGCCCAAATTCCAAAGAGCACCTTTCGGATTTCACAGGGCATTTTTTACAGATTTTGATTTCAAACTACTTCTCACGCATTAGGGCCCCTAAAATGACAGGGCAGTATAACTACCCCACAAGTGACCCCATTTTGGAAAGAAGACACCCCAAGGTATTCCGTGAGGGGCATGGCGAGTTCCTAGAATTTTTTATTTTTTGTCACAAGTTAGCGGAAAATGATGTTTTTTTTTTTTTTCTTACAAAGTCTCATATTCCACTAACTTGTGCCGAAAAACTGTAATTTTTTTTTGTACCCAGACCCGAACATTTTCGTAAAAGTTTGAGTTCGGTGTTCGGCGATTTAATGGCGCTTTTTACCCACCTCAGCTCCCCTAGCTTAAACACCCTTAATGACCAGGCCACTTTTTACACTTCTGCACTACACTACTTTCACCGTTTATTGCTCGGTCATGCAACTTACCACCCAAATGAATTTTACATCCTTCTCTTCTCACTAATAGAGCTTTCATTTGGTGGTATTTCATTGCTGCTGACATTTTTACTTTTTTTGTTATTAATCGAAATTTAATGAAATTTTTGCAAAAAAATGACATTTTTCACTTTCAGTTGTAAATTTTTCAAAAAAAACGACATCCATACAGGGAGTGCAGAATTATTAGGCAAGTTGTATTTTTGAGGATTAATTTTATTATTGAACAACAACCATGTTCTCAATGAACCCCAAAAAACTCATTAATATCAAAGCTGAATATTTTTGGAAGTAGTTTTTAGTTTGTTTTTAGTTTTAGCTATTTTAGGGGGATATCTGTGTGTGCAGGTGACTATTACTGTGCATAATTATTAGGCAACTTAACAAAAAACAAATATATACCCATTTCAATTATTTATTTTTACCAGTGAAACCAATATAACATCTCAACATTCACAAATATACATTTCTGACATTCAAAAACAAAACAAAAACAAATCAGTGACCAATATAGCCACCTTTCTTTGCAAGGACACTCAAAAGCCTGCCATCCATGGATTCTGTCAGTGTTTTGATCTGTTCACCATCAACATTGCGTGCAGCAGCAACCACAGCCTCCCAGACACTGTTCAGAGAGGTGTACTGTTTTCCCTCCTTGTAAATCTCACATTTGATGATGGACCACAGGTTCTCAATGGGGTTCAGATCAGGTGAACAAGGAGGCCATGTCATTAGATTTTCTTCTTTTATACCCTTTCTTGCCAGCCATTCTGTGGAGTACTTGGACGCGTGTGATGGAGCATTGTCCTGCATGAAAATCATGTTTTTCTTGAAGGATGCAGACTTCTTCCTGTACCACTGCTTGAAGAAGGTGTCTTCCAGAAACTGGCAGTAGGACTGGGAGTTGAGCTTGACTCCATCCTCAACCCGAAAAGGCCCCACAAGCTCATCTTTGATGATACCAGCCCAAACCAGTACTCCACCTCCACCTTGCTGGCGTCTGAGTCGGACTGGAGCTCTCTGCCCTTTACCAATCCAGCCAAGGGCCCATCCATCTGGCCCATCAAGACTCACTCTCATTTCATCAGTCCATAAAACCTTAGAAAAATCAGTCTTGAGATATTTCTTGGCCCAGTCTTGACATTTCAGCTTGTGTGTCTTGTTCAGTGGTGGTCGTCTTTCAGCCTTTCTTACCTTGGCCATGTCTCTGAGTATTGCACACCTTGTGCTTTTGGGCACTCCAGTGATGTTGCAGCTCTGAAATATGGCCAAACTGGTGGCAAGTGGCATCTTGGCAGCTGCACGCTTGACTTTTCTCAGTTCATGGGCAGTTATTTTGCGCCTTGGTTTTTCCACACGCTTCTTGCGACCCTGTTGACTATTTTGAATGAAACGCTTGATTGTTCAATGATCACGCTTCAGAAGCTTTGCAATTTTAAGAGTGCTGCATCCCTCTGCAAGATATCTCACTATTTTTGACTTTTCTGAGCCTGTCAAGTCCTTCTTTTGACCCATTTTGCCAAAGGAAAGGAAGTTGCCTAATAATTATGCACACCTAATATAGGGTGTTGATGTCATTAGACCACACCCCTTCTCATTACAGAGATGCACATCACCTTATATGCTTAATTGGTAGTAGGCTTTCGAGCCTATACAGCTTGGAGTAAGACAACATGCATAAAGAGGATGATGTGGTCAAAATACTCATTTGCCTAATAATTCTGCACGCAGTGTATATAAATTTTTCTCTAAATTTATTGTTCTACATGTCTTTGATAAAAAAAAAATGTTTGGGTGAAAAAAAAATGGTTTGGGTAAAAGTTATAGCGTTTACAAACTATGGTACAAAAATGTGAATTTCCGCTTTTTGAAGCAGCTCTGACTTTCTGAGCACCTGTCATGTTTCCTGAGGTTCTACAATGCCCAGACAGTAGAAAAACCCCACAAATAACCCCATTTCGGAAAGTAGACACCCTAAGGTATTCGATGAGGGGCATAGTGAGTTCATAGAACTTTTTATTTTTTGTCACAAGTTAGCGGAAAATTATGATTTTTTTTTTTTTTTTTTCCATACAAAGTCTCATATTCCACTAACTTGTGACAAAAAATAAAAATTTCAATGAACTTACTATGCCCATCACGAAATACCTTGGGGTGTCTTCTTTCCAAAATGGGGTCACTTGTGGGGTAGTTATACTGCCCTGGCATTTTAGGGGCCCTAATGCGTGAGAAGTAGTTTGAAATCAAAATCTGTAAAAAATGGCCTGTGAAATCTGAAAGGTGCTCTTTGGAATGTGGGCCCATTTGCCCACCTAGGCTGCACAAAAGTGTCACACATCTGGTATCGCCGTACTCAGAAGAAGTAGGGCAATGTGTTTTGGGGTGTCTTTTTTACATATACCCATGCTGGGTGAGAGAAATATCTCGGCAAAAGACAACTTTTCCCATTTTTTTTATACAAAGTTGGCATTTGACTGAGATATTTATCTCACCCAGCATGGGTATATGTAAAATAACACCCCAAAACACATTTCCCAACTTCTACTGAGTACGGCGATACCAGATGTGTGACACTTTTTTGCAGCCTAGGTGGGCAAAGGGGCCCAAATTCCAAAGAGCACCTTTCGGATTTCACAGGGCCCCTAAAATGACAGGGCAGTATAACTACCCCACAAGTGACCCCATTTTGGAAAGAAGACACCCCAAGGTATTTCGTGATGGGCATAGTGAGGCAATGGAAGTTTTTATTTTTTGTCACAAGTTAGTGAAATATGAGACTTTGTATGGAAAAAAAAAATAAAAAATCATCATTTTCCGCTAACTTGTGACAAAAAATAAAAAGTTCTATGAACTCACTATGCCCATCATCGAATACCTTAGGGTGTCTACTTTCCGAAATGGGGTTATTTGTGGGGGTTTTCTACTGTCTGGGCATTGTAGAACCTCAGGAAACATGACAGGTGCTCAGAAAGTCAGAGCTGCTTCAAAAAGCGGAAATTCACATTTTTGTACCATAGTTTGTAAACGCTATAACTTTTACCCAAACCATTTTTTTTTTACCCAAACATTTTTTTTTTATCAAAGACATGTAAAAAAAATCTATATATGGATGTCGTTTTTAAAAAAAAAAATTACAACTGAAAGTGAAAAATGTCATTTTTTTTGCAAAAATTTCATTAAATTTCGATTGATAACAAAAAAAGTAAAAATGTCAGCAGCAATGAAATACCACCAAATGAAAGCTCTATTAGTGAGAAGAAAAGGATGTAAAATTCATTTGGGTGGTAAGTTGCATGACCGAGCAATAAACGGTGAAAGTAGTGTAGTGCAGAAGTGTAAAAAGTGGCCTGGTCATTAAGGGTGTTTAAGCTAGGGGAGCTGAGGTGGTTAAAAAGCGCCATTAAATCGCCGAACACCGAACTCGAACTTTTACGAAAATGTTCGGGTCTGGGTACAAAAAAAAAATAAAGTTCGGTACGAACCCGAACTTTACAGTTCTGGTTCACTCAACCCTAATTATGACATCACAAGTGAGTTCCAGTCAGGTCTGTTACTGTAACATCACATGTGAGATCCAGTCAGATCTGCTATTGTGACATCACAAGTAAGTTCCAGTCAGGTCTGCTACTGTGACATCACAAGTGAGTTCCATTCAGTTCTGCTACTGTGACATCACAAGTGAATTCCAGTCAGGTCAGGCTACTGTGACATCACAAGTGAGTTCCAGTTAGGTCTGCAACTGTGACATCACAAATGAGTTCCAGTCAGATCTGCTATTATGACATCACAAGTGAGTTCCAGTCAGGTCTGCTACTGTGACATCACAAGTGAGTTCCCGTCAGGTCTGCTATTGTGACATCACAAGTGAGTTCCCGTCAGGTCTGCTATTGTGACATCACAAATGAGTTCCAGTGAGGTTTGCTACTGTGACATCACAAGTGGGTTCCATTCAGGTTTGCTACTGTGACATCACAAGTGAGTTCCATTCAGGTCTGCTACTGTGACATCACAAGTGAGTTCCAGTCAGGTCTTCTACCGTGACATCACAAGTGAGTTACATTCAGGTCTGCTACCGTGACATCACAAGTGAGTTACATTCAGGTCTGCTACTATGACATCACATGTTAGATCCAGTCAGGTATGCAACTGTGACATCACAAGTGAGTTATGCTACTGTTGTGGCAGGCGCAGCACTATGAAGTGCCTTTTGTGCTGTGGCATTAGAAGAATTTTGACATCTCTGACTTTTTAGTCTAACCAGACTGTCTATTACTCTGTAATTCCTCTAGCGCCGTTCTATGGAAACAGTAGGTTTAAAGAGCACACCAAATGCTTGAAATAAATTCTTTATTAACTTCAACTTTTCTTCATATAACACTGCCGCCTCTGCAGCAGATAGTCCATGTACAAAACACGTGTTGCATAAAGATTCATAAAATGGCGGTATCCATAGGATGGTGGTTCAACTGTTTAATCTTGTCATTCAACATAAAATGGTGGATATATTTCTCTCTTCAGTATCTGTACTCTCACTTTAAGTTATTTAAGCACTTTATGATCTCTCTGAGAGGTATATCTGAGGTTAACCAATAGTTCACTTGCTCTATTTGGTTTGAAGTTTGCTCGATACAATTGCTTATGATCTGGTATGAGCAGTTTGCATTTGTAAGCAATTTGTTTGCATTGTATGATTGTATGGCTCAGTAGTTCGTTTGTATGTGGTTTGCAATTGGTGGAACTGTAAATAAACACACATATAGCTGGTTCAGTATACAGTTCTAATCACTATATTAACAGTAGGAACATTATATAACTGTTTTAAATACCTATTTTGGCCTCTCTGCTTCCATAAAACACAGCTCTTAGTGGAGTGAGTGTCTGTTCATATTCTTTCTGGCGAATAATAATTTCTAGCAGCTCCTGCTAGGGAATTTCCCACACAGGCTGTGTGTGAGGCTGGCTGTGATTGGCCAAGACTCCTGCAGTGTGTGAGGCTGGCTGTGATTGGCCTAGATAACTGCCCAGCAACAACAGTTTAACTCTATGCTTTCTGTTGTTTCTGCTGTGTCATTGAGCTTACCTCACATCCATATAATGAATCTTAAAGGCATATAATCTTTTCTGCTTCTGTGAACACAATATATATAACAGTTATATGACATCAAAACATGAAGTCACTATAAATAACTCTGCTTTTGTCTTTAACACACAAACATAGGAACTGTATTAAGGTTATTGGCAGGTCTAGCTGTATAAACATATAAGCTAGTTTAGCAACCTAGGACAGGTCTTAGCTGGCCAGTTACAACTGTGACATCACAAGTGAGTTCCCATCAGGTTTGCTACTATGACATCAAAAGTGAGTTTCAGTCAGGTCTGTTACTGTGACATCACAAGTGAGATCCAGTCACGTCCGCTACTGTGACATCACAAGTGAGTTACAGTCAGGTCTCCTACAGTGACATGACAAGTGAGTTTCCCATGTCTGCTACTGTGACATCACAAGTGAGTTCCATTTAGGACTGCTACTGTAACATCACAAGTGATTTCCGGTCATGTATGCTAGTGTGATATCACAAGTGAGTTCCAGTCAGGTCTGCTACTGTGACATCACAAGTGAGTTCCTGTCAGGTCTGCTATTGTGACATCACAAGTGAGTTCCAGTGAGGTTTGCTACTGTGACATCACAAGTGAGTTCCATTCAGGTTTGCTACTGTGACATCACAAGTGAGTTCCAGTCAGGTCTGCTACTGTGACATCACAAGTGAGTTCCAGTCAGGTCTGCAACTGTGACATCACAAATGAGTTCCAGTCAGATCTGCTATTATGACATCACAAGTGAGTTCCAGTCAGGCCTGTTACTGTAACATCACATGTGAGATCCAGTCAGATCTGCTATTGTGACATCACAAGTGAATTCCAGTCAGGTCTGCTACTGTGACATCACAAGTGAGTGCCTGTCAGGTCTGCTATTGTGACATCACAAGTGAGTTCCAGTGAGGTTTGCTACTGTGATATCACAAGTGAGTTCCATTCAGGTTTGCTACTGTGACATCACAAGTGAGTTCCAGTCAGGTCTCCAACTATGACATCACAAGTAAGTTCCTGTCAGATCTGCTACTGTGACATCACAAGTAAATTCCATTCAGGTCTGCTACTGTGACATCACGAGTGAAGTCCAGTCAGGTTTGCTACTCTGATATCACAAGTTAGTTCCAGTCAGGTTTGCTACTCTGATATCACAAGTTAGTTCCATTCAGGTCTGCTACTCTGGCCTCACGAGTGAGGTCCACTCAGGCTTTCTACTGGGATATCACAAGTGAGTTCCAGTCAGGTCTCCTACTGTAACAGCACAAGTGAGTTCCAGTCAAGTCTGGTACTGTGACATCATAAGTAATTCCCAGTCAGGTCTGCTACTGTGACATCACGAGTGAGTTCCCGTAAGGTTTGCTACTGTGACCTCATGAGTGAGATCCCGTCAGCTCTGCTACTGTGACATCAAGAGTGAGTTCCAGTCAGGTCTTCTACTGTGACATCACAAGTAATTCCCAGTCCGGTCTCCTACTGTGACATCACAAGTGAGTTCCAGTCAGGTCTGCTACTGTGACATCACAAGTAATTCCCAGTCCGGTCTCCGACTGTGACATCACAAGTGAGTTCCAGTCAGGTCTGCTACTGTGACATCACAAGTAAGTTCCATTCAGGTCTGCTACTGTGTAATCACGAGTGAGTTCCAGTCAGGTCTTCTACTGTGACATCACAAGTGAGTTCCAGTCATGTCTACTACTGTGACATCACAAGTGAGTTACATTAAGGTCTGCTACTGTGACATCACAAGTGAGTTCCAGTCATGTCTACTACTGTGACGTCACAAGTGAGTTACATTAAGGTCTGCTACTGTGACATCACAAGTGAGTTCCAGTCAGGTCTTCTACTGTGACCTCATGAGTGAGATCAATTTAGGTCTGCTACTGTGACATCACAAGTGAGTTCCCATCAGGTTTGCAACTATGACATCACAAGTGAGTTCCAGTCAGGTCTGCTACTGTGACCTCAGGAATGAGATCCAGTCAGGTCTGCTACTCTGACATCAAGAGTGAGTTCCCGTCAGGTTTGCTACTGTGACCTCATGAGTGAGATCCAGTAAGGTCTGCTACTGTGACATCACAAGTGAGTTCCAGTCAGGTCTTATACTGTTGACATCACAAGTGAGTTCCAGTCAGGTCTGCTACTGTGACATCACAAGTGAGTTACATTCAGGTCTTCTACCATGACATCACAAGTGAGTTACATTCAGGTCTGCTATCGTGACATCACAAGTGAGTTACATTCAGGTCTGCTACTGTGACATCACATGTTAGATCCAGTCAGGTCTGCTACTGTGACATCACGAGTGAGTTCCCGTCAGGTTTGCTACTGTGACCTCATGAGTGAGATCCAGTAAGGTCTGCTACTGTGACATCACAAGTGAGTTCCAGTCAGGTCTGCTACTGTGACATCACAAGTGAGTTACATTCAGGTCTTCTACCGTGACATCACAAGTGACTTACATTCAGGTCTGCTATCGTGACATCACAAGTGAGTTACATTCAGGTCTGCTACTGTGACATCACATGTTAGATCCAGTCAGGTATGCTACTGTGACATCACAAGTGAGTTCTGCTACTGTTGTGGCAGGCGCAGCACTATGAAGTGCCTTTTGTGCTGTGGCATTGGAAGAATTTTGATATCTCTGACTTTTTAGTCTAACCAGACTGTCTATTACTCTGTAATTCCTCTAGCGTCGTTCTATGGAAACAGTAGGTTTAAAGAGCACACCAAATGCTTGAAATAAATTCTTTATTAACTTCAACTTTTCTTCATATAACACTGCCGCCTCTGCAGCAGATAGTCCATGTACAAAACACGTGTTGCATAAAGATTCATAAAATGGCGGTATGCATAGGATGGTGGTTCAACTGTTTAATCTTGTCATTCAACATAAAATGGTGGATATATTTCTCTCTTCAGTATCTGTACTCTCACTTTAAGTTATTTAAGCACTTTATGATCTCTCTGAGAGGTATATCTGAGGTTAACCAATAGTTCACTTGCTCTATTTGGTTTGAAGTTTGCTCGATACAATTGCTTATGATCTGGTATGAGCAGTTTGCATTTGTAAGCAATTTGTTTGCATTGTATGATTGTATGGCTCAGTAGTTCGTTTGTATGTGGTTTGCAATTGGTGGAACTGTAAATAAACACACATATAGCTGGTTCAGTATACAGTTCTAATCACTATATTAACAGTAGGAACATTATATAACTGTTTTAAATACCTATTTTGGCCTCTCTGCTTCCATAAAACACAGCTCTTAGTGGAGTGAGTGTCTGTTCATATTCTTTCTGGCGAATAATAATTTCTAGCAGCTCCTGCTAGGGAATTTCCCACACAGGCTGTGTGTGAGGCTGGCTGTGATTGGCCAAGACTCCTGCAGTGTGTGAGGCTGGCTGTGATTGGCCTAGATAACTGCCCAGCAACAACAGTTTAACTCTATGCTTTCTGTTGTTTCTGCTGTGTCATTGAGCTTACCTCACATCCATATAATGAATCTTAAAGGCATATAATCTTTTCTGCTTCTGTGAACACAATATATATAACAGTTATATGACATCAAAACATGAAGTCACTGTAAATAACTCTGCTTTTGTCTTTAACACACAAACATAGGAACTGTATTAAGGTTATTGGCAGGTCTAGCTGTATAAACATATAAGCTAGTTTAGCAACCTAGGACAGGTCTTAGCTGGCCAGTTACAACTGTGACATCACAAGTGAGTTCCCATCAGGTTTGCTACTATGACATCAAAAGTGAGTTTCAGTCAGGTCTGTTACTGTGACATCACAAGTGAGATCCAGTCACATCCGCTACTGTGACATCACAAGTGAGTTACAGTCAGGTCTTCTACAGTGACATGACAAGTGAGTTTCCCATGTCTGCTACTGTGACATCACAAGTGAGTTCCATTTACGACTGCTACTGTGACATCACAATTGAGTTCCAGTCAGGTTTGCTACTGTGACATCACAAGTGATTTCCGGTCATGTATGCTAGTGTGATATCACAAGTGAGTTCCAGTCAGGTCTGCTACTGTGACATCACAAGTGAGTTCCTGTCAGGTCTGCTATTGTGACATCACAAGTGAGTTCCAGTGAGGTTTGCTACTGTGACATCACAAGTGAGTTCCATTCAGGTTTGCTACTGTGACATCACAAGTGAGTTCCAGTCAGGTCTGCTACTGTGACATCACAAGTGAGTTCCAGTCAGGTCTGCAACTGTGACATCACAAATGAGTTCCAGTCAGATCTGCTATTATGACATCACAAGTGAGTTCCAGTCAGGCCTGTTACTGTAACATCACATGTGAGATCCAGTCAGATCTGCTATTGTGACATCACAAGTGAGTTCCAGTCAGGTCTGCTACTGTGACATCACAAGTGAGTGCCTGTCAGGTCTGCTATTGTGACATCACAAGTGAGTTCCAGTGAGGTTTGCTACTGTGATATCACAAGTGAGTTCCATTCAGGTTTGCTACTGTGACATCACAAGTCAGTTCCAGTCAGGTCTCCAACTATGACATCACAAGTAAGTTCCTGTCAGATCTGCTACTGTGACATCACAAGTAAATTCCATTCAGGTCTGCTACTGTGACATCACGAGTGAAGTCCAGTCAGGTTTGCTACTCTGATATCACAAGTTAGTTCCAGTCAGGTTTGCTACTCTGATATCACAAGTTAGTTCCATTCAGGTCTGCTACTCTGGCCTCACGAGTGAGGTCCACTCAGGCTTTCTACTGGGATATCACAAGTGAGTTCCAGTCAGGTCTCCTACTGTAACAGCACAAGTGAGTTCCAGTCAAGTCTGGTACTGTGACATCATAAGTAATTCCCAGTCAGGTCTGCTACTGTGACATCACGAGTGAGTTCCCGTAAGGTTTGCTACTGTGACCTCATGAGTGAGATCCCGTCAGCTCTGCTACTGTGACATCAAGAGTGAGTTCCAGTCAGGTCTTCTACTGTGACATCACAAGTAATTCCCAGTCCGGTCTCCTACTGTGACATCACAAGTGAGTTCCAGTCAGGTCTGCTACTGTGACATCACAAGTAATTCCCAGTCCGGTCTCCGACTGTGACATCACAAGTGAGTTCCAGTCAGGTCTGCTACTGTGACATCACAAGTAAGTTCCATTCAGGTCTGCTACTGTGTAATCACGAGTGAGTTCCAGTCAGGTCTTCTACTGTGACATCACAAGTGAGTTCCAGTCATGTCTACTACTGTGACATCACAAGTGAGTTACATTAAGGTCTGCTACTGTGACATCACAAGTGAGTTCCAGTCATGTCTACTACTTTGACGTCACAAGTGAGTTACATTAAGGTCTGCTACTGTGACATCACAAGTGAGTTCCAGTCAGGTCTTCTACTGTGACCTCATGAGTGAGATCAATTTAGGTCTGCTACTGTGACATCACAAGTGAGTTCCCATCAGGTTTGCAACTATGACATCACAAGTGAGTTCCAGTCAGGTCTGCTACTGTGACCTCAGGAATGAGATCCAGTCAGGTCTGCTACTCTGACATCAAGAGTGAGTTCCCGTCAGGTTTGCTACTGTGACCTCATGAGTGAGATCCAGTAAGGTCTGCTACTGTGACATCACAAGTGAGTTCCAGTCAGGTCTTATACTGTTGACATCACAAGTGAGTTCCAGTCAGGTCTGCTACTGTGACATCACAAGTGAGTTACATTCAGGTCTTCTACCATGACATCACAAGTGAGTTACATTCAGGTCTGCTATCGTGACATCACAAGTGAGTTACATTCAGGTCTGCTACTGTGACATCACATGTTAGATCCAGTCAGGTCTGCTACTGTGACATCACGAGTGAGTTCCCGTCAGGTTTGCTACTGTGACCTCATGAGTGAGATCCAGTAAGGTCTGCTACTGTGACATCACAAGTGAGTTCCAGTCAGGTCTGCTACTGTGACATCACAAGTGAGTTACATTCAGGTCTTCTACCGTGACATCACAAGTGAGTTACATTCAGGTCTGCTATCGTGACATCACAAGTGAGTTACATTCAGGTCTGCTACTGTGACATCACATGTTAGATCCAGTCAGGTATGCTACTGTGACATCACAAGTGAGTTCTGCTACTGTTGTGGCAGGCGCAGCACTATGAAGTGCCTTTTGTGCTGTGGCATTGGAAGAATTTTGATATCTCTGACTTTTTAGTCTAACCAGACTGTCTATTACTCTGTAATTCCTCTAGCGCCGTTCTATGGAAACAGTAGGTTTAAAGAGCACACCAAGAGCTTGAAATAAATTATTTATTAACTTCAACTTTTCTTCATATAACACTGCCGCCTCTGCAGCAGATAGTCCATGTACAAAACACGTGTTGCATAAAGATTCATAAAATGGCGGTATGCATAGGATGGTTGTTCAACTGTTCAATCATGTCATTCAACATAAAATGGTGGATATATTTCTCTCTTCAGTATCTGTACTCTCACTTTAAGTTATTTAAGCACTTGATGATCTCTCTGAGAGGTATATCTGAGGTTAACCAATAGTTCACTTTCTCTATTTGGTTTGAAGTTTGCTCGATACAATTGCTTATGATCTGGTATGAGCAGTTTGCATTTGTATGCAATTTGTTTGGATTGTATGATTGTATGGCTCAGTAGTTCGTTTGTATGTGAACTTTGTAGTTTGCAATTGGTGGAACTGTAAATAAACACACATATAGCTGGTTCAGTATACAGTTCTAATCACTATATTAACAGTAGGAACATTATATAACTGTTTTAAATACCTATTTTGGCCTCTCTGCTTCCATAAAACACAGCTCTTAGTGGAGTGAGTGTCTGTTCATATTCTTTCTGGCGAATAATAATTTCTAGCAGCTCCTGCTAGGGAATTTCCCACACAGGCTGTGTGTGAGGCTGGCTGTGATTGGCCCAGACTCCTGCTGTGTGTGAGGCTGGCTGTGATTGGCCTAGACTACTGCCCAGCAACAACAGTTTAACTCTATGCTTTCTGTTGTTTCTGCTGTGTTATTGAGCTTACCTCACATCCATATAATGAATCTTAAAGGCATATAATCTTTTCTGCTTCTGTGAACACAATATATATAACAGTTATATGACATCAAAACATGAAGTCACTGTAAACAACTCTGCTTTTGTCTTTAACACACAAACATAGGAACTGTATTAAGGTTATTGGCAGGTCTAGCTGTATAAACATATAAGCTAGATTAGCAACCTAGGACAGGTCTTAGCTGGCCAGCTACAACTGTGACATCACAAGTGAGTTCCCATCAGGTTTGCTACTATGACATCACAAGTGAGTTTCAGTCAGGTCTGTTACTGTGACATCACAAGTGAGATCCAGTCACGTCTGCTACTGTGACATCACAAGTGAGTTACAGTCAGGTCTCCTACAGTGACATGACAAGTGAGTTTCCCATGTCTGCTACTGTGACATCACAAGTGAGTTCCATTTAGGACTGCTACTGTGACATCACAATTGAGTTCCAGTCAGGTTTGCTACTGTGACATCACAAGTGATTTCCGGTCATGTATGCTAGTGTGACATCACAAGTGATTTCCAGTCAGGTCTGCTACTGTGACATCACAAGTGAGTTCCATTCAGGTCTGCTACTGTGACATCACATGTTAGATCCAGTCAGGTCTGCTACTGTGATATCATGGGTGAGATCCAGTCAGGTATGCTATTGTGACATCACAAGTGAGATCCAGTCACGTCTGCTACTGTGATATCACAAATGAGTTCCCCGTGTCTGCTACTGTGACATCACAAGTGAGTTCCATTTAAGTCTGCTACTGTGAGACATCACAAGTGATTTCCAGTCAGGTATGCTACTGTGACATCACAAGTGAGTTCCAGTCAGGTCTGCTACTGCGACATCACAAGTGAGTTCTATTCAGGTCTGCTACTGTGACATCACAAGTGATTTCCAGTGAGGTGTGCTACTGTTTCATCACAAGTAAGTTCCAGTCAAGTATGCTGCTATGACATCACAAGTGAGTTCCAGTCAGGTCTGCTACTGTGACATCCATAGGCGTGCGCACGGGCACACCCTAATCAAGCCTGCAGGACCAGGAAGCGGTGAACGCTATGTACTTACTGCTTCCTGGTCCTCGACTGTTGGCTGTGCAGGGCTGCGCACAGCATGAGGCGCTATGTGACGTCACGCTGTGCGCGCCAGTTCAGAGCACAGCCGACAGCAGGAGGAAGAGGATCGCATGCGGCGAGGAGCGGCGAGGAGCGGCGGCGTCCAGGAGCAGAGAGGTGAGTGTTTTTTTATTTTTATAAAAAATGAGGCTGCTGGGGGCATAATGCTGGCTAATGAGAGGCATAATGGGGGCTAATCAGGCATATGGGGGCTAATGAGGCATATGCAGGCTAATGAGGCATATGGGGGTTAATGAGGCATATGCGGGCTAATGAGGCATATGGGGGCTAATGAGGCATATGGGGCTAATGAGAGGCGAATGAGAGGCATAATGGGGGCTAATGGCATAAAGGCTATATATATACAGTACAGACCAAAAGTTTGGAGACACCTTCTCATTCAAAGAGTTTTCTTTATTTTCATGACTATGAAGGCATCAAAACTATGAATTAACACATGTGGAATTATATACATAACAAACAAGTGTGAAACAACTGAAAATATGTCATATTCTAGGTTCTTCAAACTAGCCACCTTTTGCTTTGATTACTGCTTTGCACACTCTTGGCATTCTCTTGATGAGCTTCAAGAGGTAGTCCCCTGAAATGGTCTTCCAACAGTCTTGAAGGAGTTCCCAGAGATGCTTAGCACTTGTTGGCCCTTTTGCCTTCACTCTGCGGTCCAGCTCACCCCAAACCATCTCGATTGGGTTCAGGTCCGGTGACTGTAGAGGCCAGGTCATCTGGCGCAGCACTCCATCACTCTCCTTCATGGTCAAATAGCCCTTACTTTCAAAGTTTTCCCAATTTTTCGGCTGACTGACTGACCTTCATTTCTTAAAGTAATGATGGCCACTCGTTTTTCTTTACTTAGCTGCTTTTTTCTTGCCATAATACAAA
The DNA here is from genome assembly GCF_905171765.1 of Bufo bufo. NCBI lineage: Eukaryota > Metazoa > Chordata > Amphibia > Anura > Bufonidae > Bufo > Bufo bufo. The sequence continues at coordinate 554,615,292 of NC_053391.1, forward strand.
TTCTAACAGTCTATTCTTTAGGACTATCAGCTGTGTATCCACCTGACTTCTCCTCAAAGCAACTGATGGTCCCAACCCCATTTATAAGGCAAGAAATCCCACTTATTAAACCTGACAGGGCACACCTGTGAAGTGAAAACCATTTCAGGGGACTACCTCTTGAAGCTCATCAAGAGAATGCCAAGAGTGTGCAAAGCAGTAATCAAAGCAAAAGGTGGCTACTTTGAAGAACCTAGAATATGACATATTTTCAGTTGTTTCACACTTGTTTGTTATGTATATAATTCCACATGTGTTAATTCATAGTTTTGATGCCTTCAGTGTGAATCTACAATTTTCATAGTCATGAAAATAAAGAAAACTCTTTGAATGAGAAGGTGTGTCTCAACTTTTGGTCTGTACAAACAAACATACATACGTGCGCGCGGTATGTGTGTTTGTGCTTTAGGGTGCACACCCTAATGCAATAGGCAGCGCAAGCCTATGGTGACATCACAAGTGAGTTCCAGTCAGGTCTGCTACTGTGACATTCCAAGTAAGGGCTCTTTCACACTTGCGTTATTGTCTTCCGGCATAGAGTTCCGTCGTCGGGACTCTATGCCGGAAGAATACTGATCAGGATTATCCTAATGCATTCTGAATGGAGAGTAATCCGTTCAGGATGCATCAGGATGTCTTCAGTTCCGGTACGGAACGTTTTTTGGCCGGAGAAAATACCGCAGCATGCTGCGCTTTTTGCTCCGGCCAAAAATCCTGAAGACTTGCCGCAAGGCCGGATCCGGGATCAATGCCCATTGAAAGGCATTGATCCGGATCCGGCCTTAAGCTAAACGTCGTTTCGGCGCATTGCCGGAGCCGACGTTTAGCTTTTTCTGAATAGTTACCATGGCTACCGGGACGCTAAAGTCCTGACAGCCATGGTAAGTGTAGCGGGGAGCAGGGGAGCAGCATACTTACCGTCCGTGCGGCTCCCCGGGCGCTCCAGAGTGACGTCAGGGCGCCCCAAGCGCATGGATCACGTGATCACATGGATCACGTCATCCATGCGCATGGGGCGCTCTGACGTCATTCTGGAGCGCCCGGGGAGCCGCACGGACTGTAAGTATACCGCTCCCCCGCTCCCCGCTACTACTATGGCAACCAGGACTTTAATAGCGTCCTGGGTGCCATAGTAACACTGAAAGCATTTGGAAGACGGTTCCGTCTTCAAATGCTTTCAGTACACTTGCGTTGTTACGGATCCGGCAGGCACCTCCGGCAACGGAAGTGCATGCCGGATCCCAACAACGCAAGTGTGAAAGAGGCCTAAGTACCATTCAGCATACCTCCCAACTTTTTTAAATCGCAGAGGGACAATATGTGCGACGAGCATGACGGCAGTTTATTTTCATACTAGGCCACGACTCTAACTCCGCCCATAGCATAATTTCTGACTCTGTCAGAATGCTGCGGTTTTATCTCCGTCCAAAAAAACTGAACACTTGCTTGAATGCCGGCATTTTTTTCCATAGGAATTTATTAGTGCCGGATCCGGAATTCAATGCTGGACCCGTCCTTCTGGTCTGCACATGCGCAGACCGGTAAAAAATTTGAAAAAATATATAACGGATGTGTTTCTCCGGATGACAAACGGAGAGATAGATCCATTATTGCAATGCATTTGTAAGACGGATCCGCATCCGGATCCATCTTCAAATGCTTTCCGTTTGCATGCAGATTGCCGGATCTGGCAGGCAGTTTCGGCGACGGAACTGCTTACCGGATCACTCTGCCGCAAGTGTGAAAGTACTATAACATGCAGATATCTGTTAATCACTGATTAGACCGCCCACTGGACTCCTAAATCTATGAGCATGAATTTAAATGTATAAATGAGATATTGATCCCGACACCCCCCAGCACCAAACTGTATAGCATTCTGCTCATCTCCTCCTGCTCTATAGCATGCTTCTCTCAGATAAGACACCGTGTTCAATGTGACAGGTTCCCTTTAAATATAGGACTATTGACTTACTGAAATCCAATGATACCAAGCTGACAAGAGTTTAAAATAGTATCTCCACCTTTAAAATCTCCACCTTAAAAAATGTTTTTGGGTGAAAAGAATAACAAAATGCATATACTTTTTCTGTTTCTTCCTCTTTTTTTGTTATGTTCCTGAAATAGTTTGGGTGGAGTTAAATATACATTTACAGTAAAAAATGCATGTGCTGCAAGAGCCATGACCCTGAGCAAATCCCCAGACCTTATTAATATTTTCTGGTGTTACCAGTAGAGATGGCGCAGTATTTTTCGTGATAAATAAGTGAATGTCATAATGAATAGATAAAATTTCTGTTATTCTAGTGAAAGGTGGGCTTATAGTAGCCATGTGCATACTACACAATGTAAATGTCGGTTATGAAGAATCTGTACATTGGGTATTAAGCGTAACACATCAAAACAATTTAGGATTTATTGTGCTTACTTGTAAATCGTTATTATATAATTGTGGCATGTATGAGTGATCATCAGATATAGTATGTGCTATAAGGAATATTACGCTACACAATGTATGATGTACACAAACCAGTTATATGCACATAACCCAAACTGGAAACACAAACCTTTCCAGTAGAGCCAGAAACATAACTTGAAAGTCCTGGACCCCAATCTGTAAAAGGGCTCTACTTCTACCTATTATGTGTTTGTATTAATAAAAGTCATTTTTTTAAAGGGGTTGTTTTATCTATGCCACCAGTGTCAGATAGGTGTGGGTCCCACCTCCGGGACCCACACCTATCACCAGAACAGGAACCCTGAAGTGAACAGTCTCTCATGCGTGGTCGCCGTCCATTCATTTTTATGGGACTGTTGAAAATAGAAGAGCATTGGCTCGGCTATCTCCAGTAGTCAAATAAAAGTGTCCGTCTCCATTGATTCGTATGGGACTTACGAAAAAAAAGTTGTGCGTGCTAGAGGCGGGGTGCCACACCTATCTGACATTGGTGGCATATCCTAGTAATATGCCATCAATGTCCCAGATGAGACAACCCCTTTAATAATATTTGGAAGCTGACAATGAGAATGCCTTTAAATTTGTACATTATTTTTCAAATTGTGATTGCACTATCCAGAAGCTATAAACCCTCCTAGCTCTGACGTTTTGCACTACAGTATATGGAAACAGTGTCAAAGCATGATATATGTGTACAAAGCTGCAGTAAAAGGGTAAAAACTAAATTCCCATTAAATGTCATGTGTCATCATGAAAACCCATTGACGCAGATACAAATGTTTGGGGGCTTTAATGAAATTATATGAGCAGTAAAACTGTGGAATTGTTCATAGTAACCAGAATTTACATTTGCCTGAAAAACTTTAGTGAAACAGTGCTGTTCCTGATCATTTATCATGTATTCATATACTATGATACTATATATCATTTATTAATATACTATATATCACATCAAAAACAGACTGTCAATTGTGAATTGTTTCCTATTTGTGAACCTAGCCTTAAAGGGAACCTGTCATCAACGTTATGCTGACCATACTAATGGTAGCATGAAGTAGAGACAGGTGACTTGATTTCAGCGGTCTGTCATTTTAAAAGTAAGTGGTTGCCGAGAACCAACACTACAATTATTGCAGACTGGGCCTGGAAAAGAGTCACGGCCACCTAAGAAGAGTCCTGGTTATTCATGAAGTCCTGCTCTCCTGCCCACCTGCTGATGACTGACAGTCTTCTATCTAGTTTTCTCCCTTTCTCTCTAGGAGAAAACTGCCAATCATCAGAAAATAGGTGAGAGCAGGAGATTATGAATAACCATGACTCTTCTCAAGTAGATTTGACTCTTTTTAAGGCCTGGGCTGCAATGATTATGATGCCGGTTCTCAGCAGCCACTTACTATTAGCTCTTGAGTGACACACCGCTGACATCTGTATTTCTGTCACTAATTTATGCTGCCCTCAGTCAGGTCAGCATAAAGTTGATGACAGGCTCCCTTTAAAGGGGTTTTCCAGGGTTACTATGGTTTTTAACAGAAGTTAAAATGTATACTGATGTCCAGTTTTGCAGTAACGCCCAGCTAATTTATAGCTCCTTCCACCAGCTAGATGCATAGACACTCCTCTGTAGTATACGGGAGTTGTAATACCCGTTACTACCAAAGGTCACTTGGTGTGCTGTCGTCCCTCCTAATTATGGGAAGTTGCTATATGTCAGTTTTATAAGTTGTAATGTAATGTGTGTATTTTCCTGTCACTGAAACTTGCACGTGCAGGCCTGCTAGGGGTGTCATTCCTACTTCTAGTCCATAGAGGGAGCTAGGGAGCCCTAGTTTATATAAAGCCCAGTCAGGGAAGTGCAAGGGAGACGGAGTCTAGTATCTGTAACCTACAGTTGGAGATTAGACAATGTCCGAGACAAGTCCAGGCCTGAAGCCTGCTGTTCAGGAGAAGATTCCCTCCTGAATACCCATATGCAGAAGCAGGAACATCTTAGCCTAAGGGCCTGAGGAACCATTCAGAAGCTAGGAGAGACTGAGGCAAAGATCAGAGGAACCAGAGGTACTGAGAAAAACAGAGGAGGTACTTATTTAAGCCATCATCAAGGAGATAAAGCCAGACTTAGGTTAATGGGCCTTGGTGAAGATATGCTATGTTCCAGGATCAGACAGAATTAGAGTGCTAGCTCCTGTGCTGCAAGTCCTGTGTTCAACACTCTGTAATTACCCTGCTGTACTGAATTGCCTGCATCGACCGAATTGCAAAATCGACTGTATGCTGAGGAACTGCGTTTCCAATATTGTCTCTGCCTACAAACTACTAAAGTTGAAGTTCTGTTTTAATTCCACGTTTCCTCAATTTATTCCTGCATCCGCAAACGGCGTGCCACCGTTTACTTGGCACTGGCGTCACGAACTATTTCCAATTCTATACCTGCCCTTGCAGAGAGTCAGCTGTACCAGGTTAGTGTATATTGCACTACTACACCCAGAAACACCTACTACGCACAACTTGAGTACACTGCACCTCTATCACTACCTCCCCCCCCCAATGGACATGACATCACAGGAAATAAGAAAAAACTGCATGGACATGGTCATTTGAGCACATCCCAGAACTGAAGATAGGAGCAATAAAGTGTAAAGAAATACATGATAAAATTACAGCTACCTTCATGAATGATTATTTTAAAGGTTGCTGATGGAAACCTGCAAAATGAAAACCCCTTTAACCTCTTCCGGACACATGACGTACCCGTACGGCATGATGTCCCAATACTTAAGGACACATGACTTACCGGTACTTAATGTGTATTTCCGATCACCGCCGCCCGGTGGGCGGTGATCGGAACAGGGAGCCTGCTCAAATCATTGAGCAGGCACCGTGTTGGCGATCGCCGCAAACCGCAGGTCAATTCAGACCTGCGGTTTGTGGCTTTTACATGTTGCGGCGGCGGCGGGCGGCGGTGACATCGGGTCCCCATGCGGTTGTAGGGGGGACCCGATGGCATGGAAGGCAGCGCGATGCCTTCCTTAGGGATCGGCGCTGACTTGGATCTCACAGGCCGGAATCTGTATGAGTAATACTCACTGTATTACTCATACAGCCAATGCATTCCAATACAGAAGAATTGGAATGCATTGTAAAAGGGATTAGACCCCCAAAAGTTTAAGTCCCAAAGTGGGACAAAAAATTAAGTAAAAAAAAAAGTTTAAAAATAAAGTTTTCCCCCCAAAAAATTTAAAGTTTCAAGTAAAAATAAACAAAAACGTCATTTTCCCCAAATAAAGTTAAACAAAATTGGTAAAAAATAGGGGGGGAAGTAGACATATTAGGTATCGCAGCGTCCGTATCGACCGACTCTATAAAAATATCACATGACCTAACCCCTCAGATAAATACCGTAAAAAATAAAAAATAAAAACTGTGCTAAATAAACAATTTTTTTGTCACCTTACATCACAAAAAGTACAACAGCAAGTGATTAAAAAAGCGTATGCCCACCAAAATAGTACGATTCTAACCGTAACCTCATCCCTCAAAAAATGAGCCCCTGCCTGAGACAATCGCCCAAAAAATAAAAAAAATATGGCTCAGAATATGGAGACACTAAAACATCATTTTTTTTGTTTTAAAAAAGCTGTTATTGTGTAAAACTTACATAAATTTAAAAAAGTATACATATTAGGTATCGCCGTGTCCGTATCGACCGGCTCTATAAAAATATCACATGACCTAACCCCTCAGATGAACACCGTAAAAAATAAAAACTGTGCTAAATAAACCATTTTTTTGTCACCTTACATCACAAAAAGTGTAATAGCAAGCGATCAAAAAATCATATGCACCCCAAAATAGTGCCAATCAAACCGTCATCTTATCCCGCAAAAAATGAGACCCTACCTAAGATAATCGCCCAAAAACTGAAAAAACTACGGCTCTCAGACTATGGAAACACTAAAACATGATTTTGTCACGGCCTATGGTGTACGCTGGTGACACTGTTGCCACACTTGCGGTTGCCGCGGCAACGTGTTGCTGTGAGAGCATGCGGTGGCAGTGTCTCGGCCTTCTGGATGATTGCCGTGACATGGTTGCCATGCATGCTGTTGCCGGTGGTTACGTGTTTGGTATGCTTGCGTATGCACTTTCCCTTTTAGTTGTAGCCTCCCTCTGTTTGGTGATGTAAGGGTTAACTACCTTGCTGTGTGCGGTCACTTGGGCTTCTTGTACCTGTGGCTTTAGGTCAGGAGTCAGTTGTACTCAGCCTTGGTGTGTGCTGGAGTTAAGCTCCTTGTCTGGTTATTCCATCTGTCCAGGGAGGGCCACCCTTGTGGTCATCAATGTTATCCCGGTGTCTCCTTCCCTTCCTGTCTTTATTTGTATGGAGTGGGTGATGTTTAGGGTGTTTGTATTTCTATTTCTTTTTTGGTGTTACATGTCTGGTGGTGTTTGGTGTCCAGCATGTTTACTACTCATTCCCCTGCCTCATGTTATTGCAGCTATGGCAGTCCTGGGTTCCTGTGTGGTTTGTGGTTTGTGCTGTGTCCTTTAATGTTGGTGTGGACAGCAGCACTAGTGCACAGGTTCCAGTCAGTGTGTCTGTGGCAGGTAAGTGTGTTTTTGGTTTCGCTTACCTGCCATCTCCATATGCTGTATGTGTTACCCTCTCCTTGCAGCCTGGCCTCAGATAGAGACTCCTGTTCCTCCATGACTGGGATGAACAGGTCATCTCTCCCCTGCTCCTAAGGGATTTCCAGGGTGACTCAGGATATTAGGTATCCAGGGTATGAGCCGTCCCACCATCAGGGTCCGCTCATATGGTGAGGAGTCAGGGAGAGGATTAGGGATGTTGTAGGAGCTGACCTGCTCCCTTATTACTCTTTTTTGGCCTGGCTGATCCCCTTTTCTCTTTGACACCGCACGGTGGGGGGTTTCCCCCACTCCCCGCTGTGACAGATTTTTTTGGTTTCAAAAAGGAAATCATTGTGTAAAACTTACATACATAAAAAAAAGTATACATATTAGGTATCGCCACGTCCGTAAAAACTTGCTCTATAGAAATATCACATAACCTAACCCCTCAGGTGAATACCGTAAAAAAATAAAAATAAAAACATTTTTTGTCACCTTACACCTTGCATTACAAAAAGTGCAATAGCAAGCGATCAAAAAGTTATACTCACCCCAAAATAGTGCCAATCAAACCGTCATCTCATCCCGCAAGAATCATACCCTACCCAAGCTGTGGCTCTCAGACTATGGGAACACTAAAACATGATTTTTTTTGTTTAAAAAATGAAATCATTGTGTAAAACTTACATAAATAAAAAAAAGTATACATATTAGGTATCGCTGCGTCTGTGACAACCTGGTCTATAATAATACCACATGATCTAACCTGTCAGATGAATGTTGTAAATAACAAAAAATAAAAACGGTGCCAAAACAACTATTTCTTGTTACCTTGCCTCACAAAAAGTGTAATATAGAGCAACCAAAAATCATATGTACCCTAAACTAGTACCAACAAAACTGCCACCCTATCCCGTAGTTTCTAAAATGGGGTCACTTTTTTGGAGTTTCTACTCTAGGGGTGCATCAGGGGGACTTCAAATGGGACATGGTGTCAAAAAAACAGTCCAGCAAAATCTGCCTTCCAAAAACCGTATGGCATTCCTTTCCTTCTGCGCCCTGCCGTGTGCCCGTACAGTGGTTTACGACCACATATGGGGTGTTTCTGTAAACTACAGAATCAGAGCCATAAATATTGAGTTTTGTTTGGCTGTTAACCCTTGTTTTGTAACTAGAAAAAAATTATTAAAATGGAAAATCTGCCAAAAAATTGAAATTTTGAAATTGTATCTCTATTCTCCATAAATTCCCCGGGACTGAAAGCCGGCAAGACTAACAGGGTGAACGTTCCAGCTCTCGTGATAACTCACGAGATTTACTGCGTAATTAACGAGGATCACACTGAATACAGGTGGGACACCACACAGCGCGAAACTCTGTCCGCAGTTTGGTTGCAATAACCGCGAGTACCCTGATTTTTTCCGATATTGTGAAAGAACACTTTGCAGACAATTGGGGAAAATATAGAGTGCATTAGTGACAGCACATAAACCATCCTTTATCAGATGAACTCTTGGAGAACACACTGAACGTGTCAGTGTCAGAACGCAAACTACATGATTAACTCATCGTTTTCTCTGGAAGTTTGAACAAAAAGATCTAACATACAATACACAAACCCATGAGACATTCATCACCTATGTGCTTATCCATTTTTATTTTATTTCATTGTATTTGAATTTACTAATGTGATTTTTTGATTTTATGGAGGTCGGCCTCTGCTATTTATATTGAGTGATAAGTAGTACCATCATCCCACTTTTTACTATTTATAGGTGAACTGTATACTGTACATGTACCAGAGATTGTCTTTTACATTTTTATTAGATGTGCAATAAATTACTGTTTGCAAATGACCCAGATATTCGGTTGGGCCTATCTATACCATTGATCCAATTTATTTTGATGATAGGGGGATTCATTTTGATAGCAGGACCCATCCATCTCACATATCCGTGGAGCCACTCAAATTTGCCTATACCATTATTACTGATATATACTTTTAAAAATGTAGAGGATCAAGTACTAAAATAAAAAAAAAATAAAAAAACTGCCGTATTTTACAACCGTGTCAATTTCTGTAGAACTGGCCTGTATCTACGAGCCTAAAGGGGGATTGACTTGGCCTAGGATAATATGTCATTATATGTCTTCATACAGTGAGTTTGTATAATTCTGAATTGGCAGGCTGGGTGGTATAATGTTCATAGGAGTTTTACCATCTAATAACTGGTTGGCTCATTTACAGAGCGCATTCATATGATTGAGCTTTTATAAACACTATTTTTATCCATCCATAATTATACCTTGAGTTAATGTTGCATGAGGTGTATAAGTGAAAAGACTGCAAAGCACTGATTGTGAGCCTCTGGAGTGTACAGTATATAGCTGTATCTTCTATTATATTAACCCTTTCAAGACCAAGCCATTTGTCGCCTTCGTGACCAGGCTTAATTTTGCAAATCTGACATGTGTCACTTTATGTGGTCATAACTTTAGAATGCTTTTATTTATCCAAGCCATTCCGAGAATGTTTTCTCGTGGCATCTTGTACTTGATGTTCGGGGTAAATTTGGGTCGATAACGTTTACCTTTATATCAATCCAAAATTTTAAGAAAATGTGGAAAAAATGTAATTTTATAAATTAGAATTTCTACACATTAAAGGGAGATAGTGATACGTCATTAGATAGTTTTTACTTAAGATTCCCTATAGGTCTACGTTATGTTGGCATCATTTTATTTTTTCAGGATGTTAAAAGGCTTAGAAGCAATTTTTCTAATTTTCTATAAAATTTTCAAAACCGACTTTTTCAAGGACCAGTTCACTTCTGAAGTCACTTTAAGGTCCTTACATAATAGAGACCACCCATAAATGACCCCATTTTAGAAACTACACCCCTCAAATTACTCAAAACTGGTTTCACAAACTATGTTAACCCTTTAGGTGTTCCACAAGTATTAAAGGAAAATTGCGGTAAAATTTACAATTTTCAGTTTTTGTGCAGATTTTTTATTTTAATCCAATTTTTCCTATAACACAGCAAGGGTTAACAGCAAAACGAACCTCAATATCTATTACCCTGATTCTGCAGTTTACAGAAACACCCCAATTATGTTCTTAAACTGCTGTATGGGCACACGGCAGGGTTCAGAAGGAAAGGAGCAACATATGGGTTTTGAAGGGCAGATTTTGCTGGAATGGCTTTTGGGTGTTGTGTCATATTTAAAGGCACACTAAGGCACCCCTACAGAAGAATCCCCCCCAAAAGTGACTCCATTTTGTAAACTACACCCCTCAAATAATTTATTGAGGGGTTTACTGACCACTGTGACGTCACAGGTGTTTCATAATATTTAGAATCACATGGCTATGAAAATGAAAAATTATATTTTTTACAAGAAAAAGTCGCTTAAGCCCAAATTTTTCACTTTAACAAGGGATAACAGGAGAAAGTGCACCCCATAATGTGTTACTCATTTTCTCCTGAATACGGCAACATCCCATACGTAGTCGTAAACTGCTTTATGAGCAGACAGCAGAATTCAAAAGGAAAGGAGCGGCATCTGCATTTTCTAACGTGGCATTTGCGGAAATAGATTTTAAGGGCCATAGCGTTTTCATTTTTTTTGTTGATTGAGCTGTGTGGGGGCATATTTGTTGTGGAATGGGCTGTAGTTTTTAATGGTACCATTTTTGGCTACATATGACTTTTTGATCGCTTTTTATTTAATTTTTTTGTGAGGTGAAGTGGGCTAATATTGCAATTCTGCCAGTGTGATTATTTATATTTTTTTATGAGGTTCTCCATGTGGTATATTTGATAAGATAATTTTATTCTGTTGGTTGATATGGTTATGGCGATTCCAAATTTATATTGTTTTATTTATGTTCTACCACTTTTATATCATAAAATCACTTTTTATAAAAAGACCTCTAAAAATCGAAGACCTCTAACTTTTTGATTTTTCAATCAATGTAGCTATGTGAGAGCTTGCTTTTTAGCAGGACGGGCTGTAATTTTTACTGGTGCAATTTAGGGGTCTATATGACTTTTTTAGTGCTTTTAATTCCATTTTTTAGGAGGTGAAGCAGGCAAAAATTGCATTTCTGAGCGTGTTTTTTTTATTTTAATTTTTTATGGGGTTCTCTATATGGTATATTTGATAAGATCATTTTATTATGTGGGTTGATACGGTTATGGCAACACAAATTTGTATTTTGTTTTTATGTTCTACAGCTTTTATATCATAAAATCACTTTTTATGAAACATACATTTTTTTTGCATCACCAAAATCTAAGACCCATAATTTTTTTATTTTTCCGTCAACATAGTTATATGAGGGCTTATTTTTTGCGGGGTGGCCTGTAGTTTCTATTTATATCATTTTTGGTATGCATATGACTTTTTGATTACTTTTTATTCATTTTTTGGGAGGTGAGGCAAAAAAAAAACTGCAATTCCGCCATAGGTTTTTATTTTTATAGCATTTATCATGCGGGATTAGTACCATAATCATTTTAAAGATCAGGTCATTACGGACGCGGCGATTACCAATTATGAGTGGTTTATTTTATTTTTTTACATTTTTTAATTTCTTATAAATGAGCGGATATATGAAAAGGCTATTTATTTTATTTTTCATTTACATTTTTATTTATTTATCTTTTTACATTTATTTTTTTTACTTATACTTTTACTCCTTCACATTCAGGAGGACCGCAACAGGGGGGACAGATGGGGGCAGGGGACACAGGCAGGTACAGTTGGAGACAGGGGCCGGTGCATGCAGAGCAGAGTTAAAGGTACTGTGCACAGATTGCGCACAGGGCACAGGCGGGGAAGGCAGGAGATATTAGGGCACACAGATGAGGGCACAGATCGGGGAAGAGGACACATCAGTTGGCACAGATCAGCTAATGCCTGATTTCAGGCTCTGATCTGAAGACTGACGATCAGAGCCTGAAACCAGCATTTTAACACTGCCGCGCTCCGGTTAGTTAGGCTGCACAGACTAACAAATTGGAGCGATCGTCGGCAACGGACCACTCTAATTGGTCCCTTGCGGCATTACTGGACTGTACACTTTCCCTGACAGCGGCAGTCCAGGGGCAGAAGCTTTATTCCAAGCGCTTTGCAGCGCTAGTATTAAAGAGCTGCCATAACATTTATATACCGTATTTTTCACCCTATAAGACGCACTTTTCCCCCCCAAAAGTGGGGGAAAAATAGCAGTGCATTTTATGGGGCGAATGCTGCATTTTGCCCAATTTTCATTGATACGCCGCGCCGTGATGCCGCGCGGCGGGTGTATCAGCTGAGAGGGAGGAGGGGCTGGGGGCCGGCATCTGCTTTTATAATGACAGCGGGGCCCGTGCAGTGACTGTATTCTACTACACGGGCCCTGCTCACTGTATATAATTGTATCTGTAATTGTAGGCATTGTTAATGTATACAAATTCTGGGTATCAGCGCCTGTATTACGGTACTTACAAGCGCTCGGTAGCAGAGAGGAGGCAGGCCGGGAGGACGGGCGCTGGCAGCGTGAGTCACTACGTCACGCGCCTACGCCGCCCACTTTATGAATAAAGCAGGCGGCGTGGGTGCATGACTTAGTGACTTGCGATGCCAGCGCCCGTCCTCCCGGCCTGCCTCCTCCCTCCTCTCTGCTATCGAGCGCTTGTAAGTACTGTAATACAGACGCTGATACCCAGAATTTGTATACATTAACATTGCCTACAATTACAGATACGATTATATACAGTGAGCGGGGCCCGTGTAGTAGAATACAGTCACTGCACGGGCCCTCCTGTCATTATAAAACCAGATGCGACCCCCACCCCCTGTATTGGGGGTCATTCACACTACAGGGACACTGTTACGGAGGGGATCTGTGGATGACACATAGCATAAGATGCTATATATGTGTCATCTACAGATCCCCCCCATAACAGTGTCATCCACAGATCCCAATAACAGTACCATCCAGAGACCCCAATAAGAGCCATCCACAGATCCCCCATAACAGTGTCACCCACAGATCCCCCATAACAGTGTCACCCACAGATCCCCCATAACAGTGTCACCCACAGATCCCCCATAACAGTGTCATCCACAGATCCCCCATAACAGTGTCATCCACAGACCACCATTAGTTCGAAACCCACCAAAAGCACACTTTTTGGTTCAAAATATTTATTTTCTTATTTTCCTCCTCAAAAACCTGTGTCTTATGGGCAGGGCGAAAAATACGGTACATGCTATCTGCAAGGGCTATGTGCAGATAGCATGTATATAGCCGTATGGAAGTCGTGAAGGGGTTAAATAGGTGATTTATGCAAAAAAGCAAAACATTTTTAAGTATACAAGTGAACTAAAGTGAATCTTCAGTGTGCAGGGAATTTATTATGGAAGTGAAGGAGTAAAATTACTATAATGATTAGTGTTGGGCTCGAATATTCGAATAGCGAATATTATTCGCGAATATCGGAACTTCGAGAATTCACGAATATTTAGAATATAGTGATATATATTCATAATTTCGAATATTCTAGATTTTTTTTTCAACAGTAACCTCCCTTCTTGCTTGTGGGCCAATGAGAAGGCTGCAATGTCTTTGTCTGAGCTTAGCAAGATCCCTAGCAACCAATAGGAAAGTTGCCTACCCCTTACTATATAAGAACCTCCCCAGCAGCCCTTGTATGCAGTATTTTGCAGATCTGAGAGAGACAGCAGTGTTATTGCTGTGCTCTGTGCTTTCCTGTGTCATTACATTAAATAGTTAGCCTATATACAGTATATAATACAAATAGTTAGTGGGAGATAGTCAGTGTAGGTTAGATAGTGATATAGTGTAGCTGATAGGTTCTGCTGTCCATACATACATGCTACATACATAGTGCTGTATGTATGTATTATTATTATTATTATTTATTATTAAAGTGCCATTCATTCCATCGCGCTGTAGATATGAGAAGAGGTATACATACATAATACAGACAATTGCACTAATCATAAACAAGACGAATTACAAACTGGTACAGAAGGAGAGAGGGCCCTGCCTGTGAGGGCTTACAATCTACATGAATGCTATGCTACATACATACATACATAGTGCTGTGATGTCACAAGTTCACAACAATACTTAGTGCACTAATCAGTAATAAGTAGTCAGACCTGTTAAACTGTGAAGTTGCATGTATTGCGCCAAAATAATTGCATCATTGGTGCCGATTTCGCAATCGCTAATATATTGGAGCACTCTATCTGCATATAAAGCTATTGTAATGTTCTGCCGTGCCAACCATTTTCTCCAGGAGACTTCTAGCAGCTTGAAAAATGTAGATATAGTGGCCCACGCCTGTATTTCGAGCACATTACATGAATATTACATTGCCGATTTTTCGCGATCAAGAAAATAATCCTCGAATATATGACGAATATTCTACCAAATATTCGCGAAATATTGCGAATTCGAATATTGCCACTGCCGCTCATCACTAATAATGATTGCATTTTCAAATGATCTCCTTACTAACTTCAGCCTTTCCTCAGCTACACATATGACGTACTTTTGCAATGGGAATATGGAGGTAATTTTGCAACATAATTTGCAGCTAAATATGATTATTGATACCAAATGCAATGATAGATTTTTAAAGACTGTCACCTGCAAAATCTGTTAATCAAAGTAAAGATACCTTCATGTAGAGTAGGTGCACTGGAACATAACCATACCTTTCTTGTGAAAATCCTGAGAAATGGTTCTTTTTATTTTTATGCAACTAAGGTTTTCAGTGCACTGTGGGCGGCGCAGCTCCATGTGGTGCACCATTATTCTGCCATAACACTGCCTAGCACCTCCTCCTCTTGTTTGATCGAGAGTCCCTGACATTTTAGAGCTGCCAGCCAAGATGTAGGGACAGTCCGGTGCACCAAACCCAAGAAAGGTATGTTTCAGGGCAGTGTGCTTAATCTCAAACTGATTTTGGAGGTCACAGACTCCCCTTAGGCCTCTTTCACACTTGCATTGTCCGGATCCGGCATGTACTCCACTTGCCGGAATTACACTCCGGATCCGGAAAAACGCAAGTGTACTGAAAGCATTTGAAGACGGAACCGTCTTCAAAATGCGTTCAGTGTTACTATGGCACCCAGGACGCTATTAAAGTCCTGGTTGCCATAGTAGGAGCGGGGAGCGGGGGAGCGGTATACTTACAGTCCGTGCGGCTCCCGGGGCGCTCCAGAATGACGTCAGAGCGCCCCATGCACATGGATGACGTGTCCAATGCGGTCACATGATCCATGCGCTTGGGGCGCCCTGACGTCACTCTGGAGCGCCCCGGGAGCCGCACGAACGGTAAGTATACTGCTCCCCCGCTCCCCGCTACACTTTACCATGGCTGCCAGGACTTTAGCGTCCCGGCAGCCATGGTAACCACTCTGAAAAAGCTAAATGTCGGCTCCGGCAATGCGCCGAAACGACGTTTAGCTTAAGGCCGGATCCGGATCAATGCCTTTCAATGGGCATTAATTCCGGATCCGGCATTGCGGCAAGTGTTCCGGATTTTTGGCCGGAGCAAAAAGCGCAGCATGCTGCGGTATTTTCTCCGGCCAACAAACGTTCCGTTCCGGAACTGAAGACATCCTGATGCATCCTGAACGGGTTTCACTCCATTCAGAAAGCATGGGGATAATCCTGATCAGGATTCTTCCGGCATAGAGCCCCGACGACGGAACTCTATGCCGGAAGAAAAGAACGCAGGTGTGAAAGAGCCTTTAAAGATGTTATCCCATGATTCACTTAAAAATTAAACTCATACATCGTAAAGTAAACGACAATCTATTTTTAATAAAGCTAGAACCAGGCCTGTACCTCGCATGGAACCTGAGATCTCCCCATTCATTGCTCTAATTGTTCTGCTAGATTTATTTCAAGCTGGCAGCTCAGGGGAGCGTGTCCTTTCTCAGGGGACGTATGCTTTCTGCTGCAGCTGGTGGTAGTTGAAGGATGGAACTGAAAATGTGCTTCCATTTTAGGGAGGTGGACAGAGAAATAAAAAAAAGGACAAACAGAAGGTGGCGATGTACAGATAGATTTCACTGAATAACTCAGTGGCTATACAACATTTTTAATTACATGCAATTACAAAGGTATTCAGATCAAGGTGCTGGTTTGAAAAATGTAGAATATTTTCTGTGGGACAACCCCTTTAACTAATTTTGTTGTATATGAAAAACCCTAATCCCTAAGTGTAGACAACATGTAATCCTACACTATCATAGGCAACTAAAAAAGTGACACTAGACATAAATGTTGTGAGACAGTGACAGGCCTCATGGCTATTAGGGGAGGTGTATGGCAGGTTTTTCCATCTCTTCCCAGTCAATCAGCAGGTCTGAGGCAGCACCAGGTGCCACAATCATTACTGGGGAGTAAAAGCCCATCTCCGACTGTCAGCTGGTGGTAAGGCTCTGGATGTGTGGTTTTCAGCCGGGGTTGGCTGAGAAACCATGAGGCTGGGAAATAGCCTGGACTGACCGTGTTGCAGCCTGGGGCTAGTATACGTTTGGCTAAGGAAGCCGGATCTGACACTGTATCTGAACAGCACTGTATAGGAGAGTCAGGGATTGTATCGTATGTTTAGTTAGAGCCCAGCCGGGCAGGTGTTTGTTTACTGTTTCGTTGTTCTGGTATTGCTGGTGTGCCAAAATAAATGCACTGTTAGGACTGCAACACGGTTTTCAGCGAGATATCTGTGACCGAAACCCCCAGAGATAGAGCTAATCTCTCACAACATATAGGTAAAACTAGATTAATGGGGTTATAAAATGCATTGTAGATTGTAAGCCCTCGCGGGCAGGGTCCATTCTCCTTCTTTACCAGTTTGTAACTGCTCTTGTTCATGCTTAGTGCAGTTGTCTGTATTATGTATAACCCCTTATCATATGTACAGCGCCATGGAATGAATGGCCCTTTAATAATAAATAATAATCACTGTATCAGATGTTGAAAATGACACAAATTGCTACAAATGCATCCAAATGGCACTTGATCCATTTAGAGCAGCTCACGCGGCAATGAAAAAGAATAGTTACACCACGCATTTCAGACTTTCAATGTGAATTATCCATTTTCAGGTTGATCTTCATTGTAACTACTTATCCATTGATGTAATTCTCTTGTCTCTGTAGTTAGAGCAGATCTGTCATCTGCAGTGATGGTAATAACTACTTATGCTTCTATATTTTTCTAACCCTGATTCTCATTCTCTTTTTTATCTTCTTTATTATTACGCTCGGGGGTCAAACCGCCATTTGTTTTGTCAAAGACCCAAGAGAACAAACGATGAACCTAACAAAAGCTGGCACATCTTGTTCAGGTGCCCAGACTCCTTGTGTAGAGTTCAGGTGTGTGTTGCCCTGAAGCTGGAAGATGAGGGTAATCTAGGAACGAATGTTTCCTTCTAAAAATATACTTTCAAGTAGTAACAAAGCAGGAGCCATCCAGCCATCTATCAGCGCAATCTTTGAAGTTTTTGTCCTTGTCCTCTGTTTACATTGCTTCCATGGATCAGTTACTGCGTTTGCACAGCACATGGGGAAGACTCCAGACTAATTATCACATACACAACCGCCCTAAGATGACTTAATTGGTCTCGTTTGCCGACATGGTTTTGATGTGCACATAGACATGTTTTTAGGACAATTTTGGCTCCCCTCCACTCATTTTATAAGCAGCTCAAATAGGTGGGGGATAATTCTGTATTTTACTTTAATGTATTGTGTTTAGGTTTTAACGGGCTGCCATCTTTATTAAGTAAATGGAAGGAAGTGATGAGCGGTTATGAAGTGCACTCATTTTATTTGACGTTGGCTACTATTTATTTTGGATGCTTCAGACAGGTTCAGACAGAAGGAAAGGTGCGGTTCCACTTTGAAGCTTCTCTGTCTATATAACACCTACATTTATGCCTGGACAGAAATAGCAGCCATGTGTATTTACCGTGCAGATTAGATGAGTCAGACATAGAGCATGAGTGTGCAACGCGACGAGGATGAAAAGTGAAGACAGCGGAAGTAGATTCTGTGCGATTCTGTCTCCGCTTCTGTATTCATCTGGCAGATAAAACATTTCGTTAGATAGCTGGACACGGTTAATGAAGCACTTGAAAGCAGTTTATAAAATATACCAGAGACCTGCAGAAATAGTAACATTGTAATATAATACTATGATCACAATTCTCAAAATCTTTTCCTTTAGGCTCCATTCACACGTCCGCAATTCATTTCTATGGGGCCGCACGATGTGCGGCCCGGATCCAGAAATGCCGATCCCGAAAAAAATAGAACATGTCCTATTCTTGTCCGCAATTGCGGACAAGAATAGGCATTTTCTATTAAGTGCTGGCGATGTGCGGTCTGCAAAATGCGAAACGCACATTGCCGGTGTCCGTGTTTTGCGGATCCGCAAAACACACACGGATGTGTGAATGGACCCTTAAGGGTACTTTCACACTAGCGTTTATCTTTGCTGGTATTGAGTTCCATCACAGGGGCTCAATGCTGGAAAAAAACAGTTTTATCCTAATGCATTCTGAATGGAGAGTATTCTGTTCAGGATGCATCAGTTCAGTCCCTCTTCCTTTTTTTGGCCGGGGAAAATACCGCAGCATGCTGCAGTTTTCTCTTCGGCCAAAAATCCTGAACACTTGCCAGAATGCCGGATCTGGCAATAATTTCCATTTAAATGTATTAGTGCCGGTGTTCTGGCACTTTTCTATACCCGGACAAAAGTCTATACCCGGAAGTGATGTAGCTGCACCGGAAGTCACGTGGACGCGTTGGAATCAGCTGGAGGAGGGGGTGTGCGCGCTGCGCAAGCGCATTCGGCTAAAGTATAGTAATCTGGAAGAACGCCGCGAGCCCGTAATCTACATTACTTTGTTCGCTCGCCACGCATCGGGCTCAGCCTCGCTGCGCTCAGCATTTTCTAAAACTAACTCTATGCCGCCATTGATAGTAAAGAAAGAGATGGATAGTAAAGAAAGAGATGGATAGTAAAGAAATGGAGGGCTGGGAAAATGCAGGGGCGTTCTGCCAGATTAACATACTTTAGCCGACAGCGCTTGCGCAGCGCGCACACCCCCTTCTCCAGCTGATTCCAATGCTTCCACGTGACTTCCGGTGCAGCTACATCACTTCCGTGTATAGACTTTTGTCCGGGTATAGAAAAGTGCCAGAACACCGGCAATAAAATTTCCGCATTGACGGATCCGTTTTTCCGGTCCGCGCATGCGCAGACCTTTAAATCTGTGAAAAAAATTATTAAGAAATATCGGATCTATTTTTCCGGATGACAACCGGAAAGACGGATCTGGTATTGCAATGCATTTGTCAGACAGATCCGCATCCGGATCTGTCTGACAAATGCATCCGTTTGCGTCCAAATGAATCGTCTGCCGCAAGTGTGAAAGTACCCTAACAGAAATGCAGAGGCTCTGCTTGAGCAGTGACCGTTACCCAGAAGTGTAGCCGCACATGCACCGTCGCTGCTCCAGCAGTAGAAGCAGATCCTCTGTGTTTGCATCGCTACTCAGAGCAATGGCACAAGTGTGAGATGTCCATCTCTGTCAGTCAGGTGGATGGGGGGTGTCCTCAGCTTCGGGAAAACCCAGTCACAGATGAAGTACCCTAATAGATGAGACAAGTCGATTCTTACGAATCAATTTCCTCATCTCTACTTGGCATATTCAAAGAGGACCTTTCACCTCTCCTGACATGCCTGTTTTAATAGCTACTTGCATTCCCCATGTAATAACAATTCTGGAGCCTCTATTCTTATAGCTCTATGTTGTGCCATTCCTCTATTATTTCTACTAGAAGTTATGAATAATTTCTAGCAGTCTGCAGTAAGGGTACAGAGGGGAGGTAACAAGTTGTGGGTGTATACCTGCACAGTCTCACTCTATCCAATCAGTGCTGCCATTTTCAGACTGTGCAGGGACCGCCTCCCCCCCAACTGGTTACCACCCCTCTGAACCCTTACTGCAGACTGCTAGCAATTCATCCACAGCTTCTAGTAGAAATAATAAAGGAATGGCACAACATAGAGCCATAAGACTAGATCAGTGGTGGCGAACCTTTTAGATACAGAGTGCAAATTGCCAACACGGCAATATAACCTGAATACCACAGTCCACTATAGTATATCTTCCATGTACTTTATCATTTAGCTATAATAGCCTACCTACATTCAATGTGCTGGCAGGCAAAATCGAAGGCATATTGGTACACCATAGACTTTTTCCAGGGTACCATAGGTTCGCCACCACCAGAGCAGAATGTCCTGAATTGTTATTACATGGGGAATGTGCAGTGGCCAGGTACGGGGTTGATAATATTCTGTATTTGTCGTGACGCCAATTGCAGCGTGCGCAGGGTACTATCCCAGGGCCCTTCCAAGGTGTTATAACGCACGTCCCAGATTAGGAATGCCAGAGTGGTGTAATGGCCTATAATGTCTCTGTAGTTTGGTGGTAGTTGTGTCACAGTGTCTCCTACCTGGGTACGGCCAGACTCCTGGCTGCTGACTCACTTGCGATAAATTTGAGTGTAGTGATAGTAGGAGTAATAGAGGAACTTTGCAGAATAAATGATGTCCAGACCTTTAGATGAGGTTCAAACGTTGCTTTACTTGAAATAACTTGCATCCAAGCAGTATACAGATATGGTCTCTTGTTCCCAGCAAGTTTTGTCAATGATTGGCAGGAATGTGTACTTCTGCTTTAAATGTAACTTCTGCTGTGTGGGGACAGACTAGCTGAGGGGGAATAGGCTTCTCCTAGGCACTGGACTTATCTCACAGATGGATTCTCAGGGGATGCTTTCTTTCTGGAACTCTGGAGTTTGACTGTAGTTTCTGCTTTCCTCATCCAGCAGAGCTGAAGGTGCTCAGACTGGGTATATGGCCAAGTCTCAGCTGAGACTAGGTCCTTGCTGTCTTCCCTATGCAGGGGAACTCCACACACACACACCCTACCTCTAGCAGGGGTTGGGCTACACTACGACCAACTTCCTTCTCCACCCAAACTGCAGGATGTGGGTCCAGCCCACCTCTCCACAGAGGGGGGGCTAAGCTGGAATAATCCATTCCAGCTCAGATACACTAAACTGTAGCTTGCCAATGCGTTTCTGCCACCTGCTGGTAGCCAGGCAAATTACATGAACAATTGCATTTAATATAGATTTAAATGCACATTTGTGGAAGACATGAGCAAAATCACATCTAATGACAGTATAAAGGCTCCTAGGAGATAGTAGCGGGGTAGAGGAGTGTAGTAACACATCTCTGGGGTGTTACAAATGCAAGTAGCTATTAATATAAAACAGGCATGTCAGGAGAGGTGACAGGACTTCTTTAAAATTCCCAGCATCCTTGCATTTTCTGACTGACACAACGGGTTAGCCATCAGATACACAACTATAAGACTACACTAAACGTGTAGTACTATAACCAGCTTTACAGTTTTTTGTGTCTTAGAGGTAGAAACACTAGAGTCTCAATTTCACAAGTGATTCCTTTAGAAATTAGGAGGAGGCAGGGGGGTGTAAACATTTTTTAAAAGTCAGTTGCCTTGTGGAAGCCCGCCGTTCCACCGCTGTGGCTCTTGTCCTCTCTGTATTTTCCATCCTTGCCAGTCCAGAAGTGATGACATGCTGCTCCCATGCATGTTTCCGCTGTAGCCAATCACTGGTCTAAACAGTCACTGAGAACTGCCTGTGAGCGCTAAGCTTGGGCAGTGACGTCCCGAGTTAACACGTGAACACTGACGATGCAGCATTCACATGGATGCTAGCAGTATATCACTTCTGGCCTGGCAGGGAAAGGAAATGGCAAGGACAGGAGCCACAGCCCAGGAACGGGGAGTCTTTCAGAAAATTTGTGATTGTTTTTCATTTTTTTACACCCCCCTGCCTCTGCTTAATTTTATTTTTGGTTTATGTAAAAGGGATTCTCCAAGATTGTCCACGACTATTCCAGTTTAGCAAATCATTCTGGATAATCTTTTCTCAGAGTTCTATATTGTGCCACTCCTCTGTTATTCTTCTTAGAAATGTATAAAAAGATTGACAACTGGGAGTTTGACCCTCCACACTGCCGTTGTCCAGTTAGTACCGCTAATGTTAGTGTTGTCACTCAGTGTTGTCAATGTATTCACAAATGTCTAGGAGAAATAACAGAGTTCTAAGCAAAGATGTTCCAGAATTGTTACTTCCATCTAAGGGTCCTTTCACACTAGCGTTTTATCCTAATGCATTCTGAATGGAGAGCATTCCGTTCAGTATGCATCAGAATGCATCAGTTCAGTCCCTCTTATGTTTTTTGGCCGGAGAAAATACCGCAGTATGCTGTATTTTTCTCTTTGGCCAAAAATCCTGAACACTTGCCGGAATGCCGGATCCAGAATTAGTTTCCATTGAAATGTAATATTGCCGGATCCGGAATTAAAATTGCCGCATTGACGGATTCGTTCTTCCGTTCCGCGCATGCGCAGACCTTTAAATCTGTGAAAAAAAAAAATACCGGATCCGTTTTTCCGGATGACACATGAGAAACGGATCCGGTATTTCAATGCATTTGTCAGACGGATCGGCATTCGGATCCGTCTGACAAATGCCATCTGTTTGCGTCCGGATTCCCGGTGACGGAACTGCCTGCCCGAATCCTCAGCCGCAAGTGTGAAAGTACCCAAAAACAGACATGTGCAAAGAGCAGACAGGTCCTCTTTAAAGGGAGTCTGTCAGCAGTACAAATATACCTTTTGAGGAGCTTTCATTATCAAGATAAGATTATTCTGAATAAAAGTTTTATTTTGCCAGATTGTGGGCCAGAAGTGCACGGGAGGGGGAGCTTCATTGGGAAGTGCTCTTTGCATTCGGCTGCTCCACAGCCCCCCCTTTCCTTGCTCTGAGTGACAGCTGTAGCATCCACCCAAGAGACCACTATAGCTATCACTTAGAACAGAGGTTCAGGCTGTGAAGCAGCTTAATGTAGAGAGCACTTTACAGTGAAGATCGGCCTCAAGTGCTCTTAAGGGTCCATTCACACGTCCGTGTGTGTTTTGCGGATCCGTGGATCCGCAAAACACGGACATCGCTGGCACTTAATAGAAAATGGCTATTCTTGGCCGCAATTGCGGACAAGAATAGGACATGTTATATTTTTTTCGGAATCTGAATTTCGGACCCGGAAGTGCGGATCCGCACATCCGGATCCGGGCAGCACGTCGTGCTGCCCCATAGAAATTAATGGGTCCGCAATTCCGTTCTGCAAAATGCGGAACGAAATTGCGGATGTGTGAATGGACCCTAAAGGGGAGTTCTGGTTGGTACAAGTTTTCCTCTATCCACAGGATAGGGGACAACTATCAGATCGGTGGGGGTCTAACCTCTGGGACCCCCACCGATCACGAGAACAGGGGCCCTGTACCCCCTACAGGCCCTTGCTGCTCCCCAAAAATGACCGAAGCGGCCGGTTGCAGACATGCGTGGCCACTCCATTATTTCTATAGCAGTTCCAGAGATAGCCGAGCACAGCACTCCACTATCTCTAGACCTCCCATAGAAATTAATGGAGCGGCCGAGCACATGTGTGATCGGATGCTCCGGTCATTTCAGGGGATCTGCAGGGGGTTCTTGTGATAGGGGATAACTTGTACCAACCAGAATACCCCTTTAAGAAGCAGAATCGTGGAGAATAAAAGTTCATATTTACACTGCTCCAGATGATAAAAGCTCCAAAACATGTATGTTTAGTCTGCTTTACCTAGCGCTGTCAGCAGTTTAGCATGGCTCAAACTGCTGACAGATTCCCTTTATGTGAATAGCAATGCCAGAGAGAGCCCATGGATAAGAATAGAACTGTTTCTCGGTAAAAACAAGCATTTCCCCCCTAATCCCAAACAAACCCTTTAAATCTGCAGCCCTGGCTCCATAACTAAACTTTAGACCACCAGTGAAGGTTTAGAGTTTGCTGACAGCATCACAGTAAGGGAATTTGTGTTCGATCACTAGCTGATGATCGCTCCTGCTTGTAAAATACAGAAGTCTCAGTTGTTTGCATCTGTTTTATATATTTGCTGGATGCTAAGCTCATATAAAAGTCAACCTATATGATGTACCATATGTTGTAGTATTTTGGTTTTTAGAAAAAAAAAAGAAAAGACGGGAGAAAGATGAAAATATAGATCTTAACACTTCATAATGACTTTGAATTACTCTAATGAGGTCATTCTTGGTGCCACCTTCCAGGAAGTTGTGCATTAGATTAAATACAGCCTGCATGTAACATACTCCTCCATCGTACTCCAGTAGTCACTGGCTTCAAAGGCTCGGATTGCTATAGCAATGGTGGGGCAGGCGAGGTTATGCCTTTATCCTACTGAGTGTAGAAGTCAAAGGGCCTGTTGTGAACCAAAACATCTGTCAGCACCATTACCAGCACCTATTCCCAGTTCCTCTTTTTAATTTATCCCACAGCACTGATCTGCTGGGTCGTGGGGGCATTGTGACATAAGGATTGTGTAACCATTGAGAACATGTCACGAACGCAGAGCTCTTCTTTTGTGAAATACTTTTCACACAGAATCAACAAGACTGGTGGTAGATTATATCACCCAGGTTCTCTGTGTTTTATAATAAATTATATTTGAAGATCTGAAACGTGTGACAAATATAAAGGCAGACTAGGAACTTGTCCCCATGTTGTAGGTAGGTCCAAATAGACAAAGGAAAGGGCAACACAAGTAGATGGAGCAAACAGAAGAAGGTGAGGTCAGAAATACCATAGTGCAGTACAAAATACCACAGTGCAGCACAAAATATTGCCCCAGAAGATGTCTTTCTGTGGTGGCCATCAATAGCTTCCACATTCTGTCCTCCTCCTCCTTCAGTTATCACTAATTGAGATATGGAGCAGTGACGTAGGAGGTGAATTGCGGGCCACAGCACCAAGCCTGCCCTACTTTCAGCCTGCTGCCTGGACTTCTCCTTTTAATGACCCTTATAGTGCCTCTAGTAGTATTCTCCCCAAGTGGCCAAGTAAAGAAAAAATAAAACCTGAGTCCTGTTCCAAGCCGTCGTCTGAGGTGCAGGCCTCAGACCTATTCCAGCCTGTCACCTGAGATATCTGTGTCCCTGAACCATTTGTACACTGCCTCATGTAGTGGCCCGTGGCCTATAAGGGTGAATGGCGAGGTAGAGGGCCATGGGCTACCATGATCTGCTGCAGTATTGAACTGTATCACCGTCCTAAGGACAGCAATACAGTTGAATTCAGGTGGTGGACCTGTGGCTGCTGGCCGGGTATGTAAATACCTGGTGCTTCCAGTATTACGTACCCAGCCAGCCAGGCTCGTGTGGCCCCTCTGGGCATTGGCCTCCTGAGAAATTTCCCTGTAGAGTTTATGGCCAGTGCGCGTCTGGACAAATGCCCCAATAATATAAGAAATTAGAATATTTCTCGACATCCATTCAGTCTCATTTATGTCATGCATTTCTGTAGGCCCTGCATATAAACTTTAAAGGGAGTCTGTCACCACCAGTGACTGTTTTTAACCCTTTGCATCACAGTGTATCTCCTATTGTGATTTCCAAATATATATTTTTGTCCTGCTTCCTCTTCTTTTGACCATTAAAATCAGCTTTTTATAATTATGCTAATGAGGAATAAAAGAGCACAGCTAAGCCCTCCCGCTCCTCCCCTCTTCTTCTTCTCTCCACCTCCTAGCCTAGCCTAACCTCCCGACGTCACCATGATGCTATTTCAAATCTCATTGTGAACTTCTGTGGGCATCGGCTTCTTTAACGGAACTGCATATGTGCCATTAGTATGCCCAGTTCATTTGACCTGAAACTGGCCATCTTCCGCAGCCAATCACTGGCCGCAACTATGTCAAACCAGATGTTTACGGAGAGGGAGCCCAATGGAGCAGGCCTAGTGAAGAAGGGGCCCAGCGCTAGGAAATAGGTAAGTAATCTTCCCTTTATAGACCAGTCCAAGTGGGGGTGGGGGGGGGGGGTTTGCCAAAACTCACCTCCATTCTTGCTCAACACCCTATAAGGTGTGAGGATTCGCTCTGGTAGGCAGGGTAAGCGGACGCAGAACAGAGGCAAAAGAAACAATTTGTAAAACAAAACTTCAGTGTTTATTCACACGAGAGGAAAAAACAAAGCAACATTAACAGTCTTAGTGTTCGTTCACACAAGGAAAGTCCAAAGCACAAAAACAGTCACCTTGTTAGCAGGTTCTTTTAGCGTCCACAACAGGCTTTATGGGACCTGTTTCCCCCCATGCGGCTCTCAGCCCTCTAGTACGGCACCATGCCTCAGATCCCAAGACAGAGACTCTGATTCTGAACCCAGCTGCCTATTTAAAGGACACCCGGACCGGCACTTAAACTCTGACCTGGTATTTGATCTCACCTGGCTGGAAATCATCCCAGCCGCCCATGTTGGGAGGAAAATACCTGCCTTCCCAAACAAAACCCCTTGCTATGTCACATACACCCTCCCCCCTTTGTTCAACCCTGAGGGGGTAAACACACGCCAGACAGTGTACCCGGGACAGGGCATCCACATTACCCTGTAACCGGCCTGCCCTGTGTTCTACTGTAAACTTAAAGTTTTGCAAGGACAAGAACCATCTGGTGACCTGAGCTTTCCTCTCTTTGGCCTGGCTTATCCACTTGAGAGGGGAATGGTCAGTCACCAGACGGAACTTTCTCCCCAACAGATAATAGCGGAGAGACTTGAGTGCCCACTTGATGGCCAGGCACTCTCTCTCCACTATACTGTACCGGGTCTCGGCTGTAGTGAGCTTATGGCTGAGGAAGACAACGGGATGCTCCTCCCCATTGACTTCTGAGACAGTACAGCACCAAGGCCTACTTCGGAGGCATCGGTCTGTACTATAAACTCCCTTTTGAAGTCAGGCGTCACCACAACCCACACAGGGGGACCCACACAGGGCCGACTTCAAAGCGGAGAAAGCCTCTTCAGCCTGGTCATTTCATCAGCGGACCATCACGGACTTCCGTCCCTTCAAGAGCCCTGTCAACGGAGCCACTAAAGTGGCAAAATGGGGGACGAACCTCATATAATAGCCCACCATTCCCAGGAATGACTTTACTTGCCTAGAGGTGACAGGTCGGGGCATATTCCTTATCGCCTCTATTTTGTTTACTTGGGGTTTTATGACTCAGCGCCCAATGACATACCCTAGGTATTTGGTCTACTCTAACCCTATCACACATTTGTTTGGGTTAGCTGTTAGACCAGCCTTTCGAAGGGAGTCCACTGCGGCCTGTACTTTGGGCAGGTGACTTTCCCAGTCGGTACTGTGAACGACAATATCATCCAGATAAGCCGATGTGGACGAAGCACAATGTCCATTAGACGCTGAAAAGTGGTAGGGGCTCCATGCAGACCGAAGGGTAACATCTTATATTGGTACAGCCCCTCTGGTGTAATGAAGGCAGTTTTCTCCTTGGCCGCCTCCATCAAGGGTACCTGCCAGTACCCTTTGGTGAGGTCCAAAACAGAAAAATACAGGGCTTGGCCTAACCTTTCAATAAGCTCATCCACCCGAGGCATGGGATATGCATCGAATTTTGATATTTTGTTCAGCTTAAGAAAATCGTTACAAAACCGTAATGTCCCGTCCAGCTTGGGTATTAAGACTATAGGACTGGCCCACTCACTTTTAGATTCCTCGATGACGTCTAGCTGCAGCATGAGCTGCACTTCCTCCGAGATGGCTTGTCGCCGAGCCTCGGGTACCCGGTATGGCTTTAACCGGTCTTTTGCCTGAGGCTCAGTGACAATGTCATGCTGGATTGCGTAAGTGCGTCCAGGGAGGTCCGAGAACACATCCGTGTTCTGACTAATGAACTCCCTGGTTTCCTGAGCCTGTTTAGAGGAGAGGCTGTCAGCAATTTTTACTGTGGAAACCACTTCCCTTGCCTTAGACATAGGAGCCGGAACCTCTTCCCCTAGAAAACTCGGCCGTGGGCTATCTTCAGTACAGGTTTCCCTATCTTTCTAAGGTTTAAGTAAATTAACATGGTAAACCTGCTCCGGCTTCCGCCGCCCTGGCTGGTGTACCTTGTAATTTACCTCTCCAACTTTCTCGAGTACCTCGTAGGGCCCCTGCCATCTAACCAGGAACTTAATGTCCACGGTCGGTACCAGAACCAAAACCCGATCACCCGGGTTAAAGTTCCGGACCCGAGCCTGCCGATTATAGATCCGACTCTGGGCTCGCTGAGCGGCCTCCATATGCTCCCTGACAAGAGGTAAAACTGTCTCTTTTCGCTGTTGCATCTTGAGTACATACTCCAAGACACTTTTATGCGGAGTGGGTTGCTGTTCCCACACCTCTTTGGACACGTCTAACAAACCACGAGGATGTCTGCCATAAAGCAATTCGAAGGGGCGAGAACCCAGTAGAGGCCTGGGGTACCTCTCGCACAGCGAACATGAGATAGGGCAGAAGAAGATCCCAATCCTTCCCATCTTTAGACACCATCCTTTTTAACATGGTTTTTAGAGTTTTGTTAAACCTTTTCACCAGACCATCTGTTTGCGGATGGTACACGGACGTCCGTAACTGTCTGATATGCAGCAACTTACAGAGTTCCCTCATGACCTTGGCCATCAAAGGGGTCCCCTGGTCAGTCAGAATCTCTTTAGGTAGCCCCACCCGGGAGAACAACTCCATTAGCTCCTTAGCTATAAGCTTAGCTGATATATGTCGCAGTGGCACCGCCTCTGGGTACCGAGTGGCGTAGTCCAGGACGACCAAGATGTGTTGGTGTCCTCTAGCGGACTTTGGTACTGGGCCTACGAGGTCCATAGAGATTTGCTCAAACTGCACCTCGATGATCGGGAGAGGTACCAAGGGACTGCAAAAAATGTGTTGGGGGCCAGTTCCCTGGCAGGTTGGACAAGACTTACAGACTTCTTCCACCTCTTCCACTTAAACACACTGGGCCAGTAAAACCGTTGTAGTATCCGGTCCTGTGTCTTCTCCATTCCCAGATGACCCCCGAGAACATGCTGGTGGGCTAACTCTAACACGAGTTTGCGATAAGCCTGGGGCACCACCAACTATTCAATAGATTCACCTCACAGCTGGTTTACCCGGTATAACATACCCTGATGAACCACAAAACTGGGGAACACGACTCTGCCCCTGGTTGTTGTGGTTCACCATCTACTATTAATATATTTTCCCAGGCTGGGATAGGCTTGGGTCCTGATGTTGGGCAGTACCGAAATTATCCCCGGAGACATTGAGGTCTGCCAGCTCAGGACCGGGCGGCAAGTCCTCCGTGTCTCCCACCATCACACTTAGCGGGGTTGTCTCCCCCTCTTCCACCGAAGTGGCGGTCACCCCTACCGCTGGCCCTTCAGACTCAGGTTCCCAGGGTTCTGGTCTCCCCCCTGAGCCGGGCCACTCTTCTAGGGTTACCTCTGTCACATGGGTATCAGTCACTCCCGTAGTAGGCCACGGTGCCGGGAAGTCTCTCCCTATTATAAGTTTATTGTGTAGATAGGTGGCGACAGCCACCTCGTGGGTCCACCTGCCGGAAACCGTGGATAGAGACACCATAGCAGTGGGGTAGTCTTTTAAGTCTCCATGAATACACATGACCCCAACTTTCCGGCCAGTATACTCAGTGGTCCGTACTAGGGGAGCCCTTACCAGGGTCACCAGACTCCCTGAGTCCAACAGAGCCTCCGCTGGAGTGTCTTCCACCTCCACCTGGCACAGGTGATTCAGAGTCTCTGGGGCACCCGCTGCACACAGCTTCCTAGCATATAATGACTGGCGGAAGCAATAGTTTGTGTCCATAGGTTCCACCTGATGTGGACAGACAGCTTGTACATGTCCAGGCTCCCGACACCGCCAGCAGATTATTGGAGCTGGGTCCACAGGGGGCACATCCCGGGTAGGGTGGAGAGTTACGGGTTTTGACTACCCCCCTCCCAAAAGAACCCACCTGTAGATTCCGGGATTCATAGCGCTCCACCAGGTCGACCATCTCAAGACCATTACCTAGAGAGACCTGGCCAATCCATTGCTAGAGAGGGGGTGGCAAAGCCCTCCAGAACATATCA
Source organism: Bufo bufo (assembly GCF_905171765.1). Taxonomy (NCBI): domain Eukaryota; kingdom Metazoa; phylum Chordata; class Amphibia; order Anura; family Bufonidae; genus Bufo; species Bufo bufo. The sequence continues at coordinate 554,645,605 of NC_053391.1, forward strand.
GCCACCAGACAGTCCAGCATAGCAGTGGGGCTCAGCACGTCAGGCTGTAGCCACTTTTGCAAGAGATTAAGCAAGTTATAATACTGGGGTCTCACGGGCTCAGCCGGCTTAAACCCCCACTGATTCACCCGCTGGGCCCGGACCAACACATTCACCGCCAGTCTTGCTAGAATCTCACCCTTGACTCTCTGGTAGTCGGCCACTTGGTCGTCTGGCAAGTCGAAATACACCCGCTGGGAATCGGATGTCAGGAACGGAGTGACGACCTCAGCCCACTGATCTCGGGGTAGATTCTCCCTTGTGGCCACCTTCTCATACATCGCCAGATACGTTTCGACGTCATCTGATGGTGTCATCTTGAGGATCGCCGCACAGACAGCTTTCCGGACATCATGGACACTCTGGGACGCTCCTTCCGTCTGTAAAGCCATTTCGTGTTGTAACAGCAGCTGGTTTGTGTCACTACCAGAGCTTTGGGACGTTCTCACAGCTCTGTTTCTCCACCCCTGTGATGATGTCACTACTAGAGTTTGGAGGAGTTCTCACTGCTCTGTTTCTCCGCCCCTGTGATGAAGTCTTTACTTTGTTTCCTTCCTCCCAGCTGTTCCTCCTGCGGTTGATTTCCCTGCCTTTAAATCCCCCCTCCTCCTATTGTAGGGCGTGGATTATAGTTCTCATTTCAGTTGTAGCTCTTGCTTGAGTATCTTCACTTGTAGCTATCAGTTCACTGGACCTGTGTTCTGCTGCAGCAAGCACTCCGGATATTGCCAGCTGTCCTAGGATCCGTCTTCTCTGCGGCTGCAGCACCTTCAGCTAAGTGTGCAGACATTGTTGTGTACCTGGTTATTTTCTGACTGGATCTGAGGTGGCCACGGTTCCCTCCATATACTGAGCAGGGCACCGGTGGCCGTGCCCCTTCCACTATTGTAGGGGTTACAGTGGTCATCAGTCTTAGGTACGCGGGCATGCCTCGTTCCGCCATTTGGATCCGGGCATGTGCTTTAGCAGCATAGGGAGAGCTTTGAGGGTCTGACAGGGGTCACCCTTTATCCTCCCTAGTTTGGGTCCGGTCAGTAGCCCTTTTTACTGTGTATACTCTTGTTGCTCACATACAGCCGTGACAGTTTGTTTCTTGCTGGTGTTGATTAGCCTCCATGAGAGCTTTTATTACAGCCTTCATTTTGTCATGTTGACACAGGTTTAAAATTAGCTGGTTTAATCCAGGACATCCAGCCGTACCCGAAAAAAATATTTCTGCGTTTTACGCCAGCCTCACTGCTTGTGCCCGCTCTAAGCCACCAATTGTGATGATTTGCTCTGGTAGGCAGGGTAAGCGGACGCAGAACAGAGGCAAAAGAAACAGTTTGTAAAACAAAACTTCAGTGTTTATTCACACAGGAGGAAAACACAAAGCAACATTGACAGTTTTAGTGTTCGTTCACAGAAAGGAAAGTCTAAAGCACAAAAACAGTCACCTTGTTAGCAGGCTCTTTCAGCGTCCACAACAGGCTTTAGGGGGCCTGTTTCCCCGCATGCTGCTCTTAGCCCTCTAGTACGGCACCATGCCTCAGATCCCAAGACAGAGACCTTGATTCTGAGCCCAGCTGCCTATTTAAAGGACAGCCAGGTGCTGCCAAAACCCGGACCGGCACTAAACTCCGGTCCAGGATTTGATCTCACCTGGCCGGAAATCAGCCCAGCCGCCCATGTTGGGAGGAAAATACCTGCCTTCCCACACAAAACCCCTTGCTATGTCACAAAGGTTACCAATAAATATTTGTTGTTTGTGTTCTTACCAGATTTATGGACCATATATGGTTCTGGCTCCACCTACAAAGGTCTTTGGAAAATACTTTAAATATTTTCAGATATGAATTTCTTGAGTATTTTCTCACATTGTTACTATGAGGGCAGGTTCACAGCATCTCACAACACATGCTGAAAAATTCTAAGATTTCAGGTCTTTGCCTGGAAGTCCCTGATTCTGAATCTGAAGCCGCATAAGCCAACTAAATCCTCAGACCATTAAGTTAAACTTGCCAATATCCTTTTTCACAAATACTTTTTGTCTCTCTGAAGGTGTTCCTGATCGTATGAAGCCCTTGACTTAACGTTGGTACGGCTGTTCCTCCAAAGCTGACATCTAATTCACTTGGCTTATGAATTGGATTTGTACATATATTCTATACCTGCTTTTAATTCCCAAAGATTTAATGGGATTTTCCAGGGATAATAAAAACATAAAAACAAATTCCCCAACATGTTACATTAAGTTATCAAGATACTTATCATTACAACTCCTTACCTGTGCAGCAGCTTTTCAAGCCCTCCACCTCACCTTTGTCTACATAATGAGTTGGTTGGCTCCTCACGAGCAACACGCAACCCTTGGCACATGATTTATTGGACAACTCATGTTACCTTCAGGACATGTTATGGAGGACCCAAACTATGAGAGCAAGGAATTCTACATATGAATATAGAAAACTGAGAACTTTATTATTTCAGTATTTTGGGCAACATTAAAAGTCTTTGTTATTACATGTAAGCACCTTAACAGTGGTTATCTTACTAAGACAACCCCTTTTCATAAGACTTATTAAAGCCTATGAACATCATACATGCCTTCACCATTCAGCAAGCCAAGTTGACTTGGACTTTGGGTTTTATACCTTGGAACCATATGCTTGAGTAATTTCTGAGATTTAAGTAGCAATAATTTGAGTAATAATACCCCTATTTTGAGGGGTATTATTACTAACTTCTCTACAACACAACAACATGTGGCCAATGAGGAACCGCAATTAAAGTGCACAATGTTGTAACTGAGTTGTACTGACATTTTGGTTGCATAACTTTTCCACTGGGGCCCAAGATCGTCAAGAAACATATCTGATCTCAATGTAGGGATACAAAAAAAAACTGTATCTATCATGCCAAAATGTGTGGGAACTGTTTCCATTCATTTTGTGTAGCCTCCAGGATGAATGACCTCTGTGTAGAGTAATTGCTGGTTTGCAGATGTATGTGGCATGGAGGAACCAATGAGCGCCTTGGTAAGACTATGTATATACTAGGGCTCTGTGTCGTCTACAAGCTCCACAACACACTGTATGAAACACTGACTTGTTCACTCGGTCTCAGAGTATAAGAGGTATACATGACATTGAGGAAATGGTTAGGGTACATAGATCATTTGTGTTTAAAGGGATACAAAGTGCTACACAAATAATGAGTCAATGTGCTGTAGACAATGAATGTTTTCAGCTGAACAGGGAGTTTGTATATTGCACTTCATCTAGAGCACTCACTTATAAGTGGTCTCCTCTCACAGCAACCACAATGCTCCTGTACTGGGTAAAGGAAACCTGCCTCGGAAAACACAGGAGAGCGTGTCCTCGGTATAGGTAAAATAAACAGCAATTATCAGGTGCATGCGGCAGAATGATGTCACCCAAAAGACCCTGGGTGTATAGAGAGGTCATACAGACCAATGCCTAGCATGGTTTTAGAAGCAACCATCTGCTTACTTTTACATTATTTTTACGTATCATATTTTATATGGAAAGAATACATTTTACACATTGTATCAATTCTTTTATGTTCTACTAATAAAATATAGTATCTGCTCTAATGGTGTCTAATTATCAAGAGCATTAACACATTTTTAAAGAGGTTGTCCTATGAAAAATATTCAACAGTTTTCAAACCAGCACCTGAATATTAATACTTTAATTGTATGCAATAAAAAATGTATTATAGCTAATGAGTTATTCAATGAAATCTATCTGTTTTGTGTCACCTGCTATGTGCTCTTTTTCTAATTTCTCTGGCCTGCTCACTGAGATGGAAGCACATGCACAGTTCCATCCTTCAACTGCCAGCAGAAAGAATACACCCTTGAGAGAAAGGACATGCTCTCTAAGCTTAAAATAAATCTAGCAGAGCAATTGGAGCAATGAATGGGGAGATCTCTGGATCCATGTGAGGTACAGGGCTGGTCCTAGCTTTGTTAGAAATAGGTTGATATGTACTATACGATGTCTGATTTTCATTTTTTTACATTACTCATGGGCAAACCCCTTTAAAAGACCCATTCCACTGATCGAGGATTGTATAAAATATCTTACAAAATGGAAATGCTGTGAGATAATAGACTTCTCCAAGATCAGAGATTTATGCAGAACAGGAAACTACAGGATTACTAGTGCAACAACACAATGCTTAGTAGGGTAAAACCAACCTACAGTTGCAAGAAAAAGTATGTGAACCCTTTGGAATGATATGGATTTCTGCACAAATTGGTCATAAAATGTGATCTGATCTTCATCTAAGTCACAACAAACGACAATCACAGTCTGCTTAAACTAATAACACACGAAGAATTAAATGTTACCATGTTTTTATTGAACACACCATGTAAACATTCACAGTGTAGGTGGAAAAAGTATGTGAACTGGTTAAACCTCCTTTGGCAGCAATAACTTCAACCAAACGTTTCCTGTAGTTTCAGATCAGACAAGCACGACGGTCAGGAGTAATTCTTGACCATTCCTCTTTTCCGTTCAGCAATATTCTTGGGATGTCTGTTGTGAATCGCTTTCTTGAGGTCATGCCACAGCATCTCAATCGGGTTGAGGTCAGGACTCTGACTGGGCCACCCCAGAAGGCGTATTTTCTTCTGTTTAAGCCATTCTGTTGTTGATTTACTTCTATGCTTTGGGTTGTTGTCCTGTTGCAACACCCATCTTCTGTTGAGCTTCAGCTGGTGGACAGATGACCTTAAGTTCTCCTGCAAAATGTCTTGATAAACTTGGGAATTCATTTTTCCTTCGATGATAGCAATCCGTCCAGGCCCTGACGCAGCAAAGCAGCCCCAAACTATGATGCCCCCACCACCATACTTCACAGTTGGGATGAGGTTTTGATGTTGGTGTGCTGTGCCTCTTTTTCTCCACACAAAGTGTTGTGTGTTTCTTCCAAGCAACTCAACTTTGGTTTCATCTGTCCACAGAATATTTTGCCAGTACTGCTATGGAACATCCAGGTGCTCTTGTGCAAACTGTAAACGTGCAGCAATGTTTTTTTTGGACAACAGTGGCTTCCTCTGTGGTATCCTCCCATGAAATCCATTCTTGTTTAGTGTTTTAAGTATCGTAGATTTGCTAACAGAGATGTTAGCATATGCCAGAGACTTTTGTAAGTCTTTAGCTGACACTCTAGGATTCTTCTTCACCTCATTGAGCAGTCTGCGCTGTGCTCTTGCAGTCATCTTTACAGGACGGCCACTCCCAGGGAGAGTAGCAGCAGTGCTGAACTGTCTCCATTTATAGACAATTTGTCTTACCGTGGACTGATGAACAGCAAGGCTTTTGGAGATACTTTTATAACTCTTTCCAGCTTTATGCAAGTCAACAATTCTTAATCGTAGGTCTTCTGAGAGCTCTTTTGTTCGAGGCATCATTCACATCAGGCAATGCTTCTTGTGAAAAGCAAACCCAGAACTGGTGTGTGTTTTTTATAGGGCAGGGCAGCTGTAACCAAGACCTCCAATCTCATCTCATTGATTGGACTCCAGTTGGCTGACACCTCACTCCAATTAGCTTTTGGAGATGTCATTAGTCTAGGGGTTCACATACTTTTTCCACCTGCACTGTGAATGTTTACATGGTGTGTTCAATAAATACATGGTAACATTTAATTCTTTGTGTGTTATTAGTTTAAGCAGACTGTGATTGTCTATTGTTGTGACTTAGATGAAGATCAGATCACATTTTATGACCGATTTGTGCAGAAATCAATATCATTCCAAAGGGTTCACATACTTTTTCTTGAAACTGTATCTCATGACGGTATATCTCATGAGGCTCACGTGCCTCATTAGTGGGTGAACAGTTCAATGCTTGGTGAATTATTCTTCACAATGATAGGAAGAGCCAACATCAAAATTCTAGTAGAAGTAACAGAGGAATGGGATGAAACAGGGTCATAAGAATTTAAAGAATAAATACCCCAGAATTGTAATTTCATGTGAAATTTCATTGTAAAATAAAAATGTCAGGAGAGGTGACAGGTCCTCTTTACCTAACCACAAAGCAAGTGAGTTATAAGGTTGTGGGTCAAAGAGGTAATTTTGCCTGGCAGAATAAAAAAATAAAATAAAAAGAAGCACAAATTTCTTTTATATTTGACTGGTTAGTATGACCTTAGTCTCTCACTAATCCCATACATTCTTCTATGCCTAATTAAATTATATAAAAACATGCATTTTTTTATATTCCTTTAAAAGATATAAAAATAATTTTTCTCTTTGTGGCCGATTCACTCTACCTAGAACCAAAATAGATTTCCTAGAGGCCTAGTCACTGTACCTCTGATCTCACACAGCAGATTCTTGTATGCAAATAATTGACTGAACTTCTATTTCAATAATGTGGTGTGCAGCTACGTAAATACAGTAATATCCTGTTCATCTACACAACTGGCCAGTTATTCATTTATACTCCTGACGGGGTTTACACAAAACAAAATCACGTGCTGTATGTCTTCCATCCATCACATTTATTCCATTAATCACAGCGCGCGCCTCCAAGATCTTAAATAAACATTATATTTTGTTACATTTTGGTTTGTTCAAGTGTATCCATTATGTGTTTCTGAAATGTTTCAGGGTCAAGACCAGGGCCGCATCTACCATGAGGTAGATGAGAATTTCGCTTTAGGCTACTTTCACACTAGCGTTGTTTTAATCCGGCGTTCAATTCCGACACCGGAACTGCCCGCCGGATCCGGAAAAACGTGTGAAAACGGATTACATTTGAATCCTGATCAGGATTTTGATCACAATGAAAAAATGCATTGGAAAAAACGGATCCGCAATTTATGGACTTTAACTTTTTTTCCACATTTTTCGGGTTTAACATGCAAAAGCCGGATCCGCTTTGACTGAACACACAGTGCCAGATCCGGCGTTAATGCAAGTCAATGGGAAAAAGGCCTGATCCGGCGTTCAGTCAAAGTGTTCAGGATTTTTGGCCGGAGGTAAAAATACAACATACTACGTATTTCTGAAAAGCCTGATCAGTCAAAAAGACTGAACTGAAGACATCCTGATGCATCCTGAAGGACTGACTCTCCATTCAGAATGCATGGGGATAAAACTGATCAGTTCTTTTCTGGATTTGAGCCCCTAGGACGGAACTCAGCGCCGGAAAAGAAAAACGCTAGTGTGAAAGTACCCTTAGACGGCTGCTTTTCTGCCTCTGAGGGGGCGGCAGTTTACAGTGGTGTATTGAAGCATCTCACACCTGTCCCTGCTGTCTAGCCTCACAGTCCTCAGGCCGTTAGGCAGTAGAACAGCACAGGAGGTTGCGATGACATCATCAGGACCTTCTACACTAGGTCTCCTGTGATTATGTCATTGTGCAAGACCCAGCACAGATGGTCTCAGTGATGTCACGTTATATATATTGGGGGCACTATGGGGGGAGCATTATAAATACTTGAGCCACTACAGCATGGAGTATTATACATACTGGCACTACAAGGGGCTTTATACTATAGAGGGCACTACACGTGGGGTTATAACTTTTGGGGGCATTAGAACTACAGGCATCTGAATGGAGAAGAACAGGAAAGACAACGTCTATATCAGAGAAGACATCACTGGATGTAATAGGTATGTAGTGCTTTATTCTCCTGTATGTTTCGTCCATCCAAATATGTCTTTAACAGTGTGGCTGGGAGGAGGGGTTTGACTGAGAATTTGGCATGGGGGTCAGGGATGGAGGGGAAGGGGGCATTTCAATTTTTCCCTCAGGAAGTAGAAAGGCTAGGTATACCCCGGTGGCCAGGTAAGGCTACTTTCACACTAGCGTTCAGAGCGGATCCGTCTGGGGTCTGCCCAGACGGATCCGCTCATATAATGCAGACTTTGGATCCGTTCAGAACGGATCCGTCTGCATTATATTGTAGAAAAAATTCTAAGTGTGAAAATAGCTTCAGACGGATCCGTCCAGACTTTACATTGAAAGTCAATGGGGGACGGATCCGTTTGAAAATTGAGCCATATAGTGTCAAATTCAAACGGATCCGTCCCCATTGACTTACATTGTAAGTCTGGACGGATCCGTTTGCCTCCGCACGGCCAGGCGGACACCCGAATGCTGCAAGCAGCGTTCGGGTGTCCGCTTGCGGAGCGGAGGCTGAACGCTGCCAGACTGATGCATTCTGAGCGGATCCGCATCCACTCAGAATGCATTAGGGCTGGACGGATCCGTTCGGGGCCGCTTGTGAGAACCTTCAAACGGAACTCACAAGCGGAGCCCCGACGCTAGTGTGAAAGTAGCCTAAGCAGCTGATGTCCTGTTAGTGTACCAAGCGAAACAGGTACCATGAACTATCATGAGCGCTTAGAAAACTACAATTATTCTTTTCCAGGCCAACTATCCCAGAACTATCCAATGGACTGCAGCACCGTGGCCTACTCAACCAGCTGCCAGGATTTATTTTGGCCCTGAGACCAATGCATTTACTGTACCCCACCTAATAAAGTAGTTTTCTAACATTTTAGGTGACCCTTAGTGCGCGCTTTTAGTAACCTCTCTGACCCAGAGCCATACAACTGCAACATGTGTTATATAGGAGATATTTCTATTATGAAACCCTCAGTTTTCCAGATTACTACTGCATTCCCATGGGAGAGACAACTGCTATGAGCCAATTTTAGCAATGTGCTCTGGCAGCTGGCTACAGGGTCGACTTTTCCATAGATTCAAAATGAATAAGCAAATTACAGTTGTGTGCTATCATCTCTATAGCCCAGGGTGCAAACCTGCCAGTGAGTGTGGGTCATGCCCCCAGGAGACAAGGCATTGGAAGAACATTGATGTGCCTTTATAAAGAATAAATCTGTGAGGTCAGTTCCTGTTTGTTCCAAAAGCATATAACCTCCGACCCTGAGGCGGGCAGGTCTGATTGTGCTGAGCGAGGATTCGTGACTCCGGGAAGAGTGCTTGCTGAGTATTTTACAGTTTGCTTCCTCTGATACTGTGAACTGTGCAGGTATTAAGCTGTCACATGCTCAGGACAAGGAGTTAAGACAGACTTTTTAGAAATCTCTATACACTGCAAGTTTTATGTAGCCACAAGTGGATCCAGGGCAGCTGTGGTCAGCCTGTGCTTAACTGTGTCTTGAATTCTGTCTGGAGCCATGAATCACCCCTGCACTATAATGTGAGAAGAAAAATCAAGGAATCGCTTTGCTTTGATCTCACATTCATATTCAGTTAGCCATGTTTAACCCTATCAGGACCTCTGTGTATCTCATGTTACTATCTGTGACAAGCACCCCCATACACACTAGGGCTATTTTGATAGGAAGTCAAGCTACTTATTAATACATTTTTGGTAACTTTTTGAGAGAATTGTAATGTCACAAAGCACAGTATCAAAATATATATCAAGGCTTTACCCTTTAGAGCGGTTGTCCGAGATTTTGATATTGATGGCCTATCCCCAGGATCAGCCATCAATCCATTGGATAGTAGCACGGCTACTATCTAATGGACTGCAGCACCATGGCCTAATCAACTAGCTGCCAGGAGTCAGACCTCTGCCGATCTGATCTTGATCACCTATCCTGAGGATAAGTCATCAACATTAAGCACTTGGACAATCTCTTCACAGGGGTTGTGTGCATGATGTATTCTTTTACGCAGGGCCCAAATGCAGTGGGAAAAAAAATACATACCTGACGATATTGTCCACCACTCCTGTTCCGACAACTCCTGGGTGCACAGCTGTTCTCTGCTGACTTGTCTATGTTGATACACAAGAAATGACCAGACAACCTCTTTAAGGTAATTATAAATGAGTGTTTCATATAGATTGGGGGCGAGAGGTGCAAAAAAACACCCCATTTCTTAATTATTTGTTTTTACTTGTTTGTTTTTACACTATTCATGGTGTACTATACAAGTTCAGTTTAGTAGTGTCTCTAAATCATTCTCTAAAAGGGGTCTGTCAGCAGATTTGACCCCTCAGAACTGCTGAGAGAGTTATAGAGGTAATGAGAGGAGCATTTTAAGCAAACCTATAGTGATAGCCATGCAAGAAATCCAACTTTTAATGTCCCTGGCACCACTTTTGCAGAAGCCATGGAGATAGTCCCTTCATTTTCAATAAGGGTGAGGCTACACTGCAACTTTTTGTAGCGCAACTGATTGATTTGAACTATTTGACTACAGCTGCAGTCCAAATGCATGCATTCAGATGAAAGCAATCTCGTGGACTGCAGCTGACATTTAATAGTTAAAATCAATCAGTCGTGCTACAAAAAGTCACCGTGTAGCCTAGGCCTAAATATTGGATTTTCTGGTCATGTAAACTGCACCGTAACTCCAGGTATGCTTATGCTGCTCCTCCCTTTACCTACATAGGGAAGTCAGCAGATTTGAGGGGCTTAAACTGCTGACAGACTCTCTTCAGATTCAAGCCCTGCCTTTTAAACAGAACGCAATAAACCGGTTAAATGCGTATACTGTCCCTAATACACTAAAATGCATTCACTTTTGGGTCACCAAATACAAAATAGTGATGATTACTAAACTCACTGTTCATAATCATATTCTTAATATTAAAGGGATCCCCTCTGCACAGAAGAGGGCATAAGTATTCGTTCTCTGGGGGTCAGAGTGTTGTATTCAGCAGCCATGAGGCACTTCGGGACGTTGATTTTCGTGATCGCTGGGGTCCCAGTGATCAGAGCCACAGTAATCACATCCTCTGAATAGTGGATAAGTATTGTTAGTGGGATAACACTTTGGCATGCCCTAAATGTATGTGTTTCAGTGTTGTCAGAGATAAGGTACCTTAATTTAATGTGTAAGTTATTATAAACGATAGAGCAACAACCAACAATAGGTAGATTTGTCTTTGGTTCGATCGTTTGTCTGGGCACAAAAAGCATCATTGGACGTTAACGATTTCAATCATTCACTGCACACACGATTACAGACAATTACACCATGGGTTACATAATTAATACGGTTGAAAAAAGACATAAGTCTATCAAGTTCAACCAAGGTATAGGTAGGGATGCGAATCCCAGAAGGAATTGAGACTCAGATTTCTACACGTTTTCATAAGCATTAATGTTGTTTACTGTTAAGAATTCATCTAAACCCTTTTTAAAACTGTCCACTGTTCCTGCTGTGACCACGTCCTGAGGAAGTCTGTTCCACAGCTTCACCATTCTTACAGTAAAGAAGCTTTGACGCTTCCGGAGACTGAACTTTTTTCTCTCCAACTGAAGGCAGTGCCCCCTTGTCTTTTGAGTGCATTTTACATGGAACAGTTTTTGACTATATTTTTTGTATGGCCCATTTATATATTTGCATAGGTTAATTATGTTTGAAAACTAGAGCGGTCAGCTTTAAAGGGATTCTGTCATCAGAATTTAGGCCTATAACCTAAATATATGGAAAGGTCCCTACTAATACACAGAATCCTAAAGTGACCTTATCAAATGCGCCTGTGGCTCTATAATCATATAAAACAGGTTTATATAACCTGTCACTCACGTCAAAATGTGTCCAAGGGGACGTCTCATGATGCAGGGTGCCCGGCTGCAGCCATCTCCTTCCGGTACCCAGCGCCGCCCTCTGAATTGAAATCTCCGCCCTCCCTTCCATTAGAGCCGCCTACCTCAGTTCATCGTTCACTCCTGGCAGCGGCCTCGTTATGCGAAGTGCGCATGCGCCAGCCGGCGCACTTCGCTAGAACCTGCCTTGGCCCCCCCCGATTACAGGCTGCGCACTTCGCATAACGAGGACGCTGCCAGGAGTGAACGATGAACTGAGGTAGGCGGCTCTAATGGAAGGGAGGGCGGAGATTTCAATTCAGAGGGCGGCGCTGGGCACCGAAAGGAGATGGCTGCAGCCGGGCACCCTGCATCATGAGACGTCCCCTTGGACACATTTTCACGTAAACCTGTTTTATATGATTATAGAGCCACAGGCGCATTTGATAAGGTCACTTTAGGATTCTGTGTATTAGTAGGGACCTCGCCATATGTTTAGGTTATAGGCCTAAATTCTGATGACAGAATCCCTTTAACGCACACAATGACTTTGTTCTCACGCTGCTTGAATTTGTGCTTATGCACAATTATTTTCTGTTTAATGCCAGGTTCTTCCACCAGCTCAGGGGGACCGCGATGGGGAGCCCCTGTGCCCCCACTTACGCTAATCTCCTCCTGGGCTGGTGGGAGGATAAGTTGGTTTTCCCTCACGTGCAACCATGGTGGTGTGAAAAGTCGTTTGTAAAAATCCTTAACTCCAATGAGATAGGGTTGTCATTTACATTCGAGTTCCATCATGAGACACTCACCTTTTTGGACATCAGGGTCACCAAAAACATGGATAGACTGGTAACCACTTCCTACAGAAAGACAACTGCCACAAATAGTCTACTACATTGGGATAGTTATCATCCAACGAACTTGAAGAGAGGGATACCTCGAGGTCAATATCTTAGAATGAGGAGAAACTGCTCAGACCCTGAAAGTTTCCATGACGAATCTAGGAAATTGCAGGACCGGTTTAGAACAAGAGGGTACCCCAATATGTACTAAGGGATGCATTCCAAAATGCCCAAAAACGTGACAGAGAAAATCTCCTTTTGCCCATGAACTCTGACCCGAAAAACAAAATTATGAGAATCATCTCAACATTCGATGTAGAGAATAGGGGTATCAGGGAAATACTTAATAGGTATTGGCCCATCCTTCTCATGGATACAGACATAGCAGAAGCCCTTCCATCTAGCCCAGTCATCACCTTCAGAATGGGTAGAAGTCTAGGATATCTCTTGGTCCACAGCCATTTTGCGCGCCCAAAACCAGCAGGCACTTGGCTTGATCGTAAACCATTAGGTACATTTCGTTGTGGTACATGTTTGGCATGTGGTTATATCAACAAGACTAAATCTAACGTATGTTCGGCTACGAAGATTAGCTATGTGATAAGAGACTTTATTAATTGTTGGAGTAAAGGAGTGGTTTATTTGTGTCAGTGTTTCTGCCCCCTTGACTACGTCGGGAAAACAGTTAGAGAGTTCCGACGTAGGATTCTGGAACATGTCAATGACATAAAAAAAAAGAATAATACTCCGGTGGCCGACCATGTTTGGGAACACCATAATGGCGATCCCAAGGCCGTATCATTTTCGGCACTGGAACTGGTGAGACCCTCTCCTAGAAGGGGTGACTGGGACCGAAGGATCCTTAAGAAAGAAATAGAGTGGATCTATAGGCTTCGGTCACAGTCACCCGGAGGACTTAATGAGAGGTTGACATTCTCATGTTTCATTTAACCCAGTTTTCCTTGACCCTTATTTATAAGTAACCGCACCTACAAAAGTATAGGAATCCATGTATCTACGCGAGAAGCGTTAATAGTCTTTATTGCTATGGTGGCTCTTTATTTTGACCACCTCTGATATCCATTAATTATAAATCTGTAATATATTTTGGTGTAATTTTTCTGGGAAGTGTACTTTAGGCTAATATCGACATGAACGTGATGTTGCGGTTCTCTCGTGTTTAATAAGGGGGAGTAATAACTATATAGCTGCACTAGATTGCGGATTTTTCCCAATTCCCCCATTTGTGTTTTTTCCTCCACATGAGAAGGAGGCTTGGAACGCATATTGGAGACTGTGGGTGTGTTTCTCATTACTCACCCTGCCAATCTTGTAGCAGATGGCTTGAGTGATCAGGTAGCCAGCAAATCACGAGATTGCATGTGAAGCCCACACCCTCCTTGCCCCCCTTTTTAAATCAGACACTTCCCAGGTATAATGGAGCTATCATCTGGCCCCAGGAACACATCTCTGGTCACACAGTTGGCAGATTGAGAGTTTGTATTAATTCTACTCGCACCTCAAGCGGCTTCGTATGTATGATCCAATTTAGTATCTAATGGAAACAACACAGGACGCAGTGATGCAGGTAATATCAACCCATGCATTGTGTCACAGTATGACTGTCAAGCAATTGTGATTATGGTCTTATTGATTGGTTTGTTTATAACCCCTCTGCTTCAAACTCAGCATTTCATGAATATATGGTGCATGGAATATTAGTTCCTGCACTGTTGCATAGCATGAATGCTAAGGGACTGTGACTAATGTTGTTTCTATCTGTTGGTTACAACTCTGTTCTGCCATAAACTCTGTATCTTAGGAGTACATGTGTGTACCACTGGTTCCATTTCTGTGCGTTTGCCCCTATATCAATGTGCTGTTAGTCCATTAAGAGGCCGCAGACTTTTTCTGTATTGACCTATTCAGGTATTGTCCCCTGATGAACCCTCTGTTGCATTAAGAGGGGGAAACGCGTTTACATTTTGTTATTACATCTTGTAAAAGGGTCTTTTCAAGGACAGTTCAGTCCTAGGTACGCAGACAGAGTACACCTACCAATAAGGTGTATCTCTGGGCTGAGCAGCTGTGGATGGAAAGTTTAGGGATAGTTATTCCCTGTATCCCAGTTTCTCAGCCTTTTTACCGCCCTTCGTTTACCATTGATAGCTTTCTACGCACCAATTAGAATGCCTTATCCAAGTTGTAATTTTATTTTATTGTGATTATAAATAAAATTAAAGTTTTAGGTTCTTGCCCTCAGTGATACGTTAATCATGTTCCCCCTTAGACGTCTCTTCTCAAGACTAAATAAATTAAATTATTTTAACCTTTCTTCATAACCAAGACCCTCCATGCCCGTTATCATTTTAGTCGCTCTCCTCTCTACTTTTTCCAGCTGTAGTGCATCCTTTCTATGGACTGGTGCCCAGAACCGAACTGCATATTCCAGATGAGGCTGCGCCAACGCTTTGTAAAGTGGTAATATCACATCCCTGCCCCGCGAGTCCATGCCTCGTTTAATGCATGACAATATCCTGGTGGTCTTAGAAGCAGCTGATTGACATTGTATGTTGTAATTTAATCTACCATCCACAAGGACACCCAAATCTTTCTCTATAGGTGACTCTCCCAGTGTTACATCACCTAGGACATATGATGCAGGGAGATTATTACTACCAAGATGCATAACTTTGCATTTATCCACATTGAACCTCATTTGCCAAGTTGATGCCCAATCACTCAGAGTGTTCAAGTCAGCTTGTAGTATATGGACATCTTCCATGGACTGTACAGTTCTACATCACTTAGTATCATCTGCAAAAATAGAAATGGTGCTATTAATCTCAACCTCGATATCATTAATAAATAAATTAAATAATAAAGGGCCCAGCACTGAACCTTGGGGTACACCACTTATAACCTGGGACCATTCTGAATAGGAATCATTGACCACAACTCTCTGGACACGGTCCTTTAGCCAGTTTTCAATCCAATTACAAACTATACTTTCCAAGCCTATAGACCTTACTTTACCTATTAAACGTCTATGAGGGACAGTATCAAAAGCCTTTGCAAAATCCAGAAACACTACATCCACAGCTGCCCCTCTGTCCAGGCTACTACTCACCTCCTCATAAAAACAAATCAGGTTAGTCTGACAACTTCTGTCCTTGGTAAACCAATGCTGGTTATCACTTATAATATTATTTACAGTCACATACTCCTGTATATAGTCCCTTAAGAGTCCTTCAAACTATTTTCCCACAACAGATGTTAAACTAACTGGTCTATAATTACCTGCGAAGGACCTTGATCCTTTTTTGAATATGGGCACCACATTTGCCTTGCTCCAATCACTTGGCACTGTACCAGTACCTAGAGAATCTTTAAAAATTATAAACAGGGGCACAGCAATGACTCAACTGAGCTCTTTAAGCACTCTTGGGTGTAATCCATCTGGACCCGGACCCTTGTTCACATTTTACACTATTTAACTTGTCTTGGACCATATCTACAGTTAGTCAATTGAGTATATTACTGGATGTACTAAAAGCTCCAGCACCACAGATATCAGCTCCTTTCTCTTCTTTTGTATATACAGAGCTAAAAAAATTTTTTTTTTGTAATTCTGCCTTTTGCTTATCTTCAGTGACTACCCCCACTTTACCAATATTTAGTGGACCTACCTGCTCAGACCTAGTTTTTTTTTAGCATTTATATATTTAAAGAATTTCTTGGGATTTGTTTTGCTCTTTTGCTACCTGCTGTTCATTTTGTATTTTTGCTAATTTTATCTCCTTTTTACAGATTTTATTAAGCCCTTTGTAATCTTCAAATGCTACAGCTGACCCCTCAGATTTCTATTTTTTAAATGCCCTTTTTTTGTCTTTTATCGCCCTTTTTACAGTAGCTGTAAGCCATGGGGGTTTAATTTTAGCCGTTTATACTTGTTACCTAAAGGAATACATTTTTTTGTGCAATTACTCAATGTGGATTTAAAGCTCTCCCATTTATCCTCAGTATTATTATGTGACAGTAGCTGCACCCAGTCTATGCCCTGAAATGCTGCCCTCAACCAAGGGAAATTAGCCTTTATGAAACTTAGTGTCTTTGCTCTGCCTGACAGAGTTTGCTTCTTATAGTTTAGCGGGAATATAATTATATTGTGGTCACTATTACTATTACCCAGTCACATTTCCAACAAGCTCTGCATCATTAGAGATTACCAGATCCAACAGAGCATCGCCCCTAGTGGGAGTTCTACAAACTGGCCCATAAAGTGGTCCTGCATCAAGTAGAGGAATCTTCTCCCCTTTGTGGTTGAGGCAGAATCATGACCCCAGTCAATGTCTGGAAAGTTAAAATCTCCCATTATGACCACTGTACCAGCCTGTGCAGCCCTCTCTATTTGGCTACACAGTTGCGTTTCTATCTCCTCTGTGATGTTAGGGGGTCTATAGATTACACCAAGTATTATTTTATCAGTGTTTATATCCCTTTGAACTTCCACCCATAAAGTTTCCACATCCTCACCCACAATTGCCTCTTTCACACTTGTCTTCAGATCACTCCTCACATACAGGCACACGCCACCTCCCTTTCTATCGACCCTATCTTTCCTAAATAGTGTAAAACCCTTAATATTTACAGCCCAGTCATGCGAAGAGCCCAACCATGTCTCAGCTACACCAACTACATCTATGTGTTCTTCTAGTACCATAGCCTTCAGCTCCCCCATTTTGCTAGCTAGACTTCAGCCCCCACTAAATCCCCACTGTCCCTTTCTATATCCAACTCTTTCTACACTATCTACCCCCTTATTAGTATGATCCCCCACACTCCCGCCAGATCTTAGTTTAAAAGCTCCTCCAGCAGTCTAACCATTTTTTCCCCCAGGGCAGTTGGTAAGGTGCAGCCTGTCCCTACTGTAGATCCTGTAACCCACAGAGAAGTCGGCCCAGTTCTCCATGAACCCAAACCCATCCTTCCTGCACCACCTTCTGAGCCACTTATTTAACTCGCTATGCTTCCATTGTCTCTCTGGTGACACTCCTTGCACTGGTAGTATTTCTGAAAACACTACCTTGGAGGTCCTGGACTTGAGCTTCTCTCCTAGTTCCCTAAAATCATTTTTAAGGACCTTCCATCTCCCCCTGACTTTGTCATTGGTGCCAATGTGTACCATTACCGCCAGGTCTTCCCCGGCCCCACCCAGCAATCTGTCAATTCGATCCACAATATGCCAAACCCAAGCACCCGGCAGACAACACACTGTTCGGCATTCACGGTCTCGGTGACAGATGGCCAGGGCTGGCCTTTGGGGTGTGCGGGCTGTGCGGCCGCACAGGGCGCCATAGCAACAGGGGCGCTGGGCGGCCGACAGCTCGCAATGTAATATGCGGCAGGCGAGGCTGCACTTGTGTTCTCCCTCGGGGCGCCCCCTCCATCTCCCCCTCCCCTGTCTGACCTGATTCGTTCCTCCTCCCCTGTGTCTGACCTGCCTGCTGCCCCCGCCGCTGCCAATAAGAAGAGAGACGGGGGGAGGAGGGGAGGGGCTGTGGCCACTGCGCCACCAATGAAGATAACTGACCTGAAATACAAATACAGGAGGCGGGTGCCTTAATCAAATAGCCGGCACCCGACCTCTGTGACAGGGAGCTGCGATCAGCTGCAGTTGAGTTAACCCTTCAGGTGCGGTACCTGAGGGGTTAACTGCCGCTCATCGCAGCTCCCTGTCACAAAGGTCGGATGCCGGCTATTTGATTCCGGCACCCGCCTCCTGTATTTGTATAAGAAACGTTGGTGGCACAGTGTGCCCCCCCCCTCAACACCCCAGTATAAGAAACATTGGTGGCTCAGTGGGAAGTGCCAATGAGGGTTAAAAAATAATTTAAAAAATTAACTCACCTCCTCCAGTTGATCGCGTAGCTGCCGGTCTCCTGTTTCTTCAGGACCTGTGGTGACGTCACTGAGCTCATCACATGGTCCATTACCATGGTGATGGATCATGTGATGTATCATGTGATGAGCACAGTGATGTCACCACAGGTCCTTTGACAGGTCCTGAAGAAAGAACAGGAGACGATCAATTGGAGGAGGTGAGTTAATTATTTATTTATTTTTTAACCCTCATTGGCACTGCCCACTGCACCACCAATGTTTATTATACTGGGGTGTTGGGGGGGCGCACTGCACCACCAATGTTTATTATATTGGGGGGGCACACTGCGCTCATGTTTATTATATTGGGGGGGCGCACTGCGCCAATGTTTATTATATTGGGGGGGCCCACTGCGCCACCAATGTTTATTATACTGGGTTGTTGGGGGGGGGGCGCACTGCGCCACCAATGTTTATTATATTGGGGGTGGCGCACTGCGCACAACGACGGGTTAGGGAAATTTCACAGCAGAGTGCGCATGCGTTGGGAGCCTCGCCGGCGGTTAGGGTAGGGAAAAATTATGGGCCAGTGCACAGGTGCGGTGATCGGATGGATGTTCTCAGCTGGACACCGGCCGACACTGCGCATGCGCTGGGAGCCTCACAAGCGGTTAGGGTAGGGAAAAAGCACTGGCCCGTACGTAATTTTTCCCTTTCCTAACCGCTGGTGAGGCTCCCGGTGCATGCGCAGTGTCGGCCGGTGTCCAGCTGAGAACATCCATCCGATCACTGCGCCTGCGCACTGGCCCATAGTTTTTCCCTACCCTAACCGCCGGCGAGGCTCCTGGCGCATGCGCACTCTGCTGTGAAATTTCCCTAACCTGTCGTTGTGCGCCTGCGTGGCGCTGCACACCTCCTCACGTCATGTCCGATGCGACCGGAAGTGACGAGGGTAGGGAAATCTCACGAAGTAGGGAAGTATAACATTACACCGGCCTTTGGGGTGTGCGGGCTGGTAACTACTTGGTTGGATAGTCAGCCAGCCTATGCCATGATGCCAGCAACAAGCAGTGTTTTTTTTTTTTTGGAGGGGGGGGGCGCCACAAGGTTAGCTCGCACAGGGCGCCTGAACACCTAAGGCCGGCCCTGCAGATGGCCCTGCCTGTCCTCCTACTAATAGAGTCCCCTAAAGCATGTGTTTAAAGGGGTTGTCCCACGAAAAATAGTCTACAGTTTTTAAGCCAGCACCTGGACCTGAATACTTTTGTAATTGGATGTAATAAAAAATGTAGCATAGCTACTGAGTTTTTCAATAAAATCTATCTGTATAGCGCCACCTGCTGTTTGTTTTATTTCTTTATCCTCACTGAGATGGATGCACATGCTCAGTTCCATCCTTTAAATGCCTCCTAAGCTGTGATAGGAAGAGCATGGGCACGCCTCCTGAGCTGTGATAGGGAGATCACAGACACGCCCCCTTAGCTCAGCATTAAAGACACTCCCCTTGAGCTGCCAGCTTGATATAAATCTAGCAGAGCAATGAATGTGGAGATCTCTGGATCCATGTGAGTTACAGGGCTGTGTTTCTAGCTTTGTTAGAAAGATTTTGTCATATACTATATGATGTCTGATTTTAATGTTTTACATCAATCATGGTCTAACCCCTTTAAACACGCCACTCAAATTTCACTTTGTGCAAATGCAACTGTCTGCTTTACAAACGATGGAATATGCTATCGAAATTACGATTTTGTGAACGATAATCAGCGAGTCTAAAGGGTTATTGTTGAAATGTTCACTACACTAAGAAACAACTCATTCGTCGCTCAATTGTACCAATCATTTACTTGTGTAAAGGTACGTGTACTTGGGATCTAAATAAGCACTTGTGATATGAGCAGAGCTGATAATTGCCTTCTTGTGAATGACTACTTGTACAATCCAGTGCATATATGAAGTTACTTCCAAACCCAAAATATTTTTACAAGGTGTAGCCTAATCCTGGAGCTGTTCTCATATTTGGTGCTAAGCAAATGGAAACAATGATGACATATGTAATCACAGACACACAACAGATGGTAGTACAAGGGTGCACTTGTAGAACTCCATTGCCAAAAATGACAAATGGCATGAACCCATATTAGTGACTTACTGTACGTAGAGAAGGCCTATTTTTAGCAACTGATTTCAGTGAGCAAGTAGAGCTGTAGAAAAAAGTAGGCTGTAAGGATAGCCTGAACATGTTTTTCTCTAGGTTTCAACATTGGTCAAAGTCATTGCTAATATTTTTTAAAAAAGAGTGATTTATGTTAAAATGCTAATCTTGTTATGGCAGTGGGTGTGGAACCACTGTGTCAACCAACACATTTGACTTTGGACTAATCTTAAGGGAGTTATCTTGGCAGTCCCCTGGTATTCACCCTTTAACCCCCTGTACAGGGATCTGGACTTTGTTCAAGGGAACCTCCAGGCCGCTACCTCCTAGAGCAGTATCTGTATGATTTCAGTATCAGTATCTGTATGCTCTATGCCCAAAGCAGAGCACTGAGGGTTCAGGAAAAATCATAGCCAGGGACAGGTCGAGGTCAGGGCTGGTAGAGAATGTGCTATACAGTAAATGGTCCAAGGTCAGGGAAGGCAGCAAAAGATCAGTACAGAGGTCAGGCATAGATCAGGCAGCGGCAGGTCAGAATCCAGTAAATGAGCAGAAAATTGGTACACAGGCAGAAGAGAGAACAGACACCTTTGCAGGACACTAGCACATTAGAAAATCGATTGCTCAGGCACCCAACAATTGGCTGGTGAAGATTAGGGTGCACTATGGCTCTTTCAAGGCTGGAGGGAGCATGTGTGCACCCTATGGACAAAGAAGAAGAAGCCTTGTTGGCAAGCAGCCCACATGCTGTGGAGGGGCAGAGGAGACCCGGTGATTGGACCCGCAGAGAAGAAGACAACGGGAGGGGGGCCCAGGCTGCCAGATGAGGTGAGCAAAACAGCAGCAGTCATGAGCCTCTGCTGTAACAAATCTTAAATGTGTTCTGAACTCAGTAGAGACTAATGCACAGAAGGACCTCAGTTACGATGCTAAACCAAAGATGGCTTCAGACCTGGTCCAATTTGATCACTTCTGCAAAATCTTCTGCACCAGCCACTGGCAGGGACGAATTGGCCATAGACCCTACAGGGAAATTTCCCAGTGGGCCAATGCCTAGGATGGCCACCCAGGCCCTCCTCATGGCCGCCAGCCGAGTACATAATGAACCAATTCTCTATAACATACCTGGTCAGCAGTCGCAGGTGTCATCCTGAAAACTGTATTGACATCCTCAGGACAGTGATACAGTTGAATACTGTGGCGCGGGTGGCAGTATTTTGTGCCGCCATGTGGTATTAGATTCAGCTGGAGAGGTATGTTGCTTTGTACTATGGTATTGCTGGCCCCATCTACTTCTTTTGTCCCTGCCTAATTATGTTGCCCCACCTTCTGACAATTTGGACCTTTCTGCAACAAATTGGCCACTTTTATTTTATTTTCCAGGGTCACTTTTAGTTTCCAGTCCGTCCCTGGTCACTGGGGACATTTCATCAGTGAGGCACACCTCATAATTTGAGAAGCACCGCTCTTCCACACTGGATTGTACCTGCACATCAATTATATTACAGTGTCCACTCTATAGCTCTTCTAAGTATTTTTGCAAGTTTGAATCTGCAGAGTGAAAAAGTCAAAAGGTAACTTTTAAAAGCCACTATGTTAAGTGAATAAGTTCATCATTAAACATATTGGGCCAGATTTTCTAATCATTATGTGCCAGAATTCTGACTATACTTTTTGCGCTACATTTACTAAGTGTTTTAGACACGTGTTGCACCTTGCGCAACACAAGGGTGTGACTCAGAGTACAGCCACACGGTCACACAGGGAAGCAGTTTTGGAAGCAAAAATCAAAAGTGGATCATAAAAGGAGAGAAAGAATACAGGAAAGATACAACTTTTCATATTTTTTTTCATTATGCAACATGTGCCAAAAAGTGCACCAACATTTTTCCACTAATTAGTTGAACAAAATGAGCCAACAAACAGATGGTGTTAGGCCTCTTTCACATGGGCATCATGGATTTGGGCCGGATAAGATGCGGGTGCTTCGCGGGAAAATGCGCGATTTTTGCAAAACATTTTAATGCGTTTTGCATGCATGTGAGAAAAATCGGCATGTTTGGTATCCAAACCCAAACTTCTTAACAGAAGTTCAGGTTTGGGTTAGGTGTGTAGATTTTATTTTCCCTTATAACATGTTTATGGATCATGTGATGGACCATGTGATGAGCGCAGTGATGTCACCACAGGTCCTTTTCCTCCTGGAAAGCAAAGAAGAAGACAGAAGAGAAGGTTGAGGTGAGTTAAATTTTTTTTTTTTAACCCCTCCAGCACTATTTTACTCCCCGTCCAACAACGGGTGATGTTCAAGATTGGATGCTTCATGCATAAGGTATTCCATGATGTGGGGCCCTTGTACCTGCGACGTAAATTCACCAGGTACGCCCCGTTGAGGACATTGAGGTCTAGTAACTCTGAGAATTTTAACATCCCACAAGTTAGCAAGATCAGACGTGGAGGTAGATCCTTTTCGGCTCAAGGGGCCAGATTTTGGAACCACCTACCTCTGGCCCTGAAAATGATTCCCAGTCTTCTCTCATTCAGACATGCACTGAAAACCTTACTTTTCAAACAGGCGTTTGATCTTCCTATATAACACTTATTTGGTTTATATATTTTGGGGGTTTTCTTAAATCTTAGTCTATAAATTCATGGTTGGTAATGTTCTTTTATTTTAAAGATACTTTTTCCCCACGTTTATTAAATAGTTTTCTTCACATTCTCTATATCTCGTCCGAACCCTTTGAACCTTGAGATCCCCCTACCTTCCTCCCCTTTTTCTTGACTTGCCATTTGATAAGTGCTAGGAAATTGGTCTCTGGAATAGGTGCCTTATTCTCTAGGCCTTTGTGGCCCATGGCAAAGTGTCATGCCTTCTTTTTTTCCTCCCTGTTGAATTAGTCAGCTAAGCGCATCGAGGCCCGAAGGGTAAGACTGCGTGTACACAAGACTATACATCATCATCCTCATCATCAAGAATGCTATTATTTTCCCTTATAACCATGTTATAAGGGAAAATAATAATGATCAGGTCCCCATCCCGATCATCTCCTAGCAACCATGCGTGAAAATCGCACCGCATCCGCACTTGCTTGCGATTTTCACGCAGCCCCATTCACTTCTATGGGGCCTGCGTTGCGTGAAAAATGCACAAAATAGAGCATGCTGCAATTTTCACGCAACGCACAAGTGATGCGTGAAAATCACCGCTCATGTGCACAGCCCCATAGAAATGAATGGGTCCGGATTCAGTTCGGGTGCACCTTCGCCCGTGTGAAAGAGGCCTTAGACGAAACTCTGTAACAAATGTACCAAATTTATCCTTCAGTATAAGCCACTGTGATAAATCTGGTGCATCTTTAGACTGTCTAGTCTTAGTTTACACTGTCTGAATAGAACGCAGGATTAGTAAATCTGCCCCAATGCTTCCATCACATCAATTGTACATTGCCACAATCAGTTAAGGCAACCACCAGTGTGAGATGGCAGATAAACAATACCAGATCTTCCTGGACTCCCATAAGAATGATTTCTTGGAGTATGGTGGTAGATCATGGTTAGTTCTGCTTAAAACTATACAAATTGGGGTCCTTGCGGGAGACTACTTGACAAGGACTATGTTACCACATTAACATCAGCATAACAAGAAATAAAGTCATGAATACAGCCACATGAGTTCAGAGGAATGCTCTGTGGGTGCAGTACTACTTGTCTTAAAGGGGTTATGCCAAGTTTTCAAATTATCCCCTATCCACAGGATTGATTGCTAGGGGTTTGACTGCTGGGACCCCGTGATCCTGAGAACAAGTGCTGAATTCTGCAGCAGTACCATAGAAAATGAATGGAGAGGCAGGACGCATGTCTGACTTGTCGCTCCATCAAACTGGGGGAACGGGACTCCCGTTCTCAAGATTGATGGGGGTCCCAGTGGTCAGACCCCCAGCATTCAGTTAGTTATCCCCTATCCTATGGATAGGGGATACCTTGCAAACTTGGCACAACCCCTTTTTTTTTTTTTTTTTTTAATTTGATAACATACGCTGGGATGTTACACATTGTGACATCATAATGGAATCCCGGATACTATTATCTGCTGACCATACATTGTAACATCATAATGGAATCCTGGATACTATTATCTACTGACCATACATTGTGACATCATAATGGAATCCTGGAAACTATTATCTGCAGACAATACATTGTGATATAATGCATTCCCGTATACTACCATATTCTGACCATACATTGTGACATCATAATGGAATCTGGGATACTACCGTCTGCTGACCATACATTGTGACATCATAATGCAATATTCGATCCCATTATCTACTGACCATATATTGTGACATCATAATGCAATCCTGGATACTTTCATCTGCTGACCATACATTGTGACATCATAATGGAATCCGGGATACTACCATCTGCTGACAATACATTGTGACATCATAATGGAATCCGGGATACTACCATCTGCTGACCATACATTGTGACATCATAATGGAATCCAGGATACTACCATCTGCTGACAATACATTGTGACATCATAATGGAATCCGGGATACTACCATCTGCTGACCATACATTGTGACATCAAAATGGAATCCGGGATACTACCATCTGCTGACAATACATTGTGACATTTTTTTTTTATAATAAATCTTTACTACGTTTCTCCAAATTTTACATGTTTTTTTTTTAAATTAATTATCTTTATTAATACATCGGAACAAGTTACAATAAACAAAAAAATTAAGTAAATACTCCACATAATCAATATATTTTCCCCTTATCCCAATTCCCCGAACCAACCCCCCCCCCCCCACCCCGAATCTGTGATGCGTCCACCTCCTCTCCCCCCCCCCTGGCCCCCCCCCAAAAAAAAGGGGGCAGAGACAGGGGGGGAGGGGAGGGAAAAGAAATTCTAGCTAGCAGCAATATCCTGCCTAAGAGAATCTTTTGATACTTATGGCTACTTATTGTGGAAAACTCATTAAGCAGGAACACTTGTGGTTCGAAAGGTATTCGTATTTTAAGTTTATAAATAAGGAAGTTGTTAATGCTATTCCAGTATTTTATAAGTTCTGAGCAGGTCCAGATCATATGGAGATAGTCCGCACCTGAGGTGTCACATCTAGGGCACTTAGATGTACCTCTTAGCCCGCAATTATTTAGCCATGTAGGGGTAACATATAATCTATGGCAGATATTGAAATGTACTAGAACATGATTAAAGTTCTGGGATAGTGATCCTAAATTCACAAAGATATTCCTCCATCCTTCTAATTGTATGTTCGGACAATCCAACTCCCAGGCTCTTTGTCCTGGTGACTGTGTGTCACAAAACCGTGCTTTAAGTAATAATTTATATATATTTTAAATCTTCATTCTAGAAGGTGTCCTCCCTATCCAATCATTCAAAAAGGATGAACTATCTATATCCGACACCAGTTTATCGTCCAGACTAAATAATGCTGAACGCAGTTGAAAGTACCTAAACCATGAAAGGTTTTCTACATTATGTGATAACTCTGTAAATGGCTTAATCTCTCTATCCTTAACTACTTGTGAAATGTAAAAAATTCTATTCTTTTGCCAAAATGTGTCGGCTACAATACCATCTAACATCTGTAGGTGTACATTATGCCAAAGAGGCGTGAATGTGAATGAACCCTTTATCTTCAACCATGTTCTAGTAGTAGCCCACACTTTCAGAAGTAATTTTATAATCTCTCTATAACACCGCTCTTGGCTACTCAGTAGCCCGGATTCCAAAAGAGTAAATATATTATTATGAGCGTAACTCCCTACTAACCTTCCTAGAAGTGCACTATTTTTGGATTCATAGCACATCAATAGCTGGGCAGCAATAAAATACCCTTTAAGATAGGGGAGGCTTAAACCCCCACACTCCAGTGGTTTATATAGATATTCCAGTTTTATTCAAACTCGTTTTCTTCCCCACACTAAATCATGAATTATTCTTTCCATGAGTTTAAAATATTTGTCTTCTATCCAGGTAGGTGTATTCCTGAGCACATACAGAAATTGTGGTAGTATCCCCATTTTAACCAATGAAACTCGGTCAGCTCTGGACAGGGGAAGTCTCAGCCAGATCCCTATTTTAGCTCTAGTTTTCGTTATTAGGGGGATCAGATTAAGTTGTACAAAATTTTCAACCCTGGGCGATATAATCAAGCCCAAGTATTGAAAAGTGTCAACGATGTCCAACTGAGTCACAAGAGCCTCCTTCTGTGGTAACGGATCTATTGGCATCAAACTGGTCTTGGACCAGTTTATAAGAAGACCAGACACCTCACCAAATAATGTAACCATTTGAATAGTTCTGGGAAGAGTTGTTTCCGTGTGGTCTATAAAAAAAAAAATCATCCGCATATAAAGAGATACGGTCTTGCGCTCCTAGTGTTCCAAATCCTTTAACCTGATCATCCTGCCTAATGGCCAAAGCTAAGGGCTCAATGTAAATATCAAATAACAATGGGGATAATGGGCAGCCCTGCAGCGTACCTCTATTTAAGTCAAAACTAGTGGTCAGGATCCCATTAAGACTCAGTTTTGCCGTAGGGGATCTATACATTAGTTTAAGGATATTTATAAATTTTTCCCCAAAGCCCATCCTTGTCAGAACCCTCCAGAGGAAGCGCCACTCCACCCTGTCAAAGGCCTTGGAGGCATCCAGTGACAGGATGGAGCGGGTGGTCCCCCCAGGGGCCTGTATATTGGTAAAGAGCCGATGCAGATTATGATGCGTACCCTTGTTTTGAATAAAGCCATTCTGATCTGGATGGACAATGGAGGAAATAACCCTGGAAAGCCTTGTGGCCAAAATCCTTGCTAGGAGCTTTACATCTGCATTAAGCAGTGAGATCGGTCTATATGATTCAAGATCTGCAGGATCCTTGCTTTTTTTTTGGAATTAATGTTATTACGGCTTCCATCATTGAATCTGGCAATTTCCCATCCTCCACCAATTCAGCAAAGACCCCCAGCAGTCTAGGGAGAATAAACTCCTTGTATTTACTATAGAATTCGTATGGGAGTCCATCTGAACCGGGGGTAGAATTGGACGAACTTAATTTAATTGCCCCCTCAAGTTCCTGAATCGAAAACTCTACCTCAAGTGCTTTCTTTTGAGCCACAGTAATAGTTGGAAAAACAATGCCATCAAGATAAGAATCCATAATTTCATCTGTAATCTTGGATTCAGCTTTATAAAGATCTAAGAAGTAGTCCACAAAAGCTTTCTCTACAGGACCCTGTCCACTAACCGTCCTACCATTGGCCAGTCGGACATTATCTATATATTTTTTGGATTCTTGACTCGAGATCACCCTGGATAGAAGTTTGCCAGGTCGCCCTGACTCTGTAAAATATTTTTGCCCTTTAAAAAATAAACTTTGTTGGGCCTTGTCCAGCAAGAAATTAGAGTATGCTTGTGTGGTCTTTTGCATATTTTCCCTATTCTCCTCTGTCTTATTTGTATAGAAGGATTGTGTCGCTAAGGATACTAGTTCTTCTTGGTTTTTCTGTTTTCTCCCATACTCCTTTCTGAAGGTTCGCAATATTACTGACCATCATTACCCTCATATAGGCCTTAAAAGTGTCCCATACCACCTGGATTTTTGCTGAGCCATAGTTGTTATCCCAAAATCGGTTAATTTCATTTTGAATTATTTCATGTCTCTTTATTACTGATAACCAATAAGGGTTTAATCTGAATGGGGGTCTCTGTATGTATCTCTCCTGAGTCAGACAAAGTTCAAGGAGTGACGGCAAATGGTCCGAGAGTGACCTTGTTTCGTACTTCATTCGCTTTACCAGTCTCACATATTTTCTATTTATCAAGGCAAGGTCTATTCTGGACATAGATTTACCTGCTTTACTAATGCATGAAAAGGCCCTTTTCCCCTGTCCTAGGTATCCCCAGACATCTTCGAACCCAGCCTCAGAGCAAAACCGTGCCAAGGGGGACCCCTGAACAGGATTATCTCCCTTGACACTCGTAGAAACCCTATCCAATACAGGATTGATAACACAATTAAAATCGCCAATAATCAATGTTGGACACTCTGGCCATTTATCCATGAATGATAGCAAAGAATTGAGGACTGAGAAAGAGAATGGTGGTGGGATGTAAACAAAGGCCAGGATGCATGTCTTCCCCATCAACCTGCAGTATAGGAAGATAAATCTCCCCTGCTGGTTGACGGAGGATGCCTCGCACACGAAATCAATCATTCTATGTATAAAAACAGCGACACCCC
Source organism: Bufo bufo (assembly GCF_905171765.1). Classification (NCBI taxonomy): domain Eukaryota; kingdom Metazoa; phylum Chordata; class Amphibia; order Anura; family Bufonidae; genus Bufo; species Bufo bufo. The sequence continues at coordinate 554,674,357 of NC_053391.1, forward strand.
TGGAGTAACTGGAAAAAGTAGAATGATACGTGTGCGCAGCCCATCCCTTGCCGACCACCCTGGAGAGCTCCCCAGTAAGATGCGTTTCCAACAAACATACTATGCTGGGAGATGGATCCGTGTCAGATCAAAAACCGCTTGTCTCTTTCCTCTATCCCCCAGACCACGTACGTTCTAAGCAAGAATTCTAATAGACATTATAAGAAGCGGTTAGGTGGGGTAGAAGAAAGAGAAAAAATAAATAAAAAAAGGGACGCATCACAGCCCAAACCCAACCCCCGTACAAATAATCCACCACATATTGTAGCGGATCTCTCTTCTATGACCATCCCTCCCACACTCCCCCCTACTCGGCACCTCCCAACTAAATAATGGAAAAAATATTGCGGGTATAAAAAACCCTCTAGTAATTATTGTTCCCCGCAAATCCTAGAACAATTGGGTCACATATCATTTCGTTCAAGCCAATCCACGGCTTTGTCAGGAGTATCAAAAAATATGATTGTGTCCTTAAAAATAATCAGAAGTTTTGCTGGGAACATAAGGGAGTATTTGATATCCCTTTCTCTTAGCTTCTTTTTTACCATCATAAATGAGCGTCTCTTTTCTTGAATGTCTTTTGAAAAATCAGGAAAAAAGGCCAATCTATTTCAGTTATATACAACTGGTGAGCATTCCCTCGCCCTTCTCAGTAGCATATCTCTGTCCCTAGTAGCCAATAATTTAACAAGAAATGTCCGGGGTTGTCTCCCAGGGATTGGTTTGCCACCTGGGACCCGATGAGCTCTGTAACGGATCTCCTAGCACCCCGACCGGGTACCTCCGTTGATAGATGCTCCTAGTGCTTTCCGAGGACTCCAAGCACTCCACTTGACACCGTACGCACTGCAGACCCCACGAACTGCCGAAGCTTGGTTGAGGTCTCACCGTCTCCTACCCACCCTGGACCTACGACAAGGCTCCAGGCTCCAGTGGGTGAACCTCTCCTAAAACCAGAGAGCAGGAACAGCTCTTAAAAGAGCTAGTAGTTATAGCCAGGGGAGTATAGCAAATCTCCCAGCATATAGCAATCCCCAGCGTCGATCAGTTACCCAAACATCAGCCTCAACATGATAAAGGGTAAAACAGGAACACTGTATTGAGGGCTACCCGCCCGTATTTATGCAGGTCCCCATCTGGTGGACAGGCCCCTAGGGGACCAGAATGAAGACTGTGACACAGGACAGATATGCAGCACTGCAGGATACTCAGACACAATACATCCCCACGATGCATCCCCACGATGCATCATGTTTCCTCCTCTCTGCCCTGGAGACACCCGAGGAGTAATCCAATTATCTCTCAAGACAAAGGGAAATCGCCAATACACATGTGGGGACAACAGGACAGAAATCACCACCCAAACACACAATGTCACACCCCCACAGCAAACACAGACATTTAACATATTCCCAGATAGCTCAAGTCTGAGTGCATATCATTAGGTGAATGGCACTCAGAATACACAAATACAATAAAATTAACTATCTGGGTACCCTCACATAACAAAATACAATTGCAAAGACAGATTTAAGCTGTGCGGCCGGTCTGTCTGCTCCTTTAAAGTTAGTATGGGCCATAATCCTGAGGCAAGAGGCTGGTACCCAGGCCCCTCCGAAACCCAGTGGCGAGGTTGGTTTCGCCACAAGCTCTTTCTATCATAAATAGTGGAGAAAACGGATCCCTCCCGAAGTTCAAGGATTAACGTCTGTATAAATTGAGTAGGATTCTTATCTTCGGCGCCCTCTGGAACCCCCAGGATTCTCACGTTGTATCTTCGCGATCTATCTTCAAGATCCACCACCTTTCTCTTCAGAAGATTAAATTCTATCTTCAGAGTGGAGATTTCAGAATTAGTTTTTTGGGATTCATTCTGTATAAGAGCCATAGCACTCTCCACCTTGTTGACTCTGTCTTGGATTTTTGACATATCGTCTCTAATCAATCCCACGTCAACTTGGATGGACCCGAGCTGGGTTGTAATGCCCTGTATTAAATCTCCGTTCTGTTTTACCGCCAGCAATATTTCTTTTAGCGGAGAGGTATTGACACTAGGGATATCTTCTCCCTCCAATCCCTCTTTAAAGACCAGACTAGCAGACTAGTAATGCAAAGTGTACCAAACAAATTACTATAGCTATAATACTATATGATATGCAACACATATTACTCAGTGAATATTTCCTTTAAAGAAATCACTTATACTATGGACACATTGCATCTTATGATCTTATTGCTGGTTTACATGAGGTACATGTGCTGCAGCGCCATCTCCTAATATACCTGAATAGCAGTAATACAGGGCATGTAACAATACATAACAATAATTCCATCAAAACATTCCTCTAAATGCTGCTTAGGGTAGAGGAAGTGACTAATATTTGGATATCATACTCATCCAACTACACCCAAACCCATTATGTTTTTATGTTTTGGGTGATGCCAGTCTTAATTGTTTTGTCATATCAATTATTTATCTAATTTACCTTATGCTTTTGTTAATCACATTTAGGCCCTGTTCACTTTGTGTGAGAGGCTTACGCTGGAGTATTCCCCAATGTAAACCTCTCAGGTATGTCACTCAATAGACAGTGCAATAATTAGTTAATTAAAACGGGGTTCAGAACCAGGTGAAGGACAACAGGTACCAAGGTGCATAGCCAGGAACAAGCCCAAGGTCAGGATCAGGACAGGAGAGCCATGTCTTGTTCCAACAGCACTAAGCCAAAGACAGAAGACATTGCTGGAGCGGATGCTGTCAGCAAGAGCTGCAGCCGTCTGCAGAGAATCATCACAGGAGTCTTGACTAACAAACTGTAACAATTCATTATAGAGTCTTTCAGACTTTCAAGTGAATCTATACACTCTTATGTATATCTAGAGGGTTGTCCCTTGCCATTAAAGGGGTCTTTCAGGTTTTTACATGTTTTTACATTTGAAGACAAGGCTACTGTACCTGTTGAAAAAAGTATACTTATCTGTCCCCCACTGTTCCCTTTCTTCCTACCCAGCTCTCTTTTGTGGTTTTCTGGTTCCCATTTGTAAATTTCTGGATGGCTGGGGTCATGTGCGCCATTGTAGACGAAAACAGGCCCCAGAAGTGACATGTTGCGAAGCAGCACATCAATGCTGGGTCACATGTCGCTTAGGGACACCCCGTTCATCTGGAAGTCCACAGAGCGGGGACCAGAAGATTGCAGAAAAGAGCCACTAAACCATAAGGGAGCAGGTGAGCATTTTTTTTTTCAACAGGTACAGTAGGCTTGGCTTTTAATTCAAAAATGTGCAAAAACCTGAAAACCCACTTTAAGAAGAAGTAAAGTGAAGAAATTAATATACTCATATACTGTGCTGGTTTGAATTTTGTATATTTGTACAATGTATGAGGAGAGATGTTAGCCAGATATATTAATTATAAGTGTATTAATATACAGTTTATTTTAGGTAAATTAGGCTGCCAAGAAGTGAGAGTGACAGCCTATACCAATATATAGCTTTCATTATTCTGATATCAGGCAATCAGTAGCTAGAGCACCCATAACTATCTACCTATCAGGAATCAGCCTTTCCGCTGCCTGAGGCAAAAATAGAAAAAGCGTTCCCCCCCATACCAAATTCTCAACCTAACCCCTTCCCTCCTAACATTACATATATCACTACAGAACATACAGGCTAATACAGCGCCACATACCTCTTATATCCAGTAATGTCTCCTTTGATGTAGATGTTCTCTTTCCTCATCTTCTCCTTTCAGACCAGACCACCATTTTTCAGCCATTTCTCATCTCTGCAGTTTGACAAAAAAAATCTTAGTCTACTACTTTTCCATCATCCTCCCATCTTCTGGACAAATCATCGTACCCCCCCCCCCCCTCCAATGCTGTGATCCCCAATATTATACTGCAGAAACAGATAAACCCCCTGATAATACTAGTGCTACACAATAATTATTGGAACGCAGTGTCCTAAAATAACTGCGCCCAGCAAATAGTGCCCCTGACACTAATAGCGTAACCATAACGTCCCCCAAAAATAACTGTGATAAGCTGATACTGTGCCAGGGTGCCCCCACAGTAATAGTGCTCCCAAAAGTCCCACCAATAGTAATAATTCTCTGCTAGAGCACACGTGGCAGTAACAGTGCTCCTACAGTGCCCCAAACATGTCCCCTCTGTGTCTAAGAAGTAATAATGCTCCCATAGTGCCCATACTAGTAATCATGTTTTCCATAGACACCCAGTAGTAATAAAGCCCACCACAATGGCCCCCCCGTAGTAATAATTCTCCTTATAATGGGACCTTTTAATGACCCCAGTTGATCTAATGTCCCCATAGTGCCCCCATAATGTGCCAGTATAAAATACCCCTATATAGTGCCCCCATAGTGCTTCTCTCCCCCCTTCCTCCTAGTGCCCCCCATAATGTACCAATATAAAATGCCCCTATATAGTGCCCCAGTTGATGCCCTCAGTGTCCCCCATAATTTGCAAGTATAAAATACCCCTTCTTAGTGCACCCCGTAGACGACCCCATAGTACTCCTCTCCCCCCTTCCCCATAGAACCCACCATAATGTGTCCCAGTATAAAATGCCCATATACAGAGCTGACCCCCATATAAACCCTTCTTTGTGGCCTCAGTAGATGCCCCCATAGTATTCCTCTCACCCTTTCCCCCATAGTGCCCCCCATATAAAATACCCCTTCTTTGTGGCTTCAGTAGATGCCCCCATAGTGCCTCCAATAATGTGCCAATAAGAAATGCCCCCATAGTGCCACTCAATAATTTTCCAGTAAAAATTGCCCCATAGATGCCCCCCAATAATATGCCAGTAAGAGGTGCCTCCAATCATGTGCCAGTAAGAAGTGCCCCCCCATAGATGCCCCCCAATCATGTGCTAATAAGAAGTGCCTCCCATAGATGCCCCCCCCAATCATGTGCCAATAAGAAGTGCCTCCCATAGATGCCCCCCCAATCATGTGCCTGTAAGAAGTGCCCCCATAGCGCTCCACTCCTGTATTGTACCATATTAAAAAAATAAACACATATACTTACCTCCATCAGGCTGGCAGCGATGCGATGCAAGCATTTTCTAGCCTGTGTCCCGCGCTGTACGACTCAGGTGGCGCAGCCTATCAGAGGAATGGGGAAGGGAGACACCTCTCCCTCCCCTGCCCCGCTGCAGCACATCCATCGGTATCGCTATCCTGAGGACGGCGATACAGATGACTATGGAGATGAGCACCTCCACAACGGAAGTGCTCATCTCCATGTGCCCTGCCGCTGCTGGCCCCCACTTGTCACCAGGGCCGTGCTGCCTGAGGCGATCGCCTCACCTCGCCTAATTGGCGGTGCGGCCCTGATCAGGTGAGCCGCCTGTTTTGCTGTATTGATATTTATGTATGCCTGGGATGCCATAACAGGGGCTGGCCTGGGCTCAGCTGATCCAGCATTTCTTTCCAGGGAACAATGTTCTACCATTAAAGTATATGCCCTAGAGTTTCATTACTCCTATGTTATTCAAAGAGATGCATCCAGAGATAAACATGTCAATGTTCTTCTGTATGGAAATTTCTACATTAAACTCTTTCAGTCATCTTCTGGAAACCTCTTGGAAAGTGTAGAGACTATCCCTGACAAGTGGCAGTTCAATATTGGAACTGAAGACTTGGATGGTAAACCCAATGGAAAATGACTAAAATTGGGGGGGTATTGGCAGTATGCCAAGATATATGTGGCTTATTTCTCAATACTTAAGTTGACCAAGAAATCTGCCCTCGTCAGTCATGCTTTTAACTTAAATGCCTAAATATTGGGGTATGGTAAAGGATGGCATTGTAGGCAGGTGTGGAAAATACTGCAAAGTAAGAACGCTTTTAAAAATTGAAGTATTAATAGTTTAAATTTATTCTGCAGCAGGACAATGACCCCAAACATGCAGCCAATGTCATTGTGAATTATCTTCAGCAAAAAGAACAAGAAGTCCTGGAAGTGATGATATGACCCCCACAGAGCCCTGATCTCAACATCATCGAGTCTTACATGAAGAGACAAAAAGGATTTGAGCAAACCTACATCCATCTGTGATTAGTTCTTCAAGATGGTTGGAACAACTTCCCTGCCAAGTTCCTTCTAAATCTGTGTGCAAGAGTAACTAGAAGAAGAACTGATGCTGTTTTGAAGGCAAGATCACACCAAATATTGATTTGATTTCTTTTTTGTTCATTCACTTTGCATTTTGTTAATTGATAAAAATAAACTATTAACATTTCTTTTTTTTTAAGGCATTCTTACCTTGCAGCATGTGTTTCACACCTGCCTAAATCCTAACAAACACATAGAGACAGTTACTGGTCACTTTTAGAGCTCAGCACATACAGTAACTGCTGGGTGGAGTACTTCTCTAAAACAGAAACACATAACTGTAATGTATTATTATTATTATTATTACTATAAGTTTGAAATGATTTGGAAATACCCATCTTCGTACAATTCTTTAAGGATGAGTCAGATCCTTGCTGTTTTGATAAATAGCTTCCAACACATGCTCAGGGCTGTCTTCGCCAGTATCAGACAGGGATTCCTTGAAAAATTATTCTAGGGGCCCAACTGCTATATCATCAATAAAGTCTAATAGGTTTTCATTAAAAGAAACAGACCCTAATGGCAAGTGATTGGCTCTAAAGGCTGCTCTGAATGTTTTTTTTTTCTCCTGGACCTTTGGGACCCACTATGGTATGAGAGCCTCGGCCCACCAGAGGATCCTCTGGTACTCTGGTGGGCAAGTTTGAACACTGCTCTTCACCCATATCTACATGAGATTTACAGGATGCCAAGCATATAAAGAGAAGGCGAATTTAATTGGAGTGACTCAACTTTAACATTTTGTCTGTCATGCAGTAAATGTGTAATACGATTAATCAGAAATCTGTGACTATATGAAATTGCTCACCATACTGTTTTGTTTGCTGGCTGCTCATAGGTGGTCTGCCTCTTTCTATACTAAAAGGAACAATCTGTATCAGATCACTCTTGCTGGGATAGAGATGTTGCAGTGCCTATCTCTGCTCATTTTAAAGCTGTATTACCCTGGACCAGTGCTACTATAAGTAATGTTTTCTGCTGTTTGGACATCTATAGAGCATACTGACTATAGAGCATAATAAAGTTCAGATTATTCAAGCAAAAAAAGATTACAGCTTTACAGCTTGAGAATAAAAAAAAAATCTAAAATTGAAATGACACAAAGTTTGTATAAGAAAAGAATCTTTATATGCAGATCTTCAAAGCAGCTGTGTTAGCATATCATGAACACAGAGGATTTCAAAACAAGGACATAATTAGAAAAGGCTGGGCCCCACAGCAAACTTTTGAATGGTCCACCCCCGTTGCCACATGTTATTCTCTGGCTTAAGTATGATTGCGGCAATACCATTTATGTGTTCTTTTTAACATTTTACTACTTTTGTACAAAAATAGCACATTTAATCAAAATAACGACAAGATAGGAATAGTGTAAAATGTAAACTTAATAGATGTTTATCAGTGTGGTGCAAGTGTTTGGTCTGAATTATTTTATCCTGTTATCCAGACGCAAGTAAACTTATGGGTTGCAGCATGAATAAATAGTCTAATATGGTGTAGAAGGAGTGATTCAATAGTCAATCGCTCAGCTTTTCACTGCTTTTCAGGAAAAATATTCAGGAAAATATCTGACAATCAGATAGCAAGTAGGTTCAGTGATGGATGGGGAGGAAGGGATAACATGCATGGAAGTCCATGTTACCCTTCTCTCTGCGGTCAGTAGTTGGTACAGTAGTTACACAGAGAGATGAGGATCTCTATCTCACTCCTCTCCCTGTAAACTGTCAGCATGTCCCCCACTGGCCCCACCTCTCCTTCTCCACGCTGGCTGAGAAGATACTGGGTGAAGGCGGAAGGCTGCTTTAATTTGCTCTGTCTCAGGCTTTATAGCATCTAGAGATATGTTTCAAAGATGACAATCTAAGATGACAATGTAAATCTAAGCTAACCATGATCTCAGCACTAGCCACTAAAAACAGAACCTTTAGAGACCAGGTCGGGAATGAGATCTGCAGGTATTACTTGCAGATCTCAAACCTGACCCAGTTTCTAAAGCCTCTACCTCTCACTGTATTGTGGCACTGCAGTCTTGTTTTAGAGCTTAGACTAATATCTCTAGCTGCTATAAATCCTGAGATAGAGATAGATAGTGTAGGTTAAAGCAGCCCCTGCCTTCAGCTATCTATGATCTCATATACTAAAGGGAAAATTACTGCCTAGTTGGGCCCCGCTTGATCTTAATATTGTGGCCTCATAGCAGTCCTGATGGCTAGTTCCATCCCTGATATCAAAGTAATTCAGGATCCTAATATCATTTCTATGGTTTCGTTATTAGTCATAGTGTAGCACATCTCTGAACTAGTTGATATTAAATTACAACCAAAATATGTTTGGTTGTGTTGATTTCCTCTTATACTGTGGTTATCTCCTGCTCTTCAAGAACATAGTGATATGTATGTTTGGAATCTAGATTGCGAGCCCACACTGAGACAACAACCGATGTACAGAACTGCAGAATATGCTACTGCTATGTCAACTAAATACACATGGTCATGATCCAATAATGAAATCAAGAACACCACAAACTTTTAAGACCTTTCATTTTAACAGTGTTCATTGTGTCATCTGCATAACTCTCCATCTTTCACATGGATTAGGAATATCAGCTGGAAGATATTAAAAAACATTTCAAACCATCTTATATCCTTTATCTTAGCACAAATATTCAGTGATCTTCATGATAAAGTGTTCTTTGGAAATGTACTTAGTAATCATCATAGGTCACCTCAAAGATAGCTATTTTTGGAGTTAGTTCAGTTTTACACAGATGGACTTCATATAGTAATTGACCTCTGAAAACAATTTATTCCTTCATGGCTTGTTCAACGTCCACCAATGTCTATTGCCCTTTAGGCACCAAGAAACCACAACTGACTCAGAATTCTTTACTTAGTGTCTTATGTTTATAGATCAAACACAGCATGTAAGGTATTAGCTGCAGTCTATGTGGTCAGGAACTAGGGAAAACATATTACCATGTGGTTCATTTACTGTCATTAAATAAATACCTGGATCGGGATCTTTCTATCAATTATGTTCATTGCCTTGCATTTCAATGTTATTAAACTGTTGGCTAAAGTACGTATTTTCAGAAGCTTATTTAATTTAAAGACTAAGGGCTGTTTCAGACGAGCGTGTCCTGGAAGAAATCTTGCTCCGCGTGTGAGCTTGATTCTCTGTTATAGATCTATTCGCAGGAATGCCTGGCATCATACTGATTTATAATGCATACAGCATTATTTCACTATAATTCTGTAGGACTAAGGTCATGCACAGACACACAGCATTATAAATATAAATCATTGGGCCCCATAGAAAGAATTTAGATTGGGCCCCCCATGCCCATTCCTAGTCCCTCCCACTATGCGCCCTGGTTCCTCTCACTACCCTCCCTAACTTCTCCCCTGCCCCATCTCATGCAGCAGTATTTTGTTCTACAAAATGGCAGTACTAACGCCCGAACCCAACAGACCCATTATAGTGAATGGGATCTGGTAGGTTCTTGCGGTGTTCAGCATATTTTGACAAGAATCTGGGGCATTACATGATGTAATACAACCCAAATTTCCTGCTGTCCAGCATGGCACATGCACATGAGAAAAGACATGAGAAAAGTTTGATGAAGTGAGTGCCCCCCTACCCCTGTGTCATACAGGACAGCTGGGAGACACTGACATTACTTGCTATCCTGCATGACACATGTGCAGAGACAGGAGTCTCTGGGAAAGCTGAGTGACCCCTCCCCCCTGCCTTTCCATGTTCTTATTATCTGCATTTATGCCTTGCAGGATAGCAGAAAATCTGAGTGACATTACATGATGTAACAGCACCCAGCTTTTCTGCTGTCCTGCATGGCACATGTGGAGAGACATGAGAATAGTCCGGGAAAGCTGAGTGACCCCCCCCCCCCCCCTTCTACACACACACCTCTGCACTGTCCTCACCTACAAGCTGTCACTTACTTCATAACTGGTGGGGTTGCTGCAAGCTAGAGGAATCAGGCCTTAAGAGCTCAGAAGACAAGAATCTTCTGGGGACACATGGTCAGTGGTCAGATTCAGCATGTTTGTTGCGCCTATGGAGATGGGAGGCGGAGCTAGCAGATGGGAGGCGGAGCTAGCAGACGGGAGGCAGTTAGGAAGATAGACGGGAGGCATTAGGGGGCGGGGACTTTCCTCCACTGCGGGCCCCCCTTCCTCACGTGCTCCATAGCAGCTGCGTGGTCTGCCTATATGGTAGGTACGCCACTGAGTATAATGCTGCACTCTCCTACAAAAAAATCAGGGTCTATAACAGAGAATCACGCTCACACACGGAGCATTGTTTATGCACTGGACACACTCATCTGAAACAGCCCTAAGGCTCTGTTCACATCTCAGGCGGAGGCCTCGTTGGGAGTTTTTATGGGAAAAATGGTGCTGCATTCTATGCTATTTTTCCTGTGAAAATGACAGACAATTCAGCAGAACCCAACAGGCCCACTCTAGTTCCTTCTATCAGCTGATCGGCACAAGTGCCAAAAGTTGGATCCCCCAACTATTTGATCTTGATGGCCTATCCTAAAGTTAGGTCACCAGATTTGCTGTCTTTCTATCTTTCTAGAAAAAAGTTCTTTTTTTCATTGTTTCACCATAAAGGACCAAAAAAAAGGGTTGTCTGGCAGTCCCTGCTTACTTTTCATGCAGCAATGCCATCACATACATCCATGTGACCACTGCTGCCAATCCCTGGTCTCAGCAGTCACGTGCCATACATGCTAGAATCAACGCTGAGGTCAGTAATTGGCTACTGTGGTAATGTGCATCACATCATCACTGCGGTGAATTAAACAAACACCTGCAAGGACTACTGCAGCGGTGGTGCTGGTGCAGTGGGAGGATTGAACAGGGAAGCATTGTTGTTGTTTTTTTATCTTTCCTACTCTTAGCCACATTTTTTTGATCAATAGACGAGCCCTTAGGGTCCATTCACACATCCGTAGTGTATTGCGGATCTGCAATACACGCAGCCGGCACCCCCATAGAACTACATATTCTTGTCCGCAATTGCAGACAATAATAGGACATGTTCTACACTGCCTGTCCAAAAAAAAAGTCGCCACCAAAAAAAAAGCCTTTAGCTTTGATTTCGGCACGCATTAGCTGTGGCATTGTTTCGATAAGCTTCTGCAATGTCACAAGATTTATTTCCATCCAGTGTTACATTAATTTTTCACTAAGATCTTGCATTGATGATGGTAGAGTCTGACTGCTGCACAAAGCCTTCTCCAGCACATCCCAAAGATTCTCAATGGGGTTAAGGTCTGGACTCTGTGGTGGCCAACCCATGTGTGAAAATGATGTCTCATGCTCGCTGAACCACTCTTTCACAATTTGAGCCCGATGAATCCTGGCATTGTCATCTTGGAATATGCCCGTGCTATCAGGGAAGAAAAAATCCATTGATGGAATAACCTGGTCATTCAGTATGTTCAGGTAGTCAGCCGACCTCATTCTTGGAGCACATACTGTTGCTGAACCTAGACCTGACCAACTGCAGCAACCCCAGATCATAGCACTGCCCCCACAGGCTTGTACAGTAGGCACTAGGCATGATGGGTGCATCACTTCATCTGCCTCTCTTCTTACCCTGATGCGCCCTTCACTCTGGAACAGGGTAAATCTGGACTCACCAGACCACATGACCTTCCATTGCTCCAGAGTCCAATCTTTATGCTCCCTAGCAAATTGAAGCCTTTTTTTCTGGTTTGCCTCTGATTAGTGGTTTTCTTACAGCTACACAGCTGATCAGTCCCAATACCTTGAGTTCCCTTCGCATTGTGCGTGTGGAAATGCTCTTACTTCCACTATTAAACATAGCCCCGAGTTCTACTGTTGGTTTTCTTCAATTTAATTTTTTTTCCCCGCCACATTTCTTCCTCGAATACGATGGGTCCCCACTATCCTTCCAGTTTTTAATAATGCGTTGGACAGTTCTTAACCCAATGTTAGTAGTTTCTGCAATCTCCTTAGATGTTTTCTCTGCTTGATGCATGCCAATGATTTGACCCTTCTCAAACAGACTAACATCTTTTCCACAAGCACGAGATGTGTCTTTCGACATGGTTGTTTAAGAAATGAGAAGCAGCTCATTGCACCAGTTGGGGTTAAATAACTTGTTGCCAGCTGAAAGATAATCGCCCATGCCGTAATTATCCAATAGGAGGCTCATAACTATTTGCTTAGTTAAATCCAGGTGGCGACGTTTTTTTTGGACAGGTAGTGTATTTTTTTCGTGGAGCCACGGCCCGGAAGTTCGGGGGCCGCGACTCTGGAAATGCGGATGCATGTCCACATAAACGATGATTTCAGCCGATCAACAAGCATTTTTTCCATTCACTGGTTAATCAGCGGCGCCTTTACATCTGCCCATTAATAGTCCCATGTAAAGGTTCCTTTAGGCACAATGAAAATTAGATTCTCAAAGTGTCGCTACATCCGTCATGTGACTGAGCTCGTAGAAGCACAGGACATCATAATAATTTTACTATTCAGCATTTAACTAGTAAAAAGACAAGCTGTTACTTCGCTCCTTTCTGAGATGTGTCTCTTCCAGCCCTTCCTGTCTCCTTTCCTCTGGGATGTTGTGAAATGCCTTGAGCGAGGTTCCCACCCATAAGCATTTCCTTTTTCAGCAACACTGACATCTCGTCTGCTGTGTATGTCCACAGACCCAAAACACTTATCATCCACCAACGCAACAGTTGTATGAAACCAAAAACATGCATGATGTAAAGCCACATGAACTAGGCAACAACATGAATTACTGCCTAAGGTCACACTGGGACAAGTTGTTTACAGGGAATCTGAACCTCTTTTTACAATGGAAAAATACACGTTCATTATGCATTAACATAACCCATTGTGTTCTAGAAAGAACTTTGTCATTGTCACATTTCTATATCTCACGTGTGAGAAATTGAATCAATGCAAACCTAGGTTGTAGTCAAGCTGCAGGTTAAACCCAGAGAATATTGCCCTCTAGTGGAAGACTGATGAAATGACTATGAACCCTAGAAAAGAAATGTCCATTGTTCAAACCTGTGTTGAGCTAGACCAGGCATCGCCAACCTGAAGCCCTCCAGCTTTTGAAAAACTACAACTCCCAGCATGCTTAGACTGCCTACAGCTATCAGCCTGCAGCAGGGCATGGTGGGAGTTGTAGTTTTACAACAGCAGGAGAGCCGCAGGTTGGCCATGCCTGAGCTAGACTGAATTAACTGTATTTGCCCTAGGTTAAACCATGACGCTAAGGGTAGGCAAGTAAAAATAGGATGGAGTCTTAAAAGATGAAGTTATGGTTTCCATAACAAAGCTACAGTCCCTTTTATTCTGGTGATTGGTAAAGGTCCTAGATCTTAGGCTACTTTCTGTCACGGATGATGTTGCAGATAGCTGGAAGTTATGGATAAACATCTGACTGGCTTGATCCCAAACTAAAATAAATAAATCCCTATAAAACCCTAAGAGCTCACCCTGACTGCTAAGCACATACAAGGGTCTCAGAGGTGGACGATTGCATGCCCTCGTACCTAGACTGTGTGACACCTGAAAACCCTATAATAGTGAGGGGACACGACCACCGGCTCCCTGCACTAAATACGGAGGGAGTCAGGGCCACCTAGAATCAAGCCAGCAAGGAAACACAACACATGAAAGGACTTATCTGAACAAGCAGCAACAGAAGTCTCCAGCAGTGAGCAGTGAACACTTCAATCCAGGAAGTAGTATAAACCGCAAAGTGAGGCAGTATGGGAGGGAATATAAAGGAAAGAGGATTAGTCTAAATAGGTGACACCTGGGAGAAGGAAATGAGATGACAAAGTGAAACCAAAACAAAGAACATCATGCAAGAGGTAGAAAAGGACGTCTGTCAGACCTTCTCACAGAAGTGGCGATGACACTTTCACACTGGCGTTTTGGTTTTCGTTTCTGATATCCGTTCAGGGCTCTCACAAGCGGTCCAAAACGGATCAGTTTTGCCCTAATGCATTCTGAATGGATAAGTATCCGCTCAGAATGCATCAGTTTGCCTCCGTTCAGTCACTACTTGCAGCGTTTTGGTGTCCGTCTGAGGAAACTGAGCCAAACGGATCCGTTCTGACACACAATGTAAGTCAATGGGGACGGATCCGTTTTCACTGACACAATCTGGCACAATAGAAAATGGATCCGTCCCCCATTGACTTTCAATGGTGTTCAAGACGGATCCGTTTTGGCTGGCTATGTTACAGATAATACAAACGGATCCGTTCTGAACGGATGCATGCTGTTGTATTATCTGAACAGATGAGTTTGTGCAGATCCATGACGGATCCGCACCAAACGTGAGTGTGAAAGTAGCCTTAGGCTCAAAGCCTACTGGTTGTCTGAGATTAAGGCCTCCTGCACACGACCGATTTTTTTTCCCCGTTTACGGGTCGTTTTTTGCGTTCCGTATACTGAACCATTCTTTTCAATGGTTCTGCAAAAAAAAAACAGAATGTACTCCGTATGCATTCTGTTTCCGTATTTCCGTTTTTCTGTTCCTTTGAAAGATAGAACCTGTCCTATTATTGCCCGCAAATCACGTTTCGTGGCCCCATCCAAGTCAATGGGTCCGCAAAAAAAAAACTGAACACATACGGAATGTACTCCCTATCCGTTCCGTTTTTGTGGAACCATCTATTGAAAATTTTATGTCCAGCCCAATTTTTTCTATGTAATTACTATGTACTGTATATGCCATATGGAAAAACGGAACGGAAACGGAAACACAACGAAAAAAAAAAACGGAACAACGGATCTGTGAAAAACGGACTGCAAAACACTGAAAAAGCCATACGGTCGTGTGCAGGAGGCCTATTTTGCAGTCTACAAACCACGGATCCACAAAATACGAATACTGGCCTTGTTCATCCTGCACTTTCCCCTGTCCCTATTATAGAAGTGCCTATTCTTATCTGCAAAACAGACAAGAATAAGACATGCTCTATAATTTCTGGAATAGAGGCACGGATGAATACAGCACATGGATGACATTGACATCTGTGTGCTATTCATATTTTTTTGGGCTCCATAGAAATGAACGGGTCCACGTCCAAACCTCAAAAAATATGGATCAGACGTCGACCAAAAATACGGTAGCGTGCATGAGGCCTAAAGAATATGGAGCAGTTATTGTCATCAGCTTGCAGAGTGTATACACATTGAATGCGTTCCCCAAGTGCATATCTCAAACACTACACCGTATGGACATCTGTCTGTTTATACATGGAAAAACTGTGTATGTACAAAGCACATCCAATGAATCACTCTGAGGATGTGTGTGTAAACAGACATCTATTGCCTGCAGGGTATGACCAACTCTCAGCCCATTAATCAAGTAACTCATAGTCCTAACAAACAGAATAAATAGTATTAGGACATCTGGACAACTGATATTTTGGGTTGGGGTCAGATGCTGCTTTAGTTTTTTGTTTAACTTGGTTAACATTTTCTTTAGGGTACGGCCACACATTCAGGTTTCCAGATGCAGTTTTGGAATCTAAAACCAGGAGGCAAAGTCATATTTGTCCTTTTATGATCCACTCCTGATTTTGGCTTCCAAAACTGCATAAGGAAGCCTGACCGTGTGGCCAAGAGAAACCACAAGATGTGTCAATCAACTATCACCAATTGATGTCCCAAGTCTGGGTCTGGGTTGGACTCCTGTCCTGCACATTGGCATCCAACTGCCCATCTTCTTCAACTTTGAGAAGATGATGAAGGTCAGTCTCACTTTAGCTGTGTTCCCACGCTGCGGTAATGTCTTGGTAATGTCTCGATTTTTGCCAGGATTTCTTAAATCGCTGAACAACTGCAGAGTTTTTGCAGCAATTTCAGATAATTGCAGCAAAAAATTTAATTAAAAATAAAGAGATTACCACAAAATGAGAACAAAGCCATCTCCTCTGAGAAGGAGAGAAGACTCTGAAGCTTCAGAAACAGCCTGCTCACCACACCAGGGATCTCTCCACTTAGGGCTATCTGCCCGTATTGTGGGCCGCAAACGGCGGGTCCACAATATACGAGCATTGGCCATATGCACTCCATGCTGCAGGTGCAGACCCATTGACTTGAATAGGTCCGTGATCCGCAAGTTACGGCCAAAGATAGGCCATGCCCTATCTTTTGCAGAGCAGATGCACAGATCGGAAGCCCACAAAAACACTACGAAGATAGGATAAGTGCTTTATTTTGCGGATTGTGGACCCATTCAAATCAATGTGTCCACATTGCAATACGGATTTCACGCGGCCGGTGCCTATGCAGAGCCCTTAGGTTCATCTGAATGAGCCCTTACCCCAAGAACAGAGAGATAGGATACTGAGCATGTGTGTCTGTAATTACACTGGTAGTCCTAATCAATGGCTCTTAGTACTCAGATACCCCCAGGACTTGAGTAGAGCAGAATGGCATAACATCTAGACAGTTGCAAGAAAAGATATACAGTGTATAAAGCACATAGACAACAAATACAGAAAAATAAACTAACTAACTAACCCTGAGTTAAAGAAAGGATTAAGGCACCCTAATGGTTGAACTAAGGTATTGTTGTGGTACTCAAAGTCTGTAGACAACCAGTCACCGCACTGTATTCAGTGGGATCATGTTATGGTTTTGATTTGCCACCTAGTGGTCATTGGTGGCAACTAAACAAAATGAAATGAATGAGTCATATAACCACCTGCCCTCTGGGCCATTTGCCCCCTTCCTGACCAGGCCAAATTTTTCAAAACTGACATATCCCACTTTATGTGGTAATAACTTTGGAACGCCTTTATTTATCCAAGTCATTCAGAGATTGTTTTGTCGTGACACATTGTACTTCATGATAGTCATAAATTTGAGTCAAAATATTTCACCTTTATTTATGAAAAAATCCCAGATTTACCCAAAAATTAGAAAAATTCGCAATTTTCTAAATTTCAATTTCTCTGCTTTTAAAACAGAAAGTGATACCTCATAAAATATTTATTACTTAACATTCCGCATATGTCTACTTTATGTTGGCATCATTTTGGAAATGTCATTTTATTTTTTTCGGACGTTAGAAGGCTTAGAAGTTTAGAAGCAATCCTTCAAATTTTTAAGAAAATTGCCAAAACCCACTTTTTAAGGACCAGTTCAGGTCTGAAGTCACTTTGTGGGGCTTACATAGTGGATACCCCCATAAATGACCCCATTGTAGAAACTACACCGCTCAAGGTATTCAAAACCGATTTTACAAACTTTGTTAACCCTTTAGGCGTTCCACAAGAATTAAAGCAAAATGGAGATCAAATTTTTAAATTTCACTTTTTTGGCAGATTTTCCATTTTAATCCATTTTTTTCTTTAACACGTCGATGGTTAACAGCCAAACAAAACTCAATATTTATTACCCAGATTCTGCGGTTTACAGAAACACCCCACATGTGGTCATAAACTGCTGTATGGGCACACGGCAGGGCGCAGAAGAAAAGGAACTCCACATGGTTTTTAGATGCCATGTACCATTTGAAGCCCCCTGATGCACCCTTACAGTAGAAACTCCCAAGAGGTGACCCCATTTTGGAAACTAGGGGATAAGGTGCCAGTTTTTTTAGTACTATTTTTGGGTATATATGATTTTTTGATCATTCATTATAACACTTTATGGGGCAAGGTGACCAAAAAATTGGTTGTTTTAGCACAGTTTCTATTTATTTATTTTTACAGCGTTCACCTGAGGGGTTCAGTCAAGTGACATTTTTATAGAGCAGATTGTTACGGACGTGGCGATACCTAATATGTATACTTTTTCTCATTTATTAAAGTTTTACACAATAATAGCATTTTTGAAACAAAAAAATTATGTTTTAATGTGTCCATGTTCTGAGAGCTATAGTTTTTTTTATTTTTTGAGAGATTTTCTTATGTAGGGGCTCATTTTTTGCGGGATGAGGTGACGGTTTTATTGGTACTATTTTGTGGGACATACGCGTTTTTGATCACTTGGTGTTGCACCTTTTGTGATGCAAGGTGACAAAAATTGCTTGTTTTGACACCGTTTTTTTTTTTTTTTTTCACTGTTGATTTCTCCTGTAACTGGGGCTGACATAGTAGCCCCAGTTACAGAAGAAATGCACCCCCTAGAGAGGCTGTACAGCGTAATTCTGTGCTGTACAGCCTCAGAGCAGGGCTGATCGAGGTCTGTGGATGACCTCACACAGCCCCTGCACTCTCCGGTCACGGCGGTCACATGACCGCCGGGCCAGAACAGGAAGCGCACAGCACTTCCTGCTCTGCATACACAGCGCTCGGTGAGCGCTGTGTATGCAGCGATCCAGAAGGCAGGGACACCTGGGAACTGTCCCTGCCTTCTCTAAGGGTTGCCCTGCTGTCACTGACAGCGGGCAACCCGATCAGCAGCTGCACGATTAGCTGCGATTTCTGAAAGGACGTTTTAAAACGTGCTTTCAGAAATAGAGGTCCACCCATAGGACGTTTATATCCTATGGGCGGACGGAAAGTGGTTAAAGGGACTGCATGAGATTAGGAAAAAAAGGGTCAGACTCCCTCCCATCCCTCCAGAAACAGTGACACCCTTCTCCATGGGCTGAGTCTGTTATTGCAGCTCAGTGTCATATCAGAGTGGTGCATATCTGCTCTTCATTCAAATCATGGTAGTTTATACTGTATAATAGCAGCCAGTTACAGTATGCTGGTACACAATACTTTCATATATACAGCCATATCATTATTTGGGTTTTAATATACTAAGATTTTTTTATGCAAATTATCTGTGCCCTAAGCTTGTGCCTAAATAACTTTGTCCCTTTCAAGTTATTCCCTGTTATTATTACAGTATTTATATAAAATATCACTCGCAAAACTTTTGATATGTCATTGAGACATATCAAAAGTTTTGATCAGTGAGGGGAGGGTTTGAATACTGAGATCCCCACCAATCCCTAAAACGAGGAGAAAGAAGCAAGTAGATAGCACATTTTCTCCCCATGCTGCATGAGACAGGCTCTGTATAAGTCTATGGGATCCTCTTGATTCCATCCACTGTAGTAAGGAGAGAAAGTGCACTATCCGCATGCTTCTCTCCCCTCGTTCTAGGGATCAGGGGGGTCTCAGCGCTCAGACCCCCACCAATTAAAACTTTTCATATGTCTCTATGACATACGAATTGTATTGTGAAAAGTTAGTCACCCTTTAAGGGTAAGCTCTTAACTGTTTGCACCAATTTAGCAGCAATGACTTCAACCGAATATTTCCTAAATTTGTCAGGCAGATTATCGGGAACAAACGTTACTACAAACACTTATTGCCAATAATCTGCTCGCCTAAATGTGCTACTGATCACCCAATGAACCAGTGACTTCAGAGGAATAAACAGAAGAGCAGAATGCAGGATCAAATAGTAACAAAGAAAAGTTGCCCTCATATAGTATATTACCCCATGCCATAGTATCACACAGGCTTTCCTTAGTAGCACTGCATAGTGTATCGCCCTATTTTCTTAGCATATTTGTTCAATGTAGAGTAGATATAGTAACGCACATGCATAGCTTTGCTTGGGTTTGGTTTGGTTTGAAAGTACTGCAAGCATACCACCATGTAGTTTAGGTACCATGAAAGCTAACCAGTCTGTTCCTCTAATCATAAGAAATGCTAGTAAGGCTTTTAGTGAATCATGGTAGGGTTTGCTCAATTTGGTCCCCCATTGCTCCACCAGTATCACTGCCCAGCTCCTCCCCCTGATTTGATAGTACCTGAAAGTTCAGAACCAGTAGGCATGACACGGGGAAGCCTGGGGCACTAAATGGAGCCGCCCTGTCCAGAATGAACCAACAACCTTATTTGCATAAAAATAAAAAGACGCATCTCTCAGGATTAGAGGACTGGATTTTCACAAGAAAGGTATAGTTATGTTTCCTCATGCAGCGAGCCTCTGAGAGGCAGGAGCAGAGGATGGGTGTGGCAGCAACCCTGATGATGTGTCACAGTGTCCACTAGTCTGGGGTGCATAGGGTGTCTTAACTTGTTTCCCCTTTACAGCCTCAGGGTCTGGAATGCTTTAAGCTGGGATGCTTTGCTGTCTTTCTCTCTCTCGCTGTAGCCATGCGAATCCTCCTCCTTTAGTTCTTGTTCTCTTTCATCTCCTGGAGCTCGTGGAGGTGACGGTGCTCCAGGGCTTGGAGATGGAGTCTGGGGAAGAGGAAAACATTGTGGTCCGCTCCCTTTCTCCTCCCTCTATACAGCTAAACTGACTCTGACATACTCTGGCTAGGGGGTGGAGCCAGCCCACATCCTAAGCTCCAGAGAAGGCTGGGCCAGGATTGTTAACTCTGACCATGCCTGGCTCATGATGATTGTGTAGTATATTACATTAGCATTACAAACATTATATAACAAACCAGATTTTGCAGATGCCACCAGATTAGGGGTACTGCATGTGCACCTAACCTATATGGCCGTGTGCTTAGCTTGAAACCCATTTTAAGACTCCCTTTAAAGGTTATGTTTACACCCCCCACGCCAAGTAAAACTGCCCTATATACAGTGGCGTAGTGTGGGTTGCCAACACCCAGGGCAAGCCAAGTATTGCGCCCCCCAACCTGTGGCCATGCCCCTTTTTACAGAAAATGTAGTAGATATCACTTGCAGTCATACTTAACACCACAGATGACAGTGATAACTGAGTACAGATAATGTAGTAGATGGGTGTGAGGCCCCAGAATTCAGAACACGCACAGTGTGACCTGAAGTCTGGGACCAGGATGCGGCAGGGTGGGCCAAATTCTATATCCACCCTCCCATCACTACAGAACATACGGGGTAATACAACGCCCATACCTCTTACATCCAGAGTCGTCTCCTTTGATGTAGATGTTCTCTTTCCTCATCTTCTCCTTTCAGACCACCATTTTTCAGCCATTTCTCGTCTCAGTTTGACAAAAAAAATCTTAGTTTACTACTTTTCCATAATTCTCCCATCTTCTGGACAAATCATTCTACCACCTCCAATACTCTGCCTGCCGTGCTACCCAATATTATACTGCAGAAACAGATAAACCCCCTGATAATACTAGTACCATGCAGATCGTGCCCTTCAATAATTATTGGCACACAGTGCCCTAAAATAACTGCGCCCAGCAAATAGTGCCCCTGACACTAATAGTGTAAACATAACCTCCCCCAAATATAACTGTGATAAGCTGATACAGTAATAGTGTTCCTAAAAGTCCTACCTAATTCTCTGCTAGAGCACACATGGTAGTAATAGTGCTCCTACAGTGCCCCAACATGTCCCCCTGTGCCCCAAAAGTAATAATGCTCCCATAATGCCCATACTAGCAATCATGTTCCCCATAGACCCCAAGTAGTAATAAAGCCCACCATTATGCCCCCAGTAGTAATAATTCTCCTTATAATGTGACAGTACAAAAAATGCCCCCATTATAATGTGTGCCAGTGCAAAATAACCCCATTTTAATGCCCCCAGTTGAGCTAATGTCCCCATAGTGCCCCCATAATGTGCCAGTATAAAATACCCCTATATAGTGCCCCAATAATGTGCCAGTAAAAAGAGACCCCAATAATGTGCCAATAAGAAGTGCCCCCATAGATGGCCCCAATAATGTGCCAGTAAGATGTGCCCCCATAGATGCCCCCCAATAATGTGCCAGTAAGAAGTGCCCCCATAGATGCCACCCAATCATGTGCCAGTAACAAGTGCCCCCCAATCATGTGCCAGTAACAAGTGCCCCCCCAATCATGTGCCAGTAACAAGTATTGTACCATATAAAAAAATAAACACTTATACTTACCTCCATCAGGCTGGCAGCAATGCGATGCAGGCCTCTTCCGGCCTGTGTCCCGCGCTGTACGGCTCAGGCCTCTCACAGGCTGCAGGCTATCAGAGGAACTGGGGAAGGGAGACGTCCCTCCCCTGCCCCACAGCATCCATCTGTATCGCTGTCCTGAAGACGGCGATACAGATGACTATGGAGATGAGCGCTTCCACAATGGAAGCGCTCATCTCCCTGTGCCCTGCTGCTGCCCCCCACTTGTCACCAGGGCCGCGCTGCCTTGGGCCACTTGGCCTAATTAGCGGTGGGGCCCTGGTGGCGCCCCCTGAAATTGCGCCCGGGGCAACGGCACCCCCGCCCCCCCATGCTACGCCACTGCCTATATGTGTGCCTAGTTTGCCTATATACCGTAGATCTTTCAGTTAGACTGATCTAAGAAGCTTGCATGACCATGATATGATGCCACATTCCTCAGCAGGGACAAAATGGCCGAGTTTGTCTCTAAATAGGTCTTTTGTACCTAAATATAGTCAGTGGTGATGTTATGTACACAAAACCCGCAAAGATAAAGGGTGCGGTTCATTCAGTAGCGCTTACAATTTCAACATTGGATGGAACCTGTGGCTTGAGCATTTCCTGTGCGCTGTCTGTAATTAGTAGAGCAGCTTAAAAATAAACTGGAAACCCCAACCTGAAATAGACAAGAACTACATACAGAAAGAAGACAAATTACTGACTGCCACAATTGTAAAAAACATATTCTTCCACACAGATTTCAGTATGTGACGCCTCTCCTTAAAGAACAATGCTGACATTTTCGCTCTGCCGTATAAGAGACAGTTATGATTTTAACCCAAGTCTCTTGGGTTTTTGTCTGGCCGCCTCTCGGGATGTTTGCCGTGCTGCAGCCGGATCTCCAGCCAGTCCCCATTATAGTGTATGGGGCCGGGCGAACTTCCGGCAGCACACGTGTGCAAACGGTAGTACAGATCCGGCAGGCTGCTCCCCTGCCGAAACAGCCTGTGGGAAAAACCTAACGCCAGTGTGAAAGTAGCCTTAGGAGAGATAATACTCAAAGTTATTTCTGGAGACTTTTTATTCAATGCATTATTCAGTTTTTTGTTTCTTGCTCCCCTCTTCCCAAGAACCATAATTTTTATTTTATTTTACCGTCACCGGACGAGTGCTTGTTTTTTCGCAAGATCAGTTGTGTTTCTTAATTACACCATTAAATATTTCATATACTGAGAAACTGCTAAAAAAAAATGATATGTAGCGTGGGAATGAAAAAATATATATACAATTCCACCATAGTTTTTCATATTTAGTTTTTACGCCATTCACTTTGACAATACAATACTTTGACAAGGATTTTACATTTTTGTTATGCTTTACTTCTTTTAAAAAATGTAAAACCTTTGTTTTTAATTAAAAAAATCGACTTGTGTTGCCATATTCTGACATCCATAACTTTTAATTTTGCAAAGTTAGTGCTATGTGAGGGTTTGTTTTTTTGCAGGGTGAGCTGTAGTTTTTATCTGTACCATTTTAGGATGACCACGAGTTTTTAAACCAAAAAAACATCAATTCTGGCTTTGGGAATTTTTGTTCTCACCGTTCAGAAGTAATAACATGATATTTTAATAGCTTGGACATTTACAGATGCAACAACACCTATTATGTTTATTTCTTTTTTTAATATGATGAATGGGGAAAACGTTGATTTGAATTTTTAATATTAGGTTTCCTCATTTAAAAAAATAATTTGTAAGTTTCTTACTTCTGTGTTGTTAGCTTCTATATTGCAGTATGTAGTAATTTTACCACTACGTTTTTACACCCTTCCTCTGGTAAGGTGTAATAGGAATACTTACATAACAGACCTGGGGGGGTCTTCACAAGGACATTGGAGGGATGGGCAATCAAGGAACAGTGGGATTCCCTCGCTTTATCCTACTGATCATATGCTGCAGTCACTAATAACCGCAGCATCTGAGGGGGTTACTTCAATTCCAGTCACTGCAGGTGAGCATTAGGCTACATTCACACGTCCGCAATTCTGTTCCGCATTTTGCGGAACAGAATTGCGGACCCATTCATTTCTATGGGGCCGCTTGGTGTGCGGCCCGGATACGGAAATGTGGACCCGCACTTCCGAGTCCGCAATTCCGATCCTGAAAAAAATAGAACATGGCATTTTTTATTAAGTGCCGGCGATGTGCGGTACCCAAAATGCGGAACGCACATCGCAGGTGTCCATGTTTTGCGGATCCGCAAAACACACACGGACGTGTGAATGGAGCCTAAGTTGGAGCTGGCACCGGCAGTGGCAGATCCAGAGCCTGGTCTCAGGAGGGGCATTTCCAGATTATTTTCTGTCCGCCGCCACAAGACTACACAGTGTAGAGGTATACTGTATATTGTGTGGCACAGTGTATGCTATATGTGTATAACAAACATATTTCACATAAAAACTAACAATTACTTGGCTTGGCCCTTGGGGATCTCGGACACCACTTCAACACTTGACTGGGGGGCTCGTTGGAGCTGATGTGTTTTATCCTCATGAGAAAGATTTCATAATAAGGATTTGGAGAAGGGGCAGAGGGATAGCAGAGCAGAGAGAGGCTGGTGCTGCTACTAGGGGGTCATACCATGGGGGGGTAATAAAGCCCACCATAATGCCCCCCCCCAGTAGGATTAATTCTCCTTATAATAGACAGTGCAAAAAATACCCCCTTGTAATGCCCCAGTTGAGCTAATGTCCCCATAGTGCCCCCATAATGTGCCAGTATAAAATACCCCTATATAGTGCCCCCAGTAAATGCCCCCATAGTGATCCTCTCCCCCCTTCCTTCTAGTGCCCCCCATAATGTACTAGTATAAAATACCCCATATACACTCACCTAAAGAATTATTAGGAACACCATACTAATACGGTGTTGGACCCCCTTTTGCCTTCAGAACTGCCTTAATTCTACGTGGCATTGATTCAACAAGGTGCTGATAGCATTCTTTAGAAATGTTGGCCCATATTGATAGGATAGCATCTTGCAGTTGATGGAGATTTGAGGGATGCACATCCAGGGCACGAAGCTCCCGTTCCACCACATCCCAAAGATGCTCTATTGGGTTAGGATCTGGTGAGTGTGGGGGCCATTTTAGTACAGTGAACTCATTGTCATGTTCAAGAAACCAATTTGAAATGATTCGAGCTTTGTGACATGGTGCATTATCCTGCTGGAAGTAGCCATCAGAGGATGGATACATGTTCTCATTCTGTTTACGCCAAATTCGGACTCTACCATTTGAATGTCTCAACAGAAATCGAGACTCATCAGACCAGGCAACATTTTTCCAGTCTTCAACAGTCCAAATTTGGTGAGCTCGTGCAAATTGTAGCCTCTTTTTCCTATTTGTAGTGGAGATGAGTGGTACCCGGTGGAGTCTTCTGCTGTTGTAGCCCATCCGCCTGAAGGTTGTGCGTGTTGTGGCTTCACAAATGCTTTGCTGCATACCTCGGTTGTAACGAGTGGTTATTTCAGTCAATGTTGCTCTTCTATCAGCTTGAATCAGTCGGCCCATTCTCCTCTGACCTCTAGCATCAACAAGGCATTTTTGCCCACAGGTTTGCCGCATACTGGATGTTTTTCCCTTTTCACACCATTCTTTGTAAACCCTAGAAATGGTTGTGCGTGAAAATCCCAGTAACTGAGCAGATTGTGAAATACTCAGCCCGGCCCGTCTGGCACCAACAACCATGCCACGCTCAAAATTTATTAAATCACCTTTCTTTCCCATTCTGACATTCAGTTTGGAGTTCAGGAGATTGTCTTGACCAGGACCACCCCCCTAAATGCATTGAATCAACTGCCATGTGATTGGTTGACTAAATAATTGCATTAATGAGAAATAGAACAGGTGTTCCTAATAATTCTTTAGGTGAGTGTATAGTACCCCAATAGATGCCCTCAGTGTCCACCATAATTTCCAAGTATAAAATACCCCTTCTTAGTGCCCCCTGTAGATGACCCCGTAGTACTCCTCTCCCCCCTTCCCCATAGTACCCACCATAATGTGCCCCAGTATAAAATGCTACTGTACAGAGCCCCCCCATATAAAATACCCCTTCTTTGTGGCCTCAGTAGCCCCTATAGTGCCCACCAATAATGTGCCAGTAAAATGTGCCCCCATAGATGCCCCCCATCACGTGTCAGTAACAAGAGCCCCCCATCACGTGCCAGTAACAAGAGCCCCCCAATCATGTGCCAGTAGCAAGAGCCCCCCAATCATGTGCCAGTAGCAAGAGCCCCCCCAATCATGTGCCAGTAACAAGAGCCCCCCTAATGTGCCAGTAACAAGAGGCCCCCCTAATGTGCCAGTAACAAGAGGCCCCCCTAATGTGCCAGTAACAAGAGGCCCCCCTAATGTGCCAGTAACAAGAGGCCCCCCTAATGTGCCAGTAACAAGAGGCCCCCCTAATGTGCCAGTAACAAGAGGCCCCCCTAATGTGCCAGTAACAAGAGGCCCCCCCTAATGTGCCAGTAACAAGAGACCCCCTAATGTGCCAGTAACAAGAGACCCCCCTAATGTGCCAGTAACAAGAGACCCCCCTAATGTGCCAGTAACAAGAGACCCCCCTAATGTGCCAGTAACAAGAGCCCCCCTAATGTGCCAGTAACAAGAGCCCCCCTAATGTGCCAGTAACAAGAGCCCCCCTAATGTGCCAGTAACAGGAGCCCCCCTAATCTGCCAGTAACAAGAGCCCCCCTCATGTGCCAGTAAAACTATTGTACATATTAAAAAAAAAACACTTATACTTACCTCCATGTCAGCGATGCGATGCAGGCCTCTTCCGGCCTGTGTCCCGCGCTGACAGGCTCAGGCGGCGCGATGACGTAATCGCGCCACCTGCGCCGGCTTCTGATAGGCTGCCGGTCTAGTGCCTGCAGCCTATCAGAGGAAGGGGAAGAGACACTCCTCTCCCTCCCCGCCCGTTCGCATTTGCAGCACAGCCATCTGTATCGCTGTCCTGAGAACACAATGGAAGCGCTCATCTCCCTGTGCCCTGCGGCCTCCGCCCCCACTTCTGAGCGGCTCGGGGGGGCAATTGCCCCGTTGCCCCCCCCCCCTCCCCGTCTCCGCCAGTGGGCACCGGCCAGGCGGCCACATATAGAGAAAGCTCAGCTCCTAAGCTCACACCCTACAGTAAAATTAATTCTGGAGGCCCAATGTACAGCTACCAGAAAATACTACCTGCTCACACAATGGTGCAGGAGCAAGACGCTCAAGGATGATTATGTGGTCACTACAGCGACTTCAAGAAGGCATATACCCGGTGAAGGAGGATACTGGCTGACCTCTCTCTGTACCTAGTAGTCTTTTCCGCCACCCTATGCATCTCTAATAATAAACTGGTACAGATATGTCCCAGGCTGAAAACTACTGAGGAGAATCTAGTTACATCCTCTCTCATTGATATCACCATTTCTAACCAGGGAATATACGTAGGGCCCATCACAGAAGTTAGTATGCACCCCCCCCCCCCCTTTTCGCACCGAGGGGAAGTACGTGTTCAGGGCAGGCAGAGATCAAGCAAGGTCTGTAAACAAAGTCCGAGGTCAGAGGCAGGCGGCAAACAGGCAAAATCCGATAATTCCAAAAGCAGGGTCCGGTACACAGCAAAGCAGAACTTGAAAAACACCTTTACACTTGGAACTAGGCAAGCAAGTGACCATGAGTTGCTCAGGCATCTTCCTGTGGTAGGAAGCACCTTTAAATACTTCCTGCAATCCAGCCATAGGCTGGTGAGACAGAGGGTGTGTATGTGCTGTCTCACAAGTGAGGAGAGACACACCAATGCAAGCCCTAACAAGAGTACAGGTCTCCA
Source organism: Bufo bufo (assembly GCF_905171765.1). Lineage (NCBI taxonomy): Eukaryota > Metazoa > Chordata > Amphibia > Anura > Bufonidae > Bufo > Bufo bufo. Next base: position 554,702,272 of record NC_053391.1, read on the forward strand.
GCAGGAAGTAAACTCTGGCATGGAGCATAGATGCAACAGTTAAGCTACCTGCTTCCCGCGCTTGTCAGCATAGCAGGAGGAGGGAAAGAGGGAGCCCGGCGCCCATGCTCACGGGTAGGGTCAGCAGCGCCGGCACGGATCCCCTTCCCCTTACACCCCCTCTCCTCAGGCCTAGCCCTAGACAAAAAAAAATTCTCAAGAAGAGGGGCATTGATGTTCTCTCTAGGTTCCCAAGATCTTTCCTCAAGACCAAAAATCCTTCCGATCCACAAGAAACAGGGTTTATTCCTCTACTCTTCTTCATCCCCAGAATAGCTTTTACCTCATAGACGTTTTCATCACTGACCGCAACAGGAGCTGAGACAGGTTTTTTGAAAAAACGATTCAGGATGACAGGTTTCAGCAGGGAGACGTGGAAGGAATTCGGTATCCGGAGAGAGGCCGGCAGCTTAAGCTTGTAAGAAACATTAATTTGCTCAAGAATCTCAAATGCACCGATGAAGCGTGGAACCAATTTGTAAGAGGGTATTTTGAGCCTGATGTATTTGGAGGCAAACCACACTTTATCACCAGGAATATCTATGTCTTTTATCAGCAGCCTTCTTCATGCGCGCAGAAGCCTCTTTCAGAGCTCCCCTAGTCTCCTCCCCGATTTTAGAGAACTCTCTTGAAGTTGCATCTGCAGCAGGGATACCAGAAGTAGAAGACACCGGGAGTGGGATATTAGGTTGTTGACCATAAACAACAAAAAACTGTGATTTCTTGGAAGACTCGCTGACATGATTGTTGTACGAAAACTCAGCCCGGGACAATAGTTCAACCCAGTTGTTGTGATGAATATTAGTGAAGTGGCGCAAAAAGTTTGTAAGAATTTGGTTGACGCTCTCCACTTGCCCGTAGGACTGTGGATGATACACTGAAGAGAAGTCCAGGGATACATTCAGAAGTTGCAGAGAGCTCTCCAGAATATTGACGTGAACTGTACGCCTCCATCGGACACAATATGGAGTGGCAAGCCATGGAGACGGAAAATGTGCTCGATAAATTTCTTGGCCAGTTGGGGAGTAGAAGGGAGTCCAGGCAGAGGAATGAAATGCGCCATTTTAGAGAAGCGGTCTACCACTACCCAAATCACAGAACAACCAGAGTAAGTGGGTCGATCCGTATTAAAGTCCATGGCTATTTGTTGCCAGGGAATCTCAGGAACAGGAAGAGGAAGCAGAAGGCTAGCTGGACATTTGGAAGTCCTTTTTTGTGCACAGGACGGACAAGCAGTGACAGTACCAGTACGGACAAGCAGTGACAGTACCAGTACCAGTACAGCTGCGCAATGAATCTGAAGGTCTTTCGCTGACTGGCATGACCCGCCACTTTAGATGAATGGCCCCATAGTAAGACCTGCTTTCTGAGAGACTCTGCAACAAAGGTCTTTCCAGAAGGAATCTCGGATAGACAGGACAGACCGATATTTTAGTGGGGTGGATGATATATTGGGGCTCCTCCTTCTGGTCGGTAGAATCAAAGGATCTCGGGGGAGCATTTGCTTTGATGTTCTTATCTGCAGCACGAAAGTAAAGAACAAAATCAAAACAGGCAAAGAACAGGGACCATCTAGCTTGTCGAAGATTAAGTCTCTGTGCAGACTGCAGATAGATGAGGTTCTTGTGGTCAGTATAGATCACCACATGATGACTGGCTCCCTCCAGAAGGTATCGCCATTCCTCCAATGCCATCTTGATGGCCAACAACTCTCTGTCTCCAATTGAGTAGTTGCACTCAGGAGCAGAGAAGGCCCTGGAGAAGAAGACACAGGTTGTCATCTTACCTAAGGGAGACTTTTGTGAAAGCACCGCCCCAGCTCCAATAGACGATGCATCTACCTCCAGAAAAAATTGCTTACTGGCATCAGGACGATGGAGTACTGGAGCCGTAGAGAAGGCCTGCTTCACAGCTTGAAAAGCTGATTCAGCCTCAGCAGTTCAACTTTTGGGATTCGCCCCTTTGCGCGTCAAGGCTGGAGATGGGAGCTGGCAAAGAAGAGAAGTGTGGCAAAAACTGGCGGTAGTAGTTGGCGAACCCCAGGAAACGTTGAATTGCCTTTAAACCAGAAGAATGAGGCTACTTCAAAATCGCAGACAGCTTCTCAGGATCTATCTGCAGGCCAGTATCAGATATTATGTACCCAAAAATGGTAGCGAGGATTCTTCGAAGATACATTTTTCAAATTTAGCGTACAGATTATTCTCTCTTAGCCTTTGAAGAACCAGAAGAACCTGCCTCCGGTGAGTAGCCAAATCGGGAGAGAAGATAAGAATATCGTCAAGATAGACCACAACACTGGAATAGAGTAAGTCTCTGAAGATATCATTGGCGAATTCTTGAAAGACAGCCGGGGCATTGCTTAGCCCGAAGGGCATCACCAGATATTCATATTGACCGTCACGGGTGTTAAAGGCGGTCTTCCACTCGTCCCCTTGACGAATTCGGATCAAGTTGTAGGCCCCACACAGATCTAATTTGGAGAAGATCTTAGCTCCTCTGAGGCGGTCAAACAACTCTGGAGTAAGGGGTAGAGGGTATTTGTTCTTGACTGTGATCTTATTTAGACTCCTATAATCAATGCATGGCCAGAGAGAACCGTCTTTTTTCTTCACAAAGAAGAAGCCAGCACCAGCCAGAGAAGATGATTTCCGTATAAATCCTCTATCAAGATTTTCTTTAATATAATCAGACATGGCTTGTGTCTCTGCTGGTGACAGGGGATAAATACGACCACAGGAAGGTGAAGAACCAGGAACCAGGTCAATAGGACAATCATAGGGCCTGTGTGGAGGGACCGTCTCAGCCTCCTTATTGAAGACGTCGGCATAGGTGTGATTTGCTGCAGGCAGATCTTCAAGATTTGGTGGTAACCGGGGTAACCGAGCAGGTTGAACAGGAGAAAGACATATTCCAAGACAGGACTGTCCCCAACGAAGCACCTCTCCGGACTTCCAATCAAAGAACAGGTTAATGGATACGGAGCTATGATAGCCCCAAAAGGAGAGGATGAGACAGACTTGGAAGAATCAAGAACAAAATTCCTTCCGTATGGAGAGCTCCCACCTGTAGTTTCACAGGTTCAGTAGAAAATTGTACAGACTCAGATAGAGCCCTTCTATCGACAGATGACACCATCAATGGTTTATGCAGGCGTTGGACTGGAATACGATATTAATCCACTATGGCTTGCTGCAGGAAGTTTCTTGCCATTCGGAATCCAGAAGAGCCGTCTCCATGAACCGATTATCTCCAAACGACAAAGTTGCCGGCAGAGTCAGGGGTAGAGAGTAATTATCTTCACCTAGGGTCGCCTCTCCAACAGACCCTCAGCTCTGGAGTTTCCTGGCTTCAGGGGACAAGCATGGAGAAAATCATCAGAACCACCACAATAGAAACAAAGTACACTGCTCAAAAAAATAAAGGGAACACAAAAATAACACATCCTAGATCTGAATTAATTAAATATTCTTCTGAAATACTTTGTTCTTTACATAGTTGAATGTGCTGACAACAAAATCACACAAAAATAAAAAAATGGAAATCAAATTTTTCAACCCATGGAGGTCTGGATTTGGAGTCACACTCAAAATTAAAGTGGAAAAACACACTACAGGCTGATCCAACTTTGATGAAATGTCCTTAAAACAAGTCAAAATGAGGCTCAGTAGTGTGTGTGGCCTCCACGTGCCTGTATGACCTCCCTACAACGCCTGTGCATGCTCCTGATGAGGTGGCGGACGGTCTCCTGAGGGATCTCCTCCCAGATCTGGACTAAAGCATCTGCCAACTCCTGGACAGTCTGTGGTGCAACGTGACGTTGGTGGATAGAGCGAGACATGATGTCCCAGATGTGCTCAATTGGATTCAGGTCTGGGGAACGGGCGGGCCAGTCCATAGCATCAATGCCTTCGTCTTGCAGGAACTGCTGACACACTCCAGCCACATGAGGTCTAGCATTGTCTTGCATTAGGGGGAACCCAGGGCCAACCGCACCAGCATATGGTCTCACAAGGGGTCTGAGGATCTCATCTCAGTACCTAATGGCAGTCAGGCTACCTCTGGCGAGCACATGGAGGGCTGTGCGGCCCTCCAAAGAAATGCCACACCACACCATTACTGACCCAATGCCAAACCGGTCATGCTGGAGGATGTTGCAGGCAGCAGAACGTTCTCCACAGCGTCTCAAGACTCTGTCACGTCTGTCACATGTGCTCAGTGTGAACCTGCTTTCATCTGTGAAGAGCACAGGGCGCCAGTGGCGAATTTGCCAGCCTTGGTGTTCTCTGGCAAATGCCAAACGTCCTGCACGGTGTTGGGCTGTAAGCACAACCCCCACCTGTGGATGTCGGGCCCTCATATCATCCTCATGGAGTCTGTTTCTGACCGTTTGAGCAGACACATGCACATTTGTGGCCTGCTGGAGGTCATTTTGCAGGGCTCTGGCAGTGCTCCTCCTGTTCCTCCTTGCACAAAGACGGAGGTAGCGGTCCTGCTGCTGGGTTGTTGCCCTCCTACGGCCTCCTCCACATCTCCTGATGTACTGCCCTGTCTCCTGGTAGCGCCTCCATGCTCTGGACACTAAACTGACAGACACAGCAAACCTTCTTGCCACAGCTCGCATTGATGTGCCATCCTGGATAAGCTGCACTACCTGAGCCACTTGTGTGGGTTGTAGACTCCGTCTCATGCTACCACTAGAGTGAAAGCACCGCCAGCATTCAAAAGTGACCAAAACATCAGCCAGGAAGCATAGGAACTGAGAAGTGGTCTGTGGTCACCACCTGCAGAACCACTCCTTTATTGGGGGTGTCTTGCTAATTGCCTTTCATTTCCACCTGTTGTCTATCCCATTTGCACAACAGGATGTGAAATTGATTGTCACTCAGTGTAGCTTCTTAAGTGGACAGTTTGATTTCACAGAAGTGTGATTGACTTGGAGTTACATTGTGTTGTTTAAGTGTTCCCTTTATTTTTTTGAACAGTGTATTTTAGCATGGCGGTGATCAAGTTCCTGTTCAGTCAGCCTTACTCGGTCGACCTGCATGGGCTCTGGAACTGCAGACAACATGGAAGGCTGAGGGGTAGGAGCTTGCTGAAGGAAAGACGCCAGGCAAAAAGGTCTTCCCTCACGTGCCACCTCTCTGGCACGTTCCTGGAACCGCAAATTAATTCGAGTAGCCAGGGATATGAGGTCATCCAAGGTAGAAGGAACATCCAGTCTGGCCAGCTCGTCCTTAATTTTCCCACATGCCCTTCTCCTTCCCTCCATTCACCGTACCCACTATAATTTAAAGTAGGGATATGATGTAACTAAAAAAATAGGTGAGAGGGGCACACCTGCATATGGAAATCAGATGGAGTTACAGCCAATGCGTTTAATACCATTTATTTGGATTCTCAATAAAATCAATTCACAATAAAATATATATCTCTGCACAATAAAATAGATTAAATAAATATGAGGTACCTCAATGGATTGCTAAAATAAAATTATAACATAGATATCCACACGTGTAGGCTCAATATATTCGCCAGTGTATTGGTATCACTGGTGGCTAGTAGGAATCGTAGATTGGGTTGTATTTAGTCTTTGATGCAAATTCCAATGCGCAAATAGGGTGCGCTATGTCTCTGCTAGTATTAAATGGTATCTAGCAACTGTGGCTAGTATGTAGCAGTTGCAAACAAAGTCTCATAGTGTTGCTGATTTGTCTTTACAGCAGATCAATTGGAGTGTTATAAACCTTATTGTGTGCGAACACACTACTCACGGTTTTAGAAGCGGTGGAATAACTGTTTGTTCGTGCTTAGCGTGGCGTCCCACGTGTTGTAGCACTGGAGGTCTTAGTTCCGGTCCGCTCCCGATGTGAGTATGCAGGGTATCGTAGCTAGGAAGGAAACTGTCCGTTTAGGCGCCGGGGTCTAAGTACTGTGACCCACTAAATTATCGGCTTTAGTGTCTGTAGGTATCGACACACAGGGACTTGGATTTCTTCCTTTCTGCTATAGAAAAAGCGCTTCCAAAGATTCCAGAGGTTGCGCAGGTTGTATGCTGCGGTTCATATGCTGCGGTTTCTCGAGACTTGTGCACCAGACGCGTTTCGGAGTTGGCAATGACTCCTTCCTCAGTGGTCAAGTCTCGTCTGTTGTGAAAGGTTTATATAGGACTGGGACCATCTGTTCATTATGGTTTGTTTCGTCATCATCAAGTGGGACAAAAAATCTGGATGTGGATTTCCAGGTTTTAATTGTTTTAATATAAATATATGCATGTATGAACTTCTAAACATGCATAAAGATATACATATTTTCATTTCTAAGAGGAATAATATAGTAAGCAGAATAAAATAAACGCATTGGCTGTTAATATAATATATAAAAAAGGAGATATTTTCAAAAACCTGAGTATATCATGTTAAGCTTAGTATATTGTTGGAATTAAAATAGCTTATTCTACAGGGTCACATACAAATCTCATATGATTCAAATCTAATCGTCATAGCTACTGTATGTTTGATCGTCATTTCATATATCTTGTGGTGCGGTCTATATTTGGTGTCTGCTTATCTCCCCATCTGATGCGGTTTTTGTGCGTTTTATCCATATAGCCACAGTATTTAATCCCCATATGGTTATATGGTTGGGATATAAGCAAAGTCAACTAGTACAAATATATATATATATATATATATATCTCGCACCCTAAGATCATGACGATAAAACAATAATAAAAGTGAAGTAAAAAGTTTTTAAAAATATAAAAATGATAAAAAATCGTAAAATACTTGTCACATATATTGTGTATGGTATAATTTACAAAAGTACCTGATGAATCATGTGTTACACCTTATATATCTTTTCTATGTGTCTATTGATAGAGTTCCGTTCACTGATTGTATTACCTCATTTGGTTACTTACTGTATTGTTTGATCATGTCTACACCCTTATCTGTTGTAGATCATGGGTGAGATCAGCACAGGAAACGGAGCCAGCACGAAAAAAGACCCCCATGTAGGTGAGTCCACAATAAAATAGCATCAAATATCTTATATATCTCAGTTTAAGTGTAAAATAGAAAATACAATCAATATGGGGGTGCGGCATAGTAATAATATAGATTCTTGTTAAAAAATAGAATAAAAATGTGAATAAAATATGGTTAAGAATTATTAAAAATATAAATATATACAATCAATAATTAGTACAATAATTCATGATTTAGTAAGATGTTGCTGTAATTAGTACAGTTGAATACCGTTAATGTGATTGTCAGTTATTAATTTTCCATAATATTTCTTTTTCATAATAAATTTTAAATGATCAAGATGTTGCCTTAATTTTTTATTGTTTATTAAAAATGTATAAATTTCAGTAAACTTTAATGTATACGGCATTAGTGATTTTACAAAAACCAAACACTTCCATTTCTGCGTTTAGTCCTAGAGGGAGGGTGGAGTTGAATTCAAAAAATTTTCTGGATTCAACTCTGGACATTTTACTTATATGATCTCCTCCTCTCCAGTGGATATTTACCTTCTCCAAAGCTGCAAAAATCATTCCCTGTGGGTCTTGGTTATGGGCCATTTTAAAATGGAGGGATAAAGTGTGTTTATCATATCCCTTTTTGATGTTTGAGATGTGTTCGGCGATGCGTTTTTTCAGTGTTCTTTTAGTTCTGCCCACGTATTGTTTTCTACATGGGCATTGGATAATGTATATGACACTTTCTGTATTACATGTCAAGAATTCTCTGATTTTGTGTATATGGGTATTGCTAGTAGATTTTACCTCAGTGGTTTTTTTAGGAAATTTAGTAGATCTGCATCCCATACATGCACCGCATCTATGAAAACCTGTTAGGCCTATCCATTTTTGGATTGATGATGTGTTTGGGAGTTTGTTAATAATTGTAGGTGCTACCAATAGGCCCAAATTGGGAGCTTTGGTGAAAGTAATTTGTGGTTTATTTGGCAAAATGTGTCCTATTGTCTTGTCTTTGGCTATATGGATAAAACGCACAAAAACCGCATCAGATGGGGAGATAAGCAGACACCAAATATAGACCGCACCACAAGATATATGAAATGACGATCAAACATACAGTAGCTATGACGATTAGATTTGAATCATATCAGATTTGTATGTGACCCTGTAGAATAAGCTATTTTAATTCCAACAATATACTAAGCTCAACATGATATACTCAGGTTTTTGAAAATATCTCCTTTTTTATATATTATATTAACAGCCAATGCGTTTATTTTATTCTGCTTACTATATTATTCCTCTTAGAAATGAAAATATGTATATCTTTATGCATGTTTAGAAGTTCATACATGCATATATTTATATTAAAACAATTAAAACCTGGAAATCCACATCCAGATTTTTTGTCCCACTTGATGATGACGAAACAAACCATAATGAACAGATGGTCCCAGTCCTATATAAACCTTTCACAACAGACGAGACTTGACCACTGAGGAAGGAGTCATTGCCAACTCCGAAACGCGTCTGGTGCACAAGTCTCGAGAAACCGCAGCATATGAACCGCAGCATACAACCTGCGCAACCTCTGGAATCTTTGGAAGCGCTTTTTCTATAGCAGAAAGGAAGAAATCCAAGTCCCTGTGTGTCGATACCTACAGACACTAAAGCCAATAATTTAGTGGGTCACAGTACTTAGACCCCGGCGCCTAAACGGACAGTTTCCTTCCTAGCTACGATACCCTGCATACTCACATCGGGAGCGGACCGGAACTAAGACCTCCAGTGCTACAACACGTGGGACGCCACGCTAAGCACGAACAAACAGTTATTCCACCGCTTCTAAAACCGTGAGTAGTGTGTTCGCACACAATAAGGTTTATAACACTCCAATTGATCTGCTGTAAAGACAAATCAGCAACACTATGAGACTTTGTTTGCAACTGCTACATACTAGCCACAGTTGCTAGATACCATTTAATACTAGCAGAGACATAGCGCACCCTATTTGCGCATTGGAATTTGCATCAAAGACTAAATACAACCCAATCTACGATTCCTACTGGCCACCAGTGATACCAATACACTGGCGAATATATTGAGCCTACACGTGTGGATATCTATGTTATAATTTTATTTTAGCAATCCATTGAGGTACCTCATATTTATTTAATCTATTTTATTGTGCAGAGATATATATTTTATTGTGAATTGATTTTATTGAGAATCCAAATAAATGGTATTAAACGCATTGGCTGTAACTCCATCTGATTTCCATATGCAGGTGTGCCCCTCTCACCTATTTTTTTAGTTACCACAATTTAGAAGATTGGGGATATCTTCACTTAGGGGGAGCACCCACTCCAGACTGTTTGGAGGGTGAGCCAATCCAATTATTTTCAGGGATATGATGTGTTTACTACTACCGTATATGCCGGCGTATAAGACGACTGGGCGTATAAGACGACCCCCAACTTTTCCATTTAAAATATAGGGTTTGGGCTATACTTGCCGTATAAGACTACCCCTGAATGCCCAGCCCTCCCTGTCTTCAAGACGATCTTCTCCAGTCCAGGGAACTGACTGGGATCTGTGGATGGCACTGATATGGGAGGGGGATCAGTGGATGACACTGCTATGGGGAGGGGGATCAGTGGATGACACTGCTTATGGGTGGATCTATGGATGACACTATATAGCATCTTATGCTATATGTGTCATCCACAGATCCACCCCATGACAGTGTCATCCACAGATTCCCCCTCCCCATAACAGTGCCATCCACAGATCCCCCTTAAACAGTGCCATCCACATATCTCCCTCCCCATAACAGTGTCATCCACAGATCCCCCCCATGACAGTGCCATCCACAGATCCCCCTCCCCATAACAGTGCCATCCACAGATCCCCCCTAAACAGTGCCATCCACAGCTTCCCCTCCCCATAACAGTGTCATCCACAGATTCCCCCCCATGACAGTGCCATCCACAGATCCCCCTCCCCATAACAGTGTCATCCACAGATCCCGCCATGACAGTTCCATCCACAGATCTCCCTCCCCATAACAGTGCCCTCCACAGATCCCCCCACCCCGCCATGACAGTGCCATCCACAGATCCCCCTCCCCGACGCTCAGAGGAGTATACATTTATTAACTGTAATCTGTAACTTTAACTTTAAATGAGCGCTCATCTCTTTACTAGGGTACCTTACTCTCAGCTCCGCTAACAGGCAGTGCGGGCGGCGCTCACTTACTGACGTCACGCGCCTGCGCCGCCTAGTGGAAGGAGCAGGCACGTAACGTCAGTGAGTTAGCGCCGCCCTACAGATTTGCTGCACTCTAGCTACCCACATGTCCAAGGTAGGAGGGTTCGCGTCTCTCCATTTAAAAGATATGAGGAGTTTGGCTGTAGTGAGGAGGTGATTGCCATTTGTTTTCAGGGAAAAACAGACAAAGAAAAATTTCTTCAGGGGCTAGAGTCATAGTAACAGAGCATACCTTATTTATGGCAGCATTAACTGTGGACCAGAAAGCTGTGATTCTACAGCAGTCCCATCATAAATGCTTGTAGGACCCGTAGGACTTGTAGGACTCCGCACTCTGGACTAACAGGCAGTGCGGGCGGCGCTCACTTACTGACGTCACGCGTCTGCGCCGCCTAGTGGGAGGAGCAGGCACGTAACGTCAGTGAGTGAGCGCCGCCCGCACTGCCTGTTAGCGGAGCTGAGAGTAAGGTACCCTAGTAAAGAGATGAGCGCTGATTTAAAGTTAAAGTTACAGATTACAGTTAATAAATGTACTCCTATGAGCGGCGGGGCCCTGTGTATTCTAACCCCCAGGCAAGCGTCCCCGTCCCCATGGGAACACCTGGGGGTTAGAATATACCATCGGATCTGAGTATACCCGGCGTATAAGACGACCCCCGACTTTTGAAAATAATTTTTAGTGTTAGAAAGTCGTCTTATACGCCGGCATATACGGTATATCAACAGGTCGTAAATATCATTAATTATCTTATAACCTTTTTTCCATAGTAATACACTAAGTATTTTGTTTGCTGTTATTTATTCCATAATGCTGGTATATCCTAAAATATTTATTCAACTTATCCCTTTCCTATATGTATTTCCCCAGAGGCCAGTAAGCATTAATGTCATTACTATTATCAATATTAACAATTCTGTATCGGCATAGTATACATATTTGCCCCGATTATCCTTCATATTCACAATACTGGCAAGCATGACTGCAGACCCGCCCCCAAGTCATGTGATAATATCACATGACTCGGCATCCTCCGCCTCCTGGAGATCGCAGCACACGCCCGGCCTGAGCGCTTGACACGCAGGTGGAACGCACGTCGGTTCCGCCCGTGTCATGTGACTCACGCAAGCGCGCACCACGCGATCCTGGCGTCCCTCGCTATTTAAAAGAGCGCGCATCCAGCGTCGATTCCCTGCATCCAGTGCGACATACCAGAGAGGCAGAACTTAAGGTAACCACCAATGGCACCCTAATCCCTTGCTACTTTAGAATAATGATGAATGCATGTTAAACTATGTGGTCCAGACTATATATTTACCTTACTGCCGCTCTAAATAGTGTTGCTGCAATCTAACAATGCTGTTTAAACTTGAATATTTAACCCTTTTTACTCTAAGTAGTATTGCTGAGTCTAATCCAAGTCCACTGACCATAGGGGTCTACACAGAAGATACACACCATTTAATTAGATCCTATTACAAACCCTGTTTATTTATGTGATTATTTCAATCTGCGTATTTCAATCTTGTACCATAGTTTTGATATTATCCTATTATTTGGTCATATAGAGACGCATAGACGTGCACACTATTTAATAAGACACTAGGACCCACCAGGAGAGATAGGAAGAAACCCCGTCAATTGCGCCATTACTTCCATTTGTGCACCATAGTTAGTGATACCATCTTGTTCATTCCCAGAGTTCAACAAACTGTCACTTGTTTTTATATTATCTTTCCATATGTTATGATTTTGTGTTCTATATGTATATATGTCCATAGATTTTTCATCAATCTTGATCTCAATGCATGTATCCCATGACTTATAGAAATATGTATTATTCTGTTTTAGATTAAGACCGCTGAAGAACACCCTGACAGGCCGAAACGTCCGGTCACCATTCTGATTTATTATGCCTGTAATTGCACTGGAACACGATCATGTGATGATTAAAATTTAAATAAGCAAAGACAAAAAATACTGTGTGCCGCAATTTTCTATCATTTAATTTTCCCACATAGACCTTCCCAAAAGGTAGCCACGAGGGCCTCATTATTCCAGCCTAGTTCAGAGGCCAGCGTATGCAATAGAGCCGGATTGGGGGTATACACTCTGACGCCAATAATATGCAGTGGCTGGGTCAGGTGTAGGTGATAGTTTATAGTTTTGTTCTTGACGCCAATTGCAGCGTGCGCAGGGTACTAACACAGGGGACAAATAGAACAAGACAGACAAACAAACAAACAAGCAAGCACAATCAGGCTAAATTGGGACAGGGAAGATGGTATGGCAAAGAGAGGGCGGGCAAGAAGGGTCCCTAGTAAACCCTAGGGTATCCCTTACTAATGCTCAGCCCGGAGATGCACCCAGATGGCGGGAGCACTCTGTCCCCGTGCCTGCCCTATCTGTCCCAATATAAACCCTATAACACACAGTAGACCCTTATGGATGCCCAGGTCATATGGTATGGTAAGATATAAATACCGAAATGATTGGTTAAAATAAATAGAGAAAAACACTGGACTGGGTTTTTCTCTAGCTGTCTCCTGACGAACCATATCTAATGGGGAAACGCGTTGAGACGAGAACCTTTAATTTATTTTAACCAATCATTTCGGTATTTATATCTTACCATACCATATGACCTAGGCATCCATAAGGGTCTACTGTGTGTTATAGGGTTTATATTGGGACAGATAGGGCAGGCACGGGGACGGAGTGCTCCCGCCATCTGGGTGCATCTCCGAGCTGAGCATTAGTAAGGGATACCCTAGGGTTTACTAGGGACCCTTCTTGCCCTCCCTCTCTTTGCCATACCATCTACCCTGTCCCAATTTAGCCTGATTGTGCTTGTTTGTTTGTTTGTCTGTCTTGTTCTATTTGTCCCCACGTGAGGGATTTATGGTAATTATTTTTTTTTTATTTCATTAAAAGTTATATTTTAGGTGGTTGACCTCTGTGACATTTATTCTGTATACAACCACCATTTACGCATTTTTCAGTGTTTAAATTACTAACACAGGGCCCTTTAAGGTGTTGTAAATCACGTACAAGGTTAGGAATGCCAGAGCGGTATAATGTCTCTGTGTGGTAATGGCATTAGTGTCAACGGTGTCTCCTACCTGGGTACGGCTGGACTCCTGGATCCTGGCTCACTTGCAATAAAATGAGTGTGGTGCTAGTAGAAGTAATTGAGGGATTTGCAGCAATAATTGAGATCCAGACCTTTGGTAAAGTTCAAACTTGTCTTTACTAGATGCAGCTTTCATCCAAGCGAGATACAGCATTAGTTTTTGGTCCCAGCAGGTATTGGCAATGTGTGGCAGGAATCTGGCTTCTGCTCTATCATGTGCCTGGAGTTTTTGCAGGAAAAGGACGTCTGCTTGTTGCTCTGTAATAGTGCAGAAGACAAATTCCTGCCATATCTATCTTCTGCTGTCTTGGGGACTGACTTGCTGAGGAGGAATTTGGCTTCTCCTGGGTTCTCTGGACGGTACTCACAGTTAGCTTCACAGGGTATGCTTCTTCCTGGAATACTGGAGGTGGCTGCTTGCTTACTTCCAGCTGAGGCTGCAAGGCTCAGGCTGGGGATAATGATCAATTGTCTCAGCCGAGACAAGATCCTGGCTTTGGATCCCTATATCTAGGAGCTCCTACACGCACAGCCTTCCCCTAGCTGTGGTGACTGGCACACTAACACTAACTTCCTTCCCTCCCTCCCCATGAGGCAGGATGTGAGCCAGCCCACTTCTGCTCATAGAAGGGGGAGCTTAACTGGAATGTACTATTCCAGTTCAGAAACACTAAACTGTAACTAAGTCCTTGCTGAACACATTGCTGCCACCTGCTGGTGAACATAGAAATTACAGCAATATATATGAAACAAGGTTTTACAATGCACATTTGTCAGTATGTGATATAAAATTACACAAGATGACAAGGTAAATACACTTAACAGGCTATAGCGGGTAAAAGAGTTTCGTAACACAACTCTGGGGTGTTACACGTACAGAACTGGATTGCATACTGGCCCACGGATTGGCTCCCTTGACGCAACCGCTGTATAGAGGATGCGGCTGAGGTGGTGCATCCTGGCTCATCAAACACCCTGCGAAAGGCTTCTAGGCATGCAGATCCATTATGACTGGGTCATTCCTTTCCCAGAGACGGTTGATCCAGGCCAGTGACTCTCCAGTAAGGTGTAACATAAGAAAAGCCACTTTGGCTCGTTCCAAGGCAAATTGGTGAGGCAAGAGTTCAAAATGAAGGGTGCATTGATTTATAAACCCCCGGCACTGCTTAAGGTCACAATTGAAGCGTGGAGGAGCTGAAATGCGAGGTCCAGATCCTGGTTCGTAGGACGATGGCGAAGTAGGAGCCGGGTTAACTGCGGCAGAGGGACCCGATGATGCTGGGTTAACAGACATCAGGTCATTTAGACGCATATTTACATTATGTAAATAAGACAGGATTTGATCCTGGCGCTCATGCTGTTGGGCCAACTCCTAGTGAAACTCAGTGAGACTGGGAAGGTACAAATCAACGGTGTCCATGGCCTGAGCAAACTGTTATGCAAGTGGGTGTGGACCCACTGCACCACTGACTGGCTATACTCTGGAGGGGCATGACTAAGCAACTACCTGATCTTCACTAGAGCCTGATGGTGAGGATAGGCTGGGGTCGTTAGGGTAGTTGCCAGGTGCCCCTCCAGAGCAGTCCCCGGGTCAATGGCAGCTGACCAGGGGATCAGAGATACTGGTGCAAGCACCGAGGGGAAGAACATGGTCAGGGCAGGCAGAGATCAAACAAGGTCCGTAAACGAAGTCTGAGGTAAGAGGCAGGCGGCAAACAGGGGAAATCTGATAAATCCAAAAGCAGGGTCTGGTACACAGCAAAGCAGAACTTGAAAAACACCTTTACACTTGGAACTAGGCAAGCTAGTGACCATCAGTTGCTCAGGCATCTTCCTGTGGTAGGAAGCACCTTTAAATACTTCCTGCAATCCAGCCATAGGCTGGTGAGACAGAGGGTGTGTATGTGCTGTCTCACAAGTGAGGAGAGACACACCAATGCAAGTCCTAACAACAGTACAGGTCTCCAGCAGGAAGTAAACTCTGGCATGGAGCACAGATGCAACAGTTAAGCTACCTGCTTCCCGCACTTGTCAGCATGGCGCATGGCAGCAGGAGGGAAAGAGGGAGCCCGGCGCCCGTGCCCATGGGTAGGACCGCTGGGCTAACACAGAATTGTAAATCACTGCTTTCCTCACATAATACATAAAAAAAAACTGCAGCTACAACTAGGGGGAGATCAGTGCTTTGGAATTTATAGTTACCACTGCAGTCAGTGGAATCTGTAAAATGTATGCAATGTGCTCCCCCAAGTGGTGACAGCAGGACAATGCCATGAATCTATACCTGGGCCAGGAAGAGGAGTTTAGTTCTGGAACCCCCTCCCTGAGCCCCTAAGCAGTCTTTTGGTCTGCCTCCACGGTAGATACTAATTCAGGCAAGTATGTCTCATTCTAAAGAGGATAGGCCGCTGTCAGGGAGAAATATTAAAGGGATGGAAAAGCAGAATCCACAATTAAAATCTGCAAAGAAAGCATGTTTTTGTATTATTATTTTTTTTCTTCTGTTTTTCTTTCTGTTCAGCGTTTTTGTGATTAAAACATTCTTAGAAAGTAAAAAGGACTTTGCAATGTTAACGTTTTGTAAATGAAGCTTCTATGCTGACATCTAGTGGTTGCGTATCATATTTCCACTGGTTATGATCACTATGTACACATCTGGCATTCAAATCTATGACACCAAGTAATAGACGTGTTGTGCATTTCCTCTGTTATTCCCCCTAGAAATTTGAATATATATTTACAACCTGTTAGAGAGTGTCCCTACACAGTAAGGGCTCTTTCACACTTGCGTTGTTCTGTTCCGGCATAGAGTTCCGTCGTCGGGGCTCTATGCCGGAAGAATCCTGATCAGGATTATCCCAATGCATTCTGAATGGAGAGAAATCCGTTCAGGATGCATCAGGATGCCTTCAGTTGCGGAACGGAACGTTTTTAGGCCGGAGAAAATACTGCAGCATGCTGCGCTTTTTGCTCCGGCCAAAAATCCTGAACACTTGCCGCAAGGCCGGATCCGGAATTAATGCCCATTGAAAGGCATTAATCCGGATCCGGCCTTAAGCTAAACGTCGTTTTGGCGCATTACCGGATCCGACGTTTAGCTTTTTCTGAATGGTTACCATGGCTGCAAGGACGCTAAAGTCCTGTTTGCCATGGTAAAGTGTAGTGGGGAGCGGGGGAGCAGGGGAGCAGTATACTTACCGTCCGTGCGGCTCCCGGGGGCGCTTCAGAGTGACGTCAGGGCGCCCCACGTGCATGGATGACGTGTCGCATGGATCACGTCATCCATGCGCAAGGGGCGCTCTGACGTCATTCTGGAGCGCCTCGGGAGCCGCACGGACGGTAAGTACACTGCTCCCCCGCTCCCCACTACTACTATGGCAGCCAGGACTTTAATAGCGTCCTGGGTGCCATAGTAACACTGAACGCATTTTGAAGACGGATCCGTCTTCAAATGCTTTCAGTTCAGTTGCGGTGTTACGGATCCGGCGGGCACCTCCGGCAAATGGAGTACACGCCGGATCCGGACAACGCAAGTGTGAAAGAGGCCTAATGCAATCAATGCAGACACCACCAGATTGTTGTTGGGGCACACCTCTTTGTCAAAGGAAATGGTAACATCTAGTTGTGAAAATCATTCATACATTTTGAGGAGGAAAACACAATGCAGAGGTCTAAGGCTACTTTCACACTTGTAGCAGTGTGATTCGGCGGGCAGTTCCGTTGTCGGAACTGCCCGCCGGATCCGCCGATTGGGATGTGACTGAAAGCATTTGTAAGACGGATCCGGATGCGGATTTGTCTCACAAATGCATTGCAAGAACGCATCCGTCTCTCCACTTGTCATACGGACAGACGGATCCGTCTTGTATTTTTTTTCACATTTTTACCGGTCTGCGCATGCGCAAGCCGGAAGGACGGATCCGGCATTCCGGTATTTTGAATGCCAGATCCGGCACTAATACATTGCTATGGGAAAAATGCCAGATCCAGGCATTCAGGCAAGTCTTCAGTTTTTTCACCGGAGATAAAACCGTAGCATGCTACGGTTTTATCTTTTGCCTGATCAGTCAAAACGACTGAACTGAAGACATCCTGATGCATCCTGAACGGATTACTCTCCATTCAG
Source organism: Bufo bufo (assembly GCF_905171765.1). NCBI lineage: Eukaryota > Metazoa > Chordata > Amphibia > Anura > Bufonidae > Bufo > Bufo bufo. Next base: position 554,719,826 of record NC_053391.1, read on the forward strand.
AATGCATGGGGATAAAACTGATCAGTTCTTTTCCGGTATAGAGCCCCTGTGACGGAACTCAGTGCCGGAAAATAAAAACACTAGTGTGAAAGTACCCTAAGGGCTCTTTCACACCTGCGTTCTTTTCTTCCGGCATAGAGTTCCGTCGTCGGGGCTCTATGCCGGAAGAATCCTGATCAGTTTTATCCTAATGCATTCTGAATGGAGAGAAATCCGTTCAGGATGCATCAGGATGTCTTCAGTTCCGGAACGGAACGTTTTTTGGCCGGAGAAAATACAGCAGCATGCTGCGCTTTTTGCTCCGGCCAAAAATCCGGAACACTTGCCGCAATGCCGGATCCGGAATTAATGCCCATTGAAAGGCATTGATCCGGATCCGGCCTTAAGCTAAACGTCGTTTCGGCGCATTGCCGGAGCCGACATTTAGCTTTTTCTGAATGGTTACCATGGCTGCCGGGACGCTAAAGTCCTGGCAGCCATGGTAAAGTGTAGCGGGGAGCGGGGGAGCAGCATACTTACCGTCCGTGCGGCTCCCGGGGCGCTCCAGAGTGACGTCAGGGTGCCCCAAGCGCATGGATCATGTGATCGCATTGGACACGTCATCCATGCGCATGGGGCGCCCTGACGTCATTCTGGAGCGCCCCGGGAGCCGCACGGACTGTAAGTATACCGCTCCCCCGCTCCCCGCTCCTACTATGGCAACCAGGACTTTAATAGCGTCCTGGCTGCCATAGTAACACTGAAAGCATTTTGAAGACGGTTCCGTCTTCAAATGCTTTCAGTACACTTGCGTTTTTCCGGATCCGGAGTGTAATTCCGGCAAGTGGAGTACATGCCGGATCCGGACAACGCAACTGTGAAAGAGCCCTAAAGCTAGTTTCACATCTGGCTTCACCTAGCCTGTAGTTGGTGGGGAGGCATCCAGGGGGAAGTTTGCTGCTTGATCCGCATTAGCAACTGATCCAGTATACTGTCCTCATACACGTTAGCACGGTGTGTAATCTAACATGTAGCTAAACCATCTGAGAAAAAGAGACTGTTCAGCTTTAACGTTCTCTTTATTGCTACTAGATTGACAGGAAAAGTGAAACTACAGAATAAAACAGTAGTATTTCAGAACATAGATATCCATAGTACATGGCATTAATACAAAGTATCTGTAATACATACAGTACATGAGGTAATGCAATAATAATAAGCTATCAAATACAAGAAACATATAATGAACTACAGTAAATGTCACATAAATGTCCTTACCGACTATGCTTGAAACAGGCTGTGTAAGAAATCAGAACCAGCGAGAGTGTGGCTTCTCACACAGACATAAGATGGCTACTGCTTCTAATACAAGCACAAGACTACAAAGAACCAGGAACCACCCACAATGCCCTGGGACTCCCATAATGCATAGGAAAACAGGCTGGAAGAAATACATTAAACTCATCAGTAGATGGTGCTGTTACCATACAATATAATGCAGATGAAATACAACACAGGTAAATTGCAATGTGAAAACTGTTAAACATACAGAAACAACTGGATTTGCATCTGAGGACAGAACATCCAGTGTGTGGCCTCTCTTGCTCATCAGTTTTAAGAAAGCATGGCAACGCTTTAGTTAACACATATGTAAGGACAGAGAGAAGGATGTAGGGGTGGATAAGCGCCTGGTGTGGGAACCAGGCAGACACAAAGGTGGAGGTGTCAGTATGACCTTGCCTCATTCCTGTTGTCAATGTTGAGTCTGCCATACAAAACATTGAATCAGTGGGCTGTGAAGAACATGTACAGTCCCTGCCCATAACAGCTGCTCCACGTGTTGAAGGTGGCGTTCACCTTGCTGCACAGCCACAAGCCCAAGGAGTATCCCATGTTCATGAGAGTACAAGGCAGGGATGGCTTCTTTTTTTTTTTTTATAATGGTGGCTAGGTATCTTCTTTTGATTCTCATTCACAGATGACGTAGCACAGGTCTTTAATTTTCCCCGTTCGTTGCCACTCTGTCTTTAACCAGAAGCCTATTTAATAACAATTAGAAGTCCCAGGTTTGGTACACTTGGAGGAACCTTTGCAATAGGTTTGTGGGGAAAAAATAGACGCAATTGGACAACCCCTGTGACCAAAATTTACGCTGCTGTTGATGCACTACAATATGCTTATTGTACAGTTGTAAACCTGAGAAGCTTTGCAACAGGTTTTGGAAAAATAGGCTGGCTTCTGCACATGAAACAAAAACCCACGAAGAGTCTGTATACGAACTGCTTCAGCTCTGGCAGTAACAGTCACACAATGCACTAACACCCTGTCCTGTGCCTAAGGATAAAACCTGTAATTCTATATACCTAAATATATCTTCCCTATCCTTAAAACTGTCCCTGTAAAACCCTAAAATGGCTGTCTTCTGTGTCTAATTGCTGTGTCTAATGGCACATTCTATCAAATCAGTGGCTCAGCCAAGAATGGCATCTCTCCTTGGGAGCCAGGGCCTGTAAACTAGGGAAGGAAGATGGACACCTCCTAGTAAAACCCTAACCAAAATCCTGACTGACTTCTAGTATGAACAGACCCCAGAGGTAGGTGTGTTTATACGCAGGAATACCTAGAGTCCTATCTAGCCCTATAGGACCCTGGTACTAATGGCAGGAATGAGACTACCGGTTCCTCCAAAAGGAAGGATGAACAGGAGTCTCCTTCAGGCCTAATACAAACAATAGGGAACCCAAACAAAATAAAAAAAGGGAAAGGAAGACTTAACTTCAAAGGGGCTATGGAAGCACCAGGAACTCAAAGGTACAAACAGAAGCTATAAACCGCACAGCATAGTGGGAGAAGCAACTATAAATAAGGAAGGTTAAATGACCACATGAGCAACACCTGAGGCAAGGGGTGTGGCCATTACCAGAAACAACACAGATGCCTATTGATCCACAAGGAAAACCTGTCTGATCAAACCACATGTTGCCAGTCTCACCGGTCTCCTGCCACCTGTCGCAAGAACGTCCATGACATGTACTGAGTTTGAAATGTTAAATGACACCTAAACTTCGGATTACTTTGCACATAGAATTTTTGTGAAATTCATAACAATAATGATTAGTTTAGAATCAATTAGTTTATCTCTAGCGAAAAACCAAAGGCACCATATCATCAGAAGAAACAGATACCATCTGTAAAGCAGGGAGATGGCAATATTAATGATTTGGGTCTGCTTTACTGGATCAGGTCCTGGGCAGCTCACCATCATAGAAACCACTATGAATTAATGCTACCTATGAGTGGCTGAAACAAGAATCCATGAACTGACCTTGAATGAACAAATGGAAGCCCATCAAGATACTGTGGTGGTGTTGGGATCACTTAAAATGTACTATGCATGCCTGTTGCATAACACCACTAAAAAATTCTCCATGGAGCAGTGGGAAAAAGTTTATTTCATTGGATTTTATAGATTGGGTTATCCCCCATCTTATACATTTATACATAGTTACATAGTATATAAGGCCGAAAAAAGACATCTGTCCATCCAGTTCGGCCTGTCATCCTGCAAGTTGGTCCAGAGGAAGGCAAAAAAAAAAACACTGCGAGGTACAAGCCAATTTTCCTCACTTAAGGGGGAAAAAATCCTTCCCGACTCCAATCAGAATAACTCCCTGGATCAACGACCCCTCTCTAGTAGCTATAGCCTGTAATATTATTACACTCCAGAAATACATCCAAGCCCCTCTTGAATTCTTTTATTGTACTCACCATCACCACCTCCTCAGGCAGAGAGTTCCATAGTCTCACTGCTCTTACCGTAAAGAATCCTTTTCTAGGTTTGTGTATAAACCTTCTTTCCTCCAGACACAGAGGGTGTCATTTATGGTATATCAACAGGATAATTAGTGACAGATGCAGGTCCCACGCATACCTATCTTTTGAACAGGGCTCCCTCAACCCCATCTGGCCTGGATGTGGCAGCCAGAGTTGGTTGGAACTCCCATACACGTAGCACAGTGAGGTATATTGGTTATGTAAGTTGTGCTATGCAGCTTCCATATCTCTCACTCACTTGTGTCCTATGGATGGATATACCATAACGTATGTTCAATGTTAAGTTACATCACCTTCATATTTATTTAAGTTCCTGGGCCCCAAATTTAAAATCTGTAGCCCACCTACCACATGCTACTACAGTAATAACTCTGGTAACTTCTAATGCTGCCCCCTTATGCTGCAGTGCCCAGACTGTGATCTCTGCAACCCCTAACGCTATGTCCTGATATCTTCCTCTAAATGGCACTAATGTTTGTTCCACATGTGTATGTAACCCCTGCACAGAAAGCAGTGGGTCTAGTGGATGCTGTGGTTGGCAATTACAATTACAAGCAGGGACTCACAGCAGCAGGCATTAGTGCGATTCTTCTGAGGTGAAGTGGACTACAAATCCCACGAGCACTTGCTCCTCCATGCAGTCGATAGTCTCTCCCCCCAGTCCCTCAGCTAAGGAAGGAAAAGTAATAGCAGCCATCTTAGAGACAGAAGCATGGCCAGGAGACACACATAAAATATCTCCACAGGTAGAAGTGAACCCTGCTTCTGTTCAGACAGTTCCAGTGATTCCTGTGGCAAAGGAGACAGCTCAACTGCTGCATGAATCCCTTCAACCACTGTGACGTACTCCTGCGTCACGGTGGTTGAGGTAATGTATGCTTGGATTCTGCAGTCGCTATTGTCTGCGGTATCTGAGGGGTAAATGATTGTCGTTTTCTCCCATCATTGTCATTGCAGCTGGGTGCCGGCTGTATTACACAACTGGTACCAGCTGCTTGTGTGTATAGAGCAGGATCAGCTGTTGACGCCATCCTATACACACACCTCACACTCCATTAGATCAGGGGTTGCATTGAGACTAGTTTAAGTAAAATTTCCACTGGGACTCATTTGGGCTGGCTGGGGGCATGGGGCCTAAATGAGGATTGGAAATAGCTTAATAAGGAGGATGATTACTGTGGGGGTCTAAGTGCAGTCTACATAGCAGGCCCATGGGAATTTAGTACAACTTGCTTTTGCAGACTTCACTTAAGCCCTTACAGTAATAAGCCTCCATTATTAAGTCTGTTCCAATCCCTATTTAAGCCCTATGTGGTGCCCTGCCAGCACCACTGATACTTATTATGTAAAAATGTTGAGTGATGATGTCAGGTGACCACATGGGATTGGGACTGGCATAATAATGGAGGGTTATTACAATAAAATTCTCATGGCTGGGCAGTTGGCACTGGCAGCAACCCCCCCACCACACACACTCACTAAAATTCCTCCCCCCACCCCCATTGTGCCCGGTAAATTTTAAAAAGAAATAACCTTACTGCATTCTATCTCACTGCTCACTGAGCACTGTGTGCTGCTGCTCTTGTTCTGAACTGGACAATATAAAACTTGCATGCAGTCAGGTTTAGCCTGGGCCTTGAGGTGACAACAGCTCAGTGCCTTGTGCTCTCCTAGGCCAAAGGCTGGTGTAGGCAGGGCCGGCGCTATAATAAGGCAGACCAAGCGGCTGCCTTAGGGCGCAGAGACTGAGGGCGGAAAAATGAACATTTTTTTTATTTTAAATACCCCGTATTTTTCGCCCCTGGGTCTTATGGGGCGAATACTAATGAAGCGCTTCTATTTTGGAAGCGCTTCATTAGTACCGGAGGTGAAGGATCTGTACTCACCGCTTCCTGGTCTTCCGCTCGGCTGTCTGCTGTAAAGGGCTGCGCACCATGTGACCTCACTGTGCGCAGCCTTCACAGCGGACAGCCGAGAACCAGGAAGAAGAGAGAGAGCGCTGGTGGTGAGGAGCGGTGGCTTCCAGGAGCAGGAGAGGTAAGTTATTTTTTTAAATTTTATTTGAGCTGATGGCTGACATGGGGGGCATGATGGCTGTCTTGGGGGCATGATGGCTGACATGGGGAGCTGATGGATGGGGGCTGATGGTTGACATGGGGGGCTGATCTGAGGCATTGGGGGTCTGATCTGAGGTCTGATTAACATTGGGGGTCTGATTGCTGGTCCAGCTTTTCTTTGGAGTGTAGGAGGAAACCCACACAAACACAGGGTGAACAAACCATACCTCCCAACTTTTGAAAAGAAAGAAGAGGAACACGATGTGCGGCACGGGAAGCGCGCTGTGGCAAATTTTTTCTGTACTAGGCCATGCCTCTAACTTCGCCCAAAACTTAACTGAACACCTAATCCCACCTAGTCCCCTAAATGCCCCCACATAGTAATTATTCCTCCTTTATGGCACCGCACAGTATTTATCCCCACATTGTGCCCCCTTCACAGATTATGTCCAGATATGTGCCCCCTCACAGTAGTTATGACAGATATGTACCCCTTCACAGTAGTTATGCCCAGCTGTGCCCCCTCACAGAATTATGCCCAGCTTGTGTCCCCTTTACAGGATCATGCCCAGCATTGTGCCCCCTCACAGAATTATGCGCAGCATTGTGCCCCCTTCACAGAATTATGCCCACCTATGCCCTCTTACAAATTATGCCCAACTGTGCGTCCTCACAGAATTATGCCCAGCATTGTGCCCCCTTCACAGGTTATGCCCAGCTATGCCCTGTTACAAAATTATGCCCAGCAGAGCCCTCTCACAAATTATGCCCAGCTGTGCCCCCTCACAGAATTATGCCCAGCATTGTGCCCCCTTCACAGGATTATTCCCAGCATTGTGCCCCTCACAGAATTATGCCAAGCTTTGTGCCCCCTTCACAGGTTGTGCCCAGCTGTTCCCGCTTACAAAATTATGCCCAGCAGTGCCCTCTCACAGAATTATGCCCAGCTGTGCCCCCTCACAGAATTATGCCCAGCATTGTGCCCCTTCACAGGTTATGCCCAGCTGTGCCCCTTCACAGTATTATGCCCAGCATTGTGCCCCCTTCACAGGGTTATGCCGAGCTGTGCCCCTAAGAGAATTGTGCCCAGCTGTGCCCCCTTCACAGGAAGGTAAAAAAAATACTCACATTGTTCCTAGCAGCAGCAGGATACATCGGCTGCTCTGGTCTGTGGAGGAGCCGAGGCTGACTGCCAGCCCTGCCAATACACAGACTTGCAGTGTGGAGCATCAGCAGGGGGGAGGAATGATGAAACAGGGAGACGACCTCTCTCTGCTTCATGATTACAGGCCACTGAAATCTGGGACTATCCCGCCGGATTCGCGATAGTTGGGAGGTATGTACAAACTCCATGCAGATGTTGTCCTTGATCAGATTTGAACATAGAACCGCAGTGTTGACAATGCACCAGTAAGTCATATTTGTGACATTGTGAAGCCAGAATATTGGAGTGCAGGGCTTGATAAATACCCTCCATATTATATAAGGGAACTGACAATTTGTCTTGGAAAAATCTGTTCTAGATCAGGGTTGATCTTCTTAATAAGGAGGTTTTTTTTTCTTTCTAAAACAGGGATGCCCAACCTCCAGCTGTTGCAAAACTACAACTCCCAGCATGCCTGGACAGCCTACTGCAGGGCATGGTGTTAGTTGTAGTTTTACAACAGCAAGTTGTGCATCCTTGGTCTAAAAGATACATATCGTGTCCTTAAAGGATAACTGTCACATTTAGACCCTAATTTCAATTTTCATATATGTAGTTACTAATAACATGATATTCCAGAATCAGTTACTATTAGACTGACCTACCCCATATTTAATAAGATTCAGCCCTTAGCAACCAGTCTGCATAAAACTGCAATTTCACTATTCAGTTAAGATGGCCGCCACTGCCCTCACCCTGAGGCTAATCCCGCCTGCCCTCACTAGCCAGTAACAATAGCCCCCCAAAAGTGTCAATAACCAGAGCCCCCCCTAAAGGGTTAATCTCCTGCAGCACAAAGGGGTCCTCTTACCACATGTTGCTTTTATTTATACAGTCCTGATCAAAAGTTTAAGACCACTTGAAAAATGGCAAAGAATTTTTGAAGTGATAAACAATAACGGCGGAGCTGCTCATTACTGAGTTCATGTTTGGAAGTTGTATTTCTGTTTATTGGGGTGTTTAGTTTTGAGGTGTGGTCCTAAACTTTTGATCAGCTGAAAAACAGCCTGTTTCAGTTTATTTGTTGTTTTCATTAAATTGAATGCTCAAAAAATGTTTTGTCTCACTCCCGTTTCTTCTTGTTGCATGTTGAAGCTCTACTTGGAACCTTGTTAAGATCCAGCCATGCTAAATATGATTTTTTGCCATTTTTCAAGTGGTCTTAAACTTTTGATCAGGACTGTACAGTCGTGGCCAAAAGTTTTGAGAATTACATAAATATTGGAAATTGGAAAAGTTGCTGCTTATGTTTTTATAATAGCAATTTGCATATACTCCAGAATGTTATGAAGAGTGATCAGATGAATTGCATAGTCCTTCTTTGCCATGAAAATTAACTTAATCCCAAAAAAATCTTTCCACTGCATTTCATTGCTGTCATTAAAGGACCTGCTGAGATCATTTCAGTAATCGTCTTGTTAACTCAGGTGAGAATGTTGACGAGCACAAGGCTGGAGATCATTATGTCAGGCTGATTGGGTTAAAATGGCAGACTTGACATGTTAAAAGGAGGGTGATGCTTGAAATCATTGTTCTTCCATTGTTAACCATGGTGACCTGCAAAGAAACGCTTCATTGCTTTGCATAAAAATGGCTTCACAGGCAAGGATAATGTGGCTACTAAGATTGCATCTCAATCAACAATTTATAGGATCATCAAGAACTTCAAGGAAAGAGGTTCAATTCTTGTTAAGAAGGCTTCAGGGCATCCAAGAGGATTCAGCTGCGGGATCGGAGTGCCACCAGTGCAGAGCTTGCTCAGGAATGGCAGCAGGCAGGTGTGAGCGCATCTGCACGCACAGTGAGGCGAAGGCTTTTGGAAGATGGCCTGGTGTCAAGAAGGGCAGCAAAGAAGCCACTTCTCTCCAAAAAAAACATCAGGGACAGATTGATCTTCTGCAGAAAGTATGGTGAATGGACTGCTGAGGACTGAGGCAAAGTCATATTCTCCGATGAAGCCTCTTTCCGATTGTTTGGGGCATCTGGAAAAAGGCTTGTCCGGAGAAGAAAAGGTGAGCGCTACTGTGGCGAAACTAACCTTGCCACTGGGTTTTGGAGGGGCCTGGTTGCCAGCCTCTTGCCCCAGGATTATGGGCCCTCTCATCAGCCATGCTTCTTTTGTTCACAAAGGACTTTTACTAACTTTTGAACCCCTGGTCTAATTCGTGCCATTTTGGGATATGTTAAATGTCTATGTTACTGTAATGGGTGGGACATTGTATGTTTGAGTGGTGATGTCTGTCCTATTGTCTCCACATGTGTATTGGCAATTTCCCTTTGTCCTGAGAGATAATTGAATTACTCCTCGGTTGTCTCCAGGACAGAGGACATTGTGTATTCTCCTGCCTGTGATAATTACATCAACCCATTGTGTATGGTAATTGTATCACAGGCAGAGGGGAGGATTTTGTGTGGGAGTGTTTTACTGTATTGTACGTGGTTATTGGTTGTTTTTACGAAACCCTGTGGGTGGTACTGATGTGTACTAATGTTATATAAGATCAATAAAACGCACAGCTCTGGGTGTCCACTGCTTGATCCTCAACACGGAGCCTCGTCTCGTTCTTGGGGGGATTCACTGTATGCTGTTAGAGACTGATTGCTAGGAGTGTAAGCCGCTTGGGTGTGTTTCCTATTCGTCTGCTAGCAGCTATTCGTGAGGTTCCGTTCGGAGTTTGGAGCATTCCTTTGTATGCCTTTACAATTGGTGGCAAGCGGCAGGATCGTTCTCACAGCCCAGCAGGGCAGCTACAAAGAAACATCATTTCCTGGAATTACAATTTGAGGGCAACGCATGTCCCAGTACAGCGTCCCTGACAGCAGCAGGATGGAACCAGCAGTGGCATACGATGAGGAAGACCTGGATGGCCGGGATGCATTAAGGAAAGGCATCTGGTACCAGGCCCTGGATAATGTACAATACCAGAGAGGCGAGAGTCTCCCCAGTGAAGAGCAGCGATTGCAGAAGCAAGTGGACCTGCGGATGCCCTTCCTGGGAGAGCAGCCCCTGGAGGAATGGGTGAAGGAACTAGAGCACTGGGTATGGCAGGAGCTATGGCTGGAAGATGCCTACCAGGCGCTCTGGTGGTATATGGCACAGTATATACCCTGGACAGATGAGCATGACAAGGCAGAGGGAGAGGAGTTTGATGGTCCTGGCTTGTTATGGGAGTCCTTTGCAGAGCCTGACTTCGGGAGCCCTGCACAGTCCAGACTTCAGGACATTTTCTATGAGAGGGAGGCTAGGCAGGATTGGGATGACCCCCATGAGGTAGAAAAAGACCTGGCTCACCTAGCAACCCTGGAGTGGGAACTGGAGCAGGACTACCGAGATCTCTTCCACTCCATTGGGAAGGCTCAGCAGGACAGCAAGATGACAGACCCAGGTCCAGAGCCCTTCAGCTGGGAGGATATTGTAGAGGTTTACTGGGAAGAACCCCAGGTGGCCGGTGGAGATGGGACCGAGGTCTCTCCACCAGTCCTGCAGGGAATTGGGAGCCCAGTCTCCATTCCCCAGCGGCAGGCTGAGTTACAGGGGGCAGAGACAGTCGGTCCTGTCCCCCAGCGGCAATGTGATATGCAGGGAATTGGGAACCCAGTCTCCATTCCCCAGCGGCCGTGTGATGTACAGGGAATTGGGAGCCCAGTCTCCATTCCCCAGCGGCAGTGGGATATGCAGGGAATTAGGAGCCCAGTCTCCATTCCCCAGCAGCCGTGTGATGTACAGGGAATTGGGAGCCCAGTCTCCATTCCCCAGCGGCAGTGTGATATGCAGGGAATTGGGAGCCCAGTCTCCATTCCCCAGCGGCAGTGTGATGTACAGGGAACTTGGAGCCCAGTCTCCATTCCCCAGCGGCAGTGTGATATGCAGGGAATTGGGAGCCCAGTCTCCATTCCCCAGCGGCAGTGTAATCTACAGGAAATTGGGAGCCCAGTCTCCATTCCCCAGCGGCAGTGTGATATGCAGGGAATTGGGAGCCCAGTCTCCATTCCCCAGCGGCCGTGTGATGTACAGGGAATTGGGAGCCCAGTCTCCATCCCCCAGCGGCAGTTTAACACACCAGGGGGAGACAGTAAGCCCCACAACCGTGCAGATGGGACCGTGGTCTCTACACTCACAGCACAGGGGTTAGGGACAGTCAGTCCTGTCCCCCAGCAACAGGGCTATTTAGCCAAAGGGGAGACAGTCGGTCTCCCCCCACAGCAGCATGGTGGTCTATCTAAACGGGAGACAGTCGGTCTCTCCCTACAACAGCAGAGTGGTGTATCTAAAGGGGAGACAGTCGGTCTCCCCCTTCAACAACCAGGCTCCAACCAGGCTACTTCCGTGGTAGCGCTGGCACTAGGGCAGAGTACCGCTGGTCTCTGCCCACTCAGCAACCCACCAAGGCAGTCTACCAATCCCCCACACAGCCGTGGTGAGGCACCTGGACATGGACCAGTTTATCCCTTGCTCAAGTGTAGTAACCATTTATTGTGGGTAGGCTGTACTGCTGTTTCTATTTTGTGGCTGGGCTGCTGGACTAACAAGGGCACTGACCGGCAGAAGGTCAGATACCCTGTTAGTCTGTTTGGAAAAGGGGAGATGTGTGGCGAAACTAACCTTGCCACTGGGCCTGGTTGCCAGCCTCTTGCCCCAGGATTATGGGCCCTCTCATCAGCCATGCTTCTTTTGCTCACAAAGGACTTATACTAACTTTTGAACCCCTGGTCTAATTCGTGCCATTTTGGGATATGTTAAATGTCTATGTTACTGTAATGGGTGGGACATTGTATGTTTGAGTGGTGATGTCTGTCCTATTGTCTCCACATGTGTATTGGCGATTTCCCTTTGTCCTGAGAGATAATTTAATTACTCCTCGGTTGTCTCCAGGACAGAGGACATTGTGTATTCTCCTGCCTGTGATAATTACATCAATCCATTGTGTAAGGTAATTGTATCACAGGCAGAGGGGAGGATTTTGTGTGGGAGTGTTTTACTGTATTGTACGTGGTTATTGGTTGTTTTTACGAAACCCTGTGGGTGGTACTGATGTGTACTAATGTTATATAAGATCAATAAAACGCACAGCTCTGGGTGACCACTGCTTGATCCTCAACACGGAGCCTCGTCTTGTTCTTGGGGGGATTCACTGTATGCTGTTAGAGACTGATTGCTAGGAGTGTAAGCCGCTTGGGTGCGTTTCCTATTCGTCTGCTAGCAGCTATTCGTGAGGTTCCGTTCGGAGTTTGGAGCATTCCCTTGTATGCCTTTACAATTGGTGGCAAGCGGCGGGATCGTTCTCACAGCCCAGCAGGGCAGCTACAAAGAAACATCATTTCCTGGAATTAAAATTTGAGGGCAACGCATGTCCCAGTACAGCGTCCCTGACAGCAGCAGGATGGAACCAGCAGTGGCATACGATGAGGAAGACCTGGATGGCCGGGATGCATTAAGGAAAGGCATCTGGTACCAGGCCCTGGATAATGTACAATACCAGAGAGGCGAGAGTCTCCCCAGTGAAGAGCAGCGATTGCAGAAGCAAGTGGACCTGCGGATGCCCTTCCTGGGAGAGCAGCCCCTGGAGGAATGGGTGAAGGAACTAGAGCACTGGGTATGGCAGGAGCTATGGCTGGAAGATGCCTACCAGGCGCTCTGGTGGTATATGGCACAGTATATACCCTGGACAGATGAGCATGACAAGGCAGAGGGAGAGGAGTTTGATGGTCCTGGCTTGTTATGGGAGTCCTTTGCAGAGCCTGACTTCGGGAGCCCTGCACAGTCCAGACTTCAGGACATTTTCTATGAGAGGGAGGCTAGGCAGGATTGGGATGACCCCCATGAGGTAGAGAAAGACCTGGCTCACCTAGCAACCCTGGAGTGGGAACTGGAGCAGGACTACCGAGATCTCTTCCACTCCATTGGGAAGGCTTAGCAGGACAGCAAGATGACAGACTCAGGTCCAGAGCCCTTCAGCTGGGAGGATATTGTAGAGGTTTACTGGGAAGAACCCCAGGTGGCCGGTGGAGATGGGACCGAGGTCTCTCCACCAGTCCTGCAGGGAATTGGGAGCCCAGTCTCCATTCCCCAGTGGCAGGCTGAGTTACAGGGGGCAGAGACAGTCAGTCCTGTCCCCCAGCGGCAATGTGATATGCAGGGAATTGGGAACCCAGTCTCCATTCCCCAGCGGCCGTGTGATGTACAGGGAATTGGGACCCCAGTCTCCATTCCCCAGCGGCAGTGGGATATGCAGGGAATTGGGAGCCCAGTCTCCATTCCCCAGCGGCAGTGTGATATGCAGGGAATTGGGAGCCCAGTCTCCATTCCCCAGCGGCAGTGTGATGTACAGGGAACTTGGAGCCCAGTCTCCATTCCCCAGCGGCAGTGTGATATGCAGGGAATTGGGAGCCCAGTCTCCATTCCCCAGCGGCAGTGTAATCTACAGGAAATTGGGAGCCCTGTCTCCATTCCCCAGCGGCAGTGTGATATGCAGGGAATTGGGAGCCCAGTCTCCATTCCCCAGCGGCCGTGTGATGTACAGGGAATTGGGAGCCCAGTCTCCATCCCCCAGCGGCAGTTTAACACACCAGGGGGAGACAGTAAGCCCCACAACCGTGCAGATGGGACCGTGGTCTCTACACTCACAGCACAGGGGTTAGGGACAGTCAGTCCTGTCCCCCAGCAACAGGGCTATTTAGCCAAAGGGGAGACAGTCGGTCTCCCCCCACAGCAGCATGGTGGTCTATCTAAACGGGAGACAGTCGGTCTCTCCCTACAACAGCAGAGTGGTGTATCTAAAGGGGAGACAGTCGGTCTCCCCCTTCAACAACCAGGCTCCAACCAGGCTACTTCCGTGGTAGCGCTGGCACTAGGGCAGAGTACCGCTGGTCTCTGCCCACTCAGCAACCCACCAAGGCATTCTACCAATCCCCCACACAGCCGTGGTGAGGCACCTGGACATGGACCAGTTTATCCCTTGCTCAAGTGTAGTAACCATTTATTGTGGGTAGGCTGTACTGCTGTTTCTATTTTGTGGCTGGGCTGCTGGACTAACAAGGGCACTGACCGGCAGAAGGTCAGATACCCTGTTAGTCTGTTTGAAAAAGGGGAGATGTGTGGCGAAACTAACCTTGCCACTGGGCCTGGTTGCCAGCCTCTTGCCCCAGGATTATGGGCCCTCTCATCAGCCATGCTTCTTTTGCTCACAAAGGACTTTTACTAACTTTTGAACCCCTGGTCTAATTCGTGCCATTTTGGGATATGTTAAATGTCTATGTTACTGTAATGGGTGGGACATTGTATGTTTGAGTGGTGATGTCTGTCCTATTGTCTCCACATGTGTATTGGCGATTTCCCTTTGTCCTGAGAGATAATTTAATTACTCCTCGGTTGTCTCCAGGACAGAGGACATTGTGTATTCTCCTGCCTGTGATAATTACATCAATCCATTGTGTAAGGTAATTGTATCACAGGCAGAGGGGAGGATTTTGTGTGGGAGTGTTTTACTGTATTGTACGTGGTTATTGGTTGTTTTTACGAAACCCTGTGGGTGGTACTGATGTGTACTAATGTTATATAAGATCAATAAAACGCACAGCTCTGGGTGACCACTGCTTGATCCTCAACACGGAGCCTCGTCTTGTTCTTGGGGGGATTCACTGTATGCTGTTAGAGACTGATTGCTAGGAGTGTAAGCCGCTTGGGTGCGTTTCCTATTCGTCTGCTAGCAGCTATTCGTGAGGTTCCGTTCGGAGTTTGGAGCATTCCCTTGTATGCCTTTACAATTGGTGGCAAGCGGCGGGATCGTTCTCACAGCCCAGCAGGGCAGCTACAAAGAAACATCATTTCCTGGAATTAAAATTTGAGGGCAACGCATGTCCCAGTACAGCGTCCCTGACAGCAGCAGGATGGAACCAGCAGTGGCATACGATGAGGAAGACCTGGATGGCCGGGATGCATTAAGGAAAGGCATCTGGTACCAGGCCCTGGATAATGTACAATACCAGAGAGGCGAGAGTCTCCCCAGTGAAGAGCAGCGATTGCAGAAGCAAGTGGACCTGCGGATGCCCTTCCTGGGAGAGCAGCCCCTGGAGGAATGGGTGAAGGAACTAGAGCACAGGGTATGGCAGGAGCTATGGCTGGAAGATGCCTACCAGGCGCTCTGGTGGTATATGGCATAGTATATACCCTGGACAGATGAGCATGACAAGGCAGAGGGAGAGGAGTTTGATGGTCCTGGCTTGTTATGGGAGTCCTTTGCAGAGCCTGACTTCGGGAGCCCTGCACAGTCCAGACTTCAGGACATTTTCTATGAGAGGGAGGCTAGGCAGGATTGGGATGACCCCCATGAGGTAGAGAAAGACCTGGCTCACCTAGCAACCCTGGAGTGGGAACTGGAGCAGGACTACCGAGATCTCTTCCACTCCATTGGGAAGGCTTAGCAGGACAGCAAGATGACAGACTCAGGTCCAGAGCCCTTCAGCTGGGAGGATATTGTAGAGGTTTACTGGGAAGAACCCCAGGTGGCCGGTGGAGATGGGACCGAGGTCTCTCCACCAGTCCTGCAGGGAATTGGGAGCCCAGTCTCCATTCCCCAGTGGCAGGCTGAGTTACAGGGGGCAGAGACAGTCGGTCCTGTCCCCCAGCGGCAATGTGATATGCAGGGAATTGGGAACCCAGTCTCCATTCCCCAGCGGCCGTGTGATGTACAGGGAATTGGGACCCCAGTCTCCATTCCCCAGCGGCAGTGGGATATGCAGGGAATTGGGAGCCCAGTCTCCATTCCCCAGCAGCCGTGTGATGTACAGGGAATTGGGAGCCCAGTCTCCATTCCCCAGCGGCAGTGTGATATGCAGGGAATTGGGAGCCTAGTCTCCATTACCCAGCGGCAGTGTGATATGCAGGGAATTGGGAGCCCAGTCTCCATTCCCCAGCGGCAGTGTGATGTGCAGGGAATTGGGAGCCCAGTCTCCATTCCCCAGCGGCCGTGTGATGTACAGGGAATTGGGAGCCCAGTCTCCATCCCCCAGCGGCAGTTTAACACACCAGGGGGAGACAGTAAGCCCCACAACCGTGCAGATGGGACCGTGGTCTCTACACTCACAGCACAGGGGTTAGGGACAGTCAGTCCTGTCCCCCAGCAACAGGGCTATTTAGCCAAAGGGGAGACAGTCGGTCTCCCCCCACAGCAGCATGGTGGTCTATCTAAACGGGAGACAGTCGGTCTCTCCCTACAACAGCAGAGTGGTGTATCTAAAGGGGAGACAGTCGGTCTCCCCCTTCAACAACCAGGCTCCAACCAGGCTACTTCCGTGGTAGCGCTGGCACTAGGGCAGAGTACCGCTGGTCTCTGCCCACTCAGCAACCCACCAAGGCAGTCTACCAATCCCCCACACAGCCGTGGTGAGGCACCTGGACATGGACCAGTTTATCCCTTGCTCAAGTGTAGTAACCATTTATTGTGGGTAGGCTGTACTGCTGTTTCTATTTTGTGGCTGGGCTGCTGGACTAACAAGGGCACTGACCGGCAGAAGGTCAGATACCCTGTTAGTCTGTTTGGAAAAGGGGAGATGTGTGGCGAAACTAACCTTGCCACTGGGCCTGGTTGCCAGCCTCTTGCCCCAGGATTATGGGCCCTCTCATCAGCCATGCTTCTTTTGCTCACAAAGGACTTTTACTAACTTTTGAACCCCTGGTCTAATTCGTGCCATTTTGGGATATGTTAAATGTCTATGTTACTGTAATGGGTGGGACATTGTATGTTTGAGTGGTGATGTCTGTCCTATTGTCTCCACATGTGTATTGGCGATTTCCCTTTGTCCTGAGAGATAAATGAATTACTCCTTGGTTGTCTCCAGGACAGAGGACATTGTGTATTCTCCTGCCTGTGATAATTACATCAACCCATTGTGTAAGATAATTGTATCACAGGCTGAGGGGAGGATTTTGTGTGGGAGTGTTTTACTGTATTGTACGTGGTTATTGGTTGTTTTTACAAAACCCTGTGGGTGGTACTGATGTGTACCAATGTTATATTAGATCAATAAAACGCGCAGCTCTGGGTGACCACTGCTTGACCCTCAACAAGGAGCCTCGTCTTGTTCTTGGGGGGATTCACTGTATGCTGTTAGAGACTGATTGTTAGGAGTGTAAGCCGCTTGGGTGCGTTTCCTATTCGTCTGCTAGCAGCTATTCATGAGGTTCCGTTCGGAGTTTGGAGTATTCCCTTGTATGCCGTTACAGCTACCATCAGTCCTGTGTCATGCCAACAGTAAAGCATCCTGAGACCATTCATGTGTGGGGTTGCTTCTCATCCAAGGGAGTGGGCTCACTCACAATTTTGCCCAAAAACACAGCCATGAATAAAGAATGGTACCAAAACACCCTCCAACAGCAACTTCTTCCAACAATCCAACAACAGTTTGGTGAAGAACAATGCATTTTCCAGCACGATGGAGCACCGTGCCATAAGGCAAAAGTGATAACTAAGTGGCTCGGGGACCAAAACGTTGACATTTTGGGTCCATGGCCTGGAAACTCCCCAGATCTTAATCCCATTGAGAACTTGTGGTCAATCCTCAAGAGGGGGGTGGACAAACAAAAACCCACTAATTCTGACAAACTCCAAGAAGTGATTATGAAATAATGGGTTGCTATCACTCAGGAATTGGCCCAGAAGTTGATTGAGAGCATGCCCAGTCAAATTGCAGAGGTCCTGAAAAAGAAGGGCCAACACTGCAAATACTGACTCTTTGCATAAGGCCTCATGCACACGACCGTTGTGTGCATCCGTGGCCGTTGTTCCATTTTCCATTTTTTTCTGCGGACCCATTGACTTTCAATGGGTCCGTGGAAAAATCGTAAAAATGCAAAGTTTTGCAGCCGCATCCGTGATCCGTGTTTCCTGTCCGTCAAAAAAATATGACCTGTCCTATTTTTTCGACGGACAACGGTTCACGGACCCATTCAAGTCAATGGGTCCGTGAAAAAACACGGATGCACACAAGATTGCCATCCGCGTCCATCATACTTGTCCATAGGCTACTTTCACACAGACGGATCCGCTGATCCGTCTGCATAAAAGCTTTTTAGATCTGATTTTTCACTTCGTGAAAACCCAGATCCGACAGCATATTCTAACACAGAGGTGTTCCCATGGTGATGGGGACGCTTCAGGTTAGAATATACTAAAAGAACTGTGTACATGACTGCCCCCTGCTGCCTGGCAGGTGCTGCCAGGCAGCAAGGGGCAGACCTCCCCCTCCCTCCCCCCCTGTATTTAACTCATTGGTGGCCAGTGCAGCCCCCCCTCCCTCCCCGGTATTTAACTCATTGGTGGCCAGTGCGGCCGGCCCCCCCTCCCTCCCTTGTATTTAACACATTGGTGGCCAGTGCGGCCGGCCCCCCCTCCCTCCCTTGTATTTAACACATTGGTGGCCAGTGCGGTCGGCCCCCCCTCCCTCCCTTGTATTTAACACATTGGTGGCCAGTGCGGCCACCCCCCCCCTCCCTCCCTTGTATTTAACACATTGGTGGCCAGTGCGGCCGGTCACAGACATCGCAGGTAAGTATAATGCTTCTAAAATTGCTAAGTAACCATGGCAGCCAGGACTGCAGTAGCGTCTTGGTTGCCATGGTTACCGATCGGAGTCCCAGGGATTAAACTGGGACTCCGATCGGAACTCTCCGCTGCCACCAATGATGGGGGGTCGGTCATTTTAATTAGGGGAGGGGGGTGGCCGCACTGGCCACCAATGTGTTAAATACAAGGGAGGGAGGGGGGGCAGGTCGCACTGGCCACCTATGTGTTAAATACAAGGGGGGGAGGGGGGGCCAGGCCGCACTGGCCAGCAATGAGTTAAATACAGGGGGGGGGGTCTGCAGTCATGTACACAGTTCTTTTAGTATATTCTAACCTGAAGCGTCCCCATCACCATGGGAACGCCTCTGTGTTAGAATATACTGTCGGATCTGAGTTTCACGACGATCTAACTCAAATCCGATGGTATATTCTAACATAGAGGCGTTCCCATGGTGATGGGGACGCTTCAAGTTAAAATATACCATCGGATTGGAGAAAACTCAGATCCGATGGTATAAAAGGGACTCCTGACTTTACATTGAAAGTCAATGGGGGACGGATCCGTTTGCAATTGCACCATATTGTGTCAACGTCAAACGGATCCGTCCCCATTGACTTGCATTGTAAGTCAGGACGGATCCGTTTGGCTCCGCACGGCCAGGTGGACACCAAAACAACATTTTTTTTCATGTCCGTGGATCCTCCAAAAATCAAGGAAGACCCACGGAAGAAAAAACGGTCACGGATCACGGAACAACGGAAATCCGTTTTGCTGACCGGAAAAAAAAACGGTCGTGTGCATGAGGCCTAAATGTCATGTAATTGTCGATAAAAGCCTTTGAAACTTATGAAGTGCATGTAATTATATTTCACTACATCACAGAAACAACTGAAACAAAGATCTAAAAGCAGTTTAGCAGCAAACTTTGTGAAAACTAATATTTGTGTCATTCTCAAAACTTTTGGCCACGACTGTACACTGAGCAGATGGCAGATCTCCCTTCCCTGGTCTGCTCTGCTTCGACTCTGCTGATTGAGGGAGCGTCTGCTAAGCGCAGGGACAGGGAGAAGTGCACACAGCCCAGGCACTGTTTTCAGCTGCTGGGGAGGACCTGGCTGTAATCATTTACTTACAGTCCCTGGTTGTCAGTAATGTGACCTTGCACGCAGCCTGCTTCTGCGTGCTCGGTCCTTCAACAGATAGACGGACCATGCCTAGCAACCCTATTTTAAGTAGTGGCGTCGCTACAGGGGGGCGAGGGGGGGCAATTGCCCCCCCCATGTTATTCTTTGCCCCCCCCCCCCCCCACTGATTTCCCCCCAAAGCGGGCCGGTGAATACTAATGAGCGCTTCCATTATGCGCTCATTAGTACAGAAGGACCAGGAAGCGGTAAACGCTCTGTACTTACCACTTCCTGGTCCTCGGCTGTCGGCTGTGCAGGGCTGCGCACAGCGTGAGGGCGCTCTGTGACCTCACGCTGTGCGCGCCAGTTCAGAGCACAGTCGACTGAGGAGAGAGAAAATTGCAGGCGGCGTCCAGGAGCAGGAGAGGTAAGTGTTTTTTTATTTTATAAAAAATGTGGCTGCTGGGGGCATAATAGGGGCTAATCATGAGAGGCATAATGGGGGCTAATTGGAGGCATATGGGGGCTAATTAGAGGCATATGGGGGCTAATTATAGGCATATGGGGGCTAATGAGGCATAATGGGGGATAATGAGGCATAATGGGGCTAATGAGAGGCATCATGGGGGCTAATGAGAGACACAATAAAAAATGTTGCTGCTGGGGGCATAATAGGGGCTAATCATGAGAGGCATAATGGGGGCTAATTGGAGGCATATGGGGGCTAATTAGAGGCATATGGGGGCTAATTATAGGCATATGGGGGCTAATGAGGCATAATGGGGGCTAATGATGCATAATGGGGGCTAATGAGAGGCATCATGGGGGCTAATGAGAGACACAATGGGGGCTAATTTGACTATTAGAGGCATATGGGGGCTAATGAGGCATATGGCGGCTAATGAGGCATATGGGGGCTAATGAGGCATATGGCAGCTAATGAGGCATATGGGGGCTAATAAGAGGCATATGGGCGTTAATAAGAGGCATAATGGGGGATAATTAGAGATATAATGGGGGCTAATTAGGCATATGGGAGCTAATTAGGCATATGGGGGCTAATGAGACATATGGGTGCTAATAAGAGGCATAATGTGGGCTAATGAGGCATAATGGCTTATAATGGGGGCTAATGAGGCATATGGGAGCTATTTAGACATATGGGGGCTAATGAGACATATGGGGGCTAATAAGAGGCATAATGTGGGCTAATGAGGCATAATGGCTTATAATGGGGGCTAATGAGGCATAAGGGCTGATATGGGGGCTAATGAGAGGCATGGGGGCTGATATGGGGGTGATAAGAGGCATAATGGGGGCCAATAAGAGGAATAATGGGGGCTAATGAGGCATAAGGGCTTATAATGGGGGCTAATGAGGCATAAGGGCTGATATGGGGGCTAATGAGGCATAAGGGCTGATATGGGGGCTAATGAGAGGCATGGAGGCTGATATGGGAGTGATGAGAGGCATAATGAAGGCTAATGAGAGGCATAAAAGTGTCATCCACAGATGCCCCCATAACAGTGTGTCTTCCACAGATCCACCATAACAGTACGCCTGCGCAATAACAGTACGCCTGCGCACTGACGAGAGACAGAAAGAAGGGGAAAGAATCCGCGGAAGCAAGCAGAGGACGGCACAGCAGACGACTGAATAGCTTCTTTTGTAAGTAAATTGTTTTATTATAAATGTATCCCTGCATACCGCAATTCTCTCGTATTTTGTAATCTTATTTATATATACTTATTTTGTTTTTGCCCCCCCATTTTTGACTGTGGTATCTTTGTGCCCCCCCCTATATATTGTTCCTAGAGTCGCCACTGATTTTAAGCACAGGTAAAAGTAGGCAGTACAGGGAACAAAAATGTGGAATTAAGGGGTAATTGAATACACAGTGAAACTTTAAAATAGGGCCACCAAGCTGATATTAATCACCACAATCCAATACTCCAAAAAAAAATTATACGACAGTTATACTTTAAGGGTATTAAACGGCTGTAATACGAAATGTCAGCAACAGATGGCAGTGTAACAAAATAAAATAAGCCTGAATGTGTAGGTTCATCAATGCTATTATGCTATTGTTTTGCTATCATCTACACAGTGATGTAAATTACTTTGTCTATGATATCTTAACCCTTTAGTACAGGATGTGTTTTAGTGCAGATTATCTGACCAATTTTTGTCCAATCAGACCAATAGTTGGTGTGCATTACAAAAGATCTGTATGTAAAAACAGCCATCCAACCAATGATTGGTCAGAGAATCTGTCGGATAATCTGTTGGTGTAATACAGCCCTTACTTCTCTGTGGTGACAGACGAGGGGGGGCAGTATAGGGGACAACTTGTAACTACCAGAACACTCCTTTAATGAGACAGTAAATACCTAACCTATTGGGGGACATTTATCAAAACTGGTGTACAGGAAAACTGTTTTAGTTGCCCATAGCAACCAATCAGATCCCACCTTTCATTTTCCAAGGGAGTTCAGAAAAAGAAATTGTGGAATCTGATTGGTTGCTATGGGCAACTAAGCCAGTTCTACTTTACACCAGTTCTGATAAATTATCTCTGTCATTGCCCGCATTTAGACTGAGCATATGCTCATTGCCCCATGTGAGGCTGTACCTGCCATGCTTGTTACATATTCTGATTATCCTGTAACCACTAAGCTAGTTGCCTCTTGTAGAATCTCTGTAATCGCCAAGCTTGTTGACCCACATGAAACAAGCAAAACAAGTTGCAACTGTGGCCACCGTCTTTCTTACACTATCCACGAGTGGGGAGCCATGTATACCAATCACGGGCCAAAAAGATCTTTACGTAAGGTCTGAAATCCCTTTGAAATAGAGAAATGTAACTGCTTATAGGGAAAACCATGAGATTTAGTAAAATGCACCTGGCAGCAAAGGGTTAACGACCAGGTATATCATAACACTGGACAAATCAGAGGTTATTCTAGGGGTCTTCAGGCTGGAGAGTATGTTCCTGTGAGATGATAAATAGTAGTGCCCTGTAGACCTCATGATCAGACAGAG
Organism: Bufo bufo; assembly: GCF_905171765.1. Lineage (NCBI taxonomy): Eukaryota > Metazoa > Chordata > Amphibia > Anura > Bufonidae > Bufo > Bufo bufo. The sequence goes on from NC_053391.1 coordinate 554,742,628, forward strand.
GAGGGCAGCAGACAGGGAGGCTGGAAGATGAGGAAGCATCAGCAAGACCTACGTGATTGTGCAGTGAGCCCAGAGGAGGGGATAGAAGTGGCTGTAGTTGTAGTAATAATAGAGGTAGTAGTGACTCACTCTGATGCTCCCCTGGACCGTGTAGTGAAGGTAAGGGTGCACCTCTTCTTCCCTTTGGGACACACACTAGTTATAGGGTTCTCCTGCCTGGCGTTAGTTCAGGGTATGATGATAATGAGGTGCAAGGTGGGGTTCCCTGACGTGTGAGGCAACAATGAGGCAGGTTTAACATATAAACGGTTCTTTACTTTCAGATAAAGTTCAAATGCAGCAGTCACCCCTTAGCATGCATAGACTGGACGTCGTAATACAGTTTTTGCACTTTTTACTGATCCTACAGTTCTCACAGCTTCAAAGGTAATTAACAGGCCAATTTTCCTCTTTAAAGAAATCGTCCTCACACTGAACTTTGGTCTCTAGCTCAAATCAGATCCCACAATGTCCTCTGTGGGATGTGGGCCTTAGCAGATCATACTCCCTCTAAAGTATGTCCAGTCTCCAGAAGCCTTTCATCCCCTAGACAAGTTTGCTGTGGAGTCCAAAAAATTCTCAGACAAGTAATCTCAACAGTCTCTATTTTGTACGCAACTCTACTCAACACTTGCTCTTGCACTCAAGCTGGTGTAAAGCATTTTCTTTACACCTTTTGCTCCTCTTTGGTTGTATCTTGCTCAAGAAGCTGTCTTACATTTAGAACTGGCGCTGGATGCATCTGGGTGCCTCTTTATAACTTAGAACTGGGCGCCTCTTCATATCTGCAGCGGATCCACTGCGGGCTTAGGGCTTTATTAAGACAGGTGTCTAATAAATTTGCTCCTAAGTTATTACCACTTCCTTTGGGAGGGTAGAACAGCTTAATCTAGCAATGGTATCTACAGCCTGTTAAATCCTTCTATAGCATACATGTAGGTTTTGCTCAAAAACACACATTAACCCCTCAAGCAGTGAATTACTTCCACTGCAGTGGGGAGCTGCAGTAGTTAGCTATCAAGTAGAGGTGACACTTGCTAATTGGTGTACTATCTTAGAGCCTAGTTAGGACAAAAGTAGCAGCCAACAGCAGCAGCAGAGAAGTATAACTAAACCGGGTAGAAGTCAGGTCAGGAGGAGCAGATAAGCCAGCCTGCTGGAAGCAGAGAAAAGCCTAAATGAAGAGTGGCGTAACCGACTGTGTGTACACTAGTGTGTTGCGAAGGGATAGATACCGCAACCTGATGCTTGTGCAGACTGTGTGTGCAGCGTCCCACTACATGTGTGTGGGCACTGCTTAAAAGCACTTTTTACCCTAAAAATTGTACTATGCTGTATTATGTGACTTTGTACTAATTTATCTGCAAAATCCCTGTTACCAGGCAGATTAGGTGTAATTAGATTAGATGGGGATAAAACTTAGGTCTTATATACAGTATATACCTAGGTCAGGCCTAGTTAGTGAGTTGAGTTGAGTAGTAGTGAGAGAGATCAGATCAGAGTTGAGATGAGGAGAGGATTCAAGTTCAAACAGAGATGAGAATGCAGAGTGAAGACTCCACACCACAGATTAGTGAGTGGAGCCAACTTCGCTATGAGGTAGTACCAAGGTGTGAGGCGCAGAAGAGCGTTTTCCTTCTGTGGCCGGACTATACACTTGCATCCCTGACCAGTAGGGAAGAGTCTGCCTCCCTGGAATAGAAACAAGCATCAGAAAGATTAATCGGTGATAATAGCCATTATTTAGGGCCACAGACACCTTTGCGCATGGTCGAGGACTTATAGCTTCTGGCAGCCACACTATAATTCTGGGAAACGGATTAGCTACCTGACCCAATATTCAGCTTGGAGGGAAAGGACAAGGTATCGGACTGAGCACATTAACAGGAATAAGGTACTCCACAACCACAGCTAAAACCAAAACTTAAATCCAGCCTAAGAAAGCCTAGGAACAGTGGACTTGCAGATTAACTCTAATACCAACAAGAGACTGTATTCTGTACTGCTGCAACCAAAGTCAACCTCAGTAAAAGTTGTGAGTTGTATCTTACCACTGCCTACTTCATTATTACTACCATTGGTTGTACCACCATTAAAAGGTACTGGCGTCACAACAAAAACCATCAAGGGACTCAGCCGCAACAAGCACCCTAAGCACCCCTAACATCAAGGGCACCTCAACCTCCATCTTGGCTGATGCTTCCCTACCACAGAGCGTTCCCCGGAGGATTTCGTGCTGTCCACCTCAACACTGTGCTGCCAGCCCAGGGAGGCTTTCTGCTAACCGTGAGTAAACTGATGAACTATGTGTTATTATTTGGCCCCTCATCGGTCCACCGTGCACCTCACGTGTTGCCCCTGCACTACTGGCTGGCTGCATGTGGACATGCACCATGTGGTGGGAAACTGTGGCCTGTACAGAGGAAAAGACATCTCATACCGCAATACAGAGGGAGCCTAAGAAACTGAGTGTCAACACCCAGGGAAGTTGGGGGCAATGGCCAAATCAAGTTATTAAGTCCCTACTTAGCAACATTAAGGTTGGAAAAATTGGGGCATCCAAAACTCGGTCCCCGGGAACACCCAAACTCCGCTTGGAAATACAACTTATGGGTGGGGTTATAGTTAACCACACCAATTTTTGGCCTGGTACAGCCCAAATTTGCCTGGACACTCCTTAAAAATCAGGGACAGTCACTGCAAATTCGGGACAGTTTACAGCTATGAATGTTTTATGTCTTCATGGTTATTATCTTATTACTATTATTGCACTGTTTCCTGTTTAAGTTTGTCCCTGCTATCTCCCTGTAGGCAGGCTTTGACTAGTGATGAGCTGCAGGGGTCGTATTCGAATTCGTGATATTTTGCGAATATTTTGTAGAATATTCGTTGAATATTGGTGAATTCGAATATTCGTTATGTTCTACATTCTTTTTTTTTTTACTTGAAGATCGGCAAGATAATGATTGCGTAATATGCAAATATTACGCGATCAATACAGGCGTGGGTCAAAAACGAATATATAGCACTATAGAATATAGTGGTATATATTCGTTTTTAGAATATTCGTCATTTGTTCCATCTGAACACATGAATACTCCCTGCTTCTTGCTTCTGCGACAATGAGTCATTGGCCGACAAGCAACTTAAGCAGCGAGGAATCATGACTTAAGATGGAAAAAAATGACGAATATTCTAAAAAACAAATATATAGCACTATATTGAATATAGTGCTATATATTCGTGTTTTAGAATATTTGTCATTTTTTGCCATCTGAAGTGAAAAGTGTTCAGTGTTCACTTCAGATGGAAAAAAATGACGAATATTCTAAAATACTAATATATAGCATTATATAGAATATAGTGCTATATATTCGTTTTTTTGAATATTCGTCATTTTTTTCCATATGAAGTCATGATTCCTCCTTGCTTAAGTTGCTTGTGGGCCAATGACCCATTGGCCCACAAGCAAGAAGCAGGGAGGAATCATGTGTTCAGATGGAAAAAATGATGAATATTCGATATAACGAATATATAGCACTATATTCTAAATATTCGCGAATTCTCGAAGTGCCGATATTCGCGAAAAAAAATTCGATTTTCAAATATTCGTGCTCAACACTAGATCTGACGTATTTAGCTTTTCTCTTCTTATGGTGGCAGCCATATTACATATATGCTTTGTACATTTCACATATTCTGGCAAAAAAATCATCTTTTCACCTACTGTTTTGTGTGTAATGACAAGGATTCAATCTGGAATAAACATCATTGGCATTCTTCATTGGAGATGAGCAAAGTTTTGAAAAAATTGATTTGGCAACTTCGCTGAAGTTAGCCAAGAAATTTGATTTGTTCCGAATTAATTTGTCATGAATTGCTTTAAATCAGGTATACACAGGCCATTGTGCCTTAGGGTACGGTCACACGGGCGGCTGTGCCGAATCAACACAGGCGGGCGATTTTGGAAATGCTGACAGGGCCGGCCGGAGGAGGAGATCGCGGCTGGCCCTGTCAATCAACAGGAGGAGGGGGCAGTTTTTTGCGGCTGCTACCAGCAAGTAGACGCCCTACTTATGGTAGACAGGTAATTAGCATATTTTAAAAGTACGTTTTTTGACATATCTACTGAACGAAAATTATTAATAACATAATGTATAGATACAGTTGCAAGAAAAAGTATGTGAACCCTTTGGAATGATATGGATTTCTGCACAAATTGGTCATAAAATGTTATCTGATCTTCATCTAAGTCACAACAATAGACAATCACAGTCTGCTTAAACTAATAACACACAAAGAATTAAATATTACCATGTTTTTATTGAATACACCATGTAAACATTCACAGTGCAGGTGGAAAAAGTATGTGAACCCTTGGATTTAATAACTTGTTGAACCTCCTTTGGCAGCAATAACTTCAACCAAACGTTTCCTGTAGTTGCAGCTCAGACGTGCACAACGGTCAGAGTAATTCTTGACCATTCCTCTTTACAGAACTGTTTCAGTTCAGCAATATTCTTGGGATGTCTGGTGTGAATCGCTTTCTTGAGGTTATGCAACATCATCTCAATCGGGTTGAGGTCAGGACTCTGACTGGGCCACTCCAGAAGGCATATTTTCTTCTGTTTAAGCCATTCTGTTGTTGATTTACTTCTATGCTTTGGGTCGTTGTCCTGTTGCAACACCCATCTTCTGTTGAGCTTCAGCTCAGTGGATAGATGGCCTTAAGTTCTCCTGCAAAATGTCTTGATAAACTTGGGAATTTATTTTTCCTTCGATGATAGCAATCCGTCCAGGCCCTGACGCAGCAAAGCAGCCCCAAACCATGATGCCCCCACCACCATACTTCACAGTTGGGATGAGGTTTTGATGTTGGTGTGCTGTGCCTCTTTTTCTCCACACACAGTGTGTGTTTCTTCCAAACAACTCAACTTTGGTTTCATCTGTCCACAGAATATTTTGCCAGTACTGCTGTGGAACATCCTAGTGCTCTTGTGCAAACTGTAAACGTGCAGCAATGTTTTTTTTGGACAGCAGTGGCTTCCTCTGTGGTATCCTTCCATGAAATCCATTCTTGTTTATTGTTTTACGTATCGTAGATTCGCTAACAGGGATGTTAGCATATACCAGAGACTTTTGTAAGTCTTTAGCTGACACTCTTGGATTCTTCTTCACCTCATTGAGCAGTCTGCACTGTGCTCTTGCAGTCATTTTTACAGGATGGCCACTCCTAGGGAGAGTAGCAGCAGTGCTAAACTTTCTATATTTATAGACAATTTGTCTTACCGTGGACTGATGAACAGCAAGGCTTTTGGAGATACTTTTATAACCCTTTCCAGCTTTATGCAAGTCAACAATTCTTAATCGTAGGTCTTCTGAGAGCTCTTTTGTGCGAGGCATCATTTACATCAGGCAATGCTTCTTGTGAAAAGCAAACCCAGAACTGGTGTGTGTTTTTTATAGGGCAGGGCAGCTGTAACCAACACCTCCAATCTCATCTCATTGATTGGACTCCAGTTGGCTGACACCTCACTCCAGTTAGCTCTTAGAGATGTCATTAGTCTAGGGGCTCACATACTTTTTCCACCTGAACTGTGAATGTTTACATGGTGTGTTCAATAAAAACATGGTAACATTTAATTATTTGTGTGTTATTAGTTTCAGCAGACTGTGATTGTCTATTGTTGTGACTTAGATAAAGATCAGATCACATTTTATGACCAATTTGTGCAGAAATCCATATCATTCCAAAGGGTGCACATACTTTTTCTTGCAACTGTATATCGCAGGATAGGGATTATAAGTACACAAAAAAAAAAAAAGAGTTTAGTGGGGTGACAGAAGCCCTTTAATATTAAATGTGACTATAGCCTGCCTCATCCTTAAAAATATACCAATGTAATGCAGTACATGGTTGTATTCTTTAGGATGAGGGGGATTATAGTCACATAATAGTGCATCATCCACCGGTCTCCTATATATTCTCATAACAGTGTGTCATCCGCAGATTCCCCCATAACAGTGGGAAATATGCTGTTATTTTATTAAATATTTTAGTACACCTTTTGGTTCAAAATATTCTTTTCCTATTTTCCTCCTAGGTGCATCTTATAGTCAGGTGCATCTTAGGCTACTTTCACACTTGCAGCAGTGTCATCCGTCAAGCAGTTCCGTCGTCGGAACTGCCCGCCGGTCCGCCGATCTGGATGTGACTGAAAGCATTTGTGAGACGCATCCAGATGCGGATCCGTCTCACAAATGCATTGCGAGAACGAATCCGTCTATCCGCTTGTCATGCGGACAGACGAATCCGTCTTGTATCTTTTTTCACATTTTTACCGGTCTGCGCATGCGCAGGCTGGAAGGACGGATCCGGCATTCCGGTATTTTGAATGCCAGATCCGGCACTAATACATTCCTATGGGGAAAAATGCCGGATCTGGCATTCAGGCAAGTCTTCCGTTTTCTTTGCCGGAAATAAAACCGTAGCAGCAAAAATACGGTAAATGTAGGAATAAATAAAAAAAAAACTGAAACAGCTAAGTCTCCCTCTCCAATATTCTTCCTATTAATCATTTTCAGCAACACTGTACCTAGTGCATAAGCGCTTGCCACGTTTTTCCCTCTGCTCATCTCACAGGACAATGGTGGAGACTGCGCAGGATGACGGTTTTATGTGGCTGTGACATCACAGGGGATCCGGATGAGCTGGCTGCACGGCCTTATGGGTGATCTCAAGTTCCCGGGCTTTTTACTTTCACTTTGTAACACGTGCAACCACCATTTTAGGAAAACCTGATTCGTTACCACAAAGCACGAGAAAAATTGGATGATTTGTGAATTTAAGTTTTCTTAAACTTCGGACCAAATTCTGCTTCGAATACTTTGGTTCACTCAATACTATTCTTCATACATGCCTGATCAATGAAGCTGAACTTGTCTGAATCAATATCCGGTGAAATTGATCAATACAAGACAACATGGCCATATTGTCTGATGAGCTTCAATGGCGGATTACAATAGGGACGTTTGGGTCAGCTGCCTCAGGCCTGATGCTGCTGAGGGGCCCATGGCCACCCAAAATGCCCATCAATATTCCTGGGCCAACATCCAGGGCTTGGGCCCTAGAAGTTTTGCCCAGTGCCCCGCGCTTGAATACTCCCGTCCCTGCTGTTTACTTTCATGGGCAACAAGCTTCTAGGACTGTAAAGCTACAGAGCACGCAAATGAGCATCTGTGAAATAATAAATGGAACCCCGAGAAGTGAACCCATCAGAGCTCTCTCCCTCTGTAAGCCCCTTATATGCAGTGGTCAGCATTGGAGTTTTTCAGGGTTGCAGGCGAATACAGCCGGTCCCCTGCTGCTGATCAGGCAAACAGAGCTCCTGTGCCTGCCTGATCAGCACACTCTACATGTACAGTGAAGGTCGGGAAGGGACCAAATCTGTCCTCTAGACCAGCGGTCACCAACCGCCGGGCCGCGGCCCAGGACCGGGCCGCGGAGGATTGTTAGCCGGGCCGCGGCGATCAGGGCAGTCTTTAACTCTGTACTAATGAAGCGCTTCCATTATGGAAGCGCTTCATTAGTACAGAAGGACCAGGGAGCGGTGAAGGATCTGTACTCACCACTTCCTGGTCCTCGGCTCGGCTATCGGCTGTGCATGGCTGCGCACAGCGTGAGGTCTCTCTGTGACCTCACGCTGTGCGCCGCTATACACAGCCAGCCGACAGCAGAATGAAGAATGAAGAGGATCACGATGGTGACCAGGAGCAGGAGAGGTAAGTGTTTTATTTTATTTTATTTTATTTGCACTGGGGGCTGATGGCTGACCTGGGGGACATGGGGCTGACATGAGGGACATGGGGCTGACATAAAGGGGCTAATGGGGGGCTTATGGCTGACATGAGGGGCTAATGAGGGGCTAACGGCTGACATGAGGGGCTAATCATGGCTGACATGAGGGGCTAATGGGGGGCTTATGGCTGACATGAGGGGCTAATGGGGGCTTATGGCTGACATGAGGGGCTAATGGGGGCTTATGGCTGACATGAGGGGCTAATGGGGGGCTTATGGCTGACATGGGGGGCTTATGGCTGACATGAGGGGCTAATGGGGGCTTATGGCTGACATGAGGGGCTAATGGGGGCTTATGGCTGACATGAGGGGCTAATGGGGGCTTATGGCTGACATGAGGGGCTAATGGGGGGCTTATGGCTGACATGGGGGGCTTATGGCTGACATGAGGGGCTAATGGGGGCTTATGGCTGACATGAAGGGCTAATGGGGGGCTTATAGCTGACATGAGGGGCTAATGGGGGCTTATGGCTGACATGAGGGGCTAATGGGGGGCTTATGGCTGACATGAGGGGCTAATGGGGGCTTATGGCTGACATGAGGGGCTAATGGGGGCTTATGGCTGACATGAGGGGCTAATGGGGGGCTTATGGCTGACATGGGGGGCTTATGGCTGACATGAGGGGCTAATGGGGGCTTATGGCTGACATGAAGGGCTAATGGGGGGCTTATGGCTGACATGAGGGGCTAATGGGGGCTTATGGCTGACATGAGGGGCTAATGGGGGGCTTATGGCTGACATGAGGGGCTAATGGGGGCTTATGGCTGACATGAGGGGCTAATAGGGGGCTTATGGCTGACATGAGGGGCTAATGGGGGGCTTATGGCTGACATGAGGGGCTAATGGGGGGCTTATGGCTGACATTGGGGGGCTTATGGGTGACATTGGGGGTTTATGGCTGACATTGGGGGGTTTATGGCTGACATTGGGGGCTGATAGATGGCTAAAGGTTTGGGGGTTGATCTGAGCCATTGGGGGTCTGATCTGAGGTCTGATTAACATTGGGGGTCTGATTGCTGGTCTGACCTGAGGTGTAATCAAAAATATTTTTTTCTTATTGTTCTCCTAGGTGCATCTTATAGGGCGAAAAATACGGTACAGTGCAGCAGAGACCAGTGCAGCAGAGACCAGTGCAGCAGAGACCATAGTCAGTTTATATAGTCATTATATAGTGTTATATATTTTAATATGCACCTTGTGTTTTGTTATGCGCGTGAATCAGTTAGCCCCCACCCACCCCCTAAGCCCCCGCGCCAGATTTGTTATTTAGTGTTATGTAATGTTATATCATGTATTGTTATGTAATGTATTATACCCAGCACAGCTGTGTATGGATGGCGCAACCAGGGTTAATACTCCTGGTTCAGCCCTTTGCAGGAGGTTGGGTGGGAATCCAAGATCTGCTCCCAGCTCAGTCAGTCAGTGTATAGGGAGAACTGACAGAGGATGGAAGCAGTGACCTATGCTCCCTCTTCTCAGGCCCCAAAAAGCTACAAAGACTAATAGACCTCTGCAAGATCTACAGAAAGAGAAGAGAAGAAAAAGGGGATGATAAAGGACAACTTAGAATCTGCATGGCCAAACATAGGAGTCAGCAGGTAACTTGTTACTACAACCATTCAGACTTTGCTGCTGTGAGGGACACCATTAACACAACCATCACACCTGGAGATGTCCTAGCCAAACATGCCTTCAAGACCTTGTAATCGGTAGTGGACACTACAGCCATTATTGCCAAGGTACTAATGGCCGCCATAGATTCTGCTCAGAGGGATCTTAGCAAGATAGTGTACAAATAAGGCCATAACTCCCAATTTTGCCTAAATCCATACATTGCTATCTGGGAGAGAACTGTGTCTGCTATAGGTGGATGTACTACAATTCATATTTTGCACTATAGTAAAGAGAGAGATGTTTATTATTTTGCAACTGACCTGGTTACTGACTCCTGTAAGGCTACTTTCACACTAGCGTTCAGAGCGGATCCATCTGGGGTCTGCCCAGACGGATCCGCTCATATAATGCAGACTTTGGATCCGTTCAGAACGGATCCGTCTGCATTATATTGTAGAAAAAATTCTAAGTGTGAAAGTAGCTTCAGACGGATCCGTCCAGACTTTACATTGAAAGTCAATGGGGGACGGATCCGTTTGAAAATTGAGCCATATAGTGTCAAATTCAAACGGATCCGTCCCCATTGACTTACATTGTAAGTCTGGACGGATCCGTTTGCCTCCGCACGGCCAGGCGGACCCCCGAACGCTGCAGCGTTCAGGTGTCCGCTTGCTGAGCGGAGGCTGAACGCTGCCAGACTGATGCATTCTGAGCGGATCCGCGTCCACTCAGAATGCATTAGGGCAGTACGGATGCGTTCGGGGCCGCTTGTGAGCCCCTTCAAATGGAGCTCACAAGCGGAGCCCCGAACGCTAGTGTGAAAGTAGCCTAACATAAGCCGGCCAGTGCACTTTACACGTCCTGCCTTGAGCCCAGACACTTAACATCACAGGCACCCCAACTACCATCAGGCAGGAGCCCCAGAACCAGGGTGTGCCTGGAGAAAGAAAGGGTGCACCCTTCTTTTACAGCATGGCCCTAGGGAGCAAAGCCATTGTGATTGACTGACAGTTTGAGCAACTACCACTCCCATCCTCTGCTCTGGCTCCTCCTGGGCTTACTGAATTGAGAATTCCCTAATATCTTTAGGGAAATCCCTTGGAAATATTCACACTTCACATGTGGAATATACAGTAATACAATTCAGGCCAAAGCAGGGGCATAACTATAGGGGTATGCAGGGGCAGCAGTGGCATACAGGAACCCAAAGGCACCTCTGAAGACACCAGTATTATACATGGCACATAATACAGTAGAGTGGGTCCCTAGAGGATATACTCCTGGGCCTGAGATATAAGCGAGTGTAATTACTTTCCAACACCAACATAATCATGTTAGGCCGTAGGTAAGGATTATCTCACATGTAGTACAAATACAGATTTCTAACTGCCCTTGGAAATCCAGTTCTGCCTGGCAGCTGGATGCCGCATGAGCTTCTTATAATCCCTGCTAATTCACTAGCGAGTGTGCCTTTCTCCGTGCACACCTGTAACATGACAGCGCCGCCGCTTCTCAGGCTCCTCTCCAGGTGTCGCATTGACTGTCTCCTTTGTTTAAGTGTTTTCTAATACGACCAGTAATCCTTTCCTCAACCCAGTAATAATGACTACACATACATATATACCTTCTTTAAAATAAAAAAAAAGCATAAACCAGATTATTTTTCGCAATGCCTTCTTCTGACAGAACTCTTTGGTAACCATTAGTGAATCTAAAGTTAGGATATAAGCAGCGTTTCCCTACTATATACTTATTGTCAAACTTTCTCTCCTCGCTAGAAGGATGGTGGATGCTCTATTCAGGCGACAAAACCAGCTAAGGCCTCTTTCACACTTGCGTTGTTGGGATCCGGCATGCACTTCCGTTGCCGGAGGTGCCCGCCGGATCCGGAAAAACGCAAGTGTACTGAAAGCATTTGAAGACGGAACCGTCTTCCAAATGCTTTCAGTGTTACTATGGCACCCAGGACGCTATTAAAGTCCTGGTTGCCATAGTAGGAGCGGGGAGCAGGGGAGCGGTATACTTACAGTCCGTGCGGCTCCCGGGGCGCTCCAGAATGGCGTCAGAGCGCCCCATGCGCATGGATGACGTGATCCATGCGATCACGTGATCCATGCGCTTGGGGCGCCCTGATGTCACTCTGGAGCGCCCGGGGAGCCGCACGGACGGTAAGTATGCTTCTCCCCCGCTCCCCGCTACACTTTACCATGGCTGTCAGGACTTTAGCGTCCCGGCAGCCATGGTAACCACTCTGAAAAAGCTAAATGTCGGCTCCGGCAATGCGCCAAAACGACGTTTAGCTTAAGGCCGGATCCGGATCAATGCCTTTCAATGGGCATTAATTCCGGATCCGGCATTGCGGCAAGTGTTCCGGATTTTTGGCCGGAGCAAAAAGCGCAGCATGCTGCGGTATTTTCTCCGGCCAACAAACGTTCCGTTCCGGAACTGAAGACATCCTCATGCATCCTGAACGGATTTCTCTCCATTCAGAATGCATTAGGATAATCCTGATCAGGATTCTTCCGGCATAGAGCCACGACGACGGAACTCTATGCCGGAAGACAATAACGCAAGTGTGAAAGAGCCCTAAGGGCACTTTCACACTAGCGTTTTTCTTTTCCGGCATTGTTACGTCCTAGGGGCTCTATACCGGAAAAGAACTGATCAGGCATATCCCCATGCATTCTGAATGGAGAGAAATCCGTTCAGGATGCATCAGGATGTCTTCAGTTCAGTCTTTTTGACTGATCAGGACAGAGATGATACCGCAGCATGCTACGGTTTTATCTCCAGCCCAAAAAACTGAACACTTACCTGAATGCCGGATCCAGCATTCTTTTCCATAGGAATGTATCCATCCGGCAGTAAAAATAAATAAATGCCGGATCCGTTTTTCCGGATGACACCAGAAAGACGGATCTGGCATTTCAATGCATTTGTCATATGGATCAGGATCCTGATCGGTCTTACAAATGCCATCAGTTGGCATACGTTTTGACGGATCTGGCGGGCAGTTCCGGTGATGGAACTGCTTGCCGGATCACTCTGCCGCAAGTGTGAAAGTACTCTAAAGTAAATTTCTTGTAGTGCCATGATAATATCACTGCTTATAAAGTGAACGATTCCCTTAAGATGTACCATATATACTTCGGTCCCTCAAGTTTCAATATTAATTGGCTCCAGGATGACCATTATAAGTTTACATCCTTGTAACATGAGTCCATAACTCTCTAGAAAAGTGGTAATTGGTTCCAAAGCCCCAAAATGTCCTCCTAAAATAAGAGAAAAGTGAAGATTTAAGAAAATAGGGAGATAACATTTAAAGGGGCTTTCCTAGAGTTTATTTACTGATAACCTATCTTCTGAATAGGTGATCAGTATCTGATCGGTGGGGATCCGACACGCCCCCTGCTGGTCAGCTATTTGAGAGGGCAGCAGCGATCACAGTAGCGGCACCGCGTTGTACATTTTATAACGTCTGTGCTTGGCATTCACTCAAATGGGGCCGAGCTGCACGTAGGCCATGTGGCTGGTGAAAGTGACTTCACATGGTCTAGGAAAAGCTGGAGAAAGCCGCAGCACTACTGTGAGTGCCGCTGCCTTCTCAAACAGCTGATCGGCAGGAGTTCCAAGTGTCAGACCCCCACCAGAGGATAGGTCATCAGTAGAAATCTCTTAAAAGACCCCTTAACACATAGATATAGATGCCGGAAACTGTAAATCACTTTCTATGATGAATACAGGAGCTTCTTCAGGGTCCTGTATAGCACACAGTGTACCAGCAGCTCATCCTGGCACAGACAGAGGGCAGTACAGAACATGTAATACCGCACTGTACTGTAAAGGGGAGCTACTAGACAACCAATAAAGGGGTTTTACTGGAGAATTGGCAATGTTGATTAGATGGGTTTTAGCCATGTGCATTCCGTTTTCTGTGGAACGGAACAGCTGGCCCCTGATAGAACAGTACTATCCTTTTCCGTTATGCGGACAATAATAGGACATGTTCTATCTTTGTACGGAACCGAAAAACAGAAATACGGAAGGCAAACGGAGTACCTTCCTTTTATTTTGCGCGTCCATTGAAATGAATAGTTCCGTATACAATCCGTATAATGAACGCATAAAACGGAACGTAAACAGGGAAAAAAAACCTTTGTGTGCAAGATGCCTTAAAGGTATGTCTCTCCTCAGTCACTGGCAGCACTGATTGGATAGAGTAACACCCATTCATTCAAAATTTCTAGCAGGAATAATAAAGGAATGGCTCAACATAGAGTCATAAGGTTAGATGCTTCAGAATTATTATTACGGGATGCAAGTAGTTGATAAACCTATTAGGAGAGGTTACAGGTCCTATTTAAAGAAGCACTGTCGACAAAACTAATATACCATGTTACACCTTGTGCAGAAGCTTAGGAGTGGCTCACATTGATGGGTTTCTCTCTTTAGTGCTTTGATTCCCAGGGTCATACACTCACTCTTCAGGTCCCGCACAGGGTGACTTTTTTATCAGAAGTATTCCCTTAGGGCTCATGCACACAAACATATTTTATTTCCATGTCCGTTCCATTTTACTTCAATGGGGCCACAAAAAACTCGGAAATGACTCCGTGTGCATTCCATGTATGTATTTCCGCATGGCTGTTCTGCAAAAAAAATAGAACATGTCCTATAATTATCCGTACTACGGACAAGGATAGGACTGTTCCGCAAAATGTGAAATTCACATGGCCAATATCAATTTGTAGATAAATCAACCATATTGTTGTAATCTTTGCCGGCTCCGTTCTAGAGATAGTTTCGGGTCCTACCTCTGGGTCTTGCACCTATCTCTAGAACGGAGCCGGCAAAGTCCTGGAGGGCGCACCGCGCATGTGCGGCCGCCCTTCATTCATTACAATGGGAGCACTGAAAATAGCCGACCGTGCCAGCTATTTTCAGCGCTCACACAGGAATGAATGGAGGGCTGCCACGCATGCGCGGTGCGCCCTCCAGGACTTTGCTGGCTCCGTTCTAAAAATAGGTGCATGTCCCAGATGTGGGACCTGCACCTATCAGACATTGAGGCCATATCCTAGCGATTTGTCTCCAATGTCTGAGATGGTACAACCTCTTTAAGCATATTATAACTAGTTTTACCTATGACTAAGCAAATATCATCAATTCCTACTGACGGACTATAGACTCTGGTGAATTAAGTAGCAAGTACTACAATATGCACAATCAACTAATTAAATGGGATCTGTCAGCAGTTTTGACCATACTAAACAGCCGACAGTGCTATGTAGGGGCTGAGGAGAGCAGTACATTAGTACCATTTGTGGAACAGCATTCTGTTCCTTAGGTGCACTAAAGGTATGTTTATACTGCTCTCCTCAGCCCCAACAACCCTTGAATGTTTGCTTCTAGCTAGTGCTGTCAGCAGTTTAGTATGGTCAAAACTGCTTACAGGTTCCCTTTAAATGAAACAGACAGACATGGGGAAACACTGAGGTAACTGGGTATGATGGGGAAAAAAACTATTATATATGTTACTGTGATGGTAATTTGGTTCATAGGTAACAGGAGTCAAACAGATTGTCCAATAGTTGGTACCACTTTTACCACACTGATTTTTGTCAAGGGTGCCAGTCTGTCTATCTACAATTTAAAAATCGTCTGTCTACACGTGCGGCAAGTCTATACCAAAGAATCTCATACTCCAACCATGACAACATCTAGTAAGGCTGAAGAGCAGAAGGCACGTGAAAGGCAGCAGGTTTGTATGGAGCTGAGAAGGTTACATCAAAGGTTTCCCTCGGGATTGTAAGGAAATCTGCCTTATTCAGTCTACCTTTAATCCTGGGACACATGTGAGAGAGCATGTGAGCGAATGACCTCATCTACGCAAGTGGCTTTCTTTAATTTAAGGGAGATCCCTTTCTGTCAATCTGGCACCTAGGAAATCCACTACATCATCTGACCGCATGTGCCTGTCTCATGCACGTCTGACTCTTTGAAATGTCCCTTCCTTGTCCCCTTAATCATCTGACACATGGGTTGTCACCATGGTGAAACCACACCACATGCTTTCTCATGTTTCAGCAGCAATGATTGCCACGCTTCCCAGCAACACTCAGCATCAGGTGGGGAGGGATCGAGTGAAGGGAGATGGTCCAAAGCCACAAGACCCCGTGCTAATGGAGGGAGGGGGAGTCGTGGTGGCTGCTTATTGCGGCTCAGATGTCCTGTGCATGTTCCAAAATTACTTTGTGTCTGGACATTTATGGTATGGGTTACTTGTGCCTTCTTTTTACAGTCAAGGACACTGCTATATCCAGCCCAAAGAAATTATTCCTGTACTGCGCTCTTGCCAAACAGTAAATCCGAGCACAGGCCTAGTAATGAGATGGGTCATCTGATGAGATGCTTTCATGACTGCTCTCATGGTCTCTTAAGCAGGGCTTTCCCATTTCCCTATGCTACCAAATCAACAGGTCAGATTGAGAGGGATTTCATTCTGCAAATTCAGATCATTATAAAAAGATTGTGAAAGCCCTCTGCCCGAGAACATATTACTAGAGCTATCAACAAGTCAGAGAGGCAATGGTTATGTCACTGCAATTTCCTACAAGATCTGAACCAAGTGGGACCAAAGTTACCCCCAAGTAAAGGCCATGCACCTTCACAACACCAAGTTCCCCCATTAATAGTACCGGCAGGGTATATCTTATAGCCACTAACATTATAAAATCAAAAAGCTTGTTCTATCCTAGCAAGGCAAATATATGCCATATATCCAAATTTTCATTTTTGACAGTGTCAATCACAGTGTTCTTACAACAGTGGAAGTCACAATTGCCCATAGCAGTGACAACCACAACACCCCCACAGTCACACTGCTCCCTTAAAACCAATCCCACCTAAATCAATACTGTACTACCCACACTGGTATACCTGGATGCTTGGTTATTTCTTCCATTGACTTTTCCTTAATTTATGCACCATCTGCAACTTCCTCTTTATGCTGTGAACATAGTTTTGTGTTTATCGCAGAGTGGTCACCAACATGAAGAACATCAGGACCGTATATTATCAGAACTTATAAAAAGGAGGATTAGAGTAGAAACCATACAGTGGTACAGGGGCCAGCAACCTCCGGCACTCCAGGCCCTATCTTGTGAAAAAATTTGCAACTATTAGCTTGGCCTGTCCAGTGGCCAAGTTTGAGATGGCACTAACACTACGCTGGATACCTGGACACAGTCGAAATGTCACCACATGTTGCTTCTCTCTGGAGGATATGGTAAGGAATCCCAATAGGAAATAAGTCTAGAGAGCCAAGGTTTGCAGTAAACCAGTGTGCTTCCTCACTGGAGGAACTCAAGTGCAAAAACAATGCAGGCAGTGCACTGAGCAGGCCCCTCCAGTCTCCTCCCTGGCAGAATAAGGATTTGTGCTGAGGAAATGCCTGAGCTAGCTGTCCCTATCTCTCAGAAGGCTGATACCCTGGCAAAAGGTTCGTGGCCCAGGGTCTGTGGCTCAGTAATTGGGCAGGGTATACCCATCTCAGTGTCTTCTGGTCACTGGTGCAGTCTGGGAGAGTCTCTCCTACTAAACACTGGTCCTTATCTACAGACCTCTAGGGGCTCTGACTGCTCTACTATATACAGTTTCTAACTGATCCAGAACCCTCTAGTGGGAAGTGGGAAGCTGCAGAATAACAGCCTAACA
The DNA here is from genome assembly GCF_905171765.1 of Bufo bufo. Classification (NCBI taxonomy): domain Eukaryota; kingdom Metazoa; phylum Chordata; class Amphibia; order Anura; family Bufonidae; genus Bufo; species Bufo bufo. The sequence goes on from NC_053391.1 coordinate 554,759,856, forward strand.
GAAACAATGTTGCAGTTCATGACTGCCATAGACTTGTAATGTGCCTCAATACAAGTCAAATGGAATGACTAAGGCTGGGTTCATATCATCGTTTAGTTTTCTGTTCTTATGATCCGTCAGAATAACATAAAAGTGAACAAAAAAAAGGATCCTGTATTTTAAGCATCCATTATACTCAGTTATGCACATTTTGCATCCATTTCAGCCATTTTCGTCTGAGATCCGCTATTTTAGACATAAAAAATGTCCTGGACGCAGGACTCAAACGGATTCAAAATGTGCATAACTGAACATAACAGATACTTAAAATACAGGATCCGTTTTTTTTTTGTTTATTTTTCTGTTCTTCTGACGAATCAGAAGAATGGAAAACTAAACGATGATGTGAACCCAGCCTTAGTCATTCCATTTGACTTTTATTGAGGCACATTGCAAGTCTATGGCAGTCATGAACTGCAACATAGTTTCTGTTAGGCTGTTTTTCTCTAGCTTCACCCCTCCCACTAGAGTGTTGTGGATCAATTAGAAATTGACGTAACACGTGGTTGTTTATGTTCCAGACATAAACAACCATGTGACAGAGCTAAACCAGATGGTAAAAAGTTCACTGTGTCAGTTTTTTCGGTCAAAAACTTAGCTCTGCACAGTCCTTTATGGTAACTGCAGAAAATTACTAGCTTCTCAGTGCACAGGCTGGAAAGTCCCAAAGTCTCTCAGTATTAGCTGGCTGTCTATTGACTCTTTCCACAGTGCAGTGCAAATGAACAGGATATATTACAATAAATAATATAAAACAGTATAAGAGTAAACAACGACATAAATCATCGTGCAAATTAACTCTTCAAAGTGCAATAAAGTTGGGCTTTGCATAGCAGCAACAGAAGCAAATGTCACAAACGCCCCTAATCCAAAGTACCTTTGCTCCTGGGCACTACACCTGCACCTCACTCACCACTTTTCCAAAAATTGGGCAGGGAGTGGTTGATGCAGGGCCTACCACATTCTGAATAATCGTTTTTATTAAGTTTTTATTAAGTTTCACATAGGTGTTCAGAGGATATACAGTGTATCGATCAGCACAAAGAAAGGACTTGCATCATACATGTATACATAGTGATAAGAAATGCCATAAATACAAAGATATTCCTACGAGTTACCTCTGACAAGTAAAGTGTGACTTAAATATAATGCTTCCAAGGGGAAGCCATGAAGTCACTCTCTTGGATATGGAAGCAATGTATCATTAATCAGTTTAAATTGAACCAATGAACAGAATAAAGGGGAAACAGGGATAAAAGGTATTTTCTCTCAGGCAGAGATCAGCATATAGGGGGGGACTACAGTATGTGGTAAAAAAAAAAAGTTTCATCACGAAGGGGGTGAGCTATCCACGGTTCCCAAGTTTTGTCTCTTTCTAGGATCAATAATAGAAAGAGGAAAACGTCTTTCATATCTACACGTAGTATTTACAGCGAGTATAACTTCTTGTATACTGGGAGGTGTTGCTGATTTCCAATGTCTCGTAATGACCAGTTTGGCGCTAAGTAGTATGTGCCCTAGTAGATTAATGTGGGTAGGGTGGAGACTATGAATTCCTATAAACAGAAGAGCAAGTTCCGGGGAGGGGGAGACCACGGTAGCAGAGATCTGGGATACCAAATTAAAAATGTGTTGCCAATAGTTATACAGTTTAGGGCAGGACCATAAAATGTGGTATAGAGTGCCCGTGTTTCCACATTCTCTCCAGCAACAAGCCGACACCCCCGGATACATTTGGTTCAGCCTGTCTGGAGTGAAGTACCACCTCAGTAGGGTCTTCACCCCTGCTTCAAAATGCGTGACACATTTGAAGTTGGATGACATAAAACCAATAGCCTGAGACCACTCCTCCTCTGAGTAAGCCTGTCTTAAATCTGATTCCCATTTCAAAATAGGATTGGACTTCACAAACGTTGCCTTGTCATTAAGCAGGTCATATAGATGCCTAGTGCAATGTTTTTTTATGCAATAGAGGGTTTTGGAAGAGTCTAATTATGTCGGAATTTAGACTCAGTGGTGTTTTTAGACAGGTATTGTAAAAATGTCTCACTCTTAAATACTTCTAAAAATCTCTATGCGGAATGGGGAAGCTGCTTTGAAATTACTTCAAAGGAAAGTAACACTCCTCCATTAACAATCTGATCTAGGGTGAGTATACCCGCCCTACGCCAGGTGGATAGGTCCAGGCCATCAGAACCGCCCTCTAGTATCTGGGTAGAGATTAGCCTGCTCGGGAGGGTAGTCATCTCTCCATAGGAGTGGTGAAATCTGTGCCACACATACCCTGCAAAAGCCACAGTAAGTAGAGTGGGTCTAGGAGGTCTGGGGTTCCATAGTAGTTTAATCAAGTAGTCTCCCTGTAATGGATTCTAATTCAATCTGAAGCCAAGGTTTAGAAGAAGTGTCACTCCACCATTCTCTCAAGAATGACAGGCCAATTGCACAATGGTAATCTTTTATGGATGGAAGGCCCAGACCTCCCGCTCCCCTCCGCCTAGTCATCAGGTTAATGGCAATTCTCGGGCGTCCAGATCTCCACAGGAATTTATTCAGGAGTGCTTGTGCCCTTGTGAAGAAGGATTCTGGGATAGGGATGGGAAGAGCTCGGAAGACATAAATTAGTTTTGGAAGAGTCATCATCTGGAATGATGCTATTCTACCAACCCAAGATATGTTCTTCATGGAGAAACTGTTAAGATCATGCGCTAGGGTGGACAAGAGGGGTTCATAATTTTGTTTGTATAGGGAAGAGGAGGGACAGGTGAGTTTAATGCCTAGGTACATCAGCTCTGAGGTCTGCCAGTCTAGAGGATAGAGATCTTTTAATTTCCTAACTTCAGGTAGGGGGATATTAATTGGTAGAACTTGCGTTTTAGATTCATTTACTTTATAATAGGATAAGGACCCAAAATGAGATATGACTTTTAAAGCGACGCCGAGGGACTCCGTCGGGTTTGATAAGGTGAGAATAATATCATCCGCGTATAAGGAGATAGTGTGGATAGATGAACCTACCGCAAATCCACGAATCTCAGCTGTATGTATAATATGTTGTTCTAAGGGTTCTAGAGCTAAAATAAAAAGGAGGGGCGATTACGGGCAACCCTGACGGGATCCATTAGTTATTTGAAAGCTATTGGAGAGTACGCCGTTCATGAAAACCTTAGCCGTTAGGGTGGAGTATAAGCTGGATATAGCATTCAAGATGCAACCCCTAAACCCCATCTCCTCCAATACAGAGAAGGCGAATGACCAGTGCAGGCGGTCAAACGCCTTCTCCGCATCTAATGCTACTGCCAACAAGGGGTGTTTATGTGACTCAGCGTAATTGAAAAGGTCTATCACTCTACGGATGTTATCCGAGGCCAGGCGTCCTTTAATGAAGCCAGTTTGGTCTGCTTTTATCAAAGAGGGAAGAATAGGGGAAAGTCTAGTGGCCAAGAATTTCGCAAATATTTTGATATCTGAGTTTAATAAAGAAATCGATCTAAAGTTTTGCGGAACATCATTGGGTTTGCCAGGTTTGGGGATCGTTACAATCAACGCTTGGAGCATATCCGTTGGGAAAGGAGTGCCCGACATACACTGTTTAAAAATAGATAGAAGGTGAGGTGATAAAATAGAGTAAAACTGTTTATAGTATTCGTTTGATAAGCCGTCAGGCCCAGGGGATTTTCCCAGAGGTAGAGCTGATATCAATTTTTGAATCTCCAAATCAGTAGGGGGGGGAGTTTAGAGCTTCTAGTTGAGCTTGACTGAGTGAGGGTAGAGCTGCTTTTGCCAGAAATTCCGATACCAGAGAGGAGTAATTCTCCGGCAAGGGAGTGGTATCCCTAAGATTGTAGAGATCCAAATAAAATAGCCTAAATTGTTCAGCAATATCTCTGGGATCTATTAATTTTGCATGGGTTCGAGGATGGGTTTTATAGGGGATCCTAGATTTAGTTTGCTGGATTTTAAGTTGTCTTGCTAATAATCGCCCAGCTTTGTTGCCCTGTGCATATTAGGTAGATCTTAGTCTAAGTAGGCCTTTTTCGTAGTCCTGTTGTAGTATCAATCTTAGTTTCTAGTTTGGATATTTTTTATAATAGTGTTTTAGCGGTCTGCTCCTTTCTTTTCTTCTCAATGTGGTTCATTTTAATAAGTTGGCCTCGAACACAGGCCTTGTGTGCTTGCCATACCACAAAAGGGTCTGGGACCGATCCTACATTAAATAAAAAGTACTCCTGCAATGATTGTGCAATTTCTTTCTGACAAGAAGGGAGAGTGAACAGGAAGGAGTTATTTCTCCACACAGGGGCTGTATTAGTCTGATATTTGTCTGCTAAGGTAATAATGATAGGAGCGTGATCTGAGTTGCTAATAAGACCAATTTATGACGATAATGTATGGAAGAGTGTAGTTTGGTCTACAAGGAATAGGTCTATACAGGAATAAGATTCATGGAACGGAGAAAAATATGTATAATCTTTCTCCAAACTATGTTGAGCCCGCCAAGGATCTATAAGGCCCTCTGAGTTGATAAAGGACGCCAGGCCTCCTGAAGAACGCCTAGACGTGTTCGTAGAGTCTAGGGAGGGGTCTATAACGGAATTAAAGTCCCCACATAGGATCAGTTTACCTTGTTTGCAAGAATGCACCAATCTCATTACTTTGTGGAGGAATGAGACTCGGCACATGTTAGGGGCATATAGGTTAACCAAGGTGTACACAATGTTGTTGATTGAGCAGACCAGAATTACAAACCTTCCATTTTTATCCACTTATATCCGGGATATGAGTGTAAAGGACACGGTATTCTTGATTGCAATAAAAACCCCTCTAGCTTTTTTGGAGTGATGTGAATGGATGATGTTAGGAAACAAACGATGTTTGATCCGATGGGCATCACTACTTAAAACGCTTCTCTCCATACAAATGCCCTCTTTTGAGGACAGTTCAACCCCCTGGTGTTCAGGGATACTATGCTAACTCCCATAATGCAGTATTATTCCGCTTTATAGCTATGGGATATTGCCTGAGAGAGTCAACATAGTGTGACTGAAAACCTATTAGAAAGGTTAGCGGGATGGAATAACATAGCCATTGTAGTGACAATAACAGTAACAAAAACATAGCAACCTGAACGGTATAACCCGTGTAGGGTCAGGTGAGGCAGAAGTTCTTGCAAGTAACCAGGATCGCAGAACAAATAGGTGAGTTAAAACATCTGCAACGCCGGTGAAGAGGAGCCTGCACCTATAATGGAAGCACATTAAAGAGAGAAAACCTCTATTGCAATAAACAATAAGGCCCACTATGGCCTGGGGACCTTCACAATTAGGTCCGTATGTTAGATAACCCTTCAGCATACAAATGCGGATAGCCTATGGAAGGCTGCTTTCTGCATCTATGAGTTCCTTCATGTTTTCCGGCTTCTCCCTCGGCTTACTTGCTTCCAATCTTGGGGAGTTGCAGGTAAGGTAGTTGAAGTTTTAGGATCCGGATGAGATAGCGGAATTCTCCATTCGCGAAGCAGGTTCTTGCCCTCTTCCAGGGTGCGGATCACATGCATACTCTCATCTTTATGTACCAGCAATTTCAGGGGAAAGCCCCAACGATACTGAACATTGGAATTGCGTAGGGAAACGGTAATAGGCAGGAGATCACGCCTTTGTTTCAAAGTCACTGCCGATAGGTCAGCAAAGATTTTCACGGATTGAAAAGGAGAAGTTAGTGTCCCAGCCTTTCCGAACATTATAGCTTCTTTCACATGGAAAAAATGGACTGTTGCTAGAGTGTCTCTCGGTATGTCAGGGCCAAGATGTTTTGGTTTTGGGACCCTGTGGGCTCTATCAATAATGAGGTCTTGCTCTGTTAGCTTTGGCAATAGCTTGCAGAAGAGAGTCTTGATATATGCGGCAAGGTCTTGAGGGGGAACATCTTCTGGGATGCCTCTAAACTTAATATTGTTTCTACGTGAGCGATCCTCAAAGTCCGCCATTTTTCTGTTAATGGCTTCAACCTCCTCCACCATATCATTGTGAGCATCAATCACATTATTTTGAGACGTGGCGAACTCGCCCATTTTTGATTCCACATGTAGGACTCTGTCTTCCATCTCTTGCAATCTTGCAGTTATCGGATGGGTTACTGCGACAATGTCCTGTTGTATAGCAGATTTTAGTGCTAGCAGCATGTGTTTTAAAGTCGCCTCTGTTGGTGGTTTGTCTGAGGTTGGTAGGTTAGAAAGAGGGTCTGCCTGATTCTCGTGTAGTGAGGGACTCTCTAAAGCAACCTTAACACTAACCTGAGGGTATTCAGAACTTTCTCCTCTCGAGCTTTGCCGCTTACAGCTTGAGGATTGTGTCTGCCCCGTCTGGCTGTTCTGGGCGCCATGTTGCGGGTCCGCCTCTGGTAGCGGTGGGGATCGCGTTCCCTCAGGAGTGGGAGAAAGAGATGGCAGAGCCAGTTCCGGATACACCGGAGAGCTTGGTACTGACGGTGGAGACAGCGATCTAACAGATTGTGCCGGAGAGTCACTGTGGACGGAAGCGGGATAGTGTTCCTTGCTCTGTAAGTCGGCGCCATCTTTATTTCTTTCCTTCTCAAAGTAAAAGGCCAGATTTGCGTTGTTTAGCTTCGGCAGGGTCTTTTTTGTCTTCCCCATGTTGTCAGGAAGGGTCATGGGTAGTGGGATCACCGATTAAAACGAGGTGGCTGAGGTTTTTTGCTGGTTAAATGTCGCTCTGGTGCAGGAGCTGTTCCTCTATGCGGCCATTGCCTCCAGCAGCCAAGCCACGCCCGGGCCTACCACATTCAATGTAAGGTTAGGCAACACAGTGAGGCCACCTTGTGGCCAAATACTGTGATAAGGTACTAGCCGCAAAGGGCTCAATTTAACTAAATAGGGCCGCATTGTTTATTTGGCTTTTATTGTTAATGCTATAGTGTACTGACAGGCCTTCTGATTTCAGCTGTCTGTCACTTTGGTGATGGCAGTCAGCACTGACCTGCTGAAGCCTGCAGTGCGCTAGGAGAGGAGTCCAATGAGGCTCACTGTCCTTGCCTTCCCCACCTACGGATGATGACCGACAAGTTTCTTTTGGGGGCAGCCAGCTTCATCAGACTCATCTCTCTCACAGTGGGGGTTTGGCATGTCAGTACTCTAAAAGTACTGCCATGTCAGACGTGATAGACCACTGAAATCAGCAGGTCTGTAAATACACTATTCTTCCCTCCCTTAAATAAATGTTTCCCAAAATGTTGCCTTTAAAGGGGTTCTGCAGTTCTTTTAAACTGATGATCTATCCTCTGGATAGATCAGCATCTGATCGGCGGGGGTCTGACACCCAGGACTCCCGCCGATCAGCTGTTTGAAAAGGCAGCGGCGCTGGTAGTAGCGTTGCGGCCTTCTCGCTGTTTACTGCAGGCCCAGTGACGTCACGACTAGTATCAACTGGCCTGGACGCGGCTAAGCTCCATTCAAGTGAACAGAGCTTAGCCCCGCCCAGGCCAGTGATACTAGTCGTGGCGTCACTGGGCCTGAGGGAAACCGAGAGAAGGCCGCGGCGCTCCTGGAAGCGCCACTGCCTTCTTAAACAGCTAATCAGCGGGGGTGTCGGACCCCCGACGATCAGATGCTGATGAGCTATCCACAGGATAGATCATCCGTTTAAAAGAACTGCAAAACCCCTTTAAGGTAAATGATTTGCACAATCTGTGCACCATTTTAATTTTATTAAGCATGATGTGGTGTACGGGAAAGTGGCTTCCATGTCTAGTCAGCTGCGCCATATTTATTATATATGATCTTGAAGAATTTGGGAAAATGTGAACATTTTTCCCTCCCCATAAAATGATGCACCGTGACATGCTACCGTCTCTGCTGTGCTTTTTTTTTTTTTTTTTTTTTTACAGTTGCGTTTATGCAGTTGTACAGTATTACAGAGAAGACAATCTTCTAGAAGTCTGGTATTGTGTTGTCTGAGACCTCTTCAAGGCTACATCTGTCTGACACCGCACCATCAGGGGCTCTGCCATAACCACAAGGTCAATCCTACTGTAAGACATGCGGCTGAGATCACCGAGGGAGTCTCACATAGTTACTGATGACTGTGCGCAGCAATGCTGATAAACCCTACAGTTCTGTGCCTCCGGGAGAAGAAGGCAGAAGGGCAATGCTTCAGTTTGGCTTTGACTTCTAATTAGACTAAAATAACCCTTCCCACGCTATAATACTAAATATGTCAAGCTTTACCTGAGATTTGTTTGTAGCCAGCAATTCCAAAATTTGTCATCTTTTGAATGTGCCTTGGTTCAGTTTATTCTGGAAACAGTCAACAAGCAGGCTATATGTTGCTAATAGATCTGCTGGTCATTACTGAGGGCTATATTCCCCAACATTTGTGCTCGGTGTAAGGGAAAAACGCTCTCACGGGCTTCAGATTTTCAGATTATTGCATCACTCATATTCCACTCGTCCTATAAGGCTGGGTTCACACCTGAGCGTATTCGATAAGCGCTTTTTACAGGTGTTTTTATCAGGCGTTTTTGAGGCGTAGTACGCGCGTTTGTGGGATTAATCCAATGAAAAACTGCCACAATACGCGTGACAATACGCCCCAAAGAAGCTCCGGTACTTCTTGGGGCGTAGGGCGTTTTACAGCGCGTTCGTGCGCGCTGTAAAACGCTCAGGTGAGAACCATGCCCATAGGGAAACATTGTTTTTTGCCTGTTGCGCGTTTTACAGCGCGTAGGAACGCGCTGTAAAACGCTCAGGTGTGAACCTAGCCTTAAGGACAATGCATGTCTGTGGATAGAGCCCACCACTATCTCTACAGATGAATAATCTGTGACTGTTCAATAGAGCCACTCTTCTGCCATGTCTGTTTTAGTAAATACAATGCTGGAATACCTTTAGTTGGAACTCTGCCTTGTGCCGTCCTCTGTTATTCCTTCTGGAAATGTATGAATAAATTGATGGCTAGGTTTCCATTCCTTTGTCAAAGAACTGACAGTGTTTGCGGATCCGCACTACACTGGTGCCGTTCTGTGGCCATTCCGCATCACGGATGCGGACCCATTTACTTCAATGGGTCCGCAAATCCTGAGATGCAGAATGGTGCGGAACGGAACCCTACGGGAGCACGATGGAGTGCTTCTGTGGGGTTTCGTCCCGTACTTCCATTCCGCAAAAAGATAGAACATGTCCTATCTCTTTGTAAAGTGAATGGGTCCGCGATCCGCTGCGGCTGCCCAACGGACGGTGTTCGTGCAGCACGACCACGGGGCGCACACGTTCGTGCGCAGGAGGCCTAAGGGAAATGGTAGCAATCAGTGGTCAATTTATGTATGCATTCCCTGGAGGAACAAGAGAGGAACGGCGCAGCACAGTTCTATGAAAAAAAACAGAACTGTTATTTCAAGGGGAATACAAGTATCTACTAAAACAGGCAGCCATTAAATATACAGTTGCATCATGATTCATGCATCTAACATGACCAAAGTTCACGTTATACTAGATTTTTTATGCTCTAATCTTCATAGTTAAATGGACCAACGGCATAACCATATTGTGTGGGTGTGTGTTTACGTGGAACACTGTGTGCCTGTCTGCCAACTGTATCTTTGAGGGACAGATAACATTTTTTTTTCTCCTGCTATAGATGTCTTTGATCACTAGGGGCAGTATTGGGCCTTTACAGTAATACTAACCCAGACCAGCTGGTGCAATTCATCACAGGCACTGTACATGTCATGCGGTAATACTGACACGTACTGCTGCCGCTAGTGATTTCGCTCATGAAGAGTCCGGCTTCTGGCAGAAGTCTTTTTTTAATTAACACATATTGTTTGACCTGAATAATAACTATTATAAAATGTAATTTAAATGGAATATAAGTTATAAGCTTTGTAGGTGCAAAAACTTGTGTGTCTGTAGTTGTAGGCTATGACATTGCTATAGTTAGACACAGAGCCATTCATACCAGAGACTTCAGTCTATTCAAAGTAGAGGACAGCTTAGGACGCCTTCACACCCGGCAGATTTTGTTGCAGATTTTTCTGCGACTGAAAGTCAGTTCCATTCATCTGAATGGGGTGTTATGGGGGGCAGCCTCAATTCAGGTGAATGATTTTCAGTCGCAGAAAATCTCTGCAACCAAATCTTCCATGTGTGAATTGTAGTGTGTGTGCCATGTTCAAAGCCTGAGTAAAGCCTCCTGCACAAGAACGTAGGTGTCCCGTTGCCGTATTGCGGCCCGCATATGCGGATCCGCAATACACGGGCACCGTTCCGTTTGCATTCCGCATCACAGATGCGGACCTAGTCACTTGAATGGGTCCGCAAATCCGGAGATGCGGAACGGAAGCACGGAACGGAACCCTAAGGAAGCACTACGGAGTGCTGCCGTGGGTTCCGTTACGTGCCTCCGCACCGCAAAAAGGTAGAACTTGCTCTATCTTTTTGCGGAACTGAAGGATCGCGGACCCCATTCAAGTAAATGGGGTCGCGATCCACATGCGGCTGGCCCACGGTTAGTGCCCGTGCATTGCGCACTGCAATTTGTTAGTGTGCAGGAGGCCTAAGGGAATACAATCTATAATTGTGCACAGGAGGGCAGTATGAACGGTATGCATCTGTAACACTATGGGGGTCATTTATTGAGAAGCCTACACCAGTTTTTGGCATAAAAATAGCCGCAAGATCCCATTTTGAAACTTTCTAAATGCCCGTGTGACAAAATCTTGTCGCACAGGCATTTTTATGCCGTCCTCACCACTAAGGAGTGGCCGAGGCCGCCACAGAGCTTTTGCTCTGGGGGACACATGGCGGCACACTCCCTAAAAGTAATTTTATTGGGTTACGGAGTTGTATGTATATTGTTGTACATTTTTTGGGGTTCTCACTGTCCCCCCCTTTCCCCATTTTCTTATATGTATGTGGTGAAGTCATTTATTGCAGGTATTGAACCTGAGGAGATGGGGTCAACTTGAAGTCAGATGTACTGAGATACGAGCCTGTTGTCCTAATCTGCCCAGAGCGGGAAAATCTGTCATCTCCAATGGCAGGAAGGATCTCCCTTTTTAATCCCGGTTCTCTGCTGATTTGTGTCAGTTTGGGCGCAGAAGAGCTGTAATACCGTGCCCTGCCCGCCCTCCCCCTGTTCAGTCGCAATGTTTGTTGTAGGGGTGTTGTCGCCCTTTTGCTGGGTGGACTTGTTTTATTACTGCAATATGATATGGTGGTTTTAACTATTTATTTAATTAAAGTATATATTATTTTATTTATGTTATTCTAGTTGTTATTTATCAATTATTTAACCCTAAATAAACAACGCAGCCAATTTTATCCACACAAGGAAGTGTCTGTGTCTTTATTTATTTATTGTCTGTTTCATTATTTGCTTGTTAAGGCTACTTTCACACTAGCGTTTTTTTGCGGATCTGTCATGGATCTGTCTGCAAAAACGCTTCCGTTACAATAATACAACCACATGCATCCGTCATGAACGGATCCAGTTGTATTATGTCTTCTATAGCCATGACGGATCCGTCATGAACACCATTAAAAGTCAATAGGGGACGGATCCGTTTTCTATTGTGTCAGAGAAAATGGATCCGTCCCCATTGACTTACATTGTGTGTCAGGACGGATCCGTCTTGCTAAGCACCACATCGCGGACAGAAAAAAGCTGCTTGCAGCGTTTTTATGTCTCCGATGGGGACGCAACCAAACGGAACAGAATGCATTTTGGTGCATTCCGTTTCGTTCAGTTCAGTTTTGTCCCCATTGACAATGAATGGGGACAAAACTGAAGCGTTTTCTTCCGTTATTGAGATCCTATGACGGATCTCAATAGCGGAATTGAAAACACTAGTGTGAAAGTAGCCTAAGTCATGGGAGTTGTGCTGCCATGGCGGGGGCCAGGCTGGGCCAGGACACAGACCCTGACAAATTAACAGGTCTCAAAGAGGAGTCAAAACTACTCCAGTCAAGGGCTGGAGTAGTTTTTCACTCCAGGCACACGGACTGCCAGCGACGCGCCTAATTTATGACAATGCCTGAACCTTCACCTAAATTAGATACTTCCCCTGGCAGGGCAGGGGGGGAAACAAAGACAGGTGTAACAGTCTTTGATAAATGACCGCCTATATAAACATTGTATGATTATTATAGATTGTATGGTAAGGTATGCATAATCCAAGAAACAAGGAATATAATTTCAAGCAATACCCCAGGAAAGACAAAGAAATCCTTCTCTTCTCAGGGAACTTTGTCTACCAAGTCAGACTTTCAAATTTTAATGAGATATTCCAGGGTTTTACTATTTTACTCAGAATAGGCCATCAATATCTGATTGGTGGGGGTGGTGCGACACCCTGCACCCCCGCTGATTGGCTGTTTTAGATTAGCTCCAGCACCAGGAGTCAGCACTGGAAATACACAGCTCCCTCCATTATGTAGTGGACAGAACTGGTAACTGCAGTGCTGCTCCCAATGAACTGAATGGGAGCAGCGCTGCAATTATCAGCTCCGTCCACTACTCAATGGACGGAGCTGTGTAGTTGTGGTGCAGTGCAATGTTTAATTTACCCTGTGGGGGCGCTGCAGGGAAAATTATCACATGCTTCCATGTTCCCCAACAGATTAGAGATGTGATGTGATTTTATTTTACCCCTTAGAGCTGATCAGCGGTGCTTCCAGCAGAGGTTCACTCTGTGATCAGCTTACTGTTAGGAGGATCTTAAAAAAAAAAAAAAATGATTGTCCAAATCAGCCCTCCCTTTTTAATCTAATGAAAAGGGAATATAAATAGCTTTACCTTTATCCTGGCTCCTATGTTCTCTTTTTCTTCACCTTCTGATCTGTAATGATTCTTTCTGAGCTCCCAGTTCACACAGGGACAAAGGGACTGTGACATCATGCAGTGAGGTTATAACAGCATTCTTAGGCCTCTTTCACACTACCGTATGGCTATTTCAGTGTTTTGCGGTCCGTTTTTCACAGATTTGTTGTTCCATTTTTTGTTTCCGTTGCGTTTCCGTTTTTCTGTATGGCATATACAGTATACAGTAATTACATAGAACAAATTGGGCTGGGCATAACATTTTCAATAGATGGTTCCGCAAAAAACAGAATGGATACGAAAGACATACGGATGCATTTCCGGATGCATTCCGTTTTTTATGCGGACCCATTGACTTTAATGGAGCCACGGAACGTGATTTGCGGCCAAATATAGGACATGTTCTATCTTTGCACGGAACGGAGATACGGAAACACGTAAATGGAAAGCATACGGAGTACATTCCGTTTTTTTTGCCGACCCATTGAAATGAATGGTTCCGTATACGGACCGTATACGGAACGCAAAAAATGGTCCACAGAACGGGGGGAAAAAAACGGTAGTGTGAAAGAGGCCTTGACTAGAGAAGTGTCACGAGGGTGTCAAGAGCCACGTCTGACTCCGTTATACCCGGGTTCAGGAGGTCGCAGCAGGTGGCTGCGCGTTCGATGTACAAAGACAGTGCTGTTTCGTAATGGTAGCTTTCTGGGTTTGCCTTGCAATCCTTTTTGGCTCACTCAGGGATCTGTAGCTTCTCCTCCTCAGCTGTTTCTTGTCCAGCAATCCCAACCTCCTTATATTCCCATCTCCCACTTCTCTGGTTGCCAGATATAGAGCTTCCTGCCTGGACATCTATACTGAGTCTGACCCACTGGAGCTGAGTAGCTGTGTTCCCTGGTTGTTGTTCCAGAACGTTACCCTCCGGATCCCTGTTGGGCCTTGGTGGTCTGCTGTTGTCGCCCACCTGGGATTATATGTTTGTCTGTATTGTCTGTCCTCTCCTTAGTGTTTTCCTCTTAGTGTCAATGGTGCGGACTAGTGATCCCACCGCCCCGTTCACTACACAGGGCTCATCTTAGGGAAAGCCAGGGTTTAGGCACGTGATCGGCGTACGGGTGAGGAACCCGTCTAGGGACGTCAGGGCAGTCAGGGGCCAGCCGCAAGGTGAGTCAGGGGTCACCACCTTTCCCTCTCCCTTGGACAGGGCCTTCCCATTTCCCTCCCTTTGCGTGACGCCGGTCATTACAAGAAGAACTTGTGACATCATACATATGTTCTAGTACAGGAGGACATCTTGATATCAAGCAACTAAGGTATTGGTTAGTAATTTAGCAATAGGGGTCTGGTATTAGCACGTTGTAGATCACCAGTACCATAAAAAATTATTTGCTCAATTTTTTATTTACAGTAGCTTCTACATATAGCATCCACTGTGTGGATCAAAATCTTCATCCCAATCATTTTCCACAATGCTGGCATGTGACATGTCTTACATTTAGGCTTCATGCACACGACCGTATGTATTTTGTGGTCTGTAAAAAAATGGATCCGCAAAAAATACGGATGACGTCCGTGTGCATTCCATATTTTGCGGAACGGAACAGCTGGCCCCTAATAGAACAGTACTATCCTTGACTGTAATGCGGACAATAGGACTTGTTTTATTTTTGTGCGGAACGGACATACGGAAACGGAATGCACACGGAGTACCTTACGTTTTTTATGCAGACCCATTGAAATGAATGGTTCCGTATACAGTCCGCAAAAAAAAAAACGGAACGGACACGGAAAGAAAATACGTTTGTGTGCAAGAGGCCTTAGACCAGGGATGGCCAACCTGAGGCTCTCCAGCTGTTGCAAAACTACAACTCCCAGCATGCCCAGACTGCCTATAGCTATCAGCCTACAGCAGGGCATGGTGGGAGTTGTAGTTTTACAACAGCTGGAGAGCCTCAGGTTGGCCATGCCTGCCTTAGACAGCTTAAAACTAAACAAGGAAGGCTGAAGATGTTGTTCACGCTGTGTGATAGATTTGGAATATCTTGGTAGACATATTTCTTTTTTACATCACCAATAAATCTGGAATAATAAATCTGGTACAGGTTTCCTTTGTCGAAAAAAAAAGGGCCTAAAAACATGATGCCAAATCTGGCAAAATACATGTGTGCTATTTAAAAAAAAATGCAAATTGAGACAGAATTCTGCCACATTTTGCTTAGTAAATCTGCCTCAGTGTGGCAGTGTATGACACTGCTAGAGCAAGGGGCCACAAAAAATATTTTCTGATGAACTCAAAACTAAATCCGAGTCTCTAATTTTAATTTCTTGATAACAATTTACAGGGGTGGCATACAAAAAGTTGAGTTATGAGGCAATTCTTCCTTCTGATTACCCCAAATCTAGGCTGTGTGTTCAAACCATTAAAGCAGAAAAGTGATTAACTACCTTCTCGACTACTATGATGGCAGATCACTAGGAACTTAAAAGGGTTTTCTCACTTCAGCCAATGGCGTTCATCATGTAGAGAAAGTTAATACAAGGCACTTACTAATGTATTGTGGATCGGGTTGACAGATTACTGGGAGGGGCTGGAGAAGATCCAGCGGTCATGGTCCATATCGGAACCAATGACAAAGTTAGAGGTAGGCGGAGAGTCCTTAAAAATGATTTCAGGGATTAGGTCAAAAGCTTAGGGCAAGGACCTCAAAGGTAGTATTTTCCGAAATACTGCCTGTACCACGGGCCACACAAGAAAGGCAGCGGGAGATTAGGGAGATTAACAATTGGATCAAGAACTAGTGTAGGAAGGAGGGGGTTGGGTTCCTGGAGAACTGGGCCGACTTCTCTATCGGCTACAGGCTCTATCGTAGGGACGGGCTGCACCTCAATGGGGAAGGGGCAGCTGTGCTAGAAGGTTGGAGGAGTGTTTAGCCTCTTTAGGACACAGGGCATACAGGTACGCCCTGATGTCCTGGTACTTAAGGACACAGGGCGTTTTCCCCCCCCAAAATTAAAAGTTTCAAGTAAAAATAAACAAAAACGTAATTTTCCCCAAATAAAGTTAGTAAAAATTGGTAAAAAATAGCGGGGAAAAGAAAAGTAGACATATTAGGTATCGCCGCGTCCGTATCGACCGGCTCTATAAACATATCACATGACCTAACCACTCAGATGAACACCATAAAAAATAAAAACTGTGCTAAATAAACAATTTTTTTGTCACCTTACATCACAAAAAGTGCAACAGCAAGCGATCAAAAAGGTGTACACCCACCAAAATAGTACCAATCTAACCGTCGCCTCACCCCGCAAACAATGAGCCCCTACCTGAGACAATCACCCAAAAAATAAAAAAACTATGGCTCAGAATATGGAGACCCTAAAACATCATTTTTTTTGTTTTAAAAAAGCTGTTAGGCCCCTTTCACACGAGCGAGTTTTCTGCACGGGTGCAATGCGTGAGTTGAACGCATTGCACCCGCACTGAATCAGGACCCATTCATTTCTATGGGGCGGTTCACATGAGCGGTGATTTTCACGCATCACTTGTGCGTTGCGTGAAAATCGCAGCAAGCTCTATTTTGTGCGTTTTTCACGCAACGCAGGCCCCATAGAAGTGAATGGGGCTGCGTGAAAATCGCAAGCATCCGCAAGCAAGTGCTGATGCGGTGCGATTTTTACGCACGGTTGCTAGGAGACAATCGGGATGGGGACCCGATCTTTATTATTTTCCCTTATGACATGGTTATAAGGGAAAATAATAGCATTCTGAATACAGAATGCATAGTACAATAGGGCTGGAGGGGTTAAAAATTTTTTTTTAATAATAATTTAACTCAACTTAATCCACTTGTTTGCGCAGCCGGCATCTTTTCTGTCTTGTTCTGTGAGGAATAGGACCTTTGATGACGTCACGTCCGTATCGACTGGATCTATAAAAATATAACATGACCTAACCCCTCAGGTGAACACCGTAAAAAAATAAAAATAAAATCGGTGTAAAAAAAGCAATTTTTTGTCATCTTATATCACAAAAAGTGTAATAACAAGCGATCAAAAAGTCATATGCACCCCCAAAATAGTGCCAATCAAACCGTCATCTCATCCCGCAAAAAATGAGACCCTACCTAAGATAATCGCCCAAAAACTGAAAAAACTATGGCTCTCAGACTATGGAGACACTAAAACATGATTTCTTTTGTTTCAAAAATGAAATCATTGTGTAAAACTTACATAAATAAAAAAAATTGTATACATATTGGGCATCGCCGCGTCCGTGACAACCTGCTTTATAAAAATACCACATGATCTAATCTGTCAGATGAATGTTGTAAATAACAAAAAAAAAAAGTGCCAAAACAGCTATTTCTTGTTACCTTGCCTCACAAAAAGTGTAATATAGAGCAAGCAAAAATCATATGTACCCTAAACTAGTACCAACAAAACATCCACCCTATCCCATAGTTTCTAAAATGGGGTCACTTTTTTGGAGTTTCTACTCTAGGGGTGCATCAGGGGGGCTTCAAATAGGACATGGTGTCAAAAAACCAGTCCAGCAAAATCTGCTTTTCAAAAACCGTATGGCATTCCTTTCCTTCTGCGCCCTGCCGTGTGCCCGTACAGCAGTTTACGACCACATATGGGGTGTTTCTGTAAAATACAGAATCAGGGCCATAAATAATGAGTTTTGTTTGGCTGTTAACCCTTGCTTTGTAACTGGAAAAAAAATGGAAAATCTGGAAAAAAAGTTAAATTTTGAAATTGTATCTCTATTTTCCATTAATTCTTGTGGAACACCTAAAGGGTTAACGACATTTGTAAAATCAATTTTGAATACCTTGAGGGGTGTAGTTTCTAGAATGGGGTCATTTTTGGGTGGTTTCTATTATGTAAGCCTCACAAAGTGACTTCAGACCTGAACTGGTCCCTAAAAAGTTGTTTTTTTTAAATTTCTGAGAAATTTCAAGATTTACTTCTAAACTTCTAAGCCTTGTAACGTCCCCCAAAAATAAAATGTCATTCCCAAAATGATCCTAACATGAAGTAGACATATAGGAAATGTAAAGTAATAACTATTTTTGTAGGTATTAATATGTATTATAGAAGTAGAGAAATTGAAACTTGGAAATTTGCTAATTTTTCTAAATCTTGGGCAAATTTTTTATTTTTTTTTATAAATAAAAGCGATTTTTTTTTTACTCCATTTTACCAGTGTCATGAAGTACAATATGTGATGAAAAAACAATCGCAGAATTGCCTGGATAAGTCAAAGCTTTTTAAAGTTATCACCACATAAAGTGACACTGGTCAGATTAGCAAAAAATGGCCTGGTCCTGAAGGTCCAAAATACAAAGGAGAAATGTCTCTGGTTGTCTTACGGTAATTCCTCTGCGCTGCAAGACGCAAATAGTGACGTGGGTTATTGTCACTTAGCCAAGGTTCAAACAAGAGCGAAGTCTCTTTTTTGTTTGAACCCTGGTCCTGAAGGTTAAAATGAGTCCGGTCCTTAAGGAGTTAAACTAGGGACTGGGGGGAGGGTAATTACATTATAGGAGGGGAAGATAGTGCAGATAGAGATCGGGAGCAAGGTATTGGGACTGGGGGAGGAATGGAAGGAGGGACTAGAACAGTTCAGAAGGAAAGGTGTAGGGTAAAAAATATACATAAACCTCTCAAATGTATGTATACTAATGCCAGAAGCATAACTAATAAAACTGGGGAACTGGAATTAGTGATGTGTGAGGAGGACTATGACATAGTGGGAATAACGGAAACATGGCTGGATGATAGCTATGACTGGGCAGTTAATGTACAGGGTTACAGTCTGTTTAGAAAGGATCGTCAAAACCGGGGCGGGGGAGGGGTCTGCCTTTATGTAAAGTCCTGTCTAAAGCCCACACTCTGGGAATATATAAGTGAGGGACATGAACATATGGAGTCATTGTGGGTAGAAATACATTGAGGCAAAAACAATAATAAATTACTAATAGGAGTTTATTATAAACCACCTAATATACTAGAGTCCACAGAAAATCTACTACTCAACGAGATAGACAAGGCGGCAAATCATAATGAGGTGGTTATTATGGGGGACTTCAACTACCCAGATATAGACTGGGAAACTGAAACTTGTATATCTCATAAAGGAAACAGGTTCTTGGCAATAACCAAAGACAATTACCTCTCCCAACTGGTTCAGGACCCGACTAGAGGGACGGCCATACTGGACTTAGTATTAACCAATATTCCTGACAGAGCAACAGACGTGCAGGTTGGGGGACACCTGGGAAATAGTGACCATAAAGTAATAACCTTCCAACTATCATTCAAAAAGCGTTTCTACAGGGAGGAACAAAAATACCAAACTTCAAAAAAACAAACTTTAGCCAACTAAGAGAGGCCATAGGCCTAACTAACTGGGACAAAGTCCTCAAAAATAAAAATACAGCCACAAAATGGGATATCTTTAAAAGAATCCTAAAATCTCATTATGAGAGGTACATACCGTATGGGAATAAAAGGTTAAGGAACAAAAAGAAACCAATATGGATAAATAGAACTGTGCAGAAAGCAATAAATGACAGAAAGCATATAAATGACTAAAATAGGAGGGTAGAACGGAAGCACTGAAAAACTATAAGGAAAAAAATAGAACATGTAAAAAACAAATAAAAGTGGCCAAACTAGAGACCGAGAGATTAATTGCCAAAGAGAGTAAAACTAACCCTAAAATGTTCTTCAATTATATAAATGTTAAAAAGAATAAATCTGAAGGTGTCGGCCCTCTACAGAGTAAGGCCGGGTTCACACGAACGTCTGTGACCCGTGCCTGTGAAGCGGCCCGCAAATAGCGGGCCGCAATGCTTGTTCGCCGGCCGTAGGTCAGCCGCATCGGATCGCGGACCCATTCACTTTAATGGGTCCGCGATCCGGCCGTTCCGCGAAAAGATAGGACTTGTTCTATCTTTTAGCGGAACGGAACAACGGGACGTAACCCCAGGAGGCACTCCGTAGTGCTTCCGAGGGGTCCCGTCCCGTGCGGCCGTTCCGCGATTCCGGATTAGCGGACCCATTGAAGTGAATGGGTCCGCATCCGTGATGCGGAATTCACACGGAACTGTGGCCGTGTATTGCGGCCCGCAATACGGCCACGGGTCACGCACGTTCGTGTGAACTTAGCCTAACGAGGGGGGAGTCGCAGAGAGCGACGAGGAGAAAGCAAAGCTGTTAAATATTTATCTCTCCAATGTATTCACTGAGGAAAATAAACTGTCAGATAATTTCCCCATTAAAAGTGTCCTGTCTGACCCAGGAAGAAGTACAACAGCAACTTAAAAAGATTAAAATAGACAAATCGCCAGGACCGGATGGCATACACCCCCGTATCCTAAGAGAATTAAGTAATGTCATAGCCAGACCCTTATTTCTGATATTTAAGGACTCTATACTGACAGGGAATGTCCCACAGGTTTGGCGCATGGCAAATGTGGTGCCAATATTCAAAAAGGGTCCAAAAACAGAGTCTGGAAACTATAGGCCGGTAAGTTTAACATCTGTTGTGGGTAAACTGTTTGAATGTTTTCTAAGAGATGCTATCTTAGAGCATCTCAACGGAAATAAGCAAATAACGCCATATCAGCATGGCTTCATGAGGGATCGGTCATGCCAAACTAATTTAATCAGTTTCTATGAGGAGGCAAGTTCTAGACTTCTCCAAAGCATTTGACACTGTACCACATAAAAGGTTAGTATATAAAACGAGAATGCTCGGACTGGGAGAAAACATCTGTATGTGGGTAAGTAACTGGCTCAATGATAGAAAACAGAGGGTGGTTATTAATGGTACACACTCAGATTGGGTCACTGTCACTAGTGGGGTACCTCCGGTGTCAGTTTTGGGCCCTATTCTCTTCAATATATTTATTATTGATCTTGTAAAAGGCTTGCATAGTAAAATATCAATTTTCGCAGATGACACTAAGCTGTGTAAAGTAATTAACACTGAAGAGGACAGTATACTACTACAGAGGGATCTGGATAGATTGGAGGCTTGGGCAGAGAAGTGGCAGATGAGGTTTAACACTGACAAATGTAAAGTTATGCACATGGGAAGGAATAATGCAAGTCACCCATACATACTAAATGGTAAAACACTCGGTAACACTGACATGGAAAAGGATCTAGGAATTTTAATAAACAGCAAACTAAGCTGCAAAAATCAGTGTCAGGCAGCTGCTGCCAAGGCCAATAAGATAATGGGTTGCATCAAAAGGGGCATAGATGCCCGTGATAAGAACATAGTCCTACCAGTTTACAAATCGCTAGTCAGACCACACATGGAGTACTGTGTACAGTTCTGGGCTCCTGTGAACAAGGCAGACATAGCAGAGCTGGAGAGGGTCCAGAGGAGGGCAACTAAAGTAATAACTGGAATGGAGCAACTACAGTACCCTGAAAGATTATGAAAATTAGGGTTATTCACTTTAGAAAAAAGACGACTGAGGGGAGATCTAATTAATATGTATAAATATATCAGGGGTCAGTACAGAGATCTCTCCCATCATCTATTTATCCCCAGGACTGTGATGAGGGGACATCCTCTGCATCTGGAGGTAAGAAGGTTTGTACACAAACGGTAAGAGCAGTGAGACTATGGAACTCTCTGCCTGAGGAGGTGGTGATGGGGAGTACAATAAAGGAATTCAAGAGGGGCTTGGATGTATTTCTGGAGCGTAATAATATTACAGGCTATAGCTACTAGAGATGGGTCGTTGATCCAGGGAGTTATTCTGATTGCCTGATTGGAGACGGGAAGGAATTTTTTATCCCCTAAAGTGAGGAAAATTGGCTTCTACCTCACAGTTTTTTTTTTTGCCTTCCTCTGGATCAACTTGCAGGATGACAGGCCGAACTGGATGGACAAATGTATTTTTTCGGCCTTATGTACTATGTTACTATTGTAATTGTCCATATTGTCTCCTTTGCTGGCTGGATTCATTTTTCCATTACATTATACACTGCTCGTTTCCATGGTTATAGACCACCCTGCAATACATCAGTGGTGGTCGTGCTTGCGCAATATAGGAAAAAGCACTAGCCTATGTGCGTTCCCATGGTCCCGGCCACCAGAGAGGCTGACACTATTTCCTATAGTGTGCAAGTACGACCACCGCTGATGGATTGCAGGGTGGTCTGTAGCAATAGAATCGAGCAGTCTATAATGCGTTGTAAAAATAAATCCAGCCAGCAAAGGAAGCAATATGGACAATCACAATACATTAGTAAGTGGCTTGTATTAACTTTCCCTTTAAAGTGGCCCTGAATGGACTCATTTGGTACATTCTCTAACTTTAACCACCTCCGGACCGCCGAACGCAGCAACGCGTCCTGGAGGTGGTTGTTTCATTCCGCCTGGACGCGCCGGCGCGTCCTCTCGCGAGACGCGAGATTTCGGTCACAGCCGGCCCGCGCATGCGCATCGCGGGCCGGCAAAAGTTTGAGGAGAATTGCATCAGCAACCTGCCAGCCAATGATCGTCGCTGGCAGGTTGCTGATTTTTTAAAAATCGAATCACAAACCATATAACAGATCATATTAGTAAATATGATCTGTTATATGGCTTCTCTGCTCCTCTGCTGGTCCTTTTCGTCGGTTGGATCCAGCAGAGGAGCAGACTTCACAGTGAGTAGCACCAACACTACACCTTAGCCCCAGATCACCCCCCTGCACCCCAATTAACCCTTTGATCACCCCTTTGATCGCCCCTGTCAATCACTAGTGAAAGACAAAAAGTGATCAGTGTAAACTGTCACTTTTTTTTTCCACTAGTATTGGCTGTTAGGTTTTAGGGATAGTTTAGGCCCCTTGGGGTTAGGTAGTTAGCGTCAGTTAGCGCCCAGCCCACCGCACCGCAGTCACTTTTATTCGCTGATTAGCGTATCGCTAATCAGCATTTGTACTTTTATAGTATCTGTAAGTGATCAAAACTGATCACGGTCAGATCTATAATTGTATTAGTGTCACCTTAGCTCGCCCTCCACCCAAAACGCAGTGTTTGCCCGATCGGGCCTGATCGGTCGCTCACACGTGCGTTCACCCACGCCCGCCCCACCGCAGTGACAAAAAATTATTTTTTTTTGATCACTGCACATTCACTTTACACGCACTGCGGCGATAAAAAAATCAGTTTTGATATTTTTTATCAACCGCAGCGGCCTCCAGTACTTCGCTAGCCTCCCCTTTGTAAGACAGGCTTGCTTTTTTTCTTGGGTAGTCTCAGGGAATACCCCTAAATTTAGTAGTCCAAAATGTCAAACAGGGGGTATTCTTCTGAAGAGGCCTACAGGATTCTGACCCAGTCGGATGAGGAATGGGAACCCTCATCTGACGAATCTAGCGGGTCAGAATATGAACCTGTAGAAAGCAGTGGCTCTCTGACCCAAAGTTCGGACGAGGAGGTGGAGGTCCCTGATAGAACCAGGCGTACCCGGCCCCGTGTCGCTAGACCACAGGTTGCGCAGGAACCGCTTCAAGAGCAGCAGAGTGGGGCTGTCGCTGCCAGATCACGTGGTGAGGCATACACCAGCAGCGCAGCCCTTCCTGGACCTAGTACCAGCACTGCCGTACAACCTGGTGAAGTAGCGAGCACCAGAAGGGCAGTTGAAGCTGGTACGGTGGAACGTGCAGTAGTTACCCCGTCGCAGCCACCGCACAGACAGGCCCGTAGAGCCCCTAGAGTCCCTGCGGTGCTGGCAAACCCTGATTGGCAGTCACCAACTTCAGCCGCACCAGTAGTTCCCCCTTTCACTGCCCAGTCTGGAGTTCGGGTTGAGACAGCTCAGATCGGTTCGGCCCTGAGATTTTTTGAGCTGTTCTTGACTGCGGAGCTCTTGGACTTAGTCGTGGCAGAGACAAACCGGTATGCCACACAATTTATAACCGCAAACCCGGGAAGCTATTATGCCCAGCCTTTCCGGTGGAAACCAGTCCAAGTTTCCGAACTTAAAATTTTTCTGGGCCTTCTCCTCAACATGGGTCTAACTAAAAAGCATGAATTGCGGTCATATTGGTCCACGAACCCAATTCATCACATGCCCATGTTCTCTGCTGCTATGTCCAGGACACGATTTGAGACCATCTTGCGTTTTCTGCATTTTAGCGACAACACCACCTCCCGTCCCAGAGGCCATCCAGCTTTTGACCGGCTCCACAAAATTCGGCCCCTCATAGACCATTTCAACCAGAAATTTGCAGATTTGTATACCCCTGAGCAAAACATCTGCGTAGACGAGTCCCTAATACATTTTACCGGGCGCCTTGGCTTCAAACGATACATTCCAAGCAAGCGTGCCCGGTATGGGGTCAAATTGTATAAGCTCTGTGAAAGGGCCACAGGCTATACCCACAAATTTCGGATCTATGAGGGAAAAGATCAGACCCTGGAGCCGGTCGGTTGCCCTGACTACCTGGGGAGCAGTGGGAAGACAGTCTGGGACTTGGTGTCACCCTTATTCGGCAAGGGGTACCATCTTTATGTGGACAATTTTTACACAAGTGTGGCCCTCTTTAGGCATTTGTTTCTAGAACGGATTTGCGCCTGTGGCACCGCGCGAACTAGTCGCGTGGGCTTCCCCCAACGGCTCGTTACCACCCGTCTTGCAAGGGGGGAGAGGGCTGCCTTGTGTAATGAAGAACTGCTCACGGTGAAATGGAGAGACAAGCGTGACGTTTACATGCTCTCCTCCATTCACGCAGACACGACAATCCAAATTGAAAGGGCAACCCGTGTCATTGAAAAGCCCCTCTCAGTCCACGACTATAATGCGCTCATGGGAGGGGTGGACTTCAATGACCAGATGTTGGCTCCCTATTTAGTTTCCCGCAGAACCAGACGCTGGTATAAGAAGGTGTCTGTATATTTAATTCAATTGGCTCTGTATAATAGTTTTGTTCTCTACAGTAAGGCTGGGAGAACACGATCCTTCCTCAAATTCCAGGAAGAGATCATCGAGAACCTCCTGTATCCAGAAGGTTCCGTGGCCCCATCCACCAGTGTAGTTAGCCGTCTACACGAGCGACATTTCCCCAGTGTCGTTGCTGGTACCTCAACCCAACCGCCACCCCGAAAAAAATGTTGTGTCTGTAGCAGGAGTGGAATAAGGCGTGACACCCGCTATTTCTGTCCTGACTGTCCTGACCACCCTGCCCAATGCTTAGGAGAGTGTTTCCGGAAGTACCACACACAGGTACACCTAGCATAGGGATTGCATCTCACAGGACAGGCACACAGGGCTATTAGGGCCCTTTTACTCACAGCTGCTGAAAACCTCTCCTTTCACCTGGGATAAAGTGCATAACGTACTTCGCCACATCTTTGGGCGATTTGCGCTTTGCACATTGTCCCATGGGGAAGGAGAGGTTTGTTCTATAAAGGTAAAAAAAACTAAACCAAAAAAAAATTACCGGTAAGTAAAAAAGTAAAAAAAGTAAAAAAAAAGTTAATATGTTCTGTTCTAAAGTTAATAAATTTATTGCGTTGCGGCCTGGTTTTTTCTTTTTTGTTTTGTTTTTTTTACCTTCCAGGTGGACCAACTGATCGACTAGCTGCAGCACTGATGTGCATTCTGACAGAAGCATTGCGCTGCTGTCAGATTACACGCAAGTCGGTGTATGCGGCGCTGCAAGACAAGATTTCTCCTCTGCAGTAAAAGATACGTTTGCCGAGGCATATGAGCTAAGTGGGTATGGATGTTGGGCGGAGCTCCTATGTCCTGGCAGACGCCTTTCCCCTCCTTTTTCTTTTTTAGGCAGAGATTTTTTCATCCACATTGATCGATGCGAATGAAGAAATCTGTGCCGTTCATTTTTTTCTTTCAGCCCAGAGGCTGAACGGAAAAATAAAATCTCATTACCCGTATGCTCAATATAAGGAGAATAGCAGAAACTCCTAATGCTGGGCATACATGTAATGATTGCGGAGACCCTCTAATGCCCGGGCAGTACAAACACCCCACAAATAACACCATTTTGGAAAGAAGACACCCCAAGGTATTTGCTGAGGGGCATATTGAGTCCATGAAAGATTGAAATTTTTGTCCCAAGTTAGCGGAAAGGGAGACTTTGTGAGAAAAAAATAAAAAAAATCAATTTCCGCTAACTTGTGCCAAATTTTTTTTTTTTCTATGAACTCGCCATGCCCCTCATTGAATACCTTGGGGTGTCTTCTTTCCAAAATGGGGTCACATGTGGGGTATTTATACTGCCCTGGCATTTTAGGGGCCCCAAAGCGTGAGAAGAAGTCTGGTATCCAAATGTCTAAAAATGCCCTCCTAAAAGGAATTTGGGCCCCTTTGCCCACCTAGGCTGCAAAAAAGTGTCACACATGTGGTATCTCCGTATTCAGGAGAAGTTGGGGAATGTGTTTTGGGGTGTCATTTTACATATACCCATGCTGGGTGAGATAAATATCTTGGTCAAATGCCAACTTTGTATAAAAAATGGGAAAAGTTGTCTTTTGCCAAGATATTTCTCTCACCCAGCAGGGGTATATGTAAAATGACACCCCAAAACACATTCCCCAACTTCTCCTGAATACGGAGATACCACATGTGTGACACTTTTTTGCAGCCTAGGTGGGCAAAGGGGCCCACATTCCAAAGAGCATCTTTCGGATTTCACAGGTCATTTACCTACTTACCAGACATTTGGGCCCCTAGAATGCCAGGGCAGTATAACTACCCCACAAGTGACCCCATTTTAGAAAGAAGACACCCCAAGGTATTCCGTGAGGGGCATGGCGAGTTCCTAGAATTTTTTATTTTTTGTCACAAGTTAGTGAAAAATGTCTCATATTCCACTAACTTGTGACAAAAAAATTAAAACTTCTATGAACTCACTATGCCCATCAGCGAATACCTTGGGGTGTCTTCTTTCCAAAATGGGGTCACTTGTGGGGTAGTTATACTGCCCTGGCATTCTAGGGGCCCAAATGTGTGGTAAGGAGTTTGAAATCAAATTCTGTAAAAAATGACCAGTGAAATCCGAAAGGTGCTCTTTGGAATATGGGCCCCTTTGCCCACCTAGGCTGCAAAAAAGTGTCACACATGTGGTATCTCCGTATTCAGGAGAAGTTGGGGAATGTGTTTTGGGGTGTCATTTTACATATACCCATGCTGGGTGAGAGAAATATCTTGGCAAAAGACAACTTTTCCCATTTTTTTTATACAAAGTTGGCATTTGACCAAGATATTTATCTCACCCAGCATGGGTATATGTAAAATGACACCCCAAAACACATTCCACAACTTCTCCTGAATACGGAGATACCACATGTGTGACACTTTATTGCAGCCTAGGTGGGCAAAGGGGCCCACATTCCAACGAGCACTTTTCGGATTTCACTGGCCATTTTTTACAGAATTTGATTTCAAACTCCTTACCACACATTTGGGCCCCTAGATTGCCAGGGCAGTATAACTACCCCATAAGTGACCCCATTTTGGAAAGAAGACACCCCAAGGTATTCGCTGATGGGCATAGTGAGTTCATAGAACTTTTTATTTTTTGTCACAAGTTAGTGGAATATGAGACTTTGTAAGAAAAAAAAAAAATCATCATTTTCCGCTAACTTGTGACAAAAAATAAAAAGTTCTATGAACTCACTATGCCCATCAGTGAATACCTTAGGGTGTCTACTTTCCGAAATGGGGTCATTTGTGGGGTGTTTGTACTGTCTGGCCATTGTAGAACCTCAGGAAACATGACAGGTGCTCAGAAAGTCAGAGCTGCTTCAAAAAGCGGAAATTCACATTTTTGTACCATAGTTTGTAAACGCTATAACTTTTACCCAAACCATTTTTCTTTACCCAAACATTTTTTTTTTATCAAAGACATGTAGAACAATAAATTTAGAGCAAAATTTATATATGGATGTCGTTTTTTTTGCTAAATTTTACAACTGAAAGTGAAAAATTTAATTTTTTTGCAAAAAAATCGTTAAATTTCGATTAATAACAAAAAAAGTAAAAATGTCAGTAGCAATGAAATACCACCAAATGAAAGCTCTATTAGTGAGAAGAAAAGGAGGTAAAATTCATTTGGGTGGTAAGTTGCATGACCGAGCAATAAACGGTGAAAGTAGTGTAGGTCAGAAGTGTAAAAAGTGGCCTGGTCTTTCAGGGTGTTTAAGCTATAGGGGCTGAGGTGGTTAAAGTAAATCTATCAAAGTTACATGTACTAAATATTACCCTAGATCCAGAAATACAGAAAACCCTTGAGAGAAGTACACAATTCAAATGGGCAGTATTCCTTTTTTAGTGTATCAGGAAAATTATAAAAACTTGCCACACACTATAGATACTCTCTTAAAAACGTGGGAGGTCTCATTTACCTCCTGGTTTGGGCGCAGAGCTTTAATAAAAACAATCATCCTTCCAAAAATATTATACGACCTGCAGGTACTACCTATACCCCTCCCCAAGTCATTTTTTGCACAAATGAAGAAGATACTTATTCAGTTCCTTTGGAGTGGGAACAGACGTAGACTTCCACATTCTCGAGTGATTAAAGCAAATAAAGAGGGAGGTATGGGAGTTCCAGACTGCCATATATATTATAGAGTGGCTCAAAGTCTAGGGCCCCTTTCACATGGGCGAGAATTCTGCGCGGATGCAATGCGTGAGGTGAACGCAAGGCACCCGCACTGAATCCGGACGCATTCACTTCAATGGGGCTGTGTACATGAGCGGTGATTTTCACGCATCACTTGTGCGTTGCGTGAAAATTGCAGAATGCTCTATATTGTGCGTTTTTTACGCAACGCAGGCCCCATAGAAGTGAAAGGGGCTGCGTGAAAATCCCAAGCATCCGCAAGCAAGTGCGGATGCGGTGCAATTTTCACGCATGGTTGCTAGGAGACGATCGGGATGGGGACCTTTGACCACAAGATCCATCACCATGTGATGAGCGTAGTGACGTCATCAAAGGTCCTTTAGCCAGGTCCTGAAGAAAGTAGAAAGAAGAGGAGATCCGCTACGCGACCAAGTGGATGGGGTGAGTTAAATTTGTTTATTATTTTTAACCCCTCAATGGACATTTTACTTAGCATTCTGTATTAAGAATGCTATTATTTTCCCTTATAACCATGATATAAGGGAAAATAATAAAATCTGCAGAACACCTAACCCAAACCCGAACTTCTGTGAAGAAGTCTGGGTTCGGGTCTGGGTACCAAACATGCCAATTTTTCTCACGCGCGTGCAAAACGCATTAAAACGCTTTGCACTCGTGCAGAAAAATCACGCATTTTCCCGCAATGCACCCGCATCTTGTCCGCCCCTCACACGCGACGCCTGTGTGAAAGAGGCCTAAGAGTCTTGGAATGGATACGCAACCCACCGGATAGATTAGATATTTCTACCGAGCAAGCTATGTCGAAGGTACCACTGCGATCACTAGCTTTGGCCAAAAATCATAAGCCGGACCTATTTACTGCTATTTTAAACCCACTGACGCTTAGTACCGTGAAATTGTGGCATAAGGAATTAGCAAATAATTTGCTTAGAAACGCCCTAACACCCCTCCTCCAAATTAGGGATGTAATGTGGGACTGCACTTCAGATTTTAGATCCACATTAACAGATAATTGTAAACACAATGTAATAGCTATCTGGGATCTATTGAGATAGGACAGCACTGATTCTGAGTTGAACACTGTAGATCAGCTGTATTTAAATCTGACAGGTTTTCATAGGCTACATCTCCTACAATTTATAAAAAAATCTCACACCCCAAGCGAAACTAGTCATACGTGCTTTGAGCAGATGGCAAGTAAGGACCCCCTAAAGAAAATATCTAAATTATATTCCTCACTCCTCCCTGCAGATACAACGCAGAAACCCCTGTTTATTACCAACTGGGAAAAAGACTTAAATCTAACATTCACAGAAGATGAAGTAAAATCCTTACTAGCGCGCACACCCAAGGTCTCCAGATGTACCAGTCTACAGGAAAATTATTACAAGATCCTTACCAGATGGTATTATACCCCTGAGAAATTGCACAAGATGTTCCCATCATCCTCACCACTTTGCTCAAGATGTCTACAAAAGACTGGCACCTTTATACACATTTGGTGGACGTGCCCATTAAAAATCCCTTTTTGGTCCAGAGTTTGTGAAATATTGACCAAAATAAGGAAAAAAAACAACACAACAAGCGCCACAGTTTTGCCTCTTGTGAATGATGCCACTACCTTTCTATAACAAACGAGAGGAGCGTCTTTGCCAACACCTCTTAGCGGCAGTAAGATTGCTTATTGCTGCAAATTGGAAGGAAATGTCTTCCCCAGAGATATCACAGTGGTTAATTAAATGCGATCAGATATATCGAATGGAACAGTTAGCTCACTGGGAATCCAACACCCACCACTATTTTGAATGCATTTGGGGCCCCTGGAAGACATATAGAAGCCCCCCCTTGAGTACACTATAATGGAATTCAGACCTAACCAGTTTACTTCCCCTTGATACTAAGCTGCAATGATAGTTATTGTTTAACCGGTTAGTTATAGGCATAGAAGCTTTTACCTAAGTAAGATCGTTACAAAAATAGAAAAGTTGCCAATGTCACCAATGTGGAATGAGTGTTCAAGTGTTCTGTCAAATAGACACAAACTCTGAAACTGTACAACAGTGAATTTAACCTATTCTGTATTGCCTATTTAGAAATCACAAAAATGTTTTAGTTTTTTTAATAAAAAAATAAAAAAAGTGGCCCTGAAAAAAAACCTAAAAGTGGCCCCATGTTGTGAGCGTGACCAAATTGACAGAAGGCAGGGCAACACAAATAGAAAACGCCAACGTAAGAAGATGGGGCCAACACAAGTCAAGGTTAGCAACACCAAAAGTGCTGCACAAAATACCATCCCACAGAACGAAATACCACCGTGCTGCACAAAATACTGCCTCGGCAGAACCAAACACCACAGTGTAGCACAACATACCTCTCCAGAAGCTGTCCCTCTTGTGACCATCAATAGTTGTTGTGTTCTGTCCTTCTTCTTTTCCAATTATCTCTAAGATATGGAGCAAGAGGCTTAGATGGTGAGATGCAGGTCACAGATCCAACTCCACCCTACCTTCAGCAGGCTGCCTGGACTTCCCTCAGTAAAGACCCCTATAGTGCCCCAATAGTATGCTCTCCAAGTGGCCAAGTAAAAATAAAAATGAGTGCCGTTCAAACTTGTCATCTCTGTGCAGGCCACAGGCCTTTTCCAGCAGAAAGGACCCCCTGAAAATGGACACGCCTCTGAGCTGCCAGATTGAAATAAATCTAACACAGCAATTAGAGCTCTGGATCCATGTCAGGTACAGGGCTGGTTCTATATTTGATTAGGGCTCACGTACATGAATGTGTGTGCCCCATGTCCGTATTGTGGCCTGCAAACAGCAGGCCCACAATGTATGGGCAGTGGCCCTGTGCACTCTGTATCATGGATGTGGACCGCATAGATGATGCCCGTGGATCGCGGGGGCTCATGCAATGCACGGGCATCATGATGATGCCAGTGCAGGGCTCATGCACACGAACAGTAGAGATAGAGATTATCATGTATTATTTGATGCCTGATTTGAATTTTTTTACATTACGGGATCATAGGAAAACCACTTTCTGACATCTGACATACATGTACGGTGGATGTCACGTCTTTAAAGATGGCTGCCGGGTGCCTGCTGTTTTACAAAGTCTGTGATTGGAGACAATGCCAATCATGTCCAATGCCCTCAGATGCCATGGTCCCGTGTAGTTAACGGCGTAATAAAAAAAGCCCTCAAAATAGCCGATTCACAGGGTTTTTTTTGCACTTAACCTCCCCCCAAAAATTTATAAAAAGTTATCAAAAAGTCATATACACCCCAAACAGGTATCATAAAAAAATATAGCTTGCAAAAATTATCTCACACATCACCATAGACATAAATATTTTAAAAAAGCTATGGAGCTCAGAATATGGCGATGCAAAGAAAAAATTAGTTTTTTTCAAAGTTAATTTTTTTTTTAAAGCATGAAATCTAAATGTGGTATTGCTGTGATTTTATTGCAACTAGAGGCGAACATTGTGCTTAACTTTCTTTTACTACTCCCATAGCAGCAAGAACTATTACAACAGGTTTTTTTTCAAAACAGGCAATCAGTATGTAAATGAGGAATCACAGGTAGCCAATCAATAAGCATCCCAGTTTATATAAGGTGAAGAGAGCATAGACCCCTCCTCTTTCCTGCTGCTCTCAAACAAGAGATACGTATAGATTTTTTCTTCTGTTATTATAATTCATATCTGTGGTAAACATTTGCGAGTTTTTGCTTTAATCGTTTTAATTATATTCGTATTACCTATATGTTGCCTATTGAATCCTCTATCGCCGTTTATTCCACTAGAGCATAAGAATTTTTTGTTTTAACCACTATTATAATCTTCTGCTCTTTTCTGTCACTCTCCAAGACTCCATTTCACCTTCAACGTTGTTTTACTTACTTCTATTCGCTCTATATGGGTCTCCCGTTCGTCCCCTTGCATTCAGAAGCGCCATCTCACACTGAACGCCGTAATCTCGGATATCGTGAGATTTCAGGCGCTCTGCTTAATCTGTATGGTAATTCGCACGCGCTCCCGATTTCTCCTCAGAGTGCTTCTCTTCACCTCACAGAACATACTCCACACCTCTCACTGAATACACTCGACTAATTAATTAATTACATAACTTACCTCATTTTCTCTGTAAGTATACCTAATACAGTTATATATATATACAGTGGGGGAAATAATTATTTGACCCCTCACTGATTTTGTAAGTTTGTCCAATGACAAAGAAATGAAAAGTCTCAGAACAGTATCATTTCAATGGTAGGTTTATTGTAACAGTGGCAGATAGCACATCAAAAGGAAAATCGAAAAAAAAACTTTAAATAAAAGATAGCAACTGATTTGCATTTCATTGAGTGAAATAAGTATTTGAACCCCTACCAACCATTAAGAGTTCTGGCTCCCACAGAGTGGTTAGACACTTCTACTCAATTAGTCACCCTCATTAAGGACACCTGTCTTAACTAGTCACCTGTATAAAAGACACCTGTCCACAGAATCAATCAATCAAGCAGACTCCAAACTCTCCAACATGGGAAAGACCAAAGAGCTGTCCAAGGATGTCAGAGACAAAATTGTAGACCTGCACAAGGCTGGAATGGGCTACAAAACCATTAGCAAGAAGCTGGGAGAGAAGGTGACAACTGTTGGTGCGATTGTTCGAAAATGGAAGGAGCACAAAATGACCATCAATCGACCTCGCTCTGGGGCGCCACGCAAGATCTCACCTCGTGGGGTGTCAATGGTTCTGAGAAAGGTGAAAAAGCATCCTAGAACTACACGGGAGGAGTTAGTTAATGACCTCAAATTAGCAGGGACCACAGTCACCAAGAAAACCATTGGAAACACATTACACCGCAATGGATTAAAATCCTGCAGGGCTCGCAAGGTCCCCCTGCTCAGGAAGGCACATGTGCAGGCCCGTCTGAAGTTTGCCAATGAACACCTGAATGATTCAGAGAGTGACTGGGAGAAGGTGCTGTGGTCTGATGAGACCAAAATAGAGCTCTTTGGCATTAACTCAACTCGCTGTGTTTGGAGGAAGAAAAATGCTGCCTATGACCCCCAAAACACCGTCCCCACCGTCAAGCATGGGGGTGGAAACATTTTGCTTTGGGGGTGTTTTTCTGCTAAGGGCACAGGACAACTTATTCGCATAAACGGGAAAATGGACGGAGCCATGTATCGTGAAATCCTGAGCGACAACCTCCTTCCCTCTGCCAGGAAACTGAAAATGGGTCGTGGATGGGTGTTCCAGCACGACAATGACCCAAAACATACAGCAAAGGCAACAAAGGAGTGGCTCAAGAAGAAGCACATTAAGGTCATGGAGTGGCCTAGTCAGTCTCCGGACCTTAATCCAATCGAAAACCTATGGAGGGAGCTCAAGCTCAGAGTTGCACAGAGACAGCCTCGAAACCTTAGGGATTTAGAGATGATCTGCAAAGAGGAGTGGACCAACATTCCTCCTAAAATGTGCGCAAACTTGGTCATCAATTACAAGAAACGTTTGACCTCTGTGCTTGCAAACAAGGGTTTTTCCACCAAGTATTAAGTCTTTTTTTGTTAGAGGGTTCAAATACTTATTTCACTCAATGAAATGCAAATCAGTTGCTATCTTTTATTTAAAGTTATTTTTTCGATTTTCCTTTTGATGTGCTATCTGCCACTGTTACAATAAACCTACCATTGAAATGATACTGTTCTGAGACTTTTCATTTCTTTGTCATTGGACAAACTTACAAAATCAGTGAGGGGTCAAATAATTATTTCCCCCACTGTATATATATATATATATATATATATATGTTTAATGTCATTTACATATCTCTCCTATCTACTCCAGTTTTTCTTTCCCTTATCTTTCCTCACACATTAGCAACATGAATCCCTCACAAGAACAACCGACTAGTCAACCCATGCCGGTTAACTATGAGGTAGTAACCATGGAGTCCATCCAACATATGGTGGACCAATCTGTTTCTAGATCAGTATCAGTGGCCATACAATCTGCCATGGTTTCTCTCCAAGACTCCATTTCAAAATCTCTTTCGTTAATAATAGACCAAAGAACACCTCAGGTCTACCCTTCTACCCCTTCAGATAACTTCCTTTCCGCAGAAGATTCCATCGTGGAATTAGCTAAAGGTTTCAAAAAATCAGGCAAGATTGCCAGAAAGAGGAGGTTCTGTAGCGACCCTAATATCCCCAATATTTCTAAAACCCAGACCATGGGGACGGGTCAAATACCCAATGAAAACACGCATATCTTAAGCGGTAATGATAAAGGTGGTGAAAAATCCCACAAAAGACCCTCCGCCCGGGAGGAGACTAATAGCCGGGCTATGACAGCCAGTAAGAGGGCTAAGAACATCTCTTACAAAGAAATGTCTTCCATATCCTCTTCCAGTGAGTCTGACTCTGACTCGGAAGACGGATTGCCTTTTTATTCTGAAGAGGACTCATCAGATAATCCTGACGAGTCAGTCCCAGCTATCCAGCTCTCGGACTCCCTAATACTAGATAGTCAGGGCATCCCCTTTTTCAGCCCTGACCAAATAAAACACCCCAGATCTGGGGAGTGGGTTCCCCACTCTCAAATCTCAAAATTCTTATCTTTATGGGTCAACAAATCCCTAGACAAAGCTTCCAGGAATAAATTGAAAGCAGAGTGTCCGAGACCTACACTGCCTCAGAAAATTTCCCAGACTCCGGAATTAGACCCCATCATCACCAAATACCTAAATAAAACGGGTAGAAATCCCAAAAGATGCCTGGACAGGTCATTCAAATTATGTCAAGACAAACTCCTAGACCTATTAGGACCTCTAACAAAAATACTAGACCTTTCCGAACAAGCTGCCGCTACAGGCCAACCAGTAGATACTGCAGTACTCCGCGGCTGGGCCCAAAGAGCCATATGCTTCTTCGGCAATATTAATTCTGCCATCAGCGCAGAGAAAAGACTAAATGTCTTAATGAAGCTGGACCCACAGCTTTCTCACCTGGCTTACTCAGAACCAGATTCCTTGGCAGAGGGTCTTCTCTTCGGAGACACCCTCATTAAAGAAATTGGAAAATTTGTCTGAGTATTTACCTCTCTCGACAAAGCAAAAACATCCCTTAGAAAAATAGGGCAACCAAAATTTTTTGGCAGGGCTGGGAAAGGCAGGGGTCACTTTCCCAGCCGAACCTCATACTTCAGACAGTCTCAACAGACCCCCTACCACACAGAAAACAGACCTACCACCTCCACATCTTCTGCCATACCTACACCATTCTTCCCTACCAGAGGACGCCCATGGAGAGCCCGAGGCCATTGAGGCTTGCCTAGATCAAGACCATCATCAGGTAAGCTTTTCTACCCTAAACTATTCCCACATACCATTAGGGGGAAGACTGAAACATTTTTTCCAGATTTGGGTTTCGCTAACCTCAGACTCATGGATCCTGAATACTATCTCAGGTTATCAAATAGATTTCCTATCCCCTCTATCCCAAAACCACATACCTCAACCAATACTCTTCTCTACCACAGACCAAAACCTCATAGAATCAGAGATAAAAG
Organism: Bufo bufo; assembly: GCF_905171765.1. Classification (NCBI taxonomy): domain Eukaryota; kingdom Metazoa; phylum Chordata; class Amphibia; order Anura; family Bufonidae; genus Bufo; species Bufo bufo. Next base: position 554,795,935 of record NC_053391.1, read on the forward strand.
ATCTCTTCTACAAAGGAGCCATCATCCAAGTTCCCCTCCTATCACCGGGTTTCATCAGCAACATCTTTCTAGTAAAAAAGAAAGATGGGGGTCACAGAGTGGTCATAAATTTAAGAACCCTCAACGACTTTGTAACTTACCATCACTTCAAGATGGAGGGAATCCATCTTCTCAGGGACCCGTTACTCCCTCAGGATTGGCTCATAAAGATAGACCTAAAAGACGCCTATCTTACTGTTCCTATACACCCTCACCATCAATCTTACCTACAATTCTTTTGGAACGACCAAAAATGGCAATTTACTTGCCTCCCATTCGGCCTATCATCGGCCCCTTGGTGCTTCACCAAGCTAATGAAACCAGTGATCTCATCATTAAGATCCCGGGGTGTACGTCTAATCATCTATTTGGACGACATCCTAGCTATTGTCCCTTCATGCACAGTGGACATTATCCCTTCTCACCAATCTGGGGTTCCTAATCAATTCCAAGAAATCCATTCTTTCCCCATCCAAGGAAATAGAATTTCTAGGTTTCAATATAAATACTGTTTCAGCTCTCCTGATTCTCCCTACCAGGAAACTCTCCTTGATTCGGAAGGAAATCCGATCAGTATTAAACAAACATTTGGTATCCCTACGCACTATTGCACGGATATTAGGGCTGTTATCGGCCTCCATACAAGCCATCTTTCCCGCCCCCTTACACTACAGGGCCCTTCAACGACTCAAGGCACAACATCTACAGGAAGGCCTACAATATTCCAACAAAATTCCCCTATCTCCAGAAGCCAAAGAAGAACTTCTATGGTAGCTCCAACACATCCAGATCTGGAAAGGGAAAATGATATTCAATTCCTTACCAGATCTGGTCCTAGAATCAAACGCCAGTCAATCAGGCTGGGGCGCTCGTTGCAGCCCTTATTCCACAGGAGGGAAATGGTCAGAAACAGAATCTCTCCTACACATCAACTGCTTGGAGCTCCTGGCAGCTTCTTTCGCTATGAAGAGCTTTGCAAAAGACAAGTCACACTGCTGCATCCTACTGCGTATGGACAATATTGCCGCAGTACAGTACATCAATCGTTTAGGGGGCACTACTTCCAAAATGTTGAGCGACATTGCCAAGGATTTTTGGCATTTCTGCTTGGACAAGGACATTACCCTGAAAGCAGAATACATTCCGGGTTTAATTAATTCGGTTGCCGATTGGAACTCCCGATACCTATCGGATTCCAGCGACTGGCAACTGAATCCTCTCCTTTTCCAACAAATCAACAACTTATGGGGTCCCCTCCACATGGATCTATTTGCGTCACGACTAAACACCCAACTACCCATCTTTTTTAGCTGGCGCCCAGATCCGGATGCTCTGGCCATGGATGCCCTTCGCCAAATCTGGCCACAGAGACGCCTTTACGCTTTTCCCCCCTTCGCTTTAATCCCCAGAGTTCTACTTCAGACGATATCCCAGAGATCCACATTAGTGATCATCACTCCTTGGTGGCCGTCTCAAGCATGGTTCCCCACTCTACTCATCTAGCCATAGATATTCCAAGAATTCTCCCACTTTCCCAGGATCTCCTCCAAGATCCTTCAGGACATCCTCACCCTCTGATCTTGTCAGGACACATATCATTAGTAGCCTGGTTGATCTCGGGTAATCAAGATTCGATCACTGCCTTTCACAATCTACTCTCGACATCCTCTCTGACGCATGGGCACCAGGTACCAGAAAGGCTTATAGATCAGCCTGGAAAATTTGGCTTCATTGGTGCTCTCAACGGAACTTGGATCCCGTTCATGCATCTATTACCCACATCTTAAATTTTTTATCCGCATGCTTTGAATCAGGAAAAGCTTATAGAACCATAAACCTTTACCGATCTGCCATATCATCGGAACATACCCCCGTTAACTCCATCCCTGTTGGTAAACACCCGATGGTCTGCAGACTTATGAAGGGCATACGTTTTAGGAAACCCCCTGAGCCTAGATATCATTCTACTTGGGATGTTACCCTCCTTCTAAACCTCTTCTTATCTTGGGAAGACAACGAACACCTATCCCTAAAACTACTTTCCTTTAAACTCACGGTTCTCTTATGTCTCATCTCTATTAGGAGAGTCTCAGACGTCAGAGCGTTGGACATCTCTAACAGATCGTTTACCCCTAACGGAGTAACCTTGCGTATTGTTAGACGAACCAAAACCAATCTACACATTGTCTTCTACCCAGCTTTCCCCTCCCATAATAAATTATGTGTTGTCCGTTGTCTAAAGACATATGAACTTATGACCCAAACTCTACGCACCCCTCAAGCGTCCCAACTTCTTATCTCTTTTCGTAAACCACACCTTCCGGTATCCTCTCCTACGCTATCCAGATGGGTTAAGCTCACCATGCAGATGGCTGGGATTAACACATCAATCTTTGGTGCCCATTCAGTTCGAAGCGCAGTATCCACTAAAGTATTCCAAAAAGGAGGCTCCCTCTCTGATATTCTGAAGGCCGCAGACTGGTCTTCAGAATCCACTTTTAAAACGTTTTATTTCAAACCTGACTCTCATGTCTCTATGTCTATGTTATGAATCTTTATTACTTAGCTTTAAATTTGCACAATGAGAGCCTCCTGTTGCAATAAAATTGAAGATTTTCCTAGCTATTGTAACGGAAAATATAGATTTTATAGAAGACAGGAGGCGAACATTATGCTTAACTTTCTTTTACTACTCCCATAGCAGCAAGAACTATTACAACAGGTAATCAGTATGTAAATGAGGAATCACAGGTAGCCAATCAATAAGCATCCCAGTTTATATAAGGTGAAGAGAGCATAGACCCCTCCTCTTTCTTGATGACGACCAGAGAAGGAGTGGATCCGGTTTGAAGTAATCCGAATAATGCAACCATGGAATAGTCGTAGGTTTAGACGATAGGAAACTGGAGTAACAGGAACTTTTGAGGATGTATGAAACGGTGAATTATCCAGGATGTTCTAGTATGCTACGGAGATAAAATATATACAGTTAGGGTTGGGTTAATAGGGAGGGACAATGTTCGCCTCCTGTCTTCAATAAAATCTATATTTTCCGTTACAATAGCTAGGAAAATCTTCAATTGTACTGAATGAAGCATCTTTTGTGGCCCCATTGAAATGAATAGCTCTCTACCCATTCTGCAAAATTGCGGAAACGGATGCGGACCCATTATGCGGACGTGTGAATGGACCTTAAAGGTGTATTCGCATCTTCATTACTTATAACATATGCATAGACTTTTACAATGGGAATACTTCTTTAATAACGGTATAAGACCCACTTGCTGCCACCTCCGCTGTGTGCCAGTGATATAAATCCTCCCTCGAGTACAGGATTGTGTGTATCGCTGCAAAATGTAAAGTAAATGGCCCTTTGGTTCTCAGAAGCATCAAACCATAGTAACAGGAGGACGGAGCTTTCCTCTTCTGGCGCTGATCTTATTCGTAAAGTAGAAATACGGTGAAAACAAGCAGGTGCATGAATTTCTTGGAAATAATACACTCTCTCCTGGCCTCAGGAAACGCTGAGGAATTAGCTGGGAATAGGAGAAGGCTGGCTGCCTAGCAACCTGTATGCGACCAGATCCTCTAATCCCCTGTGAGTTCCCTAACCTTGATACAGGGACCTGCTACACGTTCTCCAGCCGGAAGAAGGGGCATTGTCCAGCGTAACAGCAGCCCACCCTACATCCAACAGACTAGTGCGGTCTTTGTGGTTTCAAGGACTAATCTGTAGCAAGTGTCCTTATAACACAGTAATAGGTTTGCTTTAGCTTTGTATTACTAGGATTATTATTGGTGTTATGTGCTGTATTCTTCCCATTTTGTGTGTTTGCTGAAATAAAAGCTTGATTAAAACATTTATTTTTATCTTATACATTATATTCGCTTTAACCGCTTCACGTCCGCCCATAGACTATAAACGTCCTATGGGTGGACGTCTATTTCTGACAGCACGTTTTAGAACGTCCTGTCAGAAATAGCAGCTGCACGCTAATCGTGCAGCTGCTGATCGGGTTGCCCGCTGTCAGTGACAGCAGGGCAACCCTAAGACAAGGCAGGGACAGTTCCCAGGTGTCCCTGCCTTCACGATCGCTGCAGACACAGCGCTCACCGAGCGCTGTGTCTGCAGAGAAGGAAGCGCTGTGCGCTTCCTGTTCCGGCCCGGCGGTCATGTGACCGCAGTGACCGGAGTGTGCAGGGGCTGTGTGAGGTCTCTCAGAGACCTCGATCAGCCCTGCTGTGAGGCTGTACAGCGCTAGATTGCTGCTGTACAGCCTCTATAGGGGTGCATTTGTCCTGTAACTGGGGCTACTATGTCAGCCCCAGTTACAGGAGAAATCAACTGTGAAAAAAAAAAGAAAAAGTGAAGCAAATGTCCCCCAGAGGTCTTGTATGACCTTATGGGGGACAAAAAGTGTAAAAAAAAATAAAAAAAATAAAGGGTTGAAAAAATAAAATAAAGTTTCACATGTAAAAAAAAAAAAGTTCCCAAGTAAGGAATAATAAAAAAAAAATTTAAAATAGAAAAAATAAAATAAAATAGACATATTAGGTATCGCCGCGTCCGTAAAAACCAGCTCTATAAAAGTATCACATGACCTAACCCCTCGGGTGAACACCGTAAAAAAAAAAAAAAAACTGTCAAAACAAGCAATTTTTGTCACCTTGCATCACAAAAGGTGCAACACCAAGTGATCAAAAACGCGTATGTCCCACAAAATAGTACCAATAAAACCGTCACCTCATCCCGCAAAAAATGAGCCCCTACATAAGAAAATCTCTTAAAGAATAAAAAAAACTATAGCTCTTAGAACATGGAGACACTAAAACATCATTTTTTTGGTTTCAAAAATGCTATTATTGTGTTTAAGTGAAACAAATAAAAAAAAGTATACATATTAGGTATTGCCGCGTCTGTAAAAACCAGCTCTATAAAAATATCACATGACCTAACTCCTCGGGTGAACACCGTAAAAAAAACAAAAAAAAAAACTGTGTCAAAACAAGTAATTTTTGTCACCTTGCATCACAAAAGGTGCGTATGTCCCACAAAATAGTACCAATAAAACCGTCACCTCATCCCGCAAAAAATGAGCCCCTACATAAGAAAATCTCTCAAAAAATAAAAAAACTATAGCTCTCAGAACATGGACACATTAAAACATAATTTTTTTGTTTCAAAAATGCTATTATTGTGTAAAACTTTAATAAATGAGAAAAAGTATACATATTAGGTATCGCCACGTCCGTAACAATCTGCTCTATAAAAATGTCACTTGACTGAACCCCTCAGGTGAACGCTGTAAAAATAAATAAATAGAAACTGTGCTAAAACAACCAATTTTTTGGTCACATTGCCCCATAAAGTGTTATAATGAATGATCAAAAAATCATATGTACCCAAAAATAGTACTAATAAAACTGGCACCTTATCCCCTAGTTTCCAAAATGGGGTCACTTCTTGGGAGTTTCTACTGTAAGGGTGCATCAGGGGGCTTCAAATGGGACATGGCATCTAAAAACCATGTGGAGTTCCTTTTCTTCTGCGCCCTGCCGTGTGCCCATACAGCAGTTTATGACCACATGTGGGGTGTTTCTGTAAACCGCAGAATCTGGGTAATAAATATTGAGTTTTGTTTGGCTGTTAACCATCGATGTGTTAAAGAAAAAAATTGATTAAAATGGAAAATCTGCCAAAAAAGTGAAATTTTAAAATTTGATCTCCATTTTCCTTTAATTCTTGTGGAACGCCTAAAGGGTTAACAAAGTTTGTAAAATCGGTTTTGAATACCTTGAGGGGTGTAGTTTCTACAATGGGGTCATTTATGGGGGTATCCACTATGTAGGCCCCACAAAGTGACTTCATACCTGAACTGGTCCTTAAAAAGTGGGTTTTGGCAATTTTCTTAAAAATTTGAAGAATTGCTTCTAAACTTCTAAGCCTTCTAACGTCCTAAAAAAATAAAATGACATTTCCAAAATGATGCCAACATAAAGTAGACATATGGGGAATGTTAAATAATAAATATTTTATGAGGTATCACTTTCTGTTTTAAAAGCAGAGAAATTGAAATTTAGAAAATTGCGAATTTTTCAAATTTTTGGGTAAATTTGGGATTTTTTCATAAATAAAGGTGAAATATTTTGACTCAAATTTACCATTAACATGAAGTACAATGTGTCACGAGAAAACAATCTCTGAATGACTTGGATAAATAAAGGCGTTCCAAAGTTATTACCACATAAAGTGAGATATGTCAGTTTTGCAAAATTTGGCCTGGTCAGGAAGGGGGCAAATGGCCCGGATGGCAAGTGGTTAAATGGTTATTCCCATCACAGACAATGGGGGCATATCGCTAGGATATGCCCCCATTGTCCAATAGGTGCGGGTCCCAACTCTGGGACCTGCACCTACACGAGAACGGAGCGGGGAAAGGTGGTGGAGGGCGCACTGCGCATGTGCAGCCGCCCTCCATTCATTTCTATGGGACGGCTGAAAATAGCCTTGTATGGGGAGAGTGCTTGGCGGATGGCCGGACCCCGGGAAACCCAGTGTCCTCCAGCCACCACTCTCCCTGCTCTATTTTTGACGTAGCGATATGCCCCCATTGTCTGTGATGGGAATACCCCTTTAATGTACAAGTTAAAGGGGTTATCCCATGACTAATGTAAAAAGTGAAAATCATACATCGTATAATACGTGACAACCTCTTTCTAACTAGAACCAGCCCTGTACCTCACATGGATCCAGAGATCTCCCCATTCATTGCTCCAATTGCTGTGCTTGATTGTCCTTTCTCAGGGGAGGTGTCTTTTCTGCTGAAGATGGTGGCAGTTGAAGGATAGAACTGAGCTGGTGCTTCCATATCAGTGAGCAGGACAAAGAAATTAGAAAAAGAGCAAACAGCAGGTGGCGCTATACAGATAGATTTCATTGAATAACTCACTGGCTATACAACATTTTTAATTACATGCTATTGCAAAAGTATTCAGATCCAGGTGCTGGTTTGAAAAATGTTAAATATTCGTCAGACACCCCCTTATTAAAGGGATTGTCTCATCATAGACAATGGGGGCCCCGCAAGGTGGTGGCTGGAGGACCCGCTCCCATTCGCTTCTATTGGCTCGATGGAAATAGCCGAGCCAGTGCTCGGCTATTTTCGCCAGCCCCTTAGAAAATGAATGGAGGGTGTCTGCGCATGCACAGTGCACCCTTCACCACTTTCGAGGCTCCGTTCTCGATATAGGTGCGGGTCCCAGCGGTAGGACCCGGCACCTATAAGACAATGGGGGCATATACTAGCAATATGCACCCATTGTCTGTCATAAGACAACCCCTCTAAGGACTTATGCACATGACCTTATTTTTCATCCGTGTGCTATCCGCATTTTTTGCAGCTAACACTGGCCCATTCATTTCAATAGGGCCATGCACACGGCCATATTATTTGAGGATCCATGCGGCCGTTCCACCAATGATAGAACATGTCCTATTCTTGTCCATGTTGCAGATGAAAACAATCATTTCTATTGATGGGAGTGAGGAAAATGTGGAATGTACAGGGAAGATATCCGTATTTTGTAGCTCCTTTGTTTGCGGACTGAAACTCGGACACGGTCGTGTGCATGAATCCTAAAGCTGTAAAATCAAAAATTACTATATACTCTCTTTCTCCTGCACTGTCCTCTGTCCCACTATTCCTTCCTCCTCAAGCTGTTTGTTTACAAGCTGCAGTCGGGATGTGTGCAGCGACCCACCAAGGAGGCAGGGAGGATGGGAGTGGTGTGGCCCTGAGAGGGGTAGTAGTACTCACTGTTCACAGTGGCAGTCCTCCCTCTGCCACCAGCGGTATCCAGGTAGGAGCACCGTGACACACATAAAGAGACATTTTAGGCTGCACAATACCACTCAGCATTTCGTACACCTGGGACGCGTTATATAGAAGGCCCTGGGGGCTGTATATAGGCAAACGGCAACAATGATGAGGATAATAGGAGTAGTAGTCCCTGAGCTCCGTCTAAACACTTTGCAACCTTTTCAAGATGATCACAGGGGTGCAAAACTCTCAAAAATAAGTATTACAGTCCCACAGCGGTGTACAAATCCTACAAACCATCGGCCAACAGGGCCATATTTAGAGTTCATGCTGCCCTATGCACTTTAGTGCTACCTCCCCCATTGCTGTCCATACATAATTTATGCGTGTATATGGTAGTTGGGAGGGATAGCTGATGGCCTAAGGAGCGTTTGGCCGTCATATATCCCTCCCAACTGCCCATATGCAGAGTCGGACTGGGGTGCCTAGGGCCCACCAGTAAAATTCATTCTGGGGGCCAAATGTACAGCTACATGTAAATACTAATCCCTCATACAGCAGAGCAACAGGAAAATGTTACAAGATAATTGATTATGGGGACTCCTGCAGTGACTCTAAGATGGCAGGTCCCTGGGGAAAGAGGACATGGCTAGCTGTACATAGAAATCATCTCAACCACCCATTGTGTCTATAATAAAAAACTAGTTACTTTGTTAACCCTTTCATGACCGGGCCTAAAAAAGGCCTGAATGTCCAGGCAACTTTTTGTAATTTTGTGCACATGGTAGTTTAGTAACCCTAGCTTTTTTATTTGTTTGACTACCAAAATAATTTTTGTAAAAAAATTTACTTGACACATTTTTTTCTTTTTTCAGGTTTAATTTGGAGGAAAACTACTAATTATTATTAAAAAGTTTATTTTTTTAATTATAGCTTTTTATTTCTTAAATATTAAAACTGACACAAAAATTAATTATTGCAATGGGTTCCCTATTTTGTGACGATTGTTTTCATATATAACATGTATAGGTTTGAGCGAACGGGCTATGTTGATGGTTTCTATATAAAAAAAAAATCTTTACATTTTTTTATTGCATTTTTTATTTTTTTTGTTATATTTTAATTAATTTTTGTCACATAATATGTCCCCCATGAGGTCATTAAATGACCTCTGGAGGACACTTTTTTTTCACTGTTTGCACTGTAACTGGGGCCTCCACAGGAGCCCCAGTTAAAGGGTAAAACAGTCCCCTGTGGGGGCATTACACACAAGCAGAGCTGATCAGGGTCTCCTTAGACCCTGCAGCTCTGCTCCTGCCCCTGCCCCAGGCACCCCAGTGGTCATGTGATCGCCGGGACTAACAGAGGAAATGGTTCTGCCGCTTCCTGCTCTTCCCCCTGAGCTCGTGCAGCGCTGTCCCCCCGGCACAGGAGAAGGCAGAAATTGTAATAAACCGCCCTGTCTTCTCCTCAGGGTCCCCCCGGGGGATTCACCTGTTCCCGGTGGGCCAGTCCAAGCCTTCCCATATGTATGCGCTTAAGGCCTCTTGCACGCGTTTCCGTTCCGATTTTTGCGTTCCGTATACGGACCGTACACGGAACCATTCATTTCAATGGATCTGAAAAAAACCCAGAAGGTACTCCGTATGACTTCCACTTCCGTATTTCCGTTCCGTTCAAAGATAGAACATGTCTTATTATTGTCCGCATAACAGACAAGGATAGTACTGTTCTATCAGGGGTCAGCTGTTCCGTTCTGTAAAAAATGGAATGCACACAGACGTCATCTGTATTTTTTGTGGATCCATTTTTTGCGGACCGCAAAATACTGAAAAAGCCATACGGTCGTGTGCAAGATGCCTAACTGAAAGCCACACCGCAAAGAAATCTCCAAAGCACCATGATCTGGAAAACACGGATACCAGGTGCATTTTGCAGATCGGGATGTCCTTGCCAATGATAGAAATGCCTATTCTTGTCCACAAAAACAGACAAGAATATGACTTGTTCCATTTTTTTTTGCGGGGCTGCAGAAATGACTGGGTCCACTTCTGATCTCTAAAATTGCGGAACTGATGCAAACAGAAAAATACAGTTGTGGGAATGGGCCCTAAGGCTGACGTTTCCTAAGCCAGTGTTACTAAGAACTCCACTGAAGCTAGGTGCACGTAATTTATTTAGAGGCGTACACCTCTTAGAAAATGAGGCTCCTCTTTAGGCAGTCTATGCAACTAAATGCAAAACAATGCCAGCTATGAGCTATGGCAAATTGTCACAGATGAGATCAGAAATTCTGTCCCCTACTGACACCCAAACCATACAGAATACGGCACCAGCAAAGTGAAAGAGATTTAACAAATGTAACTCAAGAACACTTAGCTTTCTTCTTCCATGCAGAAATTGATTTAGACCTCTTTCACACAGGCGTGTGCGCCCCGGGGTCGTGCTGCGGCTCACAAAATGCAGGCCGGAATGCACGAGCACAGTCTGTGGGGCAGCCGTAGCGGATCGCGGACCCATTCACTTGAATGGGCCCGCGATCCGGCCGTTCCGCAAAAAGATACGACATGTTCTATCTTTTTGCGGAACAGAAGTACGGGACGAAACCCCACGGAAGCACTCCGTAGTGCTTCCGTAGGGTTCTGTTCCGTGCTTCCGTTCCGCACCATTCCGCATCTCCGGATTTGCGGACCCATTAAAGCAAATGCGGTCCGCAATACGGCAACGGGGCGCACATGCCCGTGTGAAAGAGGCCTTACTGTGTGAATTTTGAAATCCGCAGCATGTCAGTTGGTTGTGAGATTTTTTGTGTGGATTTTACCCTTTGATGAGATCTGCGGCAAATTCACATCTAAGGGTACTTTCACACTTGCGGCAGGACGGATCCGACAGGCTGTTCACCATGTCGGATCCGTCCTGCGGCTATTTTGCCGCCGGACTATAATGGGGACAGTGGCGGAGCTCCGGCGCAGCACGGCGGTGCACGGCGAAAGCCGCCGGACTAAAAAACCTGACATGCAGTAATTTTAGTCCGGCGGCCTTTGGCCGTGCACCGCCGTGCTGCGCCGGAGCTCCGCCCCCGTCCCCATAATAGTCAATGGGGACGGAGCGGCGGTCCGGCGGCACGGCGAAATAGCCACAGGACGGATCCGACATGGTGAACAGCCTGTCGGATCCGTCCTGCCGCAAGTGTGAAAGTACCCTCATCCGCACTAAAAAATAGTAAGTAAAAAATGTTGTTTCTGGTGTGGATTAAATCGGCACAGAAATCTGTGCAGATTTTCTGTTTGTAAACCTACATCCGTGTGCAGGTACCCTAAGGCTACCTGCACGTGGACAGATTTGTAAGCAGAATATACGCACAAATGCTGCACCAAAAACGTGATAAAAACCGCACATACCTGTAAATCAACACTATTTATCGTGGTTTTGGTGCTTTTTTTGGTGTGAATTTTCTGTTTATGTTAACAACCCCATTGAAGTCTGTGAAGAAAGCCACTACATATAAGGTGCGGAGTTGCACAAACAATTTACATTCTTCGGATTGAAATTTTTTTTAAGTTCCCACGGTAGGTCAATTTCCATGCATAAAAATGACACAAAGTATACATGAGATAAGTGAGTACTGGTCACCACTGAGTAATAAACTGAATGTCATACACACCCAAGAAGCTTGAAAAACACTTTAACCACCTCAGCTCCCCTAGCTTAATGACCAGACCACTTTTTACACTTCTGACCTACACTAATTTCACGGTTTATTGCTCAGTCCTACAACTTACCACCCAAATGAATTTTACTTCCTTTTCTTCTCACTAATAGAGCTTTCATTTGGTGGTATTTAATTGCTGCTAGCGTTTACAAACTATGGTACAAAAATGGGAATTTCCGCATTTTGAAGTAGCTCTGACTTTCTGAGCACCTGTCATGTTTCCTGAGGTTCTACAATGCCCAGACAGTAGAAACACCCCACAAATACCCCATTTCGGAAAGTAAACACCCTAAGGTATTCGCTGATGGGCATAGTGAGTTCATGGAAGTTTTTATTTTTTGTCACAAGTTAGCGGAAAATGATTTTTATTTTTTTTTCTTACAAAGTCTCATATTCCACTAACTTGTGACAAAAAATTAAATTTTACATGAACTCACCATACCCCTCATGGAATACCTTGGGGTGTCTTCTTTCCAAAATGGGGTCACTTGTCGGGTATTTATACTGCCCTGGCATTTTAGGGGACCTAAAGCGTGAGAAGTAGTTTGGAATCCAAATGCGTAAAAAATGCCCTGTGAAATCGTAAAGATACTCTTTGGAATTTGGGCCCCTTTGCGCACCTAGGCTGCAAAAAAGTGTCACACATGTGGTATCGCCGTACTCAGGAGAAGTAGGGCAATGTGTTTTGGGGTGTCTTTTTACATATACCCATGCTGGGTGAGATAAATATCTCTGTAAAAGACAACTTTTCCCATTTTTTTATACAAAGTTGTCATTTTACAGAGATATTTCTCTCACCCAGCATGGGTATATGTAAAAAGACACCACAAAACACATTGCCCTACTTCTCCTGAGTACGGCGATACCACATGTGTGACACTTTTTTGCAGCCTAGGTGCGCAAAGGGGCCCAAATTCCAAAGAGTATCTTTACGATTTCACAGGGCATTTTCTACGCATTTGGATTCCAAACTACTTCTCACGCTTTAGGGTCCCTAAAATGCCAGGGCAGTATAAATACCCCACAAGTGACCCAATTTTGGAAAGAAGACACCCCAAGGTATTCCGTGAGGGGCATGGCGAGTTCATCAAATTTTTTTTTTTTGGCACAATTTAGCGGGAATTTTTTTTTGTTTGTTTTTTTCTCAAAAAGTCTCTCTTTCCGCTAACTTGTGACAAAAAGTTCAATCTTTCATGGACTCAAAATGCCCCTCAGCGAATACCTTGGGGTGTCTACTTTCCGAAATGGGGTCATTTCTTGGGGTGTGTTTACTGTTCTGGCATTTTGGGCGGGGCTAAATTGTAAGCAACCCTGTAAAGCCTAAAAGTACTCGTTGGACTTTCGGCCCCTTTACGCACCTAGGCTGCAAAAAAGTGTCACACATGTGGTATCGCCGTACTCAGGAGAAGTAGGGCAATGTGTTTTGGGGTGTATTTTTACATATACCCAAGCTGGGTGAGAGAAATATCTCTGTAAATTGACAACTTTGTATAAATTTTTTTTTAAAGTTGTCATTTACAGAGATATTTCTCACACAGTATGGGTATATGTAAAAATACACCCCAAAACACATTTCCCTACTTCTCCTGAGTACGGCGTTACCACATGTGTGACACTTTTTTACAGCCTAGGTGCGTAAAGGGGCCGAAAGTCCAATGAGAATCTTTACGATTTCACAGGGCATTTTTTACGCATTTGGATTCCAAACTACTTCTCACGCTTTGGATCCCATAAAATGCCAGGGCAGTATAAATACCCCACAAGTGACCCCATTTTGGAAAGAAGACACCCCAAGATATTCCGTGAGGGGCATGGCGAGTTCCTAGAATATTTTTTTTTGGGCACAAGTTAGCGGAAAATGATTTTTATTTTATTTTTTCTCTTACAAAGTGTAGTGTAGTGGTGTTTGGTGCTACTTACAGAGCTGCCTGTGTCCTCTGGTGGTCGATCCAAGCAAAAGGGACCACCAGAGGACCAGGAAGCAGGTATATTAGACACTGTTAACAAAACAGCGTCTAATATACCTTTTTGGGGTTAAAAAAATCGCATCTACAGCCTGCCAGCGAATGATCGCCGCTGGCAGGCTGTAGATCCACTCGTTTACCTCCCGATCCTGTGAACGCGCGCTCCTGTGTGCGCGCGTTCACAGGAAATCTCACATCTCGCGAGAGGACGCGCCGATGCGTCCAGGAGGAATAACCCGGCCGCCGCAGGACGCATCCCTGCATTAGGCGGTCGGGAGGTGGTTAAAGGGGTTATAATGTTGATGATGATCTATCCTCAGGATAGGTCATCAATACCATACCTCCCAACAGTCCTGTCTGACCGTCCCACAGTCCCGAAATGGCTGATGTATTTCCCGCTCTCAGCTGTATCTGCGTCCATAGGGCGCAGAGACAGTTCCTTGTAATGGTGAAGCGGGGAAGCTAAATGTAGGGTAGGCATAAAAACTGTGAAGGGGCACATGTGGACATAACTACTATGAAGGGACACATGTTGGCATTACTACTGTGAAGGGGCACATGTGGGCATTACTACTGTGACGGGGCACATGTTGGCATATCTACTATAAAGGGGCACATGTGGGCATTACTACTGTGACAGGGCACAATGTGGGCATAACTACTATGAAGGGGCACATGTTGGCATTGCTACTGTGACAGGGCACAATGTGGGCATATCTACTATGAAGGGGCACATGTGGGCATTACTACTGTGAGAAGGCACCATGTGGGTTAATTACAGTGAGGGGGCACAATGTAGGCATTACTACTGTGAAGGGGGCACAATGTGGGTGTAACTACTGTGTGGTAGGCATTAAGGGAATTGGGTGGGATTGGGTGTGTATGGTTGTGTTTTGGGCGGAGTTAGAGGCATGGCCTAACATGAAAAAATTTGCCGCAGCGCACGCCACACATATTGTCCCTCTTTGTGCTTTTCAAAAGTTGGGAGGTATGAAATACTAGATCGGCAACAGTCCAACATGCTTTACTTGAATTGGACTGAGCTGTGACTAGGCCATGTGACTGAGCGCTGCTGTGACGCCCGTGAGTGGGAGAGAGACACCACACCGGATAAAGAAGAAGAGGGAACAAGGAACAAGGACTGAAATCAAGGGAAGAAAGAAGGACACCTCCTAGTCAAATCCCTAGTCACAGTCCTGATTGGCTTTCAGTATGAACAGACCCCAAAAGGTAGGTGAGTTCATACGCAGGAGTACCTAGAGTACTAACTAACCCTGTAAGACCCTGGCGATCAGGGGGTGTTGCTAGGTTAAAACATTCGGGGCCTGGGCCCCTGATGTCTTGTCCCAGGCCCTGATTGTCCTGCCTGCCTGCTAGATACAACTGTATTGCCCTCCTCAGGACGGCAATACAATTGAATCTAATGCATTGGAAGAGCTGAAGGACCTGTGGTGACATCACAGGTCATGTGACCAGCAAAACAGGCAGTGGTTGGGAAGGACCTGCGATGATGTCAGTGCAGGAGAGGAGGGAAGTTAAGACGAAAAGTTCTGGGGGAAGAAGCTGTGCTGGTGTCTGCTACATGAGGAGAGGTAAGTAAAGGGAGAGTCAAAGCAATGCTGGGAGTTGTAGTTATTTAACTGGGACTGTATGTTAGGGCTGAAGTGTGAGATTGTGAAACAGCTATTTCTGCATAATGTCTGTACTTAAACTGTCATTTGGCATTCCGGGCACTAGAGGCCACTGTTTTGCAGCTACAGCCAGCACACTCTGAGATTTGAATATGCAAAACAGATGATGACTCATGCTGCTGCCTGTGAGTGAACCAGGAAGTGTTGATCTGGCATGGTGGAAGGATTGTGCTGTGAGGGACTGAATCCGATCCCATCCTGGCTTGCAGATGTCCGGCAGTTAATGGACACTCAGAAGAAGGAGAGTAGCTGTTATATCCTTTCTGTATCCAGCTCTTTTGAAAAGAGAGGTTGCCCCAGGAAGACCAGTTCAGTGTGTGGACAGAAGGCCTCATCATCAAGCAAGGCCGCACGGTTGCTGAGAAGTTGGTGGCCATCTCTGGTAGGCTGCATCCTTGGGCCCAGAACGGACGCAGGTCAGTACACCTGGTTACTGATTGTAATATATTGTGTGGCGCCTGGAGTTACAGAGACTAGCCTAGGCCTTGCATTAGTTAGCTAGTTAGGATTACATCGTTTTGCTAGGCTGTACTGTACTGGACTGCAGCGCAGTTATTGACTTGCAGGCTCTGCTGCGTTTGCCACCGGCTAGGGGTGTCCACTGTAGCGGCACAGCACGACTTGCAAGCTCTGCTGTGTCCGCCATCGGCTAGGCCTGTCTAGTAGGCAGGGACATTGACTGTGGGTCCGGGATATAGTGTTTCTATGCATGTTTGTATTGCTTTGGTGATGCTTATGTTATTACGTGTTGTCTAAGTAAAGTTTTTCTGTTCTTGCATATTAAGCTGGTGTCAATGTCGCTTTCCTTGTCTGTGAATTTGCTGTATTCTGGGGAGCCCGCTCCGGTACACGGCTTACAGAAGGGAAGGATGTTATTTACATAGGACTGTATGTTGATGGTGGCTGTGGGAGGGAGTAATGGTTTTTGCATGGGACTGTATGTTGATGGTGGCTGTGGGAGGGAGTGATGCTATTTACATGGGACTGTATGTTGATGGCAACTGTGGGAGGGAGTGATGTTATTTACATGGGACTGAATGTTGGAGGTCGCTGGGGAGGGGATGATGTTATTTACATAGGACTGTATGTTGAAGGCGACTGTGATCGGGAGTGATGTTATTTACATGGGACTGAATGTAGGAGGGGGCTGAGGGAGGGGGTGATGTTATTTACATTGGATAGTGTGTTGGACGTGGCTGGCGGGGGTGATGTTTTTTTTTTACATGGGACTGTATTTTGGAGGGGGTTGTAGATAGAGAGGGATGTTATTTACATGGGACTGTGTATTGGAAGGGGCTGAAGAGATGGTGAGATGTTATTTACATGGGACTCTATGGTGGAGGGAAATAGTGTTATTTACATGGGACTATATATGGGAGGGAGGCGGAAGGGAGGGGAGTGATGTTATTTATATAGGACTGTATTTTGGAGGGGACAGGATAGATGGTGTGATGTTATTTAGATGGGACTGTATGGTGGAGGGAGGATCATAACTACAGGGGGCATTATAAATACTGGGGGCACTTTAGGGTGAGCATTGTAACAGTAGGGGGCAGTATAAATACTGGGGGCAATGTAGGAGCATTTTAAATCCAGGGGGCATTGTAGGCATTCTTATTACCACTGGGGGAACAATAGGGGGCCTTATTTCTACTGAGGGCTCTGTGAGGGTATTATTAATACTGGAGGGCTCTTCTACTAATGGGGACACTCTTGTGGAGTATTATCACTGTTGGGGGCACTGTAGGGGACAGTAATACTAATGGGGGCATTCTAGAAGGGAATTACTATTGGTGGGACTATGAGGAGCACTATTACTATGGGGGCAACGATATTTCTTTAGGATAGTACTTGGGGTTATCGGGGGGCACAGCGAGCAGTAGGATAACACTGTGGGGACTCCAGGTTGGGGGATGATAGAAATGTGATGAAGCTACGATGTCCGTGTCACACTCTGCAGAGACGAGGCGGCTGTAAGAAGTTGTCCAGACCAAATGGAGAAGATGATGACAGAGAAGATGTACATCAGAGGAGACGTCACCTGGGAGGCCCTGGATGTGAGAGGTATCTGCTAATGTATAGCAAGTACAGCAAAATGCTGGCGGAGGGGCATGGCAATTTAGAAAACTGGGCCATATTCATTGGGGCTTGGGCTCCGGGTCTTTTGTGACTCTAGCAACGCCCCTGTTGGCGATAGTGACAGGACTAAGACTACCTGTTCCTCCAGAAAGGAAGGGCAACCAGGAGTCTCCCTCAGGCCTACAACAAAGGGCAGGGGAAAAACAACACACAGATAAACCAAAACAAAATGCAAAAGGGAAAGGGAACAATTAACTTTCCAGTTGCTATGGCAGCAACAGGAACTCAGCCGAGAACCAAACACCAGCAGACCACAGATACCACTAAAGCTATAAACCGCACAGCATTGTGGGAGAAGCAACTATAAATAAGGAAAGTTAACCCCTAAAGGACCCTTGCCGTACATGTACGCCACAGCTGGCCGGGACTTAAGGACCAGCGACGACTAGTTACTGACAGCCGGGTCCCTGCTGCATACGCCGGCATCGGTGAAGACACCGATGCTGGCGTATTGACCCCTTATATGCCGTGGTCAAAGCTGACCGTGGCATGCAGAGGGTTTGCGGACGGTACGGGTGCCCTCCGCATCTCCATCGGGTCCCCGCGCTGTAGTGGCGGGGACCCTATGGCAGAGAAGGCAAGCCCGATGCCTTCCATAGGTATCGGGGCTTGCCTCCTGCGGAAGCCTGTGAGATCCAGCCCTTAGGCATAAAAGCTGACAGCCAATGCATTACAATACAGGTTGTATTGCTGAGGGGATCAGACCCCAGAAGTTGAAGTCCCATAGTGGGACAAAATTAACAAGTAAAAAAAAAAAAAAGTTAAAAAAAAAATTAGGTTTCATAATAAAAAAAATAAAGTTTCAAGTAAAAAAAAAAGAATCCCAAAATAAAACACATAAAATTGTGAAAAAAAACCTATAAATATTGGGTATTGCTGCATCTGTAATGACTGGCTCTATAAAAATATCACATGATCCACCCCCTCACCTGAACGCCGTAGAAAAAATAAAATAAAAACTGTGCTAAAACAACCATTTTTTAATCACCTTACATCACAAAAAGTGCAACACTAAGCGATCAAAAAGGCGAATGCCCCCAAATTAGTACCATGCAGTCACCTCATCCTGCAAAAAATGTGACCCCTACCTAAGACAATAGCCCAAAAAATTAAAAACTATGGCTCTCAGAATATGAAGACACTAAAACTAGATTTTTTTTGTTTCAAAAATGCATTTATTGTGTAACATATTAGGTATTGCCGCATCCGTAACAACTTGCTGTCAAAAAAGCCATTTTGTCACCTTATATCACAAAAAGTATAATACCAAGCGATCCAAAAGTCATATGCACCCTAAAATAGTACCAATCAAACCGTCAATTCATATTGAAAAAAATGAGCCCCTACATAAGACAATCATCCAAAAAATAAAAATAAACTATGGCTCTCAGAATATGGAGACACTAAAACATGATTATTTTTGTTTCAAAAATGTTTTTACTGTGCTAAAAGTGAAAAAAAAAAAAAAAAAAGTAGACATATTAGGTATCACCGTGTCCGTAACAACCAAGTCTATTAAAATATCACATGACCTAACCCCTCAGGTGAACACAGTAAAAAATAAAATAAAAACTATGTCAAAAAGTGTAATACCAAGCGCTCAAAAAGTCATATGCACCCAAAAATAGTGCCAATCAAACCATCATCTCATACAGAAAAAAATGAGCCCCTACATAAGACAGTCAGCCCAAAAATAAAAAAACTATGGCTTTCAGAATATGGAGACACTAAAAAATATTTTTTTTCAAAAATGCTTTATTATGTAAAACTGAAACAAACAACCAAAAAAAAGTAGTTGTATTTGGTATTGTCGCGTCCGTAACAACCTGCTTTATAAAAATAGCACATGATCTAACCTTTGTTACCTTACCTCACAAAAAGTGTAATATAGAGCAACCAAAAATAATATGTACCCTAAAATAGTACCAACAAAACTGCCACCTTATCCCGTGGTCACTTTTTTGGAGTTTCTACTTTAGGGGGGCATCAGGGGGTTTTCAAATGTGACATGGCAACTTAAAATTATCCCAGTGAAATCTGCCCTCCAAAAACCATATGGCGTTCCATTCCTTCTGTGCCCTGCCGTGTGCCCGTACAGCAGTTTACAACCACATATGGCGTGTTTCTGTAAACTACAGAATCAGGGTAATAAATATTGAGTTTTGTTTGGCTGTTAACCCTTGCTTTGTTACTGGAAAATATTGATTAAAATGGAAAATCTGCCAAAAAAGTGAAATTCAGAAATTTCATCTCCATATTCCTTTAATTCTTGTGGAACACCTAAAGGGTTAACAAAGGTTCTAAAAATCTGTTTTGAATACCTTGAGGGGTGTAGTTTCTAAAATGGGGCCATTTATGGGTGATTAAAAACTGGGTTTTGGAAATTTTCTTAAAAATTTAAAGATTTGCTTCTAAACTTCTAAGCCTTCTAACGTCCCAAAAAAAGAAAATGTAATTTACAAAATGATCCAAACATGAAGTAGACATATGGGGAATGTAAAGTAACAACTATTTTAGGAGGTATCACTATCTGTTTTAAAAGCAGAGAAATAAAAATTTTGAAAATTGCGAATTTTTCCAAATTTTTGGTAAATTTGATATTTTTTTATAAATAAAAATAAAATATTTTGACTCAAATTTACCACTGTCATGAAGTACAATATGTGACTAGAAAACTTTCTCAGAATGGCTTGGATAAATAAAAGCGTTTTAAAGTTATCACCACATAAAGTGACAAAAAATGGCCTGGTCCTTAAAGGGACTCTGTCACCACTTTCTAACCCCCCCTTTTAAAAGTATTGTCATCTCCATGGCGCCCCTGTGATTACAAAGGTGTTGTTAGAAGATAAATTCGCCGTCTCCTTTTGATAAAAAGAGCTTTTATCTAACCTGTCAATCTTCTTGATAAGGTGCCCAGGGCGTTTCTGTCGGTCTCAAGCTGCCGCCCGCCGCCGCCGCTGTTGGTGCCCAGCTCCTCCCCTGATGCTTTCAGCGCCGCCTGAATGTAATGAAATACGCCTCCGGCTCTCGCTCAGTGCCCCCTCCTCCTTTTCAAAGATCCCGCGCGTGCGCACAGGCCTGTGCCTGATGCGCCCGTGCGGACATTTACAATCAGCCTCATTGAGCGAAGTGCGCATGCGCGCACTTCGCTCAACCTCCTCATCAGACGAGCACTGCAGCCGGCCGGCTGCAGTGCTCGTCTGATGAGGAGGTTGAGCGAAGTGCGCGCATGCGCACTTCGCTCAATGAGGCTGATTGTAAATGTCCGCACGGGCGCATCAGGCACAGGCCTGTGCGCACGCGCGGGATCTTTGAAAAGGAGGAGGGGGCACTGAGCGAGAGCCAGAGGCGTATTTCATTACATTCAGGCGGCGCTGAAAGCATCAGGGGAGGAGCTGGGCACCAACAGCGGCGGCGGCGGGCGGCAGCTTGAGACCGACAGAAACGCCCTGGGCACCTTATCAAGAAGATTGACAGGTTAGATAAAAGCTCTTTTTATCAAAAGGAGACGGCGAATTTATCTTCTAACAACACCTTTGTAATCACAGGGGCGCCATGGAGATGACAATACTTTTAAAAGGGGGGGTTAGAAAGTGGTGACAGAGTCCCTTTAAGGTGAAAAATGGCAGGGCCCTGAAAGGGTTAAATGACCACAATAGCAACACCTGGAGGTTAAAGGTGTGGCCAGTATCAGAAACATCACAGACGTCTATTGATCTACAAGGAAACCTGTCAGATCAAAGCACGTGTTGCCAGTCTCACAGATCTTCTGTCACCCACTGTCGCGGGGACAGCCGTATGTTTCGGTACGTCCATGACAGCTGCATCCCCTTCAGACAGCTGACCGGCAAGGTGTTGGGTGTCAGACCCCCGCCAATCCTGAGACAGACAAGTAGTATACTGCTACCCATGATATTTTGCAATAAATCCAGACATTTATGGGATTATATATTAAATTGGTGTAGAGTAGAACTGGCTTAATTGCCCAGAGCAACCAATCAGATTCTTCCTTTCATTTTTGACAGCTCCTTTGGGTAAAGAAAGGTGAAATCTGATTAGTTGCTATGGGCAACTAAGTCTGTTCTACTTTACACTAGTTTGATAAATGATCCCATTAATGATTACCTAAGGTGATTATGATTCTATATCACAGGTTTCATTAGAAAACACTACTGACAGTCTGCACATCATCTGTACAGGGAGTGCAGAATTATTAGGCAAGTTGTATTTTTGAGGATTAATTTTATTATTGAACAACAACCATGTTCTCAATGAACCCAAAAAACTCATTAATATCAAAGCTGAATATTTTTGGAAGTAGTTTTTAGTTTGTTTTTAGTTTTAGCTATTTTAGGGGGATATCTGTGTGTGCAGGTGACTATTACTGTGCATAATTATTAGGCAACTTAACAAAAAACAAATATCTACCCATTTCAATTATTTATTTTTACCAGTGAAACCAATATAACATCTCAACATTCACAAATATACATTTCTGACATTCAAAAACAAAACAAAAACAAATCAGTGACCAATATAGCCACCTTTCTTTGCAAGGACACTCAAAAGCCTGCCATCCATGGATTCTGTCAGTGTTTTGATCTGTTCACCATCAACATTGCGTGCAGCAGCAACCACAGCCTCCCAGACACTGTTCAGAGAGGTGTACTGTTTTCCCTCCTTGTAAATCTCACATTTGATGATGGACCACAGGTTCTCAATGGGGTTCAGATCAGGTGAACAAGGAGGCCATGTCATTAGATTTTCTTCTTTTATACCCTTTCTTGCCAGCCACACTGTGGAGTACTTGGACGCGTGTGATGGAGCATTGTCCTGCATGAAAATCATGTTTTTCTTGAAGGATGCAGACTTCTTCCTGTACCACTGCTTGAAGAAGGTGTCTTCCAGAAACTGGCAGTAGGACTGGGAGTTGAGCTTGACTCCATCCTCAACCCGAAAAGGCCCCACAAGCTCATCTTTGATGATACCAGCCCAAACCAGTACTCCACCTCCACCTTGCTGGCGTCTGAGTCGGACTGGAGCTCTCTGCCCTTTACCAATCCTGCCACGGGCCCATCAAGACTCACTCTCATTTCATCAGTCCATAAAACCTTAGAAAAATCAGTCTTAAGATATTTCTTGGCCCAGTCTTGACGTTTCAGCTTGTGTGTCTTGTTCAGTGGTGGTCGTCTTTCAGCCTTTCTTACCTTGGCCATGTCTCTGAGTATTGCACACCTTGTGCTTTTGGGCACTCCAGTGATGTTGCAGCTCTGAAATATGGCCAAACTGGTGGCAAGTGGCATCTTGGCAGCTGCACGCTTGACTTTTCTCAGTTCATGGGCAGTTATTTTGCGCCTTGGTTTTTCCACACGCTTCTTGCGACCCTGTTGACTATTTTGAATGAAACGCTTGATTGTTCGATGATCACGCTTCAGAAGCTTTGCAATTTTAAGAGTGCTGCATCCCTCTGCAAGATATCTCACTATTTTTGACTTTTCTGAGCCTGTCAAGTCCTTCTTTTGACCCATTTTGCCAAAGGAAAGGAAGTCGCCTAATAATTATGCACACCTAATATAGGGTGTTGATGTCATTAGACCACACCCCTTCTCATTACAGAGATGCACATCATCTAATATGCTTAATTGGTAGTAGGATTTCGAGCCTATACAGCTTGGAGTAAGACAACATGCATAAAGAGGATGATGTGGTCAAAATACTCATTTGCCTAATAATTCTGCACGCAGTGTATAATCTATACCTTTGCAAACCTCTCTTAGCACACATGGCACATTAGTTCCCACCCGGGGAGACTTGAGTCAGACTCAGGGCCTCAGAGCTGACAATCTAATCCCCAAACCATATGAAATCACCTATGTTTAGCTGGGTGTTACCAGTTAGGGGTGTGTCCCTGCACAGTCTGACACTATCCAATCAGTGCAACAAGTGTCAAACTGTGCAGGCAGACCCCCAACTGGTAACACCCAGCTGGCCCTTTATTGAATCCTGCAGGCAATTAATTCATAACTTCTAGCAGGAATAATAATGGAATGACACAACATAGAGTCATAGGAATATATGCTCCAGAACTGTTATTCCATGGGGGATGCAAGTAGCTGATAAAACAGATATGTCAGGAGAGGTTACAGGCTCAAACACTTTTAACCCCTTCAAGAAACAGACAATTTTGACCTTAAAGTGTATATCCATGGTGAAAAATCATTTTAACCATAAAAACCTCCAAAATTCTGTGATGACTAATTTCCTAAAATACATATACACGGCCACCAGCAGATGTCACCAGGGAGCTTACCTCATACCGTTCTGCAGTAAGCTCTTTCCCACTCATTCAGTGATGGCTGCAGGCAGATAAGCCTTTATCATTTAACTCTAAGGCCTGTTTCACATCTGCAGAGCTGGCAGGATGTTCGGTCACTGCTGGGCACTGCCGGAATTCTGTCTGGCCTCATTCACTATAATGAGGACCGGTGGAGATCTAGCCACAACCCAGAAAAGATGCAGAGAATGGGCCAGACAAAAACTGCTGTGCTCCAGCGGGTGTCAGCTAGCATCCAGCAGTGTTGGATCCAGACATCCCCGGCATAACATTAGTGTGAAACTAGCCTTAGGGGGGAATTTATTAAGATTGCTAATCCTGGTTGCCACGCAGTGTTGCACTAGATTAGTGTACGGACCCACTTGAAAATAAGCTTATAAAATTTGATCAAATGTACAATAAGAACCTCATGTTCAGAAATGTTGCTTAGCCGCAATAGATCAGTGTATAATGTGGTAATGTGGTCCATGACTTACACCAGTCAAAAGGGTTGACCAGGAAAAAAAAAAAAACATATTAGAATAAATACTTTTATAAATCCATTTAATTAGCAAACCGTGTTTGTAAATTGCTGTTTTTAGGGGTGGACTGGGAACTTAAAGTGGACCTGGAAAAGAAAAACTAAAAATGGCCCCATTTTGTAGGTGGGTCCAAATTGATAGAAGGTGGGGCAACACATGTAAGGGGAGGGCAGTCAGCAATACCACAGCGCCAAATACTGTCCCACCAGAACCATATACCATAGTGGCGAACAATATTGCCCCAAAAGCTGTTTCTCTCTGGTGGCTATCAATAGCTTCCATTTTTTTGTCCTTCTTCAGTTGTCTCTGATTAAGATATGGAGCAGGGAGCTTAGGAGATGAGATGCGGACCACAGCAGTTTAATTCAGGAGGGTATGTGCGGCTTGGGCGTTCCCCTGGGCATCGGCCCACCGGGAAATTTCTCTGTAAGGTCTATGGCCAGTCCGCTCCTGACTGTCTTTTGGGTTAGCGGAAGCTATACTAAATCATTCCTTTTGAGCCTGACTGGATGTGAATCTTTTACTTAGTCAGTTTGGAAGGATTTTGGAGGCACGGACTATAGCATCAACAACTGATTGCGGAAAAGTTGAGAAAAGATTTTTGTGCTGTTCCACCATGAGCTGCCGATGCTGCAACCGCATCACTACAATATAGGTAAGTTATAGTTTTGACTGTTATAATTGGGATAGCATCTACAGCAGGGTTCCTCAACTCCAGTCCTCAGGGCCCACCTGCTGGTCATATTTTTAGGATTTCCTTAGTATTGAGCAGGTGCAGGCGCGGATTGGGAACCTAAAGTGGCCCTGGAAAAGAATACCTAAAAGTGGCCCCCATATTGGAGGAAGGTCTAAATTGACAGGATGCGGGGAAACAAAAGTAGGGGGGTCAGCAATACCATAGCGTAAAATACCACAGTACCACATAATATATTGTCCCAAAAGTTGTCCTTCTGAGTTGGCCATCAATAGAGGCCATTTTCTCTCTTCTTCCAGCTGTCTCTGCTTAAGATATGGAGCATGGGGCTTAAGAGGTACCCGATTCTTAATTACCACTGTTAGCTTATTATGTACACAGCCAGCGGAAGAGATGGGCGCTTGGGCGGCCCAGCTGGGCATTGGCCCACCGGGAAATTTCCCTGTGAGGACTATGGCCAATCCGCTCCTGAGCAGGTGATATAATTAGTGTCAGTGGATCAGGACTTACCACAGGTATTCATTCTGTGGGATATTCTCAAATCATGACTGATAGGTGGGCCCTGGGGACTGGAGTTGAGGAACACTGATCTAGAGATTATTTACAATCATGTAGTCATGTAAACTATAGATGATAAACTTCCATTTCATTTTTAATGTTGTAGAAGAACAAAGGGAAAGGCCAGTGACAGAATCGCTGAGAATAGCTAGACCCTTATTTTTTACTTTTACTTCTTCCCGATGCAGCCATTTTTTTATTTTTGCGTTTCCTTTTTTCACTCCCTGGAAGGCAGATTTTGCTGGACTGTTTTATTTACACCATGTCCCATTTGAAGCCCCCCTGATGCACCCCTAGAGTAGAAACTTCACAAAAGTGAACCCATTTTGGAAACTACACCCCTCAAGGTATTCAAAACTGATTTTAAAAACTTTTTTGACCCTTTAGGTGTTCCACAAGAGTTATTGGCAAATGGAGATGAAATTTCAGAATTTACATTTTAGGGCAAATTTTCCATTTTTTCCAGTAACAAAGCAAGGGTTAACAGCCAAACAAAACTATATATTTATTGCCCTGATTCGGTAGTTTATAGAAACACCCCATATGTGGTCGTAAACTACTGTACGGGCACACGACAGGGCGCAGAAGGAAAGGAACACCATATTAAATTAAAACAAGGAATAACTAAATTAAAAACAAAGGACGGAAGGTATGTAGAAGAGAATAAAGGGCTAGCCGACTGCCTTAATGAATACTTCTGTTCAGTTTTTACAAAAGAAAAAGGAGAAGGACCTCCACTAGAAAGGATGACTAATAAATCATTTGATGCATGTATCTTTACAGAGGAAGATGTTCTAAGTTTGCTGTCTAAGGTGAAGACAAATAAGTCACAGGGGCCTGATGAGATACACCCAAAATTATTAAAAGAGCTTAGTGGTGAGCTGGCAAAACCGCTAACAGATTTATTTAACCAATCATTAGTAACAGGAGTCGTCCCGGAAGATTGGAAATTGGCAAATGTCGTGCCCATTCACAAGAAAGGTAGTAGGGAGGAATCGAGCAACTATAGACCAGTGAGTCTGACATCAATAGTAGGCAAATTAATGGAAACCCTATTAAAGGATAGGATTGTGGAACATCTAAAATCCCATGGATTGCAAGATGAAAAACAACATGGGTTTACTTCAGGGAGATCATGTCAAACAAATCTTATAGCTGGGTGATTAAAATAATAGACGGTGGAGGTGCAGTAGACATCGCATATCTAGATTTTAGTAAGGCTTTTGACACTGTCCCACATAGAAGACTTATCAATAAACTGCAGTCATTGAGCATGGACTCCCATATTGTTGAGTGGATTAGGCAGTGGCTGAGTGACAGACAACAGAGGGTTGTAGTCAATGGAGAACATTCAAAACAAGGTCATGTTACCAGTGGGGTTCCACAGGGATCTGTACTGGGACCAATTTTGTTTAATATCTTCATAAGTGATATTGCAAAAGGCCTCGATGGGAAGGTTTGTCTTTTTGCTGATTACACAAAGATATGTAACAGGGTTGATGTTCCTGGAGGGAAACGCCAAATGGAAAAGGATTTAGGAAAACTAGAAGAATGGTCAGAACTCTGGCAACTGAAATTTAATGTGGATAAGTGCAAGATAATGCACCTGGGGCGTAAAAACCCAAGGGCAGAATATAGAATATTTGACACAGTCCTGACCTCAGTATCTGAGGAAAGGGATTTAGGAGTAATTATTTCAGAAGACTTAAAGGTGGGAAGACAATGTAATAGGGCAGCACGAAATGCCAGCAGAATGCTTGGATGTATAGGGAGAGGTATAAGCAGTAGAAAGAGTGAAGTGCTTATGCCGCTGTACAGAACACTGGTGAGACCTCACTTGGAGTATTGTGCGCAGTACTGGAGGCCATATCTCCAGAAGGATATAGATACTCTAGAGAGAGTTCAGAGAAGAGCTACTAAACTAGTACATGGATTGCAGGATAAAACTTACCAGGAAAGGTTAAAGGACCTTAACATGTATAGCTTGGAAGAAAGAAGAGACAGAGGGGATATTATAGAAACTTTTAAATACATAAAGGGAATCAACTCTGTAAAGGAGGAGAGCATATTTAAAAGAAGAAAAACTACCACAAGAGGACACAGTTTTAAATTAGAGGGGCAAAGGTTTAAAAGTAATATAAGGAAGTATTACTTTACTGAGAGAGTAGTGGATGCATGGAATAGCCTTCCTGCAGAAGTGGTAGCTGCAAATACAGTGAAGGGGTTTAAGCGTGCATGGGATAGGCATATGGCTATCCTTCATATAAGATAGGGCCAGGGGCTATCCATAGTATTCAGATATATTGGGCAGACTAGATGGGCCAAATGGTTCTTATCTGCCGACACATTCTATGTTTCTATGTTTCTATATGGTTTCTGGAAGGCAGATTTTGCTGGATTGGTTTTTAGACACCATGTCCCATTTGAAGCCCCCTGATGCACCCCTAGAGTAGAAACTCCAAAAAAGTGACCCCATTTTGGAAACTACGGGATAAGGTGGCAGTTTTGTTGGTACTTTTTTAGGGTACATATGATTTTTGGTTGCTCTATATTACACTTTTTGTGAGGCAAAGTAACAAAAAATAGAACTTCTGAATAGAATTTCATCTCCATTTGCCATTAACTCTTGTGGAACACTTAAAGGGTTAACAAAGTTTGTAAAATCAGTTTTGAATACCTTGAGGGGTGTCGTTTCTTAAATGGGGTCACTTTTTGGAGTTTCTACTCTAGGGGTGCATCAGGGGGGCTTCAAATGGGACATGGTGTCAAAAAACCAGTCCAGCAAAAACTGCCTTCCAAAAACCATACGGCATTCCTTTCCTTCTGCGCCCTGCCGTGTGCCTGTACAGTAGTTTACGGCCACATATGGGGTGTTTCTATAAACTACCGAATCAGGGCAATAAATATAGAGTTTTGTTTGGCTGTTAACCCTTTGTCACGGGGTTCCGAAGGTGCACTCGGTCCCCTATTGCCCGCAGACCTGTTGCTTAGCTTTGGGAATGAGGATTTGTGCTTGACCTCATTCCCAGGGCGGCTTTGCTGGCTGGGTGGCTCCCTGCTCCTAGTCTGCCTTGAGTGCCGAGCTGATCACTCGGTGCTCGACTGGTTGGCCTGTCGGTCATGTGACGCTGGCCACGTCACATGACCCTCACTCCCCACTATAAATACAGGCAGCCTGCTGGCCACCGGTTGCCTGTTAATTTCTAGGTTCCTGGCTATTTGTTGGACTACTGAATACTTACCTGATCCTGTTCCCTGACGATCCTCTGCCTGCTCCTCCTGTACTGCGCATCCATCCTGGTATTGTGACCTCGGCTCCCACCTGACTACTCTCTTAGGACTCCTCTTGTACTTCGCTACTCTCCTGGTATTTGACCCCGGCTTCTCCTGACCATTCTTTGCTTAATCCGTTGTACTGCGTAGCTCTCTTGGTTCTGACCCAGTCCGTTGATGTTCCGTATTTTGTCTTGTCTGTCTTCCCTGCACATATCCTAAGTTAGGGACTGCCGTCCAGTTGTCCCCTGTCATCAGGACTCGTGAGGCAAGTAGGCAGGGCTAGGGGTGAGGGTGGAGCGCAGTGGTCACTACCCTTCCCCCTGTGTGTGTGTGGACGTGACCGTTACACCCTTGCTTTGTTACTGGAAAAAAAAAGCAAGGACGTACCGGTACGCCCTGTGTCCATAACAGGTTAAATACCCTGAAGTGACCAACCATTGACCAGCCTATAGGCCGAGCTGAGAGGCCTTAGATGGAAGCACAGGCCACGACCTGCAGCTGGGGACACAATGTGGGATGCCCACGGTTAGGCCCGCTGCTAGTGGGCAGAGGAGGGCAAGCGGGTCCAGACCACCGACAAAAAAGACACTGGATGAGTGATGTGCTTCCCCTGCCCACTTGGGGTAGCATGGCAGAGATGGGAAAGGGCCACCAGCACAGCACCCTCTGTTCAATGTAAAAATGAGAATCAGACATCATATAGTACATGGCAATCTCTTTCTAACAAAGCTAGAACTAGCCCTGTACCTCATATAAATTCAGAGATCTCCCCATTCATTGCTGCAATCGCTCTGCTAGATTTATTTCAAACTGACAGCTCAGGGGGCATGTCCTTTCTACTGCTGCTCTCTCCCTATCACAGCTAAAGGAGTGTGTCCTTTCTACTGCTGCTCCCTCTCACAGCTCAGGGGGCATGTTCACAGGTTCTAACCGTAGATCCAGCTAGTGTTGAAGGATGTAACTGAGTATGTGCATCCACCTCAGTGATGTTACTGAGGTGGACAGAGAAATAAGGAAAAGAACAAACAGCAGGTGGCACGATACAGATACCTTTTACATTAAAACACAGTGGCTACACTAAATTCACATGCAGTTACAAAAGAATTCAGATCCAGGTTCTGGTTTACAAAATTAAAAATATTTTTATGGGTGACCGCTCATAGTAGTTATGCCCACATTATAGCCACTCACAGTAGTTATGCCCACATTGTGTGCTTCACACAGCAGTAATGCCCATATTGTGAGCCCTCACTGTAGTTGGCCCACATGGTGCCCCCCACAGTAGTTATGTCCACATGGTGCCCCCTTCACAGTAGTAATGCCCACATTGTGCTCCTCACAGTAGTAATGCCCACACTGTGCCCATCACAGTAGTTATTCCCACATTGTGTCTCCTTCATAGCAATAATGCCCACATTGTGCCTCCTTCACAGCAGTAATACACACATTGTGCCCTTCACAGTATTTATGCCCATACTGTGCCTCCTTCACAGTAGTGATGCCCACATCGTACCCCCTCACTGTAGTAATGCTAATGTTGTGCCCCCCTCACAGTAGTAATGCTCACACTGTGCCAGCTCATAGTAGTTATGCCCACATAATAGCCCCTCACAGTAGTTATGCCCACATTGTGTCCTTCTCACAGCAGTAATGCCCACATTGTGCCACCTCACTGTAGTTAGCCCACATGGTGCTCCCCACAGTAGTTATGTCCACACTGTGCCCCCTTCATAGTAGTAATGCCCACATTGTGCTCCTTCACAGTATAAATGCCCACATTGTGCCCCCCACTGTAATAATGCCCACATTGTGCCCTTCACTATAGTAATGCCCACCGTGTGCCCCTCACAGCAGTAATACCAACATTTTGCCCTTTTCAGCATTAATGCCAACATTTTGCCCCTTTCAGTAGTGCCCTCTACAGGTTCCATTAATAAAGTTAAAAACAAAACACTGACTGCTCACCCGTTTCCCTGATGATCTGATCACATCCAGCGTTCCCCAGCAGCAGCACAATGCAGTCACACACACATTGTGCTGCTGGAGACTGATTCCTGGGGCCTGCAACGCTTCTCCCACACAGGCCAGCATCACAATGTGTGGACTGCTGGGGTGCGCCGCAGCTCAGCTGAACTGTGAAGCAGGGAGCGGACGGCTCCCGGATTCACCATGTAAATGAACAGCCCGGACACATCTTCAACCCTGTGCACCCTGGGCACGTGCCCTGCTTGACCCCCCCCCCCCCCCCCCCCCCTCAGATGGCTGCTCCTATAGATCATGTACAGAAAATAGAATAAAAATCTTTAATTAGAAAATATTTTTTTTAAAAGAGAATAAAAATGTGTGCCTATCTGGTTTTAAGTAGTAAAACCAAGATGATACATCCCCTTTAATACCTATGTCATAAGAAGCAGTCTACACACGTTATTGCAGCAGATGATGTAATTTCTGTGTACATTTTTACTATCAATACAACGCACTGGAATCTGTCATACTCCAAGACTATTAATACAAATGCTGCGTCACACTGTTTCCTTTCTAGTCACTTTCACTACTAAATATAAGACGGAGGGGGTTGTGAGTGGAGGAAGTTAGCAATAATCATATGATGAGTAAACACTGGTGTAAGTGTGAATCATAATAGAATCTGTGGTACAAAGAGGAAACCCGTCCCAAAAGAGGAAGATCAAGAGTCAAGACAGCACTGAACTCTCGGGTACCTTTTAGTGCCACTTCAGCACCCTGCAATGGTCTAATTAATCTCACTTTGAACATTTTGCTCTCATTCTATATCTAATTTAATACATCTGCAGTTTGAGGTTTGGATTCACACTGCAAATGTATATAAGTAAGATATCACAGGAGCAGACATATTGCCTGTGCACCCTGTTCAGCAGCCCTGAGAGAGTTAGAGGCCGCTCTCATGAAATGAAGTTTTAAAACAAGTATCCCCATCCCCTGGTCACACCAACCTTTGATCTTTAACAGCTTACACAGATGAGGTATCACCATCATCACTGAGTCTCTAGGATTGGTTGATGATAGCTTGATGCCTATGTCTGTGTTCTTCGGCAGTCTGCAGCCAGGTTCTAGGATGAGGAAGAGGCAGTGTCCTTCAGCCTTAAATGATCTATACATATTTGGGGGCAATTTGTTTTTATTATTGCATTGTACTCATTTTGAATTGGTCTATATTAAAAATTTGGAGCCCCTTTTTCTGTACAGCCTTGAGATTCTCTAGCAGCTGGATCTGTATTTTACAGTGTTCCGTCAGGCAGCTCAGCTGATGGCTCCTTATCTCTGACCTCCTAATCACTCTTATCTTGCTGATAAGAATGTGGCTTAAATAAATGTTTATGACCTTTCAGTAATAAAGTTAACCCTTTGTGACAGAACGGCTGAATATTTTTTTTAAAAGACCGATGAGAAAATGAGTAACATGCAATCATAAAAAAAATGCCCCCGAAAGTGTACATAGCCTTTAATGGAACACAAACTTCATATCCTTAAAGAGATTGTCTGGACTTGATGCTGACAACTCCTAGGGTCCTTTTCTGTTCCCCTTGAATGTAAAAACCCCCACTCACCTGTTGGGGTTACCGGACTGTTGGGGTGTCGGACTGGGGTTCCTTGGGCTCACCAAATGAAATTGTTTTCGGGTCCCAATTTCTATAACATTACAATTCTAATACACTTTGAATCAAAGAAATAGACACTAGTGACAAGTGATTGGCTCCACAGGTAGTTCCAAATGGGATTTGGAACTTTTGACCTTTGGGGCCCACTATGGCTTCAGAGACTGGGCCCACCTGAGGATCCTTTGGTACTCTGGTGGGCCAGTCCAACCCTGGTGACCGCAGAATGGTGAGTGGGGTTTTTATGTTTAGGAGGACAGGGAGGAACCCAAGGGTTGTCAGCCACAAGGACAGATAGTCCCTTTAATATTTTAGAACTTAAGACTTGCCCATTCAGCTACTTCCACCCCTTGGGCATTTACCAGTCAAAAATGTAAGAGATTAGCAGGAAATTAACTCCTGTGTTCTCAACAGGACTACAAGACTGGAGTACGCAGAAAAGCCTGCAGATTGACAGATTTTTCAGATATGTTATACATGTTGACATGGGAATAACCTTTTAAAGGGGTTGTCCATTCTCAAAGGCCCTTTCCTCTGACAGGCACAACCACATAGCCATGCCTAAGAAGGTAGGCATATCCCAAATGCTACGTTATGGCTCCTGTGGACCCTGCTGCCACTGATGCGCCCTGATCCCGCATGTCAACATTCGGTTTGACAGAGGTCATGTGTGCCAATCACAGCGGTGATGTATTCCCCATTTGTCATGTCAATGGGTCACTGTAATGCCAGCTGGCCAGGTCAGAGGTCATTATTTGGAATGTGCAAACACTTTATTGTGGCACCACACTTTTCATGATGAGAAGGGGTCCAGATATCTGGCCTGTTTTGGGGGATTATTTTGCTGCAGATTCTTGTTCTAACTAGTGTTGTGTACCAGTGCCCATAAGGGGTGAAATATGTAATTTTTTTTCTGCTGCATTGCAAATTTCATTCATGAAGGCTGCGTATGGGGTTAACAGGACTTGCATGGTAACAGTTGTTACTGTTAAAGTTGTAAGTTGGGGCTGCATCCTAACCTCTAGTGGGGCTGTTGCTCTAAACAGTGGTAGTTGGAGAGTGAGAAGAAAAGCAGAAGACAGGGATACACCTGTCCTGTCAGCTAAGAGCAGCCAGTAAAGGGATTGTAACAGGTGTTAGCCTCTGAGGAAGAGAAGTATTGAGCCTACCAAAAGGTTTAGTGGCCATTACAAGAGAGTGTTGGAAAAATAGAAGCCAGTGAATATAACACATGTATGTTGGATGTGGACTTCAC
Source organism: Bufo bufo (assembly GCF_905171765.1). Classification (NCBI taxonomy): domain Eukaryota; kingdom Metazoa; phylum Chordata; class Amphibia; order Anura; family Bufonidae; genus Bufo; species Bufo bufo. Next base: position 554,829,573 of record NC_053391.1, read on the forward strand.
TGCATTTTGGCTGGAGTTAGAAGTCTCAGGCTTCCTACCATATTGTAATGACAGATTGGCAATCTGTTAAAGGACTACACCCCACAGAGGGGATTGCAGAATTGCGGATAAAAAGAGAGAATTTGTATCTTTGGGGGAATTGGAAAGAATGTACTGTTTATCTAGAAAGGGGCTCAGAAGGGGCCTGTATACTGTCCAGTCCTTATATTCAGCCTTGGGGAAACAGTTTTACGCAATGTCTAAAAATTTACTTTCTAAAAGTATGTGTATTTATAGATTTTCAAAGTTTCCAGTAAAAATTGTTCCTTATTACACCAAACAAGCCTTAGTCATTGTCACCGCATCCCAACCACCATCAGGCAGGAGACTCCCAAATGTTATGCAAGTGGGTATGGACCCTCTGTGCCACTGACCGGCTATACCCTGGAGGGGCATGGCTAAGTAATTACCTGGTCTTCACTAGAGCCTCTGATGGTGAGGATAGGCTTGGGCCGTTAGGGTAGTTACCAGGAAATACTCCAGAGCGGTCCCTGGGTCAATGGCAGCTGACCAGGGGGTCAGAGATACTTGTGCAAGCACTGAGGGGAAAGACATAGTTAAGAAGTCCGGAGTCAGGGCAGCCAGCAATCAAGCAAAGTCTGTCATCGAAGTCCAAGGTCAGAGGCAGGCGGAAATCAAGCAAAATCCGTTAAATCAAGAAGCAGAGTCCAGTACACAGAAAAGCAGAAACTTCCAAACACCTTTACACAGGGAACTAGACTAGCTAGTGACCAAGATTGCTCAGGCGCCTTCTTGGGGAAGGAAGCGTCTTTAAACAATTCCTGCAACCAGCCATAGGCTGGGGAGATAGAGGGCATGTACAGGCTGCCTCACAAGGGAGGAAAGACACGCCCGTGCAAGCCCTAACAAACAGTACAGGACTCAAGCAGGAAGTAAGCTCTGGCCCGGAGCACAGATACAACAGTTTAAGCTACCTGCTGCCCGCGCTTTTTAGCACGACGCATGGCAGCAGGAGGGAATGAGGGAGCACGATGCTTGTGCGTGCATGTAGGGCCAGCAGGGCAGGTACGGAGCGCTGGGCTAACACCAAACCAAGGGGAAGAAAGGGTGTGCCTATTTCCACATCTGTGAGCGACCCAAAAAGGACCAACACCCCCTCAACTACTCTCACAGACTATACTACAACTCCTATCCTTTCCGCCCAACACCTCCCGTGCAGGACAGTAGCAATGATGGTGATAGAAGTCAATGGGGAAAGCCATCCAAAATGCTGTGACATCACAATTGTGTTCCTGTCAACTAAGCTGCTGTGACATCGAAATTGTGTTCCTGTCAATTGAGCTGCTGTGACATCACAAGTGTGTGCCTGTCAACTGAGCTGCTGTGACATTGTGAGATTATGCAGAAATAGCTGTTTCACAATGTCTGTACTTAAACTGTCATTTGGCATTCCAGGCACTAGAGGCCACTGTTTTGCAGCTACAGCCAGCACACTCTGAGATTTGAATATGCAAAACAGATGATGACTCATGCTGCTGCCTGTGAGTGAACCAGGAAGTGTTGATCTGGCATGGTGGAAGGATTGTGCTGTGAGGGACTGAATCCGATTCCATCGTGGCTTGCAGATGTCCGGCAGTTAATGGACGCTCAGAAGAAGGAGAGTAGCTGTTATATCCTTTCTGTATCCAGCTCTTTTGAAAGAGAGGTTGCCCCAGGAAGACCAGTTCAGTGTGTGGACAGAAGGCCTCATCATCAAGCAAGGCCGCACGGATGCTGAGAAGTTGGTGGCCATCTCTGGTAGGCTGCATCCTCGGGCCCAGAACGGACGCAGGTCAGTACACCTGGTTACTGATTGTAATATATTGTGTGGCGCCTGAAGTTACAGAGACTAGCCTAGGCCTCGCATTAGTTAGCTAGTTAGGATTACATCGTTTTGCTAGGCTGTACCGTACTGGACTGCAGCGCAGTTATTGACTTGCAGGCTCTGCTGCGTTTGCCAACGGCTAGGGGTGTCCACTGTAGCGGCACAGCACGACTTGCAAGCTCTGCTGTGTCCGCCATTGGCTAGGCCTGTCTAGTAGGCAGGGACATTGACTGTGGGTCCGGGATATATCGTTTCTATGCATGTTTGTATTGCTTTGGTAATGCTTATGTTATTACTTGTTGTCCAAGTAAAGTTTTTCTGTTCTTGCATATTAAGCTGGTGTCAGTGTCGCTTTCCTTGTCTGTGACTTCGCTGTATTCTGGGGAGCCCGCCCCGGTACACGGCTTAGGCCTCTTTCACACTTGCGTTGTCCGGATCCGTCGTGTACTCCATTTGCCGGAAGTGCCCGCCGGATCTGTAACACCGCAAGTGAACTGAAAGCATTTGAAGACTGATCCGTCTTCAAAATGCGTTCAGTGTTACTATGGCAGCCAGGACGCTATTAAAGTCCTGGTTGCCATAGTAGTAGTGGGGAGCGGGGGAGCAGTATACTTACCGTCCGTGCGGCTCCTGTGGCGCTCCAGAATGACGACAGAGCGCCCCATGCGCATGGATGACGTGATCCATGCGATCACGTCATCCATGCGCGTGGGGCGCCCTGACATCACTCTGAAGCGCCCCGGGAGCCGCACGGACGGTAAGTATACTGCTCCCCACTACACTTTACCATGGCAAACAGGACTTTAGCGTCCTGGCAGCCATGGTAACCATTCAGAAAAAGCTAAACGTCGGATCCGGTAATGCGCCGAAACGACGTTTAGCTTAAGGCCGGATCCAAATTAATGCCTTTCAATGGGCATTAATTCCGGATTCGGCCTTGCGGCAAGTGTTCAGGATTTTTGACCGGAGCAAAAAGCGCAGCATGCTGCGGTATTTTCTCCGGCCAAAAAACGTTGCGGTCCGGAACTGAAAACATCCTGATGCATCATGAACGGATTTCTCTCCATTCAGAATGCATGGGGATAATCCTGATCAGGATTCTTCCGGCATAGAGCCCCGATGACGGAACTCTATGCCGGAACAGAACAACGCAAGTGTGAAAGAGCCCTTACATTATCACAATTGTGTTCCTGTCAATTGAGCTGCTGTGACATCACATGTGTGTTCCTGTCAACTGAGCTGCTGTGACATCACAATTGCGTTTTATTCAGGTGAACAGCTGTTAGCTTCTGCGACCTCATAAGTGCATAAAAAAAGGTAAACAGCTGTAAAATCATGAGCGGAAAAACTGAAGTCACATCACAACTGAATTTCAATTCGGTAAGCTCAGAGGTGAAGATGCCATATGTACCAACAAAATACCAGTTGGGAATCAAGGAGCCCATATGTTCATATAGACCCTGCACCAGTTACAATCACTGTAAGGCCTTATTCACACAGTCAGTGTTTGGTCAGTGATTTCCTTCAGTGATTGTGAGCCAAAACCAGGAGCAGAGGCTAGATAAACTATAATGAAAAGATTTGTTCCTGTCCTGCGTTTTTAGGCCCGCACCTGATTTTGGCTCTCAATCACTGAAGGAAATCCCTGACCAAACACTGACATGTGAACAAGTAAAGCCATAGATGTCCCCCTTTCCATCACACTCAGCTGGTGTGTCAGAATCTATGAGCAATCTATGGTGTCGCACTGCAACATGCGACATGCTGAGACAGCGACGCGACAGTCGCATTATAAAAATTGTCACGCCACATTGGTGCGACAAAATGTCACGAATCAAATGTTGCAGTGTAGTTGTGCCCTATCTGTTGCACGACTTATTGTCGTCATGTAGACCTAGCCTTATGCTACAGATATTGTTGCAGGACTGATTGAATGGAACTGCAATGCACCCTTCTGAGAATTAAATATGGGTGACCTGTTTTCAGAATACGACACCCAGCACCCCTGCCACTCATCTGTTAGAAGGGTCCGTGGGGCTGGGGCGAGTGCTGCAACCTCTTCCTCAGTCTTTGACTTCACATCCATCGGTCACCTAGCTTTTGTGCCACTCAGTCCCATTCAAGCGAATAAGATTTAGCTGTAATACCAAGTGCAGCCACTATACAGTGTATAGTGATTGGTATACTATAAAGAGGCCTCTTCAAACAAACTGATCGGCAGGGTGCCAGGAGGAGGAACCCCACCAATCTGATTTTAAAGGGGTTTTCCAAGATTTTTATACTGATGACCTATTCCCTGGAAAGGTCATCAGTATCTGATCAGTGGGGGATGGGGGGACCTATGCCAATCAGCTGTTTGGGAACATAGTATAGCAGCTATACTTTGTATTGCAGCTATGCCCCATTCACTTCAATAGTGCTGAGCTGCGCCTAGGCCACGTGACCGATGACCATCGCCTAAGCTGTGAAAAGGCTGCGGCGCTACTGTGAGAGCTGGTGTCTTCTCAAACAGCTGATCGGCGGGAGCCCCAGGTGTCAGACCCCCACCAATCAGATACTGATGAACTATCCAGAGGATAGGTCATCGGTATTAAAGTCTCAGAAAACCCCTTTAATGGTAAAGGCCTAAACTTATCTCTTAGACACCAAAAGATATAGCAGAATAGGGGGACTTTATGAAGAAACTTCTAAGCTTAACCTTCTAGGCTACTTACCAGAACACATCATTTTCACCAAGCAGCTGAATCCTTGAAATAAAAGTTTGCTGCTCAGAATTCCCTGAGCTGTGCACAGATCCTTGAGAAGTGAGTCACACTGTACAATGTAAACAGTAAAACCACTGGAACGCGCAGCGTGTTTATGAAGACAGGCACACAACGCAGAGGAAAGTTTATACTCAAAGTGCGTCACACAACAGGATCTGGGGTCCCCATGTTTGCCCAACTATTACTGTGTAAAAAGACATTACAAAAGATGTTCAACTTAATAGTTTCTGCATCCGGCAACCTCCAAACATCAACACACATTAAAGCATAGTGTCATACGGTAAACCTTGCATGTAGTCAGATCTCATGAGAAATACAGATATTTGCTTAAGGTCATGTCAGCAGTAAGGACAACATAAGCTTGCTGACGAGTTCCCTTAAAGGGAACCTTTCACCATGAAATTCAAATTAATCTGCAGGCAGCATCTTATAGAGCAGGAGGAGCTGAGCAAATTGTTATACATAGCTTTATGCGAAAAGATACATTTGAATTCCTGCTCCTTCTGGGCTTTGATGTCCTAGTGATATGCCCTCATTGTCTCATATGGGAATATCCCATGAAATATATGCCTGAACCACAGGAGACTGGATAAGGTGGTGATCCAACCACTGGGCCCCCATTGGTCACCACAGCCAGTTTTGGCCTCGTAATGATTATTCACTTGTAACTGTAAGAGAGCAACAACAAAGGCCCGATATTAGACACAGATACCCCCCAGCCGTGTTTGTGTTAGGGAGGCATTGTGACTGTCACTTTTAGGGAGCCTTGACATGTGTCATATTTCGCTGCAGAAATTTTCCACGACTATAAATCAGTTCCATTCATTTGATTGGGGTTGTTTCACATGGATTTCTGCAAGTCCTATTCAGGTGAATGCCAACAAAATCTGACGCGTGTGAAGGCGCCCCTATGGGTAACCCTGTGGAACTGTATGGAATGCAATAAATTATGGCTAACATCCTGTGAAGGTTCTCATTCCTCCAGGAGCTGAGCGCTGCGATTGGCCAGCGCTACAGCCTGGGAGAAGGAGACGCCGGCAGGCTCCACCCAGTTGAACCGAACATATGAAGCTACCGGAGCCTATACCGGGAGAACGGAGCGGCGCCCAGGGATAATAGTAAGTGCAGGGGGATCCCTGGGCGCCGCTCTCCATGTCTGTATGCTTAGTTTACATTTTTTATTCTAGTGAAAGGTCCTCTTTAAAGGGAATCTGTCACCATATAGCTCGCTATGAAACCATCTTACATACCAGATGCACGCTTGTCAGTACATTCTAATGGTGTTGGTCCTATCTGTACCAGTGACAAATTAGGCTTTTTATTTTATACTAATTAGCCCCTGGGTGCAAATGGGGCGGTGCCATTGCATTTCTCTGCAGCCTAGGCTCCACCTCTTTTCCTTCCAGCATCGCTTTCCCCCACTTTGACTGACAGGCTAAGCAGTGAAGATATACTCACACCTGGCCCTGAAGTCTCCCAATTGTTCATACTCTGCACTGATCGGCGCAGGTGCAGTAGAATACAGAATCTCAATGGCCGATGGATTTTGTGCCTACGCCGAACAGTGAAGCGAACGAGCAATCGTGATGGGCCAGGTGTGAGTATGTCTTCACTGCCTGGCCCTGTTAGCCAAAGTGGTGGGGTTACAACCAGAAAGGAAATGAAGTGGAGCCTTGGGTGCAACGAGGTGCAACACTACCGCTCTTGTTGCACCCAGAAGCTAATTAGCATAAAATAAAAAAACAAATTTCTCCACAATGGAGCCACCGATGGAAATAGGACTAACACCATTAGGCCTCATCCACACTTCTGTGTCAGTATAACGTCCGTGAAAAAAAGCATCCGTGTCTGTTTTTTTCCTTCCGTGTGTCATCCGTAATTCATGGACGTTGCTCAGCTGAAAATTAATTTCAAGAGCATTTTCTATCTGTCTTCTGTGAAAACCGGAAGCACTACGGATGCCATCCGTGTTGTGTCCATGATTTTCACGGAGCCATAGACTTCAATGGGCGTGCTTGCTCCGCATCACGGATCAAAGTAGTGCACAGTCAGTAAAAAAAATACTGAAATGCGAACAGATAGATTTGAATAACGTGCTGTCCGTGGAAAATGCAGGCAGCACACGTCCGTGAAAAATGGAAGTGTGGACGAGGCCTTAGAATGTTATTGATAAGCGCGCATCTGGCATGTTTCATAGCGAGCTATGTGGCGACAGATTCCCTTTAAAAGGAATAATAAAGCCTCTATTATATAACTATTAGAAGTCATGTGCTTTCACGTGGTCCCAGAATTCCTGGAGGACTATAACTGACAGTAGGTTGTACATTCTCAGATCCCTATCAGGAGCCTGACAACATGTCTGCATGAATTCTCCTCCTGGCTGCTTTATACTGTGAAACAACCCTTCATCCACTCCTGGTCCGGGAAGAGCTTTATCCCCCAAATTTAGTAGATATGTAGAAGTCTGTGGGGGAGATTTATCAAACTGGTGTAAAGTAGAACTGGCTTAGGCTACTTTCACACTCACGTTTGGTGCGGATCCGTCATGGATCTGCACAGACGGATCCATTCAGATAATACAACTGTCTGCATCCGTTCAGAACGGATCCGTTTGTATTATCTTTAACATAGCCAAGGCGGATTGAAAGTCAATGGAGGACGGATCCGTTTTCTATTGTGCCAGATTGTGTCATAGAAAACGGATCCGTCCCCATTGACTTAGGGCTCATGCACACAAAGTTTTTTGCGTTCCGTATACCGACCGTACTTTGATTCCGTATACGGAACCATTCATTTCAATGGGTCCGCAAAAGATACGGACAGCACTCTGTGCGCTGTCCGCATCCGTTGCTCCGTTCCGTGACCCCGCAAAAATGATGAGACATGTCCTATTCTTGTCTGTTTTGCGAACAAGAATAGGCATTTCTATAACGGGCCTCCTGTTCCGTTCTGCAAATTGCAGAAGGCACATGGGCGGCACCCGTGTTTTGCGGATCCGCAATTTGCGGACTGCAAAAAACGGCACGGTCGTGTGCACGAGCCCTTACATTGTGTGTCAGAACGAATCCGTTTGGCTCCGTTTCGTCAGCTGCAGGCAACGTTTTGGTGTCCGCCTCTAAAGCGTAATGGAGACTGAACGGAGGCAAACTGATGCATTCTGAGCGGATTCTTTTCCATTCAGAATGCATTAGGGCAAAACTGATCCGTTTTGGACCGCTTGTGAGAGCCCTGAACGGATCCCACAAACGGAAAGCCAAAACGCCAGTGGGAAAGTAGCCTAAGTTGCAAATAGCAGCCAATCAGATTCCACCTTTCATTTTTCACCACTCCTTTGGAAACTGAAAGGAGGAATCTGATTGGTTGCTATGGGCAAATAAGCCAGTACTTGACCCCAGTTTTGATAACTCTCCCTTGGTATGTTCTCCCCGTGTTTGGGTGGGTTTCCTCCAGGTTCTCGGGTTTTCTCCCACACTCTGAAGACATACTGATAGGGGGTTTACAGAGGCGTAGCTGCAGAGGTAGCAGTCGCTACCGGGCTCAGGAGCCTAAGGGGCCCAAAGACCCTTGTGCCACATAAGACACTGGCATTATAGAAAGTGCATGCTGGTCAATTTACACCTCTGGCTGGAGGGAAGGGGTTAGGTCAAGAATTTGGCATGAGGGGTGCCCTTTCAATGTTTGCCTCAGGCAGCAGGAAGGATTTGTGCTCCCCTGTCCTTGCCAACAAGCACTGAGGGACGGGGGCCCAAGCTGAACTCTTGCACCAGGACCCATGAGCTTTTAGCTACGCCCCTGGGGGTTTAGATTGTGAGCTCCATGGGGGACGAGAATCAATGCTAACATCTGTACAGCGCTGCAGAATATGTCAGCGCTATACGAGTGAGGGAAATAAATAAAGTAGTAAAATCCCAGGAGGCTCTGGATTAGCTCAGCTGACGTCTTGAGTCGTATATTTAGGAAATAAGGAGTTGGCATGCTCCAAGTGTCTGTAATTAGCCCTCCTCATGGAAAGGGGGCCTATAAATATCACCTCGCCCCATTGTAGTCTGTGGAAGGACTGCCGGGGCTCGTGACACAAAAGGCATGGGAGTTATTTCGGGCTTTTCTTCTGCGCCGCTATATTTAGCTCATTGATGCAGATACAGGGATTCCACTGACGTCAATGGAGCCCTGCGCTGACGTCACCGGCCCTCCTCCCCCGGTCAGGAGAAGGAAGAACCTGGCAGAGAGAATGCGAGCAGGGCTGTGCGCAAACAAAGGAGCATCAGGTTTCCCTGCCTGGGCAATGGGCGGCCGGCTGCAGCAGAGCAGGAGCTCCCACAGCACCCCAGCGGCAGGGGGGAGAGGGCAGTGAGTGACCCAGGAATCCCCGCTTCTCTCCCCCCAGGAGCAGCAGCAGGTGGATGGGTCCGGCTCCAGCGAGTGCCCCGTGTAAGTACAGCGGCTGCCCGCCGCACTATTTCTCTACCTGCTGCCCGGCTTCTCCTCAGGCTGTTTTGTTAGTGACAGAAACTTTGTCAAAGTCTAGTTCCTTGAAGGAATTCTCCAGGTTCCTTATCTTCTGGCAGGTGGTTAGGATTGACATTTATTGTTCACTGAGGGTTTTTTTTTTGGAGGACGTTTTTCTGCAGGTTTTTCAGCCAGAGGCAGAAGTAGAAGTGCATCCTTTATATTTCCAATTACTTTTAAATTCACTTCTGGCTTTGGCTGAAAAACCTGCAGGAAAATCTGCTTCAAAACCTACCCCAAAAAGGTCAGTGTGACTGTCCCCTAAACACCTGAGATCCAGGGTCCCAGAATCTGATGGGACCCCCTCGGTCCCTGGTTTTCCATATCCCAGAATGATTGAAAGACGCAGATATTAGTGAAGAGCTCAATCTATCTGGAGGGCTCCTATAAGGCTGTCTTCACACAGGTGGAAAAACACTTGATGTGGAATCAGGTTTAGGATTCCTCTTTTTGTCTTTCTTTTTTTTTTTTTTAAGCCCATTTCAATGGGAACTCTGGATATGGATTTTTTTTATTTTTTTTTTTAATCCGTGGCACAGTTTTGAAAAATGCAAGCAGAAAAAAAGTGCCATATGAACGAACATGTAATTCAACGGAGATGAATTGCAAGCGTTTTCAGGAGCTGCAAGCCACTTAGAAAAAAAAGGTGTGATATCCTAAGTCTAAGGGCTCATGTGTGTGTGTGTGTGTGTGTGTGTTTTTTTTTTTTTTTTTGCGGCTCGTATGCGGAACCATTCACTTTAATGGGGCCACAAAAAAAAATACGGAAATGGCTCTGTGTGCTTTCTGTGTCTATATGGCCGTTCGGGGGAAAAAAACGTTCCAGGATAGGACTGTCCTATTATAGGCTGGCCCTTCCTTTCCGTAAAATGTGGAACGCACACGGCCGGTACCCGCAATTTGTGGGCCTCAAAACACTTAGTGGTGTGAACTGACCCTAATGGCCACGTGGCCATTTACAATATAGACCTGCTGTGTTCTTCATTAGGTAAATAAGAGGCAGCTGCGGCCTGTACGACCGCCACACGACCACTCTCTGGGGTCACACCCTAAGGTGTTAGAGCAGCACCCACAGTTTTTGAGGTTTGAATTTCTAAAAAATCTGGTGTATGATTTTACTCCTCCAAGGATTTTGTTTGTGCTTCATGTTATAGAAAATGTTACAAAATTCAGAAATATGACACATGGGGAAACTTCTGTTTTCAATCCAGGCTCTAGGTGCAAATTAACACATAGGGGGTCATTTATTAAAGGGGTTCTGCACTTTGTTTTAACTGATGATCTATCCTCTGGATAGATCATCAGCTTCTGATCGACGGGGGTCCCGGGTGATCAGCTGTTTGAGAAGGCATCGACGCTCACTGTTTACCGCTGGCCCACTGATGTCACAACTAGCCTGGGCGGGGCTAAGCTCCGTTCAAGTGAACAGAGCTTAGCCCCGCCCACGCTAGTTGATACCAGTCGTGACATCACTCAGCCAGCGGTAAACAGTGAGAAGGCCGCGGCGCTCGTGGAGCGCCGCTGCCTTCTCAAACAGCTGATCAGCGGGGGTCCCGGGTGTCGGACCCCCGCCGATCAGAAGCTGATGATCTAGCCAGAGGATAGATAATCATTTAAAACAAAGTGCAGAACCCCTTTAATACCAGCGTTTTAGACGTCAGTCTTGGGGTCCATTCAGACGGATCCGTAAAACACTGACACCGGCCATGTGCTTTATGCATTTTGCAGATCACACATGGCCGGCACTATGATAGAAAGAAATGCTTATCCTTGTCCGTCGCTGTGGACAAGAATAGGACTTGCTCTAACTTTTTTGCGGGGCCGCAGAACGGAACTACGGATTCAGACAGCACACAGTGTAATGAATGAAATTGAAATGAATAGGTCCTAGCGATATGCTCCCATTGTCTAAGATGGGATAACCCCTTTAATAACTCCTATATGTGGCGGTGGATCCGCCTCAGTTACGAAGAGGCGCCGGCTTCTACATAACTTTGACGGCTCCTCCGCCATTTCTAAATTTAAGACCGCTTCCAAGCCGCCTTGCATTTAGAACATTTTCTACGTAAAACAGGGGTAGAAAATGATGACTGAGACTGGCCTCCCGGCCTGTCCTCTTCCCCGCCCACACCACGTCCACTTATTTAGACCTGCCGTGAGCAGGGCGAAGTCGCAGATTGCTGTGCAACTAACCGTTGCGCCACCATCTGCAGCTGAAATACTCCTGTAATATAGGAGTATTTCAGTATAATAAATGACCCCCCATAGCACAAATTATAAGAAAGGACATCCCGACTGCTGTTGTGATGCTACAAAAGTCTATGGGTAGATTCGCTCTTCACTCTAAGGCCTCTTTCACACGAGCGTGACGGATTAGGTCCGGATGCGTTCAGGGTGTGTTCAGTGAAACTCGCACTTTTTTGCAAGTTCAGTCAGTTTTGTCTGCGATTGCGTTCAGTTGTTTTTTCCGCGCGGGTGCAATGCGTTTTGATGCGTTTTTCACGCGCGTGATAAAAAAACTGAAGGTTTACAAACAACATCTCTTAGCAACCATCAGTGAAAAACGCATCGCACCCGCACTTTCAACGACACTGGTTACACGACGGGCAGTCGTGGCCAGGATCCCGCAGAAATGAAGGGGTCTGCCGTGCCAGTCACAAGAAATGCAGCAGTGTTGGACTTTTTGCGACTGGCGGGGGCGATCCCTTTCATTTCTACCGCTACTCTGCTATCTTGGCTACGACCACTGTCGCCGTGTAACCATACCCTTAAAGGTAGGATCACATTAGACTGAGCCAGTCCTACCAGGTACAGTGCTCCCTCAGGATACAATATTTTCACCATAAGATGGTCTTTCCAGGGCCATTGTAAGTTGAAACCAGACTCCACTTACAATGTCTCAGATCCACCCAATCAAGGCCTCTTCTCTGGTAAAATAACTGTGTATTAGTTGCTAGTTAGCAGCTATTCCTGACTTATATGTGAGGACTTGCTTTATCTGTCTTAATTATCTGCTTATTTTTCCTAAATCTTTATTTTATTTCATCTTGGATGACATTTTGGGGCTTTGGAACCGATTACTCAAGTTACAATGGTTTCAACATACAATGGTCGTCCTGGAACCAATTAATGTTGTAACTTGAGGGACCACTGTATTGTCCCTGGGTTAAAAGTGAGATTGCTTATGACAGATGCCCTTTAACTCTTAGAGGGCCTTACGATTTTCCATTTTTGTGTTTTAATTTTTGACTCCCCGCCTTCTCGGAGCCTTAAAGGGAACCTGTCACCTCTACTATGCCACCCTCACTGAGCGTTTCTAAATGTTCATTGTGTTACCCTAAACATATAAATTACACTTTTTTTAATTTAATTTGCAGACGAATTCAATAAGTATTATGCATTTTTGTACTTCCCGCCTTTTATGCAAATTAACATAAGAGTCATATCTTACTTGTGTGACCAGAGAAGAGTCATATTTTCAAGCTCTGACTCATCTCAGGTTAATTTGCATATGTATCAAATTTTTTATTTATTTTTCCACAATAAAAGCACGCAGAGCTATGGGGACTGGGTATTGCGGATGTGCTAGCGGCCATCTAGAAACCCATGTCCTCAGCTCTATACACACAATCCAGGTGACAGGTTCCCTTTAACTTTTTTTTATATTTCTGTTCACAAGTTGTAATTTCTAATGGCACAATTTAATGGCTCCGTGCTGTTACAGGCATAGAACAGGTTTCCCCATCTTGGCCAGGGAACGCTGTTAAGGCGCGGGAGCACGCTGCTCCTGGGTCTGCACTGCTCAGATGCTGTGGTCACATTTGACCATGGCCTCTGAGTGGCTTAATGCAATTATCCTTATGGCTGATCGCATTCATCTGCCCTGTGTCTCTGCTATTTCAAACAGCAGAAACAAAACCCAGCAGCTGTGGTGCCTGCTGCACGCGTTAGTGGGCGCCATCTTATACACGGCGGAGGTTGCCAAAGGGTTAAGGGTTTTAGACACTTTCCCCCAGCATGTTTTTGACAAGAGGGCATGGCTTAGTGGAGAGGGGGCTTGGCTTAGATGTGTGGTCCTCCATGTTGGTTTAAATTGTAGTAAACTCACTAGGCTGTAGGAGCCAATGCCCATGCCACAGCGAGTTTTTGGAAAAGTGGCTAGCAATACTTTGCAAATTTTTGCACAAAAAAGCTTGCAGAAAAATTAGCTACTTTTTCCGGGTGTAACAAGTTTAATAATGTCCCCTCTAGGCGACTCCCGGCATCCCTGGGGATCAGCTGTTGGAAGGAATTGCGACTCTTGTGAAATCGCTGCTTTTCTTCAGAATTACCTTGAGCGTTGTCTCCGAGACAAGCACGTATAAGAGGAAGCACTGCTAACACCAGTGCCACAACCTCATCAAACAGCTGATCGGCGGGCGTACCAGGTTGAACCCCCACCGATCTGACTGATGACCTATCCTGAAATTTTACACTAGCTTCTAATTGTATGGTGAAAAAAATGTAATGGAGCGTTCTGACTGCCATGTAGTGTGTGCAGTCGTTTACACAGACTATGCTGTGACAAGGATCAGCAGGACACACCCTGCTATTATGTTCTCTACTTCAGTCTCTGGTTTACTTACTGTAATATTTTGGACCTGTTAGGTTATACTTACATGTGGGAAAGTTATAGTTTTTGTCATGCTTTTCGCAAACCATGATGTGAAAAAAAAAACGTGCATACGATCCTTTGCATTTCTGAAGCTCTGTGTTCACAAGCCAAATCTTGCTAGTATTAACTAGCCTTGCAATCTGTATTATATTATATAATGTATACACTACATGGAGAAAAGTATTGGGGCACAGCTCTTCATCACTGAATTTTGGTGTTTCATTTAGTCTCATTGCCACAGGTGTATAAAATCCAGCCATGCAGTCTGCCTTTACAAACATTTGTAAAAAAAATGGCTCTTCCTAAAGAGCTCGCTGAAGTCCATGGTGGTCCTGTAATAGGATGCCACAAGAAATTTCTTCCCTCCTATGTATTCCACCATCAACTGAGTAGCAGCAACTCTGCCACAAAATGGCAAACCTCATACAGTTAAAAGCGTATTCCGGGAATTTGATTTTATCCCTTATCCACAGGATAGGAGACAACTATTAGATTGGCGGGGTCCTACTGATGGGACCCCTCGCTGATCAGAAGAACCAGGGTCCCATACCACATGGGGGGGCCCCCCCAAATGAATGGAGTGTCAGGTCAAGCATGTGCACTAGGGTTGTTTCGGGTATTGAATTTTCGATACCCAATCAATACTTTTGTCCCGGTATCGATGCGATACCGGGATTTGCCTTTTATCGATACTAGGATGTGCTACTGCACAGCCTAGTATCGGAACATGCATTGCGCTGCTCTCAGCACGGCCATGTTCCCTCAGCAGCACGGGTAGAAGGAAGCAGTCTCTTCCCTTCCCCCCCCCCCCCCCCTTGCCTCTGCCACCAATGGGAACGAGGAGGAGGGGAGGGCGCACTGCGCCACCAATGATAACTATTGTTTAATACATTACAAATACAGGCGGCAGAAACACATTGCTGGCACCCGACCTCTGACAGGTGCTGCACCTGAGGGGTTAACTGCCGCTGATCACAGCTCCCTGTCATAGAGGTCGGGTGCCGGCTATGCGTTTCTGCCTCCGGCTGTATTTGTATTAAATGTTAATTATCATTGGTGGCGCAGTGCGCCCTACTGCCCAGTATTAAAATCATTGGGGGTGCATTGCCCCCCCCCCCCCCCCCCCTAGTATTAAAATCATTGGTGGCAGTGGCCAGAGTCCCCTCACCTTCTCTCATTGGCGGCAGTAGCAGCTTCTGATCAGAGCCCCAGCAGTGTAATCCTGGGGCTCTGATCAGTTACCATGCCAGGATGCTACTGAAGCCATGGCTGCCATAGTCAGCTCCCTGATGCTGTGTGCACTATGCACAGGGCAGCAGGTAGAGTGTGAGGTCCTATTCACCCTGATAGAGCTCTATCAGGGTGAATAGGACAAGGGATTAAAGGATCACAGGTTCTAGACCCTAATGGGGGAAATAGTTATTAAATAAGTTTTTTTTAAAAACACCGCAAAATATTAAGTATAAATCACATATATATATATATATATATATATATATACTCATATTGGATCGCCACGTCTGAAAAAGTCCAAACTATTAAAATATTTAAAAAAATCTCCTATGTGGTGAATGCCGTAAGAGAATAAATAAAAACCGCGCAATTTGCTTTTTATTTATTTTTGTCACCTTGTCCCCCCAAAAATAAGATAGGACTGTTTGATTATGGGCTGGACATTCCATAAAATGCGGAATGCACGCGGCTTTTTTTTTTTTTTTTTTTTGGCGTATCGAGTATCGCAATACTTTTTTATGGTATCGAAACCAAATCAAAATTTTGGTATCGAAACAACGCTAAACATGCTCAGCTCCATGTTTATGGTGGAGTTGCAAGGCAGAGTTGCTGGCTGGTAAGTGTTCAGGCAGCTGTTTTCTCAAGTGTATCGCCAGATTTCAGAGATGCAGTCTTCCCTACAAGTGAGCCAAGCTCCTGAATTTGCTGTGAATGGGCCTAATGGTGGCCACACACCTTCAATAACTGTCCGTCAACTGCCTATTCACCCAACATTTGTTATACTCAACTCCCCCCAAATATATGCATGTGTGGCTTAGCCAAGAATACATGTGTATACAGTCGGAGAGGAATAAACCACTCTTCTGGCGGTGGCTTATATCTCTTGAGATCCAACACTCCCAATCCTTCATTCCCTCAGCATCTGCTGTTGAGGTTGGCACACCCTCTAGACACACAAGACAGTCAACTGATGCGGCTAAATCAAAAGGTTCAGTAGACTATACTGTGTACCTAATGTCGGCCATTGGTGGCATATGGCCAAGGAGTAAAGTTGTCGTCTTCTTCTTCAGCCAGCTTTGAATTCCCACATTGTGTGCTATCCAAAACTACACTAGAAGTGGATGATGGAAAATTCTTTTAATGTTCTTGACTGTAGATTTTTATGTACCTCCATGAAATTCAAGTGAAATTGACTGAGTATAACATTTAGGGCTAAATTCACACAACAGTGAACCATTGAGGTCTATTGGCCTATTCACATGGCCGATGGCAGCCAACATAAAATTGAAAGGTGCCTTTCTAACAGCTCTTTAAGAAAGCACCCATTATAGAAAAAGGCAGTTAGAAACGGGCCATTTTGTTTTTAACAGCCGTTTTCTTAAACCGTTGTCTTAATGTAGCCTAAGCCCCGTTGCAGACGAGCGTTCCTCCCTCAGCGAGTCCGCAACGCAGCTCCCAGCCTGACCTCCCAGCACTGACGGGATTCACATAGCATTATATTGATTTATGATGCTATGTAACCCTTACAGTTCTGGAATGTATTGGATAACACTGGCAGCATTATGCCAGTGTTATCCAATACATTCCAGAACTTTAAGGGTTACATAGCATCATAAATCAATATAATGCTATGTGACCCCCGGGAGCTGCGTTGCGGACTCGCTGCGGGAGGAACGCTCGTCTGCAAGGGGGCTTAGGCTACATTCAGACACTTGTTCAGGTGATTTTACTCCTTAAAAAAAAGTCTAAGGCCTCATGCACACTACTATTGTTTTGGTCCGCATCCGAGACGCAGTTTTTCCGGCTTGGATGCGGACCCATTCACTTCAATGGGGCCACAAAAGATGCGGACAGCACTCTGTGTTAGCATCTGTTGCTCCGTTCCGTGGTCCGTAAAAAAAAATATAACCTGTCCTATTCTTGTCCGTTTTGCGGACAAGAATAGGCAGTTATATCAATGGCTGTCCGTGCCGTTCCGCAAATTGCGGAACGCAAAACACACAATGGTTGTGTGCATGAGGCCTAAGGCGTACCAATACGCCTTTAGACTTTTCCCTTCCTTTAATCAGCGCAGTGTAACAAAGCTCTTTATATCAGGTTTGGTTTGAGTGGGCAGCGGACCATTCGGCACACCAATCTGAAGTGAGGAGGAAGAGTCCTGCAGCCGCTCGAGATTCTCACCGGGTGGCGCCTGGCGGGGTAAGCAGTCTTGGGCTGTGGGTCACTTACTCCATGTGCTCACGGCGTCCTCTCCAGTGAAGAATGTGCGCCCAAACTCCATAGTAACCAGATACCAACAGACTTCCCCAGGGCACTATATGCCTGAGCATGCTTGGACTGGTCAGATAAATAAAATGATCTGGTCCGTGTTAGGCCAGTCGGGCGCAGTGCATGTTGACATGGAGATGGGGGGAAGACTATGAGTTTGGGTGTACGTTCTTCACTGGAGAGGACGTTGTAAGCACATGGAGAAAGTCACCCGCAGCCCAACTGTCCAGAACTTTATAAAGTGAATGTGACTATTGGACTAATAGCTTGTCATCACATGGAAGACGTTTATGATTGAGCACATAAAATGAATTTATCATAACTGGACAGCACAATTTGTGATTGGTACAATGTTATAGATGTCCTGCTGGGATCTAAGAGGGCTTATATTTTTAGGGAGACTCCAGAAAAACCAAGGAGGGTTGGCAAATAGGCAAAAGATTGTCTCAGATATAGGGACAGCCATTTTGCCCCTATTTGGTCTCATGTACACAACTGTATCCATTTTGAGGTCTGCAAATCGCGGATCCACAAAATATGGACATCAATGTCCGCATCTCCATGCTGCAAAAGAGAGCATGTCATGTTCTGGCGGACCCCATAATGGGTCCGCAAGAAAATGCAGATTTCAGACGGACCAGACACCTGAATTCTTATTGCATTGAGTTTTGCACAATCTACTGCTCCGATCCCTGCGTGACAGATTTGGTGCTTCAAGAAAGGTAGGGATTCAGTCTTCTGAGAGAGAATTTTAAAATGGTCAAAGAGACTGGTAATGGTTTCCTTGGATAAATAGCAACATCTTTTAACATTATACAGACATATGTATTATATATGAATTACCGCAAATTTCGTACTCCTCAAAAATGGTATAAGGAGTATTTTTACTCTTCCGTAAAAAATGTAGTGCAACCTCTGTCAACATTAGTATTACGTGTACAATGTTTGCTGCCGGAAGTCTGCCCGGCCCCAATCACTATAAAGTCCCTGTCATTCCCACTAAGGGCAAATTCATGCATAGGGTTTTTTTTTTGTTGTTTTTGCTGACTCTTAGTTGCTTTTTTACATTTTTATTTTTGTTGGTGGACTCGGATGTTAGCTGTAAGTCTTTGGGGATTATGAAATGCAGTAGAAACATGTATATTATATATATATATATATATATATATATATATATATATATATATATTTTCTTGTAATTGGCATTGAATTTTTACTTTTGGTGAATATTTATTCATTTTTGAGTACATAGCACGCTGTGATTTTCGACAAATGTTATGCCATTTCCTTACTTTCTGCCATTTTTGTTGCTATAGACATCCATTTTTGTATTTTTTTGTACCTGCTTGAAAAAGTGCATGCTCCAATTTGGATTACTTTTAAATCACTTATTTTTTTTTTTTTCCCAGTGGTTTTTTTTGGATTAGAGATCTACAGATGAAATGACACCAGAGGGGGTACAAACTTTCCTTTAAGTCTAGAAAAGAAAACTTTAAGGAAATGCTTGCATTCAAATACACTACATGTTAAAAAGAAGCCACAATAACGTAGCAAAAAATGTAAGTCACATAAAATAAGCACAAACATTTTCTGGTGGTTGTTGCCCACATAAAAATGCCAAACCAAATTTGTGTGGGGTTTTCTAATCACCGTTGTAAAAGCTATAATTGTACAAAAACATGCCAGATAATGATCGGATCCAGTTATTTTAGCAGCCCACATAACAATTAGGGTGAATACCTTCTTGTCCCTTTCTGAGGCTGTTTTGAATTGAGGCCTAAAGTAGAGCTTCCCTGTAATGCATGCACCTCCTCCTCCTCCAGTGCACCATGTAACAGATGTCTAGATGTAATAAGTGATATCAGACTGACTTCACATTGTGTCTTCGTCACATAATGATCTAATGACCCTGCTCACAAGACATTTTGTTTTGGAGGCAGTGATAGAAGTCTGTGCAGAGACTCAACAAAACTGACTGATTAGATAATGAGGAGCAATCTGGACGTCTCTCCCTCTCCTATAGTAGAAAGAGTGCAGACTGCTAGCAAAATGTACAGTCGGCATGCGAATGCTGCCCATAGACAATAGGGTTTTCTTGGGATATCCCACTGACTATGTTATGGAACTCCAAGACATTGGGCCAGACTTATTATGAGTTAGGCCTCACCATTTCCGTGGACCCCATTGTCAAAATGCCTATTCTTGTCCGCAAAATGGACAAGGATGGTATACGTTGTATTCTTTTGTGGGGGTACATACGGATGTGGACAGCACAAAAGCTGCAGATTGGATGCGGGGGAAAAATAAGACGATGCATACAGTGCAGGGACACTTGTGTTATACTGGTGGGAATGATTGCTAATTCATCTGATCTACATATTCATTGAAATCTAATCTGATTTGTTTTGCTGGTCGTGCTGCGGTGCAGAATGCAGATCCATCAATGCTTGTGCTCGATGAGCGGCTTCTCGTATTCTTGTAACAAAGCAGAGTTTATCAGGCAGAAAACAGTCGCATGGGCACAGTTTGTAGAGATATTTCAGGATTCGGAGGGAACGTGCCACCATCTGCCTCATTGTCATGGAAACTGTATGTAGGATCCGTGACTGCTGCATGTAATCACACGTTGAACCCACGTGCATAGAAAAACTCGGAATTATGAGTATATTAAAATGACTAAATACAACAAATTATTAATAAACCAGTATTATAATCTTAAAGGGTTTGAACCGAGCAAGTAAGTATGATAACCTTCACTGGTAAAAATAGGGGATGGGGGGGAGATATAGAGATTACAGTGCATGGGGGAAGTCTTCAGACCCTTTCACATTTTATTATGTTGCAACCTTGTGCAAAAATAAAAATTCCAATGAGTCTGTACTCAATACCCCATAATGATAAAGGGAAAACAGAATGTTCAAAATCTTTGCTAATCAGGCTACTTTCACATCTGTGTTTTTTCTGGATCTGTCATGGATCAGCAAATACACCTCATGATACAACTGACTGCGTCCGTTATGAACAGATCCGGTTGTATTATCTCTAAAATAGCCAAGACGGATCCAGCATTAAAACCATTGTAAGTCAATGGTTTGTCAGAAAACAAATCCATCATAATGGACTAAGGGCTCATGCAAACGGGTCCGCACTCCATGAGATGAGGTACGGAACACAGGCACGGATCGGAAGCACTACCGTGGGTTTTCTGTCCGTGCCTCCACAGCGCAAAAATTAGTGCATGGGTCTGCGATCCACAGTCGGTGCTGGTGCACGGGCCCAGCCGGCACATGAGGTCTTAAATTGTGAGTCATGACGGATCAGTTTTGCGTCGCATACCAGGACGCATTCAAAAACGCACGCAGACAGAGACGAGCCTCCCTAGCGTCACTCGGTGCAGCAGTGGCGGTCTGAGGACCAGAAGTGGTGCACGGAGCGGGGACCCAGGTAAGTATATTCACTGTGGGGGGGCCGGCATATTGGGGGGATTTTTATAATATTGGATAACCCCTCTGGGATTTCCAGCCTCTGCTAATCTGCCACTGCAGTTGGACTCTGCAAAGTTTATTATTATTTCTTCTGCATTTCTTTTCAGTGTTGAGTTATTCACCTTTCTATTTCTCCAGCAGAATTTGCTAATGCTCAACAATGTTCTAGAAAATTCAGTGTGGGCTCTGGTCTTTAATAAATTGGTTCACTGCCAATTTTACTAATAGGTTGGAAACACAATGGGAAAGGCTGATATGCCTGTCTAGTATGAAGCAGCTGCTTATTATGCATTTTTTACATTACAGCAGTGTGGTGGTGGCCTCTTCATATGCATGTTCATAACAGGTGTCCAGGCTGGTTACTTGTAGCCATGAGCAGGGCACAAGGAGAAAGGACAGACTTTACAGTTACTAAGCTATATCTCAGCACTGTCGGTCTCGTTTTGCATACTCGGATGGCAGTATTTTATACACTAATTTAATTCTCTATCCGCCACATACTGTGATTGACAAACCATCTGTCATGAGCCAGTCTTCCAAACTGCTGATGTACGCTCAACCTTGCTTTGTTATTGAACGGTCTACATCTGCTAATTGTGTTACCTGAAATAACCTAATCGTGGCCCTCCTGGCATCTACTGGACCACGCTGGTCTAATTTTATATTAACCCGATTATTCTAAAATTGTAGCCTTTGTCGTCTAGGCGCTCTACTTTGGGTAGCTGAAAAATCATGTTCTAAATTAGAGTTGTTGCGATACCAAATTTTTGATTCGGTTTCGATACCATGAAAAAGTATTGCGATACTCGATACCATTCGATACCACGCGAAAAAAATAAACAAAAAAAGCCACGTGCATTCCTCATTTTTAAAAATGGCGAATCGTGCAGTTTTTATTTTATTTTTTCTGTTCCGGCATTCACCACCTAGATTTTTTTTTTATATTTTAATAGTTTGGACTTTTCTGACGTGGCGATGTAATATGTTTATTTATATATTTTATATGTGAAATTGGGAAAAGGGGGGTGATTTATACTTCATATTTTAGTGTTTTTTTTTTTTTCACTTTTTATTTAATAACTATTTCCCCCCTTAGGGGCTAGAACCTGGGATCTTTCATCCCTTTTCCTATTCACCCTGATAGATCTCTATCAGGGTGAATAGGACTCCACACTGTCCCTGCTGCTCTGTGCTTTGTGCACACAGCATCAGGGATGTTACCATGGCAACCAGGGCTTCCTGGCTGCCATGGTAACCGATCGGAGCCCCAGGCTTACACAGCTGGGGCTCCGATCAGAAGCTGCCACTGCACCACCAATGAGGGGGAGTGGAGAGGTCCCTGTGGCCACTGCCACCAATGATTTTAATACTGGAGGGCTGAGAGGGGCCGGCGCACTGTGCCACCAATGATTTTAATGGGATGGGGGGATTGAGGGGGGGGGCACACTGCACCACCAATGATTTTACCCCTTTATACAGGAGGCGGGTACTAGCAGATCAGCGGCAGTTAACTGCCGCTGATCGCAGCTCCCTGTCAGGGGCAGGGTGCCGGCAATGCGATTCTGCTGCCGGCACCCGCCTCCTGTATGTGTTAAAGACTGACTACTGTATATGAGTCCAGACTTTCACTATTAGGCCACACAGAGCGGCGCCCAGCGATGTCTCAGCACTCACCATTTAGTCCTGGGCGCCGCTCCGTTCGCCCGCAGTGCCCCATTACTGTCTCCTCTCCTGCTCCACATGCTGCTGATTACTATCGGAGCGATGGGAGGAGACATCAGCTTCACTAGTGGGCGTTCCTTCTCCCTGGCTGTAGCGCTGTCCAATCGCAGCGCAGGAAGAAGGAACGCCCACTAGTGAAGCTGATGTCTCCTCCCATCGCTCCGATAGTAATCCTATCATTGGGGGCGCAGTGCGCCCGCCCCTCCTCCGCCCCTCTCTTCTCATTGCCGCCCCTCCTCCGCCCCTCTCTTCTCATTGCCGCCCCTCCTCCACCCCCTCTCTTCTCATTGCCGCCCCTCTCTTCTCATTGGTGGCAGCGGCAGCAGCACAGGGGGAGGGAGGACAGCTTCCTTCTCCCCGTGCTGCTGAGAGAGAACATGAGCGCGCCGATAGCAGCGCTCATGTTCAGAGATACTAGACTGCGCAGAAGCGCAGCCCAGTATCGAAAAAACGGAAATCCCGGTATCGTATCGATACCGGGACAAAAGTATCGATTGGGTATCGAAATTTCGATACCCGCAACAACCCTATTCTAAATATTCCTTTGCTGTGTTCCCCCCCCCCCCCCCCCCCCCCCCCAGCATGAGGATTAGGGTCCATTCACACATCCGTGTGTGTTTTGCGGATCCGCAAACCACGGACAGCGGCAACGTGTGGACCGCACATTGCCGGCACTAAGAGAATATGCCTATTCTTGTCCACTATTGCGGACAACAATAGGACATGTTCTATTTTTTTCAGGATTGGAATTGCGGACCCCATAGAAATGTATGGGTCCGCAATTCCGTTCCGCAAAATGCGGAATGGAATTGCGGAAGTGTGAATGGGTTATTTTAACAAAGTTCTATGACACATTGATTACTAAATGATATATAGATTTTTTTTTTTAAGTTCTTGTCTGGTCATTGTTAAAAGGACATTCCCTGTTTTTGAAAAAGGAGCCAGGGCTTTTCTCATCCCCTGGCGGTCAGCTGCTAACATGCTAGGAAACCATGTCTAGGGATACAATCTGCAAGGACATGTTTGTTTCTGCTGACAGGTGGACCCGTCATCAAGCGCTATCGTGCTAGCTGATGGTATCCACTTGAAGATTCACTTAAAAGGAAACTATTCTGCTATGTATTAGACCATACATTTCATAAGTTCTTACAACATACACTAATCTCAATAGGAAGATCAAACTGATCCACAGATTAAAAAGGTTTTCCAGGAGTTTAATATTGATGGCCTATCCTTGGCATAGGTCATCAATGTCTGATCGGCGGGGGTAACAGGAGTCTGACCCTCACCGATCAGCTGTATGAAGAGGCCACAGTGCTCCAGTGAGTGTTGCAGCCTATCCCTAAGCCAGTAATGTCATGTTCATTGGTCACCTGGATTATGTGCAGTTCAGTCCCATCCATGTGAATGAGGCTGGGCTGCAATACAAAGCACAGCCTCTATACAATGTACGGTGCTGTGCTTGGTTTGGTGTGAACAGGCCGTGGCACTCACCAGAGGTGACATCCGTATTGCATTTATTTATTTTTATTTATTTTGCGGATCCATTGTAACAATGCCTGTCCTTGTCTGCAAACCGGACAAGAATATGACATGTTCTATTTTTATACGGAACAGACATGTGGACGTACAGAAACGTGTTTTTTTTTTTTTTTTTTTTGCAGACCCATTGAAGTGAATGGTTCCACATATGGACCTGTAAAAAAAAAAAGGAACCGAAACGAGAAAAAGAAAATTACATTTGTGTGCATGAGCTCTTAACTGCACGCCAGCTCCTTTGCCATTAAGCCATTATCCACACAAACTGGCGTGGAAAACAATAAATAAGATTGGCCTCCACGCCCCCCCCCCCCCCTTTCTTGCCGCTCAGGAAAAGTGGCGTGATCAGGGAATTGTTGCAAATTTTACTGCACAAATGTCGTGCTACAACCTAAATGCGCCACAAAAGTGGTGTAAGTAGATTGACAAAGTGCGAAACAGCTGTAGCCTGTTCATTCACCTGTGTTCTGTCCGCGTCCACGATGTGTATCTGAAAAATAAACTGCAAACAGCAACTTTGTGACCAGTGGTGAGTGCCGCGGTGCTTTCTTCTTCATGCTATCATCATAACTACTATATCACCGACAGAGCACCACCGTGAAGGTTCGGGATCCAAGTGTTTTATGCGCTCCAGTGATTGCATAGGCATATGTAGCAGTGCCGGTTGCGTTCTTTTCTCTCATTCCTTGAGATTAATAAATGTCTCCCATAGTATTTATAATTTGCTATTGTTCAACATGTACCAAGTGACGTTGAGTGCTCCCAAAAATGAAAGAAGCGGAGAACAAAATGCGTTTTAAAGGAAACTTGTGTGTGCAGCCACCCCTATGACTTATAAGATAGGTCGGAGGTATCACATGGCAGCACAACTAGGACGCCACAGCGGTACCACCGGGCCAGGAGGAGAGCAATACATGTTGGCGTTTCGCGAGAACCCCATCCACAGCGTCCTTATATGTGACAGCTATGTCTGGCTTCAGAAGAAGACAAATGTAGCACAGGAAATTGTATAGGAATGAAGGTGCAGTTCTTGTTTTTTTTTCTTCAGACAGTATGTTCTTTCCTGTTAGTTTTTCATCCACTGACTTCAATGAGGTGAAAACACAACATAGAAATGCACACATGAAATAGTTTTCACATGCAATGCCACACCTGAGGTTTTCAATGGAAAACTGTTCTAAAGGCTTGGTGACAGGTGAGTGAACTTGGCCTAAGGCAGGCTGGCAGATGAAAGCTGTGACCAAACTAGTTTTAGTTAGAAGGTTCTCCACTCTAGTCATTGGCATGCTGTCATACTAGTCCTTACCGGCAGTCAAACCATGTCAGATTGTATCTCCTGTTTTGTGAAACCCCATGACTGTCCTTCACACGCCCCTATTGCAGTCTGTAATACAGTCCATGTCACCCTCGTACACCGGCTTATCTAGCAAAGCTCAAAGCTGTTGCATGAAACCTAATCGCTTGGTTCTGTAATAAATTGGGCAGTAAAAATAAACCTTTTAAAGGGGCACTTCCATCAGAAAGGGGTAGTTTAATTAAATTCAGGCAATATTCATACAAAATAATTTTTATTAGAATTTTTGTATGTTTTGCTTTTTAATTTCGGCAGTACTATGCAATTAAAATATTGTCCTTCTGTAGCGGTCACCCCAAATGAGAAGCCCTCTTATGGAAGTAATCTACTGTCAGTCTACTGTTGCTGTGAGGGGAACATATTATCTGAAGGATAATCCTTGTGATAATGGGCCATTCACACTGCCGTATGAACAGGTCTGCACCCGTTCTGCAATTTTGCGAAACAGGTGCAGACCCATTCATTTCAATGGAACCGAGAAAGATGCTGTCCGCATCCGCAGTTCCATTCCGTGGCCCCACAAAAAATAGAGCATGTCCGATTAGGCATTTTTTATGAGAGTGGCAGCCATGTGTGGTCCGCAAATTTCATGACCGGGCCTGAATGCCTAGGCAATTTTTCGTGATTTTGTGCACGTGGTGGTTTAGTGACACTAACCTCCTTTTTACTACTAAAATAACTTTTGCAGCGTTTTTTACTTGACACTTAGGCTTTTATAAGCATGTGTTTATATATATATATATATATATATATATATATATATATTTATATTTTTTTTAAGGCTTAATTTGCGGAAAGTCACTAATTCTTAGTCATTTTTTTAAAATTATAGCTTTTTTTATTTCTTAAAGGGTAACTGTCATGCTAAAATAGATTTTGTTATGAAAACATGTTACATTATGCATAAAGCAATCTTTCGTTTCTTCACATAGCGCTGTTTTCCTTGAGTTTTTTCCCTTAGTTACAGCTGTTTAAACACTTACAATATAAGGACCTTCTCAAGATGGTTCCTCTGCTAGTTCTGAGGCCAAAACTGCTTTCCCTCACTTCACGTACACACTGGCTGGCAGGGAGCTGCCGGCTACAGCCAATCAGATTGGATTACTGAGAGACGCCTCCTCACTCTGAAGCCTAATGCAGGCATGTAGTGTGAAGGACCGCCCCTCTGTCTTCCTGTCTTAGCTGGAGACAGACAAGCCATAGCAACGGTCTTTTAAGGGAGCAGTGGAAAGAGACAGGACATTAATAATAGCTGTTATTATAAGGTAATTAAAGATCTTTTGACAATCATTGACAGACTAAGGCCGAATGCACACGGCCGAGAGCGGTCCGTGGTAACCCGGCCGGGATTCCTGCTGACGGCAGGAGCGCACGGCGTCGTTGGTTGCTATGACGCTGTGCGCTTCATGCCGCTGCTGTACAGTGATACACTGGTATGATCTATACCAGTGTATCACTGTACAGCAGCGGCAGCATGAAGCGCACGGCGTCATAGCAACCAATGACGCCGTGCGCTCCTGCTGTCAGCAGGAATCCCGGCCGGGTTACCACGGACCGCTCTCTGCCACGGAACACGGCCGTGTGCATTCGGCCTTACTCAGGTATAAATGCCTAGCTCTAATAAACTAGAAAATAAATGTAAAAAATATGACAGTTACATTTTAAATATTAAAACTGACACAAAATTAATTATTGCAATGGGTTCCCTAATTTGTGACTATCGTTTTGATATTTAACATGTATAGGTTTAAACAGGACGACTATGGGGGCGGTTTCTGTTAGCGACAACATTTTTTTTATTGAATTTACAGCTCCGGGATTAAAGTGCTGCCTGACCGTTTTTATATATGAGTTCTATGCAGATAGGACATATATATATATATATATATATATATATATAGTCAGTGGGCAGTTGGGAAGTGGTTAATTTGTGATTAAAAAATTTCTTTTGATGGAAGTCACCCCTTTTAACTAACCACAAATATGACCAAGGGGCAAACTTCATTATTTCACTGCTGCAACAGACATCAAAATGGTTTAAAAGGGAACCTGTCACTTGGATTTTGTGTATAGAGCTTAGGACATGGGTTGCTAGATGGTCGCTAGCACATCTGCAATACCCAGTCCCCATAGCTCCGTGTGCTTTTATTGTGTAAAAAAACAAAACTATTTGATACATATGCAAATTAACGTGAGATGAGTCAGGGACAGGACTCATCTCAGGTTAATTTTACATATGCATCAAATAGTTTTTTTTACACAATAAAAGCACACAGAGCTATGGGGACTGGATATTGCGGATGTGCTAGTGGCCATCTAGCAACCCATGTCCTCAGCTCTATACACACAATCCCGGTGACAGGTTCCCTTTAAGAAAATTGTGTTGACTGATGGTAATTAAGTTGAAAGGCTTGATAGCACTGCCGCATCAGTAACTTGGCACTACACTCCGGGCAGGCTTTTTATAGGATCCACCGCTTTATTAAACCTATATTCTGCCAATATATTTAGTGAGTAGTTTGTGGTATTTGACTTATTTCTTCTGGGGGTCAGAATGCACTACTGTAGGAGCACACATGGTTAATCTCAGTTACTGGACAGAGTATGACAAGCAAGTAAAATTTGTATACAAGTGTAGAAAACAAAATCTGTAAAAATTCCATGTCTGGAAGTATTTGTCTTCCGTTCTCACTGTTGGGGTTTTTTCTTCCTGACGTACATTGCATCCCTTTCCTGCACTGGTTTTACTGTATGGAAGGAATGTATAGAATCTTCTTGTACTATCTCTGAGCTTAGGGAAAACGCCAAAAGTTGTAAATTGTCGTAAGCAGGGGCCCCCTCACATTATGTTTGTCAGTACTGCGCTTCAGTTTTCCACTGTTCAACAGCACGAACAGCAAAGTGGAAATAAGTGAGTCATCCTGGCTCCTCCTTGTAGACAGTTACTTTACATTATCACATTGCTTATATACACACGAGATAAATGTCACCCAAACCTGATGACTTTGGTGGGACTGACTGACCATCTAAGACGACTTTCACATCTGATGCCGGCTGATGTGGCAGAGAATGCCCGGATTCGGCTGGACAAAAACAGCTGCATGCATTTGCTGGGTAGCAGCAGCATCTCCGGGGTCCGGAAGGCAAGCGTCAGTATTCAGCAATGCCTAATCCAAAGACCTCTGGCAAGCTGTGCTCTGCCGCAGATGTGAAACTAGCCTAATGTGTATGGGGGACTTCTGAATATCTCCTTGATGGCGGGGAGATGAGGATTGGGCAGCTGGATTTCTACTGCCCAATCCTTTTGTTCTTATGGAGGTAAACTGCTGATGTATCTGGCTGAAGTGTTCTCCCCTTTTCTCATTCACAAAACATGAAGTGGTCATGCAAGTTAGGAAATCCAGAGAGATGGATGGCCAGCTTAGAGGGGTTATCAAAAATTTTCATATTGATGCCCTGTTCTCAGGTTAGGTCATCAATATCTGATTGGTGTCGGTCTGACTCTGGCAACTCTTGCCGATTGCCTTTTTGAAGAGGCCACAGCATTTTGGTGAGTACCATAACATCTTCCCAGGGACGTCATGTTCATCAGTCACATGGCCTAGGCACAGCTCAGTCTCATTCAAGTGACCTTTAGCTACCTGGAGAGGTAATACATGTCTGATCACTGAGCTTGCTTGATACCACTCCATTGAAAGCCTATGTTACTGACAGGGACAGATGACTACAATGCTTGACTTTTCCCATCCGTCCCAATAACTTAGAATGGAGCAGCAGAATGAGCACCACTCCATTCAAGCTTCTCCACACTGGTCTTGCTGTGAGGAGGATTGGTGGTCTCAGGACTCCTGTTGTGATCGGTGGTGTTTCAGTGGTGGGATTACGTTTAGCCCATGTGCCCTGGCAGTGAGGAGTATGGGAGTTCGGGATCCCTGTTCTTGTTATCAGTGAGGGTTCCAATGGTGAGATTTGGTGTACATGTCAGAAGTTTTAACTGGCTTATGCTTCATCTAGAAACATGATGTGAACTTCACATATAACTCTGGAGAACCTGTGTGCGCCCCACAATTGCTCTTGGTGATGTAAACTGTAGGAGAACCAACTATTGAGTGTTCATTTTCCCCTATGGCACCACCAATGGACAAATGAAGCATTACACGGTGCCTACTGATATTGATTGGGTAAGTCTCAGACTTGCCAGGCCCCTCTATTTGTCTAAGACCGCATGCACACAACCATATTGTCATCTGAGTGCTATCTGCATTTTTTAGTAGATGGCACACTGACTCATTCAATTCTATGAGGACATGCACACATCTTTATTTTTATTTTTTTGGATCCGTGTGGTCGTTCTGCAAATTATAGAACAGCAGACTGGTCCATACTGTGGACAAGAGTGCTCCTTTCTAGTGATGGGAGTAAGGAAAATACGGAATGCATATGGAGGGTATCTGTATTTTGCAGATCTGCTTTTTGCAGACTGAAATAAAGACACGGCTGTGTGTATGAAGCCTAATTCAGCATTTCTAATGGAGTATCTGAAATATGTTTTCTAATCCGAGCCACCCTTTTAACTATCGGCGTGATTATTTTCTGCTTTAGTTTACCACATGGCAGAATGTTGTCTTGCAGAAAATATTTCTTGCACCTTTCCTGTGGGACTTCTGGATTTCCATGTGCTGTATACAGTAATGTTTCCACTAGTCTGACATTCAGTTGTCCTTGCACCAGACAAATTGCGTTTCACATGTGTGTAATCCTGGCTGGACAAATCCCAGGAGCCAAGAAACCAATGTGCAAGGAAACTTTCTTTTTTAGTTGTTTTGAATTGATGTTTATGGAAATGTGGAATAGAACTGGTTCCTTGAGAGGTTAAATATTTTGTGTGTGAAAAAAATTATATATATATATATATATATATATATATATATATATTTTTTTTATATTTTCCATCTATATAAAAAAAAAAATCCTAAATCATGCAGTTTTCACACTGGCCAGTTGACTTCTATGGGAGAGATTTCTCTGCATGCTCGGAGACCTGGGCAGAGGTCAGGAGGAAGTAGATAAGCTCTGACATCACCTATTGTGAATGGTGGATACTGTGTTATCTATACAGAGGTGATATCTGTTATTGTAATCCTGCTTGTGGTGATAATGTGGTAGCCACTGAAAAGTTCCTGGTACACAACAGGAAGTCTCAACATATTGGACCTAGTGGTCAGTGCAAAAACTGCACCATTTTATTTTTTAATAATAGATAATGACATGGAAGATTACAACAAAACACCTAAAATTCAAAAAACAAACAAACATTAAAACAGGCTTTAAACAGTCATCTTCTGATAATACATTCCATTTAAAATCTCTTGTAAAATACTGTATTATTGCAGTTACATAAAGATGAAAGATGCGCTCAAGCGAAATAAAAGAAATTACAAAACACAATCTCTCAAATTCTAAAATGCCATCTGTGCAGACTTTGACTTTCCTTTAACTTATTGATGCATGCATGTAATTTAAAGTGTTCTTTAGGCAGTGGCTAGGATCCCAGAAGGTTGTTGGCAAAGCATTCCATAATAACCACCATCACATTCCGAAAAGCAGCAGCCCTGGGCCTTTTTCCAAGAATCCAACGCAAACATGCCATAAAGTTGTATTAATTACGCATGTGTGTGGACCTGCTTAACTGAACCCAGAGAAGACTCTCGAAATAGAATTTAACAATAGGAAAAGTGCGTAACTATTCCTGTTTGCACTTCTCTTTGCAGAGGTGGATTTCCATATCTGTAGAAATGTTTTATCCTGAACCTGTGCACATATGGATATCTTATTAAAAATAGTGTCAGAGAGGAGGAAAATATAACTTGCACATTTCTAATAAGGAAATTTATACGGGCATTTTTTTTTTTTTTTATATATATACTGTAGGTTTCCTCATTTCCTGGGTAACTATTTTTTTTTTTTTTGATTATAGATATAATATAATTTTTTTTTTTTTTTTATGTGAAATAAACAGCACCCGTGGTATATGGCAGCTCCCCCCCTCCCCTCCCCAGGAGGTGCTTGTTAACGGGTGATATGGGGATTAAATTTTGGCTGTGTGTGGACAGCTGTACTCTAGGTAAAAAAAAAAATTCTAAGAAGCAATTTAAACAAAATGTTTGAGGATTGGAAAAACTATGCAAA
Source organism: Bufo bufo (assembly GCF_905171765.1). Lineage (NCBI taxonomy): Eukaryota > Metazoa > Chordata > Amphibia > Anura > Bufonidae > Bufo > Bufo bufo. The sequence goes on from NC_053391.1 coordinate 554,861,155, forward strand.
GGTTTGGAGAACGAACATATACAGTCCATGGAGATGTCCATATAGAATTTTAACCCATGGTGTTAACCCAGTTAGGCATCATGACCATGTATGATGGTACAACTTTGAAAAAAGAAGGAAAATAGGATGTGGTGGTGCTCCTATCAAGCCTGTCACTCGCTCGATTTCTTGGTTATTCCGCTCATAAAAACAGACACCTAGTCTCGACAACATCAAACATCTCTTCTGACCACATGCTTATCTCTTTGCAAGAAATATGCACCTTCTATTTCACACTTGTATATGAGCAGTACAGCCTAAAAAAACATTGGGGGAGATTTATCAAAAAAGGAAAATTGGAACCTCTGAAACCACACTCACTACCATTACATGAAGCCATTAGAAATAATAAAAATGTATGAGAATGGCTCTTCCTTAGTATGATATTGTTTACAATCTATTCTACCAGTTCGGAACTTGTCCCGAATTTCCCCAAAAGTTTGGATTCTAATGAACCCAAATCTTTTAGAGAGAGAACCTAGTATGCTACTCTGGTTTTTCTTGGCAGCATATATGCATTGTCTGGGGGGGGTACTCTTTCTAATTACGAAGAACGCCTAATACTCTTTGTGGTGGTCTTGATCATTAGGGAGACCAAAAAAATATTCATGTTGTACACCAGGCAACAATGCTTTCGCTTTCAGGCAAGAATAGATGCAAATTCCCATATCTTAATGGGCATCTGTCCAGATTTGTACCTAGGAAACTGGCTGACCTTCATGTGTGGTTGCCAGCTAAAGGCATCTGTGTTGGCCCCATGTTTATATGTGCCCACATAGCTGAGAAAAGTGAAGTTTTAAGATGTGAAAATGAACTTTTAAGAGCAATGGGGGCGTTGTAGTTGCATCTAGAGGCTCTGCTTTCTCTGCAACAGCCATAACCTCTGAACTTTTGTCAGGGCCAGGCGTGATCATTTACACTGCCTGGCCCAATAAATCCAAAGGGCAGCGGGTGCAGCAGTCACATAGAGAGCTGAGCCTCAAAGTTCAGCTACAATTATTTTATAGTTTTGTCTAAATTACCTTTTTAAAACCTAAAATAACATTTTATAAAAATGTATGGCCCCTTCTCACACTTTTTTTTTGGAAGCTTTAGTCCCCCCCCCCCCACCCCACCCCCACCCCCACAAAAAACTTGGAGAAATGTGTTTCTGTAGTACTATTGCTGTCCTGGGTGGGAAGAGGTTACATGAACACATCATATGTTTTTTGGTTAACCATCTTCTGTATGTCTGTCTGGGCTGTTGTGAAACAACATTTGTGGCAGACAATGAAAGGGAGACTACAGTATTCAAAGCTTCATATTCTGGCACTGACACCAGGAAGGCACTGCGGAGGGGGTTAGCTTGTAGACATCTGTTGCACTAGCTTGAAGATGTTCTCTGTATAATGACCCATTCTGCTAGGGAGAACATATGGATACAGTGTCGGCCTGGGGTTCCTTTGGCCCACCAGAGGAAATGATTCTTGGGGCCCAACTCCCTATATCCTCAGTAATCCAAGAAATTAGACCCTAGTGGCAAGTGATTATCTCCATCTTCTAGATCTTTGGGGCCCACTATTGCATCAGAGCCTGGGCACATTGGAGGATCCTCTGGTGTGCCAGTCTGACCCTGCATGGGTACCGGTATATCTTGCAGTAGCCTAAATGTCTATTTCACTTTTTACATGCATTGATGTACACTTAAAAAAATAATAATAATAATTTACAGATCCCCCTTCAATCCTGTTAGTTGAAGAAAGATTTCAGATGGAGCATCCTGCTATTTTCCATCTAATCTGTCCTTCTAATCCATAATGATTTAAATTCATGTGTTTTTTTTTTTTGTTTTTTTTCTGGTCAGTTCTATACATCTCATCCTCCCAAGAACGGAAATTTTAGCCCCCTATGGGCAGCATGGACCAAAAACTCGCGTATTAAGGTAGACTGGTTGCTAAAGATATAGGGGTCATTTATCAAGACTGGCGTTTTCTTCGCTGGACTCAATTCCCCCTGTGAAGCCGGAGGATGCACCAAATGTATGCATAGACGCAGGCCTCTCATAGATTTGATGCATCCTCCTGCCTGTCGTGCAACAGGCAGCCTCCCAGCTGCCTTAAATTTCTGTCTTTTGCGGCACTGAATTCCGTCATTGGGGCTCAATACCGGAAAATAACTGATCAGTTTAATCCCCATGCATATTGAATGGAGAGAAATCTGTTCAGGATGTCTTCAGTTCAGTCACTGAACGGCGTTTTGGATGGAGGAAATACCGCAGCATGCTGCGGTATTATCTTCGTCCAAAATTGCGGATCAGTTGCCGGAATGCTGCTTTAATTTACATTGAAATGTATTAGTGCCGGATCAATTGCAGACCGGTAAAAATGTGAAAAAATATATATAACGGATCCATTTCTCCGGATGACATCCGGAGAGACTGATCTGTTCTTGCAATGCATTTGTAAGACTGATCTGCATCCGGATCAGTCTACAAATGCTGTCCGTTTGCATGCAGATTGCCGGATCCAGAAGGCAGTTCCGTCGACGGAACTGCTTTCCGGATCACTCTGCCGCAAGTGTGAAAGTAGCCTTAAAGCAACTATTTTGGTGTAACTAGTATAGTAAACGTCCCCCATACTGCCTAAGGCTACTTTTAAATGAGCGTCGGCAAGGGAACCGCCTGCCGGAGCCGTGCTGACGCTAGCCCATGTGTGCCGCCGGAAGTCCGCTCTGGCCCCATTCACTATAATGGAGACGGGTCAGCATGCTGTAAAAGCCTAAGTTTCTGTATCCATACTATGACTGAATGTCCCGGACCAACCATGGGCATCATGATGCTACTCGGTTTATTAGACCTGGGACATTTGGCTGTAATACAGGCGCAGAAATTATGCCTATTTTTTTTATTTTATTTTATTTTTTTTGAAAATAAAAAATGTAGAACTTGTAGAGACCAAAATACTGTGAGCTAAAAATGTTAAGATAAAAAAGCAAAATCTGTCTTTCTATAAAATTTAGATAAGTCCATATCGGAGAATCTGATGGGCTGGCTTCATGCGAGAGACTTGATTGTGCCCCAGTGCTTATCTGGGCATCTCTTTATCCAGAACTAGCTATAACCTCCTATAAAAAAAAAAATCGGACAGAAACATCACATCTCTCTATCTCTTACCCAAGTCGAGTTTTCCTACTGACGTAAGTGAGTGTTATCTCTGATGATTACTACTCTTCATGCATGACTGCTTGACCATATGCAGCATGGAGAATAATTACTAAGTAAGTGTGATATGGATTTTCTTTACACATCTAAGCTGGCTAATGACCCATAAACTACAGGGTGGAAGAAGAGGCCAATGAGGTAATTATACAGCCATAAAACACACATGCAGTGCATTGCTCTAGCCAGGATGACAAAGCATAAAGGCCAACCTTGTTTCAGAGCTTGTACCTTAGCATGCTGTTTAGTTCTGACTTTTCTGGGACAACAGGATGACCATCTATATAACAACCTACCATGACAATGGGGGCGGACTAGCCATAGACCGTAAAAGGAAATTTCCTGGTGGGCTAATGCCCAGAGGGCCACCCAAGTCCTCCTCCTAGTACATAGAGATCTGATGCTCCGAGCATTAATTACTAATGCATCTGGCCCGCAGCGGAAAGTGCCCTCCTGCATTCAACTGTATTGTTGTCCTCAGGATGGCGATAGTTGAATACTACAGCAGGGATGGCAGTATTTTATGCTGCACTGTGGTATTTGGTTCTGCTGGCGGTGGTATTTTGTGCTGCACAAAAGTATTGCTGGCACTGCCTACAACATGGGGTCACTAACTTCCCAGTCCGCCCATTCATGACGTACAAAGGGTTGTCACCTATTGAGCGCCATACTTATCTAGATATGTTGGTATTCTAAAACCATGTTCAAATTTACATTAAAAAAACTCCACTAAAGATGCACTCCCACAAAAATGTTTATTCTTTGGCCTGACTGTATTTGTGAGTTATCCAGTCCCTCCTGGTTAGACAGTGGGGCAGATTTACTATTAAAAATCCACCAGTTTTTTGGGGGCATTTTTCACCAAAAACTGGCTTACATGCTTTGCATCGCCAGCAGATTTACACCCTTTTGTAATCATTTTATGCCTCTCCCAACAAGGACTCATGGCCTAAATGTGCCAAAAATGCATTTTTGGTAGTATACTACACCATCTTATAGGTGGCATAAACTTAGACAAGACAGCTCTTTTTGGCACACAACAGAATACTGTCAGATGGGCGAATATTTGGCATGCAGGATTTATGATGCAGCAAACTGATAAAGGTCCATGCACTGGAATAGTAAATCTGTCTAATATAAAGACTGATTTGTATTCTTGGAGAGTATAAAGTGTACCACTATTGGTAAATCTGCTCCGGTGTCTTATGTGCGGACAGGAAGTCTGTTTCTCTATTCATTTCTAGGAGACTGAAATTGAGGCTTCCATAGGAATACATGGAGAAACTGACTTCCTGTCCACACATAGACGCTGTGTCAGTTGGAGATCAGAGTGCTGATCACATTATACAGCTGAGGATCAGAAGGGAGGTTTGAACTAGAGATGAGTGAATTATTTTACAAAAAAATTAGCTTTGTGATGAATTGCTTCGTCACGAAGTGCATTTCTTTGTAAGCAGGGGGTTTACAACATGTGCCAGAGAATGCAATATATATATATATTTTTTTTTTTGTGGGAATGTTTCTGTAAGGGCGTCCATTGCAGATTTTATCAAAAATGCTGGACAGAATACTCCACTATTTTGTCCAGTAAAAGCCTTCCTTAGAAGTCTTCTAGGCCCAGGCTATGTCTCTCTCCGGTATATTCCGTAGTCGCTTAGTTTGCTCTGGCGCCTGACTTGTTTTCATTCTTGTCCATCTTGTGGACTCTGTGCTCGCCACTTCTTCCGAAGTCTTCTAAGCCGTGGCTTATTTCCCCGGGGCTGTTCTTCTTCTGCCCAGGTGGGGCATCTGGGTATTCAGACGCTCTCTGGCTGGCCTTCCTGGGAATGGCTCTTCCTGTCCTTTTTTCAGGGGTCCAGGTGTGTCCTCCCTCCGCAATTCTGTGCGGGGCCTTATGGCAGGACTTGGATTCGTTCTGGTCTTGTTCCCTCCCCATGGTACTGCTCTTTAACATCCCATGGTCTTCTGTGTCCCCCAATGATACGAGCAAGAAAGTAGGCTTTTTGTCTTACCTGTAAAATCCTTTTTCTCGCTGAGTTCATTGGGGGACACAGCTCCCAACCCATAAGTACATTGCTGGCTCTCCTTGATGGGTTCCTCCGGTTCTTGATTCTGACCCATCTTCACCTTTCTTACTTTTTATTGTTTTCTGTTGGCTGCTCCTACTGCTTTCGTACAAACTGATTAGCTCAGTGTCTGCAGGAGGGGTATAGCTGAGAGGAGGAGCTAACACTTTTTTGCTTAGTGTCCCCTTCTAGTGGCAGCAGCTATACCCATGGTCTTCTGTGTCCCCCAATGAACTCAGCGAGAAAAGGATTTTACAGGTAAGACAAAAATCCTACTTGTCATTGTTCTGCTCCTATAATGGAGCAGAACAGTGGAAGTCCAAGTGCTGATGCGAAAGCGACCTATAGTAGGGCATGCCAGGGTTTGAGAAAGCTGGGCAACAACCCCCATGGGTGCTGTCTTATGGCCTAATCGGGCGTCACCCATCTTCAGGAGATACACATAAAAAAAAATTATAACACTATGAGCTGGAAATTAAAGGATTTCTGTTTACTGATGACTTGTTGTTTTTAGATGTAAAAGCTCCTTAATGTGAGACATCAAAGGCCTGGAATAAAGCGTGTTTACAGGAGGCAGTGAAGGCAGTGTACTGTATCTATAGTGTGGTTTTTTCCTCCGCACCGGTATAGTTTATTGCTCGCTCCCCTTCTTGGCGGCTGTCATGGTAACAAGTGTGAGCATGTTGCTAAAAATGCCTGGGTCAATAGTTACCGGCAGGGTAGGTTACTGTGGTGCTATGTTAGAGGCCTCTATAGTGCTGACCACGGTCTGACAGCAAACAGATTTATCACAAAGCAAAGAAATGCCATTTCCACAAGCCGCTGATCCCACAGAGTTTGCTGCTGCAAGGAGCCACTTGGTTAACTTGTCTGTGATTATTTTCTCCATCAGATGCAGCACAGACGTCTTGTCAGTGAAGGTAACAGCTATTGTATTTTCTGATATTGTTACTATTCCAATACTTTTTAACTCATTTTAGCTCCTCTTGCAGGCCAGTTACTGTTGGGTGCCTGCATATGGAGGTGGGTGAATGTGCAGAAGGTCCGCCAGATATCTGTACACTTCTGCACCCAAAACCGCAATTTCTAATTGTGGTTTTTGGTGCAGATTTAGAGCAGGTCTTACTCTTCATTGGAAAAGGGTGAAATCTGCAGCTAAAAACCGCAAAATTAATTGACATGCTGCGGGAAAAAAAGCCACAGCGTATACATGAGATTTGTCTATTCCCATAGTCTTTGCTGGTACCGTACTCGTAAACGGTATGTAATCCGCAACGTATGCAGGCACTCTTATGGGATCTGCTAACAAGTATACTTTTATGTGGGCTTTAAGAGTTAAAATGGGTTCTGGCAAGTTTTAATCTTCTCTCGGATCCACAACATAGGGAATAGGTGCCTGATCGGTGGAGATCTGATCGCTGGGACCCCCTCTGATCAAGGGTCCAGTGTCTCCCTGTATAAATTGAGGGAAAGTTGGGCATGCACAATACCGCTCCATTCATCTGTATGGGATTGTCAAGCTCTGGACTCTGCTTCTCTTTGCAAACCCCATAGAGATTAATTTGATGGCAGCGTGCATGCTCATTACATTACGTGTCAAGACTACTGGGGGATCTGCTTGCAGCGTTTTGGTGTCCGTCTGATGAAACTGAGCCAAGTAAGTCAATGGGGACGGATCAGTTTTCACTGCCACAATAGAAAACTGATCTGTCCTCCATTGACTTTTAATGGTGTTCAAGATAGATCTTGGCTATGTTAAAGATAATACAAACTGATCCGTTCTGAACGGATCCGTCCTTGACTGATCCGCACAAAACGTGAGTGTGAAAGTAGCCTTAGCTGTATGTGTGAGGATACACACCGCTCTTGGGGTAGTGGGGGAGGTTATCTGCATTCTGATTGGTCCTGCTAGTTCATGTGAGGAGAGCAAGGGCTTATGGGAAGTGAGGGAAATACAGGATGGCCTCAAGGAAGGGCAAAGATCATCACAGGAAGAGCAACAGAGGCCATCTTAGGAAGTTGCTGAAATAGAGGCACAGAGAAATAAGGTTGCTAAGGGCTGAATACAGACTTCAGAAAGGTTAAATTAGCTGAAAAATGCAGCTTCATGAATATCTTCCCTTCAGCATCACATATGTTAAGAATTTAATTTTTGGTAGTGAAATGGCAGTTACACTTTAAATGTACAGGCCAAAAGTTTTGAGAATGACACAAATATTAGTTTTCACAAAGTTTGCTGCTAAACTGCTTTTAGATCTTTGTTTCAGTTGTTTCTGTGATGTAGTGAAATATAATTACACGCACTTCATACGTTTCAAAGGCTTTTATCGACAATTACATGACATTTATGCAAAGAGTCAGTATTTGCAGTGTTGGCCCTTCTTTTTCAGGACCTCTGCAATTCGACTGGGCATGATCTCAATCAACTTCTGGGTCAATTCCTGACTGATAGCAACCCATTCTTTCATAATCACTTCTTGGAGTTTGTCAGAATTAGTGGGTTTTTGTTTGTCCACCCGCCTCTTGAGGATTGACCACAAGTTCTCAATGGGATTAAGATCTGGGGAGTTTCCAGGCCATGGACCCAAAATGTCAACGTTTTGGTCCCCGAGCCACTTAGTTTTCACTTTTACCTTATGGCCCGGTGCTCCATCGTGCTGGAAAATGCATTGTTCTTCACCAAACTGTTGTTGGATTGTTGGAAGAAGTTGCTGTTGGAGGGTGTTTTGGTACCATTCTTTATTCATGGCTGTGTTTTTGGGCAAAATTGTGAGTGAGCCCACTCCCTTGGATGAGAAGCAACCCCACACATGAATGGTCTCAGGATGCTTTACTGTTGGCATGACACAGGACTGATGTTAGCGCTCACCTTTTTCTTCTCCGGACAAGCCTTTTTCCAGATGCCCCAAACAATCGGAAAGAGGCTTCATCGGAGAATATGACTTTGCCCCAGTCCTCAGCAGTCCATTCACCATACTTTCTGCAGAAGATCAATCTGTCCCTGATGTTTTTTTTGGAGAGAAGTGGCTTCTTTGCTGGCCTTCTTGACACCAGGCCATCTTCCAAAAGTCTTCGCCTCACTGTGCGTGCAGATGCGCTCACACCTGCCTGCTACCATTCATGAGCAAGCTCTACACTGGTGGCACTCCGATCCCACAGCTGAATCCTCTTTAGGAGACTATCCTGGCGCTTGCTGGACTTTCTTGGACGCCCTGAAGCCTTCTTAACAAGAATTTAACCTCTTTCCTTGAAGTTCTTGATGATCCTATAAATTGTTGATTGAGGTGCAATCTTAGTAGCCACAATATCCTTGCCTGTGAAGTCATTTTTATGCAACGCAATGATGACTGCACGCGTTTCTTTGCAGGTCACCATGGTTAACAATGGAAGAACAATGATTTCAAGCATCACCCTCCTTTTAACATGTCAAGTCTGCCATTTTAACCCAATCAGCCTGACATAATAATCTCCAGCCTTGTGCTCGTCAACATTCTCACCTGAGTTAACAAGACGATTACTGAAATGATCTCAGCAGGTCCTTTAATGACCGCAATGAAATGCAGTGGAAAGTTTTTTTTTTGGATTAAGTTAATTTTCATGGCAAATAAGGACTATGCAATTCATCTGATCACTCTTCATAACATTCTGGAGTATATGAAAATTGCTATTATAAAAACTTAAGCAGCAACTTTTCCAATATTTATGTAATTCTCAACTTTTGGCCACGACTGTAGAATTAATACAGTATAGCTCTCCTCCTCTGTTAGCCAAAAGGAAGCATTTTATCTTTTCATTATTATTTTAAAGCTCCATTAATTCCAATATGCTGCACTTATAAAATGGTTTAAAGGGGTTGTCCAACTATGGGGACTGTTTTGACAGACCCCTATACCATGTTGTACCTGTTGAAAATAACTTGTACTCCTCGGCTCTCCACTGCTCCTTTTGGTGGTCTCAGTCCTCATCCTGTAAACTTTCAGGTGGACGGGGTCACATGCACCACTGCAGCCAATGAATGGCCTCAGAGGTGACGTGTGCCTAAGTGGCACATAACCCAGCAGTGTTATGTTGCTTAGGGGCACATCACCTCTGAGGACACCCATTGGCTGTAGCAGCACAAGTCATACCAACCATCCAAAAGTTTACAGGATATGGACTGGATGACTGCATAAAGGGGCCAAGGACCCAGAATAGAGCCACGGGAAGCAAGTATGAGTGTTTCAACAGGTACAAAATGGTGCAGGGGTCTGTTAAAAAAAAAAAGTCCCCCAAAGCTAGACAACCCTTTTAAGTAGATAAAATGCATGCCAAACATTATTTCATTAAGTTTTTAACTTTGCTTACTGTTCATTTTTACCATTGCATTTTTGTTACCTGGAAGCCTTCATCAGGCTGCTGTTGATGGATTAGTTATTCTACTGGTCTCTGGTAGTGGAAGTGTATAGAGGTGTATTGATTTGAGTAAGCTATGTAGGTCTGAATGACCCCTTAATACCATAAAAGGGGTATGCCACAAATGTAATATTGATGCCTAGCCTCAGGATAGGCCATTAATATCTGATCAGTGGAAGTCCGACATTCACGCACCCCCGCCAAATAGCTTTTCTGGTGTATGTAACTCTTTAAGTGGAATAGAGAAGAGTGAATCCATTCTAACAAATCATTTTGTCTCATCAGCAGGACTTCATCTGTGAGGGGCTATCAATATAGGCCATCAATAATAAAATTCTAGAATACTCCTTTAAGGTTGGATTCATACATAGCAGAAATTCTATAAAATATAAGTAAATGGGGTTTTAGGCTTTCAGAAACTACATGTAGAATCTGCAGCAGATTCTGGATGTAAAATGTGCAACTTTTGGCGCAGAAAAGCTAGGGTTCTTTTTTACTTTTTTTTTTTTTTACATCAGCTATGTGTGAACACAGCCGGTTAACCCTAAACCTAGTAAATTAACACATGAATACCCGGTACAACCATTTGCTACTTAACCAGAGAACAAGATTATTGCTTTAGTCTAAAGGCTCATTTGGAAGCTGCGAGGAGCAGCTGACTGATGGGAAGGAAGTGTTTTTTTTTTTTTTTGTTTTTTTTTTCCCCCCCAACAATCTGCTCCTCATTACTGGAGGTGAAGAGCAGCATTTACATGCAACGATCATCTCCATAGTAAGAGCGATGGCAACTGCTGCTATCGCTCGTCCCCATAAAAAAATCATTGGGGGTCATTTATTAAACAAATACGCATACATTTCTGACTTCTCCCCGCTCATGCCAGGTTTTAAAAAAAAGTGGGTGGGGAAGGGGTGGGTCAGCAGGCCCGTCTCATTTACCATTTTCTACGCCTGTTTTGGGCGTACAAAATGGTCTAAATGTAAGACATCTAGGAAGCCACATTTTAGAAGTCAAGTTATGTAGAGGACGGCACCTCTTCATAACTGCGGCGGATCTACTGCCAGTGCAGGGCTTTATTAAGACCGGTCTTAATAAATGTGCCCTATTGTTCCTGGGCAAGAGTGCTATTTAGTGCTGTGTCCGCACCTCAGGTCATTTCACCTGATGAAGGAGCACTTCGCTCATTCATGGGGTGATCCCACAGCACCTTTAGATTATTGGGAATGAGCGTTCACAGGAACGTTCGCTTCAGATAATCAGGCCGAACATCGGCAGTGTAAGTCCAGTTTAAGAGCGAACAGATAATTTGAATATTGAAATAGCTGGGGGGGGTGAGAGCGGAGCAGATATTTAGCAGTGAAGTTTTGTGCCAGACTTTGAGGAAGCAGAGGTGGAAAATTAATTGTGTGACAGAAGATTACATACTTTTTGTTTATAATCTGAATGGCATAGGTAGGATAGAAATTCACTTGTTCTGAAAAGATTGACGTAAGAGATGCAGATTAACTGCCACTTAAAACAATGATTCTGGGTTATAATTATCAAAGCCAGAAATCTAGAGTTCTGCACACAACAGTGTTAATACAAAATCTATTCTTCTTCTAATTGGTATGTTCAAGGTTGAACACTTCTGTTACATAAAATGTGCATGAACTTTACACTTATTTTGCATTATTTTTATTTATTACTAGCAGAAGGACCCAGCTTCACACGGGTATATTTAATTTAATGTTTGTGTGTGTCGTTGAAAGATATAGACAGTATCCCCCATAAGTGACCCCTACAGCACCCCACCCTATAACACTGACCCCCCCCCCCCCACACAGTGCCCCGCCACTTTAAAATGGGATCTCCACAGCAGCCCATGCCCTTAATTTTGACCTTCACAGCAGCCCGCCCCTTTAACAGTGAGTTTCACAGCACCCCACTCCCTTGACAGTGACCTCCTCAGGGGCCATTTTGTCAACAATTTTTATAATGATGAGCTATGGTGTCGCACTGTGACATGTGACATACTGCGACACAACAGTTGCAAAAAATCAGTGAAGAAAAATGGCTGGGTTGTTATGGAAACCTGGAGTAAAACTGTGTATGTGGAAACTAAGGGCCTGCGAGCTTCTATTGGCTGATAAGGAACATGTGACCGTGTGTATGGCAGTTGGGATATGAAGAGAGACTTGCAGGCTTCTAATGCAGGTAATTTTTTGGAAATCTCTCGAACGGTACGTCCTAGAGAGCTGAGACCCGGTCTAAAACTTTCCCGGACACCTGATGTACCTGTGTTCCAAATTTGGTGAAGATCGGTCCAGTCATTTGGTCACGCATAAAGAACAGACAGACAATCAATGATAGAAATTGATCGATGAGTTTTTGAATTACAGAGCAATATGTGTGTAGCAAAAACAGTTGGAGCATACATACTCCATGCAGCTGCTGTGTAGAGGCATATGACCCCCACAAGATTTCTTTCCAGGTAGCAAGGGATGTGTATACCAATTTTCGTTGAAATCGATGGTTGCGTTTCTGAGTGATCGCGAAACATCCATCCATACATACGTCCTTTATATATTAGCAGAAGGACCTGGCTTCACACGGGCATATTTAATCTATTTAATGTTTCTGTGTGTCGTTAAAAGATATCGACAGTATCCCTCATCAGTGATCTCCACAGCCCCCACCCCTTAACACTGACCGCCCCCACAGTGCCCCATCCCTTTAAAATGGGACCTCCACAGCAGCCCACCTCCTTAACTTTGACCTTTTTACAGCAGCCTTCCCCTTAACAGTGAGTTTCACAGCACACCACCCCCTTGACAATGACCTCCACAGGGGCCCGCCTCCTTTACAGTGGCCTTTACAGCTATCTGCCCCTTAACACTGACCTCCATAGCGGACCATCCCCTTAACTGTGACCTCCACAGCAGCCTGCCCCTAGGGAGGTCAGAGGTCCAGTTTTAGGCCAGACAGTCCGGCTTTCAGACTCCCTGTCCTACGTCTTTCAATCCCTGTCAGCTGTGGAGTGGGAGGGGTCATGGCCTGATCAGGGGCGAGGCTTAGCGGGACCTGGGGGCGGGGTTTTAAGTCAGTCTTTTAAGGGTGGCCTGAATAGCCCCCCTACCTGCCCCTGAACTGTGACCTCCACAGCACTCTGCTCTCTTAACAGTGTCATCCACAGCACCCTGCCCCTTTAAAGCTGACTTGCAGAAGTGAAGAAAAATGGCAGGGTTGTTATGGAAACCTGGTGTAAAACTGTATGTGAAGACTAAGGACCTGAGAGCTTCTATTGGCTGATAAGGGACATGTGACCGTGTGTATGGCAGTTAGTCTTGCAGGCTTGTATTGGCTAAGGGCTCTTTCACACTTGCGTTATTGTCTTCCGGCATAGAGTTCCGTCGTCGGGACTCTATGCCGGAAGAATACTGATCAGGATTATCCTAATGCATTCTGAATGGAGAGTAATCCGTTCAGGATGCATCAGGATGTCTTCAGTTCCGGTACGGAACGTTTTTTGGCCGGAGAAAATACCGCAGCATGCTGCGCTTTTTGCTCCGGCCAAAAATCCTGAACACTTGCCGCAAGGCCGGATCCGGGATCAATGCCCATTGAAAGGCATTGATCCGGATCCGGCCTTAAGCTAAACGTTGTTTCGGCGCATTGCCGGACCCGACGTTTAGCTTTTTCTGAATAGTTACCATGGCTGCCGGGACGCTAAAGTCCTGACAGCCATGGTAAGTGTAGCGGGGAGCAGGGGAGCAGCATACTTACCGTCCGTGCGGCTCCCCGGGCGCTCCAGAGTGACGTCAGGGCGCCCCAAGCGCATGGATCACGTGATCACATGGATCACGTCATCCATGCGCATGGGGCGCTCTGACGTCATTCTGGAGCGCCCGGGGAGCCGCACGGACTGTAAGTATACCGCTCCCCCGCTCCCCGCTCCTACTATGGCAACCAGGACTTTAATAGCGTCCTGGGTGCCATAGTAACACTGAAAGCATTTGGAAGACGGTTCCGTCTTCAAATGCTTTCAGTACACTTGCGTTGTTACGGATCCGGCAGGCACCTCCGGCAACGGAAGTGCATGCCGGATCCCAACAACGCAAGTGTGAAAGAGGCCTAATGCAGGTAATTTTTTGGCAAGATCTCATGAACGGGATCTTCTGTCCCTAGGATGTAGAGCAAAATAGATGTGACCGTCAATGGGGATGGATCCATTTTCTCAGACACAATAGAAAACGGAACTGTCCTCCATTTGACTTTCAATAGAGTTCAAAACTGATCAGTTTTGAAATGTTAAAAAAAATAAAGTTAACGATAATACAACCGGATTCGTTCAAACTGATGCAGATGGTTGTATTATCAGTAACCTGAAGCGTTTTTGCTGGACCCTGCCAGATCCAGCAATAATGCTAGTGTGAAAGTACCCTAACATGGTCAACAAATATACAAATCGATATATAATTTATATTTTATTATACAGTATCTTTGAGTAGTACTATGAATGCATGATGTCCTACTGTGAATAGGCAGTGGGTCTAATTGGCTCATTAATACTTTAATACCCGAGCCACTCTGCATCAGCACATGAGTACCGACTGCACATATTAGATGTTAAAGGGCTTCTGTCACTCCACTAAACTTATTTTTTTTTTTTTGGTTACTTATAATCCCTATACTGCGATTTATGCATACATACTGTAATTAATCATTTTGGTTCAGCAGATTGTTAAAAACGTACTTTTAAAATATGCAAATTACCTTGCTACCAGCAAGTAGGGCGGCTACTTGCTGGTAGCAGCCGCATCCTCCTATCCTAAAGACTCCCCCTGCGCATGTTGATTGACAGGGCCAGCGGACGGGATCTCTTCTGGCCCTGTTTGCATTCAAAATCTGGCACCTGCGCCGTGTCTGTCTTCAGTCGGCGCAGGCGCACTGAGGCGGACGCTCGCTCGGCCGCTCCATCCTCAATGCGCCTGCGCCGATGACGTCACATCTACACCCGGCGCAGGCGCATTGAGGAAGGAGCTCCGAGCGAGCGTCCCCCTTCTCAATGCGCCTGCGCCGGGTGTAGATGTGACGTCATCGGCGCATTGAGGATGGAGCGGCCGAGCGAGCGTCCGCCTCTCAGTGCGCCTGCGCCGACTGAAGACAGGTACGGGGCAGGCGCCAGATTTTGAATGCAAACAGGGCCAGAAGAGAGATCCCGTCCGCTGGCCCTGTCAATCAGCATGCGGAGGGGGCGTCTTTAGGATAGGAGGATGCGGCTGCTACCAGCAAGTAGCCGCCCTACTTGCTGGTAGCAAGGTAATTTGCATATTTTAAAAGTACGTTTTTAACATAATCTGCTGAACCAAAATGATTACAGTATGTATGCATAAATCGCAGTATAGGGATTATAAGTAACCAAAAAAGAAAAACAGTTTAGTGGAGTGACAGAAGCCCTTTAAGCTTTCAATGGGATAATCCCTTTTGAAGAACTTGTCTGGGTTAAAATAAAAATTGTTAAATGGCAGGGAAAGAGTTAAAATATAAATTGGTTACCGGATCAAACCCCCCCCCCCCCCCCCCCCCCACTGCTGCGTCAGAATTTTGGCCCTCCAGGCTGGGCTTGGTTAATGCAGTAGTGTTCAAAAAACATAGTAGTCCAACATCATTAGGCCGCATGCACACGGCCGTTATTTTAGTCCGCATCCGAGCCGCAGTTTTGGCGGCTCGGATGCGGACCCATTCACTTCAATGGGGCTGCAAAAGATGCGGACAGCACTCCGTGTGCTGTCCGTGACCGTTGCTCCGTTCCGTGGAGCGCAAACAATATATATAACATGTCCTATTCTTGTCCACGTTTTGCGGACAAGAATAGGCAGTTATATTATAGGCTGTCCGTGCCGTTCTGCAAATTGTGGAATGCACACGGACGCCATCCGTGTTTCGCGGATCTGCGGACCGCAAAACACAACGGTCGTGTGCATGAGACCTAAACCTGATGAATCGCTGTTTTTGGTATAAGTGATATTTCTACATAGCAAATAAATTTACTTGTAAGAGTAGTAACGTAATAGAAAAAAAAAACTGACCCAACAATTAAGACTCATTCTGAGTAATTGAATCATTAATTGAAAGGGGTGTGCTCAAAATAATACCTGTGAGGAGTTAAATAGGAGCCAAAATGAACACCTGTTATTCCACAGAAAGAATGACTTTACCAATTTAAAGGGGTTGTCCCACGAAAAATATTCTAGTTTTCAAACCAGCACCTGGATTGCATGTAATTAAAAATTAAGCATAGCTAGTAAGTTATTCAATAAAATGTCTGTATAGCTCCACCTGCTGTTCATTCTTTTTCTTATTTCTTTGTCCTGCTGCACGTGCTCAGTTTCATCCTTTAATCATCTCCTGAGTTGTGATAGGGGGAACATGGACACGCCCACTTAGCTGCAGCAGAAAAGACGCTCCCCTTGAGCTGTCGGCTTGATAGAAATTAGCAGAGCAATGAATGAGGAGATCTCTGGATCCATGTAAGGTACAGGGCTGGTTTAACTTTGTTAGAAAGACATGTACTATATGATGTCTGATTTCCATTTTTTACAAATGTTGCATGTTTGCTATTGTGCATTTCCTTCTGAAATACTGGGGAAAATGGGTAGTTCCAGACATTGTTCTGATGAACATACATTGAGTAAATAGTTAGGTTTTTCAATCTCTATCGGGAAGTGCATCAAATTATAGGCCACCCGTCTAAGATCTCCGATGCCTTTAAGTGGCAACCAAAACCAGAAAGATGCGGAAGGAAGCAGGGAACTACTGTTCAAATGGATCGAAGAATAGCCAAATGCCAAAGGCTCAGCCAATGATCGCCTCCAGAAAGATGAATGGAGATCTAAACCTACTAGTGAATTCTGCTACAGTCAGTGTTGGAAAAAGACATGTCATTAGTAGGTTAACATTTTTGATGGAACACACTGAATGGCCCAATGGTGCAGAATTTTTTTTTTTTTGGGTCTACTGGCCGCAGACAGTATGTCGGACCACCCCCAAGCACTTAAGTCACCATAACACGGTGAAGACAGTAAAGCATGGTGGTGCAAAAATCATGACATGGGATGTTTCTCATACCACGGTGTTGGGCCTATTTACCGCATACGAGGGATCATGAATAAGTTTGGCATAGGGCAACATGATCATCTCGTATTTTGGGTCACTGTTACATTTGATTTGAATAGATCAAAACACACCAGTAAGCGAATATCTGTTACAGACAAACAGGATTGAGGTAATTAAGTGGCCAGCCCATTCCCCTGACCTTAGTCCCATAGAGAACTTGTGGTTTATGAAGGAAACCCAAAAATGCTGAACTACTGTTAAACGTAGTCCAATCGTTCTGGACTGGAATACCTGTTGATGTGCAGGAAGTTGGTCGACTCCATATAAGGATTCTTTCACACAAACCATACGAATTGGCTCCGGGTGCATTCAGGGAAACTCGCACCATTTTGCAAGCAAGTTCAGTCAGTTTTGTCTGCGATTGCGTTCAGTTTTTTCCGCACAGGTGCAATGCACTTTGATGCGTTTTTCACACGCTTGATAAAAAAAACTGAAGGTTTACAAACAATCTCTTCGCAAGCATCAGTGAAACTCATTGCATCCGGACTTGCTTGCCGATGCAATGCATTTTTCACTGAAGCCCCAGTCACTCTATGGCGCCAGGGCTGCGTGAAAAACGCAGAATATAGAACATACCGCGTTCTTCACTCAACGCAGAACTGATGCGTGAAAAAAAAAATATATCATGTACACAGACCCATTGAAATGAATGGGTCAGGATTCAGTGCGGGTGCTTATGCGTTCACGTCACGCATTGCACCCGCACAGAAAACTTGCTCGTGTGAAAGAGGCCTAACACAGATGTCAGGCAGTTCTCAGAAACCGTTTATATGCTGCTAAATATTCAGTAATTCAAAGTGAAATCTCACTACATAAAATTTGAGTTTTTAAAGAAAAATGCTGGCACTGCCTAATATTCCTTTTTTCTTTACTTTGGTCGCAGTCAGTATTGATTTGGCTGTGGTAGTCCACATGGCGTATACAGGCATATTATCTCTGCAGCCAAGATGTAATGACTGCAGCAGCAGGAAAGATCAGAGTGCTGTAACAGAGGGGGTCTGAAACGGCAAGTATAACTTTTATTATTTTAACCACTCCCTTAGCACTTTTTTTTTTTTTTTTTAAACTTGGATAACTCCTTTAAGAGTTATGTTTTCTATATGGCCACCATTCCAAATACCACTAATGACTAGGTTTGCACCGGGTATCGACTTATCGATACCCAATCGATACTTTTGTACCAGTATCGATTCAATACTGATACTAGGCTGCGCGATATCAGAAAACATGGCACGCACTGCTCTCAGCGCGCGCCATGTTCCCTCAGCAGCACAGTGGATAAGGAGTCTCTACCTCCCCCTGTGCCGCTGCCACCAATAAGGAGAGAGGGGCGGAGGAGGGGAGGGACTGTGGCCACTGCGCCACCAATGAAGATAACTAACGTTTAATAAGATACAGGAGGCGGGTGTCGCACCTAAGGGGTTAAAGGGCTTCTGTCACCCCACTAAAGTCATATTTTTTATTTTTTTTTATGGGGCTAGTTAAATTCCTTATACTGCGATATATGAATATATATAATGCTCTTACTCACTTTCCTTCAGCAGTTTCTTAAAAAAAACAGACTTTTATAATATGTAAATGAGCTCTCTACCAGCAAGTAGGGCGGCTACTTGCTGGTAGCAGCCGCATCCGCCTTTCATAATGACGCCCCCTCCGCATGTTGATTGATGGGGCCAGCGAGCGCGCTCGTCCTCTGGCTGGCCCTGTCTGCGTTCAAAATCTGGCGCCTGCGCCGTACCTGTCTTCAGTCGGCTCAGGCGCACTGAGAGGAGGACGCTCACTCGGCCGCTCCTTCGTCAGTGCGCCTGCGCCAGGTGTAGATGTGACGTCAATGGCGCAGGCGCATTGAGGATGGAGCGGCCGAGCGAGCGTCCTCCTCTGTGTGCCTGCGCCAACTGAAGACTGGTACGGCGCAGGCGCCAGATTTTGAACGCAGACAGGACCAGCCAGAGGACGAGCACGTTCGCTGGCCCTGTCAATCAACATGAGGAGGGGGCATCATTATGAAAGGAGGATGCGGCTGCTACCAGCAAGTAGCCGCCCTACTTGCTGGTAGAGAGCTCATTTACATATTATAAAAGTCTGTTTTTTGAAGAAACTGCTGAAGGAAAGTGAGTAAGAGCATTATATATTCATATATCGCAGTATAAGGAATTTAACTAGCCAAAAAAAAAAAAAGACTTTAGTGGGGTGACAGAAGCCCTTTAACTGCCGCTGATCGCAGCTCTGTCATAGAGGCCGGGTGCCGGCTATGTGATTCTGCTGTCGGCACCCGCCACCTGTATTTGTATTAAACGTTAGTCATCTTCATTGGTGGCAGTGGCCACAGGGTCCCCTCCGCCCCCCCCCCCCCCTTCATTGGTGGTGCTGTGGCAGTTTCGATCGGAGCTCCAGCAGTGAAATTGCGGGGCTCAAATCGGTTATCAAGGCAGGCAGGACGCTACTGAAGCCCTGGCTGCCATGGTAAGCTCCCTGCTGCTGTGTGCACAAAGCACAGTGCAGCAGGGACAGTGTGAGATCCTATTCACCCTGATAGAGCTCTATTAGGGTGAATAGGACAAGGGATTAAAAAATCCCAGGTACTAACCCCTAAGGGGGGAAATGGTTATTTAATAAAAGATTAAAAAAAACAAACCCCAAAATCTAAAAGTATAAATCACCTCTTTCCCAATTTTACATATAAAATATATAAACTATAAATATACATATTACATATCGCCACATCTGACAAGTCCAAACTATTTTAAAAATCTCCTATGCGGTGAACGCCGTAACAGAAAAAAAAAACTGCGCGATTCGCCATTTTTTAGTCACCTTGTTCCCCCCCCCCCCCAAAAAAATAGAATGGGACTGTTCGATTATGGGTCGGATATTCCATAAAATGCGGAATGCACGCAGCTTTTTTTTTTTTTTTTTACACATGGTATTGAGTATCGCAATACTTTTTTATGGTATGTAAATCTAATCAAAATTTTGGTATCGTAACAACCCTAAGTAATGACTGATGATGATTTGAAATACATATACTTAACCCGACCAATCTAATATATAAAGCTGAGTGTATGTATGTATGTCCGCTAAAGGAATCCGCACAGTCACATTTACAATCACGAAATTTGGCACACAGGTACATCAGGTGTCCTGGAAGGTTTGACTGGGTCTCGGCTCTCTAACACGGTACGTTCCTGAGAGATTCCCAAAAATTCATTAGCCAACAGAAGCCTGGTCACATGACCCTGATCAGCCAATGTAAGCTCGCAGGCCCTTAGTCTTCACATACACACAGTTTTACTCCAGGTTTCCATAACAACCCAGCCATTTTTCTTCACTGCTGTAGATCAGCTTTAAAGGAAATCTTTTACCAGGATAATCGTTATTGAAGTAAAGCTATGGCATAATAGCACTTAGTACCTTATTTCCAGATGTGCCTTTGTTCCAGCAATAGATTTTTTTTTTTTATCCTCTGAAAATCCAGTTTATTTGGTATGCAAATGAGCCAGTAAGGTGCCCAGAGGGGCGTCACTCTTGCAGGAAGGAGCCCAGGCACGTCTCCTGCCACAATGTGTCCACCCACCCCTCCTACATCACATTCAAGCCATAACTCTGCCCCCCCCCCCCTTTTCCCTGCTCCCAGCATAAGGGCAGGCTTGGGCACTAGCAGGAGACGTGTCTGGGCTCCTTCCTGCAAGAATGACGCCCCTCTGGGCACCTTACTGGCTCATTTGCATACCAAATAAACTGGATTTTGAGAAGATAGAAAATATCTATTGCTGAAACAATGGCACATCTAGAAATAAGGTACCAAGTGCTATTGGGTCATAGCTTTACTTCAATAGAGATTATCCTGGTGATAGATTTCCTTTAAAGGGGCAGGGTGCTGTGGAGGACCCTGTAAAGGGAGCGGAGTGCTGTGGAGGTCAGTTTAGGAGGCAGCCATTCAGGCCACCCTCAAAAGACTGACTTAACACCCTGCCCCCAGGTCCGAATAAGCCATGCCCCAACCCGGTTAGGCCACGCCCACTCTGTAGCCGACAGGGATTGAAAAAAATAAAGGTAAAAATCAACTTCTGTCAGCTGCAGGGGTGGAAGGGAGGGTGACTTTCTCCCTGCAGCTCATGCTCAGACAGAACAGTGCTGCTGTCTGAGAGTGAGCTGTTCAAAAGGACATCCCTGTGTCCGACCAGGCCCTGATTCGGACGGAGGACAGGGAGTCTGAAAGCCGGACTGTCCTGCCTAAAACCGGACCTCTGGCCACCCTAGGGGCAGGCTGCTGTGGAGGTCACAATTAAGGGGATTGTCCGCTATGGAGGTCAGTCTTAAGGGGCAGATTGCTGTAGAGGCCACTGTTAAGGGGGCGGGGTGTTGTGGAAATTGCTGTTAAGGAGATGGGGTACTGTGGAGGTCACTGATAAAGTGGCGGGTCGCTATGAAGGTCACTGTTAATGGGACAGGATGCTGTGGAGGTCACTGTTAAGGGGCAGGGAATGGTGAAGTCACAGTTAAGGGGACGGTCTGCTATAGAGGTCAGTCTTAAGGGGCGGGGTGCTGTAGAGGTCATTTAAGGGGGTGGGCTGCTGTGGACGTCCCATTTTAAGGGAATGGAGCTCTGTGAAGGTCACTGTTAAGGGGGCGGGTTATTGTATAAATCACTGTTAAGGAGACTGGGTACTGTGGAGGTCACTAAGAAAGGGGAGGACGCTGTGGATGTTACTGTTAAGGGGGCAGGCTGCTGTGGAGGTCAAGGTTAAGGGAGGAGGGGACTGTAGAGGCCACTATTAGGGGCAGTCGCTGTGGAGGTCTCTGTTAAGGGGGCCGGGAATGGTGGAGGTCAGTTAAGGGGAATGTAACCTATGGTCAGTGTTAAGGGGCGGGTGCTGTACAGGTCACTGTTAAGGGTGGCAGGCCCCTTTGGAGGTCACTGTCAAGGGGGTGGGCTGCTGTGGACGTCCCATTTTAAGGAGATGCGGCACCGTAGGGGGGGGTGGGGGCGGCATGTTAGGGGGGGGGGGGGCTGTGGAGGTCACTGTTAAGGTGGCGGGGTACTGTAGATGTCACTGTTATAGTGGATACTATCTATCTTTTAATAACGCACACAAACCTTAAATTAAATAAATGAAATATACCCGTGCGAAGCCAGGTCCTTCAGATAGTGTAATATATTTCTGTGTTTTTGTTTTTTTTGTTTTTAATCAAAAAATACAGTTTGACTCATTTTTACAGTAATATCCATATAAGGAGTAGGTTACATAAGTCTTGCAGTACAAAAACAAAACCCCCTTCCCCCCTGAAAACAATAATAATAACAATAATATAACAATAATATAACAATAATATAACAATAATATAACAATAATATAACAATAATAATAACAATAATAATAACAATAATAATAACAATAATATAACAATAATATAACAATAATATAACAATAATATAACTATGTAATACCTTGTACAAAAATAGACAGACACTCGCAGTGCATTGTTTCATGACCAACACATTTTAAGAATAAGCTTTATGTTGGGATATAGAAGAAATATGCAGTCAGGTGTGTCAATTGCATCAGGCCAAAGTCCATGGAGGAGCACCAAGGAATCGGGTCACTTGCCCCAACATGGACATCTATCCCCTCGTCAGTGCCGCGGACGCCAATCCAGGGACTGTAAACCATCCCTGCCATATTGCCATAAATTTAGCAGGGCACCTTCTTTTCAGGTAGATCTCCCTTTCAAATCTTAGTACACTGTTTAGACGATGCACGAACTCCTGCCTGGTAGGCAGGCTTCTTTGTGTCCAGTGTTTGGCTATCAACACTCTGGCCTGGAAAAGCAATCTTTGAATAGACAGGGATAGTTTATCATCTATACCTGGTGAATTTAAGAGGATAAAGGTTATTTTAGAAATGATCCCCAGTATCTTAGTATCAGATATCTTGTCTGATAAAGGAAACCCTTTCTTGTAGTGACCCCATAGAGGTGTTAAGGGTCATTAGGGCAGAGCTGCATTGTTGTACTGCCAAAAATATGTGGGCTCTGATTCATGGGTCATCCCCTGAAGGGGAAGCTTCAGTGGAGATATAAACTGTGTGGCCATCCCATCTGGGGTCCCCCCTTCACCTGCACCCTATGTTGGATCCTCCTTCCTCTCGGGCGCCATCTTGTAGAGCCCTGTCAGTAGGGGAGCTCGCCTCCTGCTTCTCCATCCTCCGTCCTCTTCAGCTCAGCGTCCGAGTCCCCAGGGCTTTCCTCTGCAGGGGGAACTCGCTCCACTTCCATCGCCTTGAACGAGGCGCCATGTTTTGCCGGCAGCTGTCCTGGCCCGCTTTCTCCCTCTTGGTGCGGTTCATACTGACTTGTGTGCCCAGGGAGACTGCCTGTATGTACTGCTCCTCCGTTTCCTAAGTGCCCAGGAGTCTCACACCAGAGGATGGCTCAGGATACAGGCAAGTGGCGCTCAGGCAGCCACGTCCGTTCACATTTCCGGCCAGGCCACACACCCCCATTTCTGAGTTATTTTAGTAGTATAGACATATGTCTGGCTCACTAAGTATTGTATTGCAGTTATGTCAGCAATTTGCACCATAATATGAAGTACACATGACAAGCTAGACCTGTTATACAGTTTTTTTTTTTTTTTTTTTTTTTTCTTCCCTAGATTACATTAGTAGAAATAACACCATGTAGTATTCACAGGGGCGTCCCTGGTTTTAGCATGCATGGCCTGGAGGCATGCACGCATTTCAAACTTTAAGCTATATGCACAGTGCAGAGTAGTTTGTGCAGATTTTCTGCACAGATTTTGCTTCCCCACACCAAATCAGCATTTGCTACTTGCCCAAAATCTCACTCTTCTTTGTATTACAAAGGGTAAAATCTGCACTGAAAATCCACACACTTGACATGCTGTGACATTCAAAATCCACATTTTAGGTTGATTTCCACCAGGGTGGATTTGATTTAAATCGCTAGTCAGTAAGGCTTGATTTAAATTCTAGTTTTCTACATAAAGACTAATTCTTGCTGGTATAACTTATAATATGCAGGTAGATGAAGATTTTTAGAATAACTTTTCATATTAGTTTGATTAGGTTGATTCTGCATTCATAGGTTTGTAGAAGTTAGGATTAAAGAGGACCTTTCACCGATTCTTACCCTATGAACTAAGTATACAGACATGTAGAGCGGCGCCTGGGGATCTCTCTGCACTTACTATTATCCCCGGGCGCCGCTCCGTTCTCCTGCTATGCCCTCCGGTATCTCCGTTCCCTAAGTTATGGTAGGCGGAGTCTGCCCTAGCGCTGGCCAATCGCATTGCAGAGCTCACAGCCTGGGAGAAAATAACCTCCCAGGCTGTGAGCTCTGCGCTGCGATTGGCCAGTGCTAGGGCAGACTCCGCCTACCATAACTTAGGGACTGGTATCTCCGCCTACTATAACTTAGTGAACGGAGTTACCGGAGGGCATAACGGGAGAACGGAGCGGCGCCCAGGGATAATAGTAAGTGCAGTGAGATCCCCGGGCGCCGCTGTACATGTCTGTATAGTTAGTTCATAGGGTAAGAATCGGTGAAAGGTCCTCTTTAAGGTCTTTTTCTCAACTCTGTTCATGTTATAACATTTTTGCTGGGAAGAAGAGGCATGTGATCTCTGCTGAGTCAAATTCAGTTTTGAGAACTGCAAAAGTAAACCAAGCATCTGTGATAATATTGTGTAGGCAGAGAAACTGCCCAATAATCTTACAAAAACCTCTGGAAGAGCCTGACATTGTGAATGGATTAATGAAATTTATTTACCCAAAAAATTACACATATACAGCCTTATTCTACATAATTAAAAAAACAAATCTTTATTCCATGATGGAATAACCTTTGGATGGTAATGTATTTTCCTCAAAAAGCATTTTATATTAAAAAAAAATTAGATTTAAATACAAAAAAAATCCTTTTTATTTTTAAATCATTGATTTTTATCACACAAATTTTCAAAAGCTCATGTATTTATCTATTTTGTGATTGCCCTGCGGATTTTCCGCATGAAAATCCATGCATATAATGCAGAGTGACTGTTGCAGCCAATCACTGCATATACCCTTAATGCTGGGTTCACACGGGCGTCACGTTTTGGCTCAGTATGCGTCCCGGGTGCATTGCGGCAAACCCGCGCGAGTAGGTACCCAATTTTGACTGCGATTGCGTTCCGTTCAGTTTTTATCGCGCGGGTGCAATGCGTTTTGCACGCGCGTGATAAAAAACTGAATGTGGTACCCAGACCCGAACTTCTTCACTGAAGTTCAGGTTTGGGTTCAAGGTTGTGTAGATTGTATTTCCCCTTATAACATGGTTAGGCTACTTTCACACTAGCGTTCTGCTGTCCGCTCGTGAGCTCCGTTTGAAGGGGCTCACGAGCGGAGCAGAACGCTTCCGTCCAGCCCTGATGCAGTCTGAATGGATGCGGATCCGCTCAGACTGCATCAGTCTGGCGGCGTTCAGCCTCCGCTCCGCACGGCCAGGCGGACAGCTGAACGCTGCTTGCAGCGTTCGGGTGTCCGCCTGGCCGTGCGGAGGCGTGCGGACCCGTCCAGACTTACAATGTAAGTCAATGGGAACGGATCCGCTTGAAGATGACACCATATGGCTCAATCTTCAAGCGGATCCGTCCCCCATTGACTTTACATTGAAAGTCTGAACGGATCCGCTCAGGCTACTTTCTCACTTAGAAATTTTTCTAAGTTATTAATGCAGACGGATCCGTACTGAACGGAGCCTCCGTCTGCATTAATATGATCGGATCCGTTCCGAACGGATCCGATCAAGCGCAAGTGTGAAAGTAGCCTTAGAAGGATAAATAGCATTCTTTAATACAGAATGCTTAGTAGAAGGTCAATTGAGGGTTAGAAAAAATAAATAAAAAATTAACTCGCCTCCTCCAATTGATCGCGTAGCTGCCGGTCTCCTGTTCTTTCTTCAGGACCTGTGGTGACATCACTGAGCGCGTCACATGGTCCATCGCCATGGTGATGGACCATGTGATGTGACGTCAACACAGGTCCTTTAGTCGGCAGCTCATGATTAAATAAGTAAGAAGAGATCGGCAACTACGCGATCAAGAGGAGGAGGTGAGTTAATTTTTATTTATTTTAACCCTCAATTAACCTTCTACTAACAGTGCTCCAGACTAAAAAAAAATACCTAGTAGCCATTGGCTCCTGAACTGAAAAATTTAGTCGCCAAATCGAAACTGAATCAAAATTTTTGTATCGTGACAACGCTACGCCGATCAGATCGGCGTAGGGTTGTTTTGAAACCAAAATTTTGATTTGCTTTAGTCACCATAAAAAAGTATTGCGATACTCAATACCGCGCAAAAAAAAAACGCCAAAAAAAGCTGCGTGCATTTTATGAAACATTCGGCCCATAATAGAACAGTCCTATGCTATTTTTTGGGGTAACAAGGTGACAAAAAAATGGCGAATGCTCACCGCATAGGAGATATTTTTTAAATAATTTAATAGTTTGGACAGCGCTATGTAATATGTTTATTGTTTATATATTTTATATGTAAAATTGGGAAAGGGGGGATTTGAACTTAATATTTTAGGGTACTTTCACACTAGCGTTTTTCTTTTCCGGCACTGAGTTCCGTCACAGGGGCTCTATACCAGAAAAGAACTGATCAGGCATATCCCCATGCATTCTGAATGGAGAGCAATCCGTTCAGGATGCATCAGGAGGTCTTCAGTTCAGTCATTTTGACTGATCAGGCAAAAGAGAAAACCGCAGCATGCTACGGTTTTATCTCCAGCGAAAAAAACTGAAGATTTGCCTGAATGCCAGATCCAGCATTTTTCCCCATAGGAATGTATTAGTGCCAGATCTGGCATTCAAAATACCGGAATGCACCCGCACTGAATCCTGACCCATTCATTTCTATGGGGCTGTGCACATGAGCGGTGATTTTCACACCTCACTTGTGCGTTGCGTGAAAATCGCAGCATGCTCTGTTGTGTGTTTTTCACGCAACGCAGGCCCCATAGAAGTTAATGGGGCTGCGTGAAAATCGCAAGCAAGTGCGGATGCGGTGCGATTTTCACGCATGGTTGCTAGGATGAAAGTCTATTCACTGTATTATTTTCCCTTTATAACATGGTTAAAAGGAAAAGTAATAGCATTCTGAATACAGAATGCTTAGTAGAAGGTCAATATAATAAACATTGGTGGTGCAGTGCGCCCCCCCCTCAATATAATAAACATTGGTGGCGCAGTGCCCCCCCCCCCCCTCAATATAATAAACATTGGTGGCGCAGTGGGCAGTGCCAATGAGGGTCAAAAAATAATAAAATAATTAAATCACCTCCAATTGATCGTCTCCTGTTCTTTCTTCAGGACCTGTGGTGACATCACTGTGCTCATCACATGATCCATCACCATGGTGATGGACCATGTGATGAGCTCAGTGACGTCACCACAGGTCCTGAAGAAAGAACAGGAGACCGGCAGCTACGCGATCAACTGGAGGAGGTGAGTTAATTTTTTTAAAAATTTTTTAACCCTCATTGGCACTTCGCACTGTGCCACCAATGTTTATTATACTGGGGGGGGGCACTGTGCCACCAATGTTTCTTATACAAATACAGGAGGCGGGTGCCAGAATCAAATAGCCAACACCCGACCTTTGTGACAGGGAGCTGCGATCAGCGACAGTTAACCCCTCAGGTACCACACCTGAAGGGTTAACGCAACTGCAGCTGATCGCAGCTCCCTGTCACAAAGGTTGGGTGTTGGCTATGGCACCCGCCTCCTGTATTTGTATTACAGGTCAGTTTTCTTCATTGGTGGCGCAGTGGCCACAGCCCCTCCCATCCTCCTCCCGTCTCTTCTTATTGGCGGAGGCGGCAGCAGCAGCACAGGGGGAGGGAGAGACTCCTCCACTGCGCTGCTGAGAACGATCATCTCCTGTGCCCGCCGCTGTATTGAGCAGAGCTGCGGCGGCGTGTCTAGTCGCAAATGGCGACAAGACTAAAAAGTCTTGTCGCCATTTGTAAATTCTAAGTCGCATTGGCGACCATTTTGGTCGCCATCTGGAGCCCTGACTAAGCATTCTGTATTAAAGAATGCTATTATTTTCCCTTATAACCATGTGGCAACCCATCTCTCCTTTTTGTTTAGCAATATTGAGTCTGTATTTTTTTGGGGGGTGGGGGCGCGGGGGGAGATGTAGTTTAATATGCAAACTGAAAAAAATTGTGTGTTAAACAGGCAGGAAATGCTCAAACCCATATGCAGGTGTGTGTGTGTGTGTGTGTGTGTGTGTATATATATATATATATATATATATATATATATTTTTTTTTTTTATTTATTACAGGGGAGCAAATCCTGCACTTGTGGCCCGTTGCTAATGGCGATCCCCAGCAGAAATGCATACAATGGAGGATGCCCGCAGCAGACCACAAGAGACATCCTACACAAGATGGCAATTATGTGGATGTGATAACTAATATAACAATATCAAAGACAGGTGCACTCTGTGGTCTTGCTAAACCCTTAAACTGATATTAAAATTGCCAGATTAGCCAACATATCATACTGTGGAGGACATGTCTGAGCCAGAGCACCGCGCCAAGGTTTCTCAAGTAGCTCAGGTCCTAATACTCGCCTAATGAGCCGTATGGGTAATACCAGGGGCCAGTGGGCAAATTACAGGAGCGTGAGGTCCAACTTGCAGACAACTCACCAGTTACCTCCAGCATGTAGCCATGCTAGCAATGGGAGGAGGGAGGAGACTGCGAGTCCCACTCAAGACTGGCTGATATGGCCCAGGCCTCGCAGGTGCACCTAAATATGTTGGCTAATCTCTCAATTTTAACATCAGTTTGAGGGTCTAGTAAGTCCGCAGAGTGCGCCTGTCTTTGGTATTATATTGGGAATGTATCTTGTGCAGTATTTTTAAAGTCTGTTTTTCTGGGGGCCAAGTTATTAGTTGCAACAGATTTCTTAAGGCTACTTTCACACTCGCATTTGGTGCGGATCCGCCATGGATGTGCACAAACGCTTCCGTTCAGATGATACAACCGCATGCATTCGTTCAGAACGGATCAGTTTGTATTATCTGTAACATAGCCAAAACGGATCAGTCTTGAACACCATTGAAAGTCAACTGAGGACGGATCCGTTTTTCTATTGTGCCATATTGTGTCAGTGAAAACGGATCCGTCCCCATTGACTTACATTGTGTGTCAGGACGGATCAGTTTGCCTCCGCATCGTCAGGCGGACACCAAAACGCTGCTTGCAGTGTTTTGTTGTCTGCCTCCAGAGCAGAACGGAGGCAAACTGATGCATTCTGAGCGGATCCTTATCCATTCAGAATGCGTTAAGGCAAAACTGCTCCGTTTTGGACCGCTTGTGAGAGTCCTGTAATGGATCTCGCAAACGGAAACCGAAACACCAGTGTGAAAGTAGCCTAAAATGTCGCCCTGTGCTGATACATTTGTTCATCTTTGTCTTGAGACATAATACATAAATGTTTTGAAATCCCAGCGATCTACATGTGCACTTTTCACTCCACTATTACAAACTGATTTGCATAGCACAAATAGCTCTAATTTCTGGAACAAATGGTTAATAAATGTCACCCACAGGTGATATGACAACATTTTGGAGTGAAACAAATCCGGGGAAAAAAGCAAGAATATATTGATACGTGTGAGCCTTTTGTTCTTTAAAGGGATTTTCTGCATCTTGGATATTGGTGACCTATCCTAGTGGGAGTGCTAGGTGGCAGCCACCAGAAACTATAGAGCAGGGCTCAGCAACCTTCTGCACTCCAGCTGTTGTGAAACTACAATTCCCAGCATGCCCCATTCAGTTCTATGAGTTTTTAGAATAGCAAAGCAAGTATGCATTCTGGGAGTTTGTTTCACATCAGTCGGAGTGCTGGGGGTTGCCTACCCCTGCTTTACGGCTCATGCCCACTAACGTATTTTTTCCACGTGTGTTCCGTGGTTTTTTTATTTATTTTTTTGCGTCCTGTATGCGGAACCACTTACTTCAATGGGACCACACAAAAAAACCTGAAATGACACCTTGTGCATTCCATGTCTGTATGTCCGCATGGCCGTTCTGCAAAATAATAGGACATGTCCTATAATTATCAACATTACAGACAAGGCTAGGACAGTTCTATTAAGGGCCAGCTGTTCCGTTACGCAAAATACGGAATGCATACAGCCGGTATCCGTGTTTTTGCGGATCTGCAATACAATGGTCGTGTGCATGAGCACTCAGAGTGTACGGACTTGGAAGCACAAGGCTCCGCACACTGTTTAGTGGACATGCCGGGGTACTGCAGCTCCCATTTGTGGCGACGGAGACTACAGAGTGCAGAGCCTTCTACTTCCAGCTCTGTACACTATAGTTTCTGGGGTTGGTATCTGCCCAAAACAGCTGCTCGGTGTCTGTTCCACCGATCTGATATAGATGACCTATCCTGAGAACCAGTCTTCAATAATGAACCCTTTTAAATGTTTCACTATTTTGCAAGATCATCTGTAAAAGATTCAGCTTCCCATTACAGAGCAGTTTTTCAGGGTCCATTGACTTCTGTGGGGCAGAATACAGGGTGTGATGGAGCATATTACATACTATGCCTACTGGATACAATATGGCTGTGTGACTATACATAACACTGGCCCCATATTCCAGACTAAGGCCTCTTTCACACGGCGAGATTTCCGCGCGGGTGCAATGCGTGAGGTGAACGCATTGCACCCGCACTGAATCCGGACCCATTCATTTTTATGGGGCTGTGCACATGAGCATCACTTGTGTGTTGCGTGAAAATCACAGCATGCTC
The DNA here is from genome assembly GCF_905171765.1 of Bufo bufo. NCBI lineage: Eukaryota > Metazoa > Chordata > Amphibia > Anura > Bufonidae > Bufo > Bufo bufo. The sequence continues at coordinate 554,891,855 of NC_053391.1, forward strand.
TAGTTTGTGCGTTTTTCATTCAATGCAGGCCCCATAGAAGTGAATGGGGCTGCATGAAAATCGCAAGCAAGTGCGGATGTGGTGCGATTTTTCACTCACGGTTGCTAGCAGATAATCGGGATGGGGACCCGATCATTATTATTTTCCCTTATAACATGGTTATAAGGGAAAATAATAGCATTCTTAATACAGAATGCTTAGTAAAATGGGGATGGAGGGGTTAAATTTTTTTTAAAAATTTTTTTTTTAACTCTCCTTAATCAACTTGTTCGCGCAGCCCGACTTCTCCTCTTTCTTTCTTTGCTGTGCAGGAGGAAAAGGACCTGTGGTGACATCACTGTGTGCATCACATGGTCTGTCACATGAGCCACCACCATGGTGATTGATCATGTGATGAGCGCAGTGATGTAATCAAAGGTCCTTTACCCAGGTTCTGAAGAAAGACGAGAAGCCGGGCTGTGCGAACAAGTGGATTAAGGAGAGTTAAATTTTTTAATTTTTTTTTAACCCCTCCATCTCTATTTTACTAAGCATTCTGTATTAAGAATGCTATTATTTTCCCTTATAACCATGTTATAAGGGAAAATAATAAAATCTACACAACACCTAACCCGAACTTCTGTGAAGAAGTTTGGGTACCAAACATGCCGCTTTTTCTCATGCGCGTGCAAAACACATTAAAATGTTTTGCACTCGCGTGGAAAAATCGCATTTTCCCGCGACGCACCCGCATCTTATCCTGCCCAAATCCATGATGCCCATGTGAAAGAGGCCTAAGGCCTCTAACACGACCATATGGCTTTTTCTGTTTTGCGGTCTGTTTTTCACAGATCCGTTCTGGGTTTTTTTTCCGTTTGGTTTTCCGTATGGCATATACAGTAATTACATAGAAAAAAATTGGGCTGGGCATAACATTTTCAATAGATCCACAAAAACGGAACGGATATGGAAGACATACGGATGCATTTCCGTATGTGTTCGGTGTTTTTTTTTTTTTTTTTTTTTTTTGGTGGACCCATTGACTTAAGTGAGCCACGGAACGTGATTTGCGGGCAATAATAGGACATGTTCTGTCTTTCAATGGAATAGAAATACGGAAACTGAATGCATACAGAGTACATTCCGTTTTTTTTGCGGAACCGTTGAAATGAATGGTTCTGTATACGGACCTCAAAAACGGCCCGCAAATGGGAAAAAAAACGGTCGTGTGAGACCCCCTATTCTACATCGAGAATGCTGGTCTAACTATGCAGGTTTGAGTAAATCCTAATGTATCCTGCAAATTCTACTATTAATCTTGGCAGACAAAAAAAATAACTTCAACTTCATGATAGTGCTTTTTTATTTTGGAGGCTTTCTTTTAGCGATTGTCATAAAGCAGGGATGCCCAACCTGTGGCTCTCCAGCTGTTGCAGAACTACAACTCTCAACATGCCTTTATATCTGTAGGCTGTCTGCATTGTAGTTTTGCAACAGCTGGAGGGTGGTAGACAGGGGCCTAGCTATCGGGGGTGCAGAGAGGGCCAGAAGACCCTTGTGTCACATAAGAAGGCGCTGGTATTATAGAAAGTGTATGTTGGTCAAGTCACACCTCTGGCTGGAGGGAAGGGGTTAGGTCAAGAATTTGGAATGGGGGGGAGCTGCAATTTTTGCAGCAGGAAGGCTATGGGCTCCCCTGGCCACAAAGCACTGAGGAAAGGGGGGGCCAAGCTAAACTCTTGCACCAAGGCCCATGAGCGGCAGGTTTGACATCCCTGTCATAGTTAACTAGTACTTATGAAAGTGATAGGTCATTCCACCGGCATGAATGACAGCCTAGACCTGGAGTCACGTGTGTGACATGGGGGCAGTGCAGGCCACCTCTGTAGGGAGGTCAGGCACAGGGTGACAAGTCCCAGGTCTGGTGATGTAACACCTGCACATGACAAGCACAGCTCTGCCTCGCTGCTTATGGAATCCCTTCTCCCGTAAGTATGCCGAGAATCCCAGGGAAGCCTCTTGCCACTGCTATATCCGCCGGGTGATGACGTTCATTCGGGGTCTCCCCTCCCCTGGCTGCTATTTCAGGGCTGCATCCCTCCAGCCGCCCGGCTATTAATAGAGCGCGGGCTATTAATAGATCAAACAATGTGCCCTGCGTCATAGGAAACAACGTGCGTCACCAGATACATTCCAGCGACGTGCCGGAAAGGCCACGCCCCCTCTCGCCTTCTATGGAGAGCGGAGAAGAATCACCCACGTGCGTCATACGCCTTCCATGCGTCAGGCCACGCCCCCCGGGCAGAGGCTTTAATAGAATGTAGAATGCAGGAGTGGAGCAGAGTAAGCAGTGCAGGCTCCGGGGAGATACACGCAGCGCTCCAGAGGCTGGATAGCATCATCGCACCCTGCGGACAGCCCGCACCGGGGACCTGCAGCTGACACATCTGGTAGGTTCTGTGTGCACGGACACGGGTCACTAGTGCACCCTGCACGGACAAGCCCATAGAGACCGCTGCTGCTTTACTGTAGATGGATGGGCTGCATTTCTGATGTCTTTGTGCTCATGGCCGTGATCCCAGCATTGCACTCTGACAGCAGGCGTCGGTGGAGCTCCTCAAAGCAACAGGTGCACAATGACTATAGCACCCTATAGCACCCATATCTAGTCACCTGATGCATCCCCACTAGTCCTGTGGCCAGGGGTCTTGTGCACCTGCACATACTGTAGCCTCCCTGCTGACTGGCCGCTTACTGACAGCTAGCTCTGGTTTGCAGATTCCCCCCCCATTAGTCTAATCAGTCCAGGTTTATGGGCAGATAATTAATATAATTACATCTGAATGATTATTCCATCTAAATACCTTTTAATGATTCCATATGATATCTAAATAATTATTCCCTATTACATTCTAAATAATTCATATATCTAATTAATCCACATTATATCTAAATGTTCAATATTTTATCTAAATTCATGATTCCATACTATATCTAAATATATATTCCATACTATATCAAAATGTTTATATAATATATCTAAATAATTATTTCATATTAAGATGAAATAATCCTTCCATATAATAATTATTCCATATTTTGTCTAATTGATTTTCTCTAAAAAATGACTTCATATTATAACTAAATACATTTCCATATTAACTAACTTTTCTTTGATTATAAATTAAATAATTCTTCCTTATAATATTTACTGCCCATTACAATTAAATAATTGTTCCCTATCCTATCTAAATTTCTTCTTCTGTAGAGCAGCAGTTCTCCTCTGTTTGGTCACTCACTTATAGACTTTGCATCCCCCCCTTCCCCTTTGAAGGACGTGTTCTGTAGAGGTCTGGCCTATCGGGAGCTCATCTTTAGCTTTGCCTTTTGTTTTCCTGTGCAAAGTGCTTTCTTGGCTCTCCGCAGCCTCCTATCTCATGCTCCTGGTTGCATTTCCTCTAGGGAAAAGCCTAACCTATAAGGCTACTAAAACCGTTTTATTGTGTTGCATTACAATGGTGTTTGTCAGCTGCCAAATAAAAGAAAGTGGCGGTTTCCATGTTCACTCGTGGGCAGTTATGGCGCCTTCTGGGCATTGCTGATTATGATTGGTGACTAAGTTCCAGATGAAAACTGTGATTCATAAGACCATTTCAGCAGTGGTTCTCTGTATTGCTGCACTCTGGTATCAGAAGTACTACCACCGGTTAACTGCTGCAGAGCCTCTTGAGTCGTAATTCCAACTGTCGGCGCTGTGGTTGATGACGTTCCATCCGTTATGTAAAGAAGCAGAAGACTCATTAGCAGCTCTTCTTCCTGAGGATCTCTGCAGCAGCTGAGATGCCTTCTTTAAGTCCAGTCATCCTGGCAGATCCTTACATGGTCTATAAATATAGTGAGAATACTGACGGCTAGGCTATGACCTAATGGTTGGCTTTTTTTTTTTCCCCCCCTAGCTTCCAAACTTACAGATCTTGTCTTTAGGTGTATGCTGGGAGTTGTTGTGTATTGGTGGCAAAATAGCTGTCAATCCAGTTGTGGTGGTTTTCCATAGCGGTGTCTGCATTTTTTTCATAGCACTTGCAATAGACATTACTTAGGGTGGAAACCTAACGTCTTTTTATGTTCTTGCAAGACTTTTGTTTAGTCGCTGCGTGTAATGGACATACTGTCAAACAGCTATCATTGACTGATAACCGGAGCCTTCCTGATTCAAACTCCAGTACATGCAGTGTCGATTTAAATACATTTTTGGCACTTTGTACTCACAAAAAGATCTGAGGAGCTGTGTAGGACAGCATTTGAAGCAGAAATTGATGTTTCCTACTGAAGCCACTCTGAGGAACCATTGGCAAAACTTGTTCCATAATTGCTTCTGTTCTAGATTTGCTTCTAAAGGTGACCACAACGCTGTTCTTTTCCTTTAAGGGGAAATTCTTAGGAACTGTTTTGTCATTGCGTCAAGTTCCATAGAGTGCCTGTTGCTGATTTCCAGTAGTTAGGTCTTATAAGTGCTTGAACAGTATGCCGGACAACTAGCGGAAACTCGCTTCAGCAGTGAGAAAACTCAGTCTCTTAGATCTGTACATTTTATCTGTATTATATGTTTGGCTGAAATCAACTGCCTTTAAATATATTAATGGTCATTTTTCCTTTGTTCTTTGTTCAGAAATGCCCTGTATTCAAGCGCAGTATGGAAGTCTGTCTCAGTGTGCAGGCCCCAGTGACCATTATGTTCCAGACATCTTAAACTCAGAGTTCAGTAAGTTCACCATGGACCTTGTTAACAGTGAAATTGCAGCTTCCACTTCATTGCCCAGTTTCAGCACCTTCATGGATGGTTACACTGGAGAATTTGATGCTTTTCTGTACCAGATACCTTCTTCAACACCCCAGTCATCACTAAAGGTGGAGGAGTTTCAAGTGTTCGGCTGTTATCCAGGTTCTTTCACAAATCAGGTGGATGAAACCATGTCATCGAGTGGTTCAGATTATTATGGAAGCCCATGTTCCATCCCATCTCCGTCTACACCAGGTTTCCAGAATCCTCAAGTTCCTACATGGGAGAGCTCTTACGGGGCCTACTCTCCAACTCAGAATTATGACAGCATGAGACCATGGACTGATCAACAGAAAAACGGCATTCCACAGTCTTCTTTTTTCTCCTTTGGGACACCATCTCACAGCCCAAACATGGCTCCTAATTCTTTAAAGATGACCCAAGGTCCACATAGACTTGAACAGCAGGTTGTAGATCCTGAGGTGTTTGCACTAGCACAAAGCTCTTCGGCCGGATTTCCCACTATACCTCTTGGTCAGGGGCCTGTGGTACTGGATAGTTCGGTTATATTGGACAGTCCTCTATCTCCCTCCAAAGCGCGGAGCCCAAGCTCAAATGAGGGGCGCTGTGCTGTCTGCGGAGATAATGCTTCTTGTCAACACTATGGTGTACGAACCTGTGAAGGATGCAAAGGTTTTTTTAAGGTAAGCACAAAATACTCTATATATCTTCTGATTGTCATCAAACTACATTAGATCTGGATTGCCTCACCGCTTAGTCTCTTCATTCCACTGCAAACTTGGCAGGTGGTCTTGGCACATGCATTTGGTTTTGAGCCACTCTGTCTTTGCGCTTCAGCTGATACGCGTTCCTAGGGATGAAGAAAAGGGGCTCGTCCCAAAACTGTCCTGTGGTGTTAAAAAAGCAGCTGTCCTCCCCGTGTACAGTTTCTTGGCTCACTTTTTTCAGCAGTTGATCATCTCTGATGCCTTTTCCCAACGTCAACCGAAAGGATTGAGCTGGGGCAAACAGAGGGGATAAGAGGAGGAACCCAACACCAATTATTTAGTAGCCAGGAGAGTGGAAGTTTCCATTAGGCAGCAGGTGTTGGAAGCCTAACCATCTATAACAGAGATCTAGACTCATTTAGTCTACAGTAACCATGCACAATGATTTTTGTAGTCTGGATCTAGTCCAGTGTACTCTGATACCCACAGTGAATTTGATGGGAATGATGCACGGCTGCATACAGAAAACAGCCTATCTGATGATGCATTAAAATGGGTGCATAGAGCGTCTTAGAACTCTGTTAGTTAAAGGTAATACATTCCTGACCATCTGTGACTTAGGCACATTTATTTTTATATAAAAGACATATCTAGAAATATATTAAGCAGCCCATTCTTCTTTGGAAAATCTGTAATTGTCTAATAGTAATATAAGTCACTTTACAAGTATCTAGGTCTACTGCTGAGAGTCTGACAAGTTTGGCATACTTGATTGTGAACCAGTTAGTAAAATAAAATACGTTAAGGCAGAAAAATAGCTTTCTGTCCATTGTAGTAAAAAGTTACACTGCTAGTTTCCATCGTTGCTACAAGTCTCTTTTGAATTTGGTCAAAGGCGGGTGTTTGGCTGGAGTCCCTTGCATTTGTAGTAATCAATCTCAATATTTCTAGCATGAGCAAAGTGTCTATAGTTTCAGCTATTCCCCCCCCCCAATTTGTTTTTGCATTTTTTGGTGCAAGTCCATCTGTGTTGCAGGCAAATCAGGTGCTTTAGAGGAGATGCTCAGCTAATTAAGATAGGTGAATCGCTCCCTTTTGCTTGGAGCCAAATGTCAACTTGATATTAGGAACAGGCCGACACTAGAGAAATGTTACAAAAATAAATGGGAACAGACGGGGCTTTGTGTTTGTCTGGCATCTTGCTTCCCCTGACAATTGTTCCCTTTTCTCCCCACAGAGGACTGTACAGAAAAATGCCAAGTACATCTGCTTGGCTAACAAGGACTGTCCTGTGGACAAAAGGCGCAGGAATCGTTGCCAGTTCTGTCGGTTTCAAAAATGCTTAGTAGTGGGAATGGTAAAAGAAGGTATGTACTTAATATATTTCCTCAAATGTGCGCCCAGTACCTTTTTTTTTATTTTTTGGCTTGAGATAAGCGAATGTGTTTGTGTAGAATGGCAGAATGTGTCATCCTTTTTTATGTGATGTGAATGTTTTTGCAGTGCATATGTGTTGGAAGGACATTTTCTAAAACTGGGGTGAAAGGGTGAAATTCTAGTAGAGGACACATGGCTATATTTTTATTATAAACCTTTTTTTTTTTTTTTTTTTTTAATGCATCCATTTTGCTTTGGTCCTCAATAGAAAAAACACTAAATACTGGTTTTAGATTGTTCCTGCAGCACTAACCAGAAATGTTTCTTTTTCAGTCGTACGCACAGACAGTTTAAAGGGCAGGAGGGGTCGCCTTCCATCAAAACCAAAGCAAGTATCGGACTCTTCTCCGGTTAGTCTCATCAACTCACTGGTGCGGGCGCACATTGACACCATCCCCAATTCCAGCAATTTGGATTACTCACAGGTAAGTCATGATTAAGGGGCTTCAAACTGGTAAAACCCATGTTGACTTGTCTGAAAAGTAATTCCTGTGTGTCATATAAGAGCTTGAGTTCAATGACTTATCTTGCCTTTGTTTATATTAGTACCAAGAGAACGTCCCCGTTCTGCTGGAGAAGGAGAATCCGGTTGATGTGCAGCAGTTCTACGACCTTCTCTCTGGTTCTTTGGAAGTAATCCGCAAATGGGCAGAGAAGATCCAGGGCTTTGCAGAGCTTCCTAAAGAAGACCAGAGTCTTCTACTGGAGTCTTCCTTCCTGGAACTCTTCATCCTTCGACTTGCTTACAGGTAATGCAGCTGTCGCATGCTAGAAAACCTAGTTCCTTTTGGACTGCTAATCCTGTTCTGAACATTGGGCAGAACACGCAGTAATACATGCATTCAGAATGCTCAGCTACCTGCCTTTTGGAGAAGCCAAAGCAAACACGAGACAGAATAAAGGGTTATATTTAGTACAAATGGTAGGCAGATGACACAAGGTTATTTATAAATTTAAGGGGGCATCCTAATCCTAATCACAGACATGTATTGAGAAAGATATTCAACTCGGCTGAGAACTGTTTGATAGACAAACTCGTCACCCATAGCAGCCAATCACAGCTCCTCTTTCATTTTTCAAATGCAAAATATACAATGAAAGCTGCACTGTGATTGGTTGCTAGACCGTTTTATACATTTCCTTTTACTGTGGGGTAGAATTTATTTAAAGGGGTTGCCTCACCTCAGCGAATTACATTGATCATGTAGACTAAGTTAATACAAGGCACTTACTAATGTGATTATCCATATTGCTTCCTCTGCTGGCTAAATTAGTTTATCACATTATGCACTGCTGGACTCTTGTCACCCCTGCGGTCCCAGCCACCAGAGAGGCCGGCGCTCTTTCCTGTATTCTACAAGCACGGCCACCAATGCTGTATTGCAGGGTGGTTGTAACCATGTAAACGAGCCGTGTATAATGTGATGGAAAATGAATCCAGCCAGCAAAGGAGACAATATGGATAATAACAATACATTAGGAAGGGCCTTGTATTCACTTTCTCTACATTATAAAAGCCATTTGCTGAAGTGAGACATCCCCCTTTAAATAAGCACTCTGGACCAGATCAAGTAAAATAGTCTTAAATATATATTTACATACTTTTTCTGATGAACATTGATGGCATGATGATTTCTCACGAATTTGCAGGGAGTGTTTCTAATTTTCAGAGACAGTCCTGGCAAATTTGGAATGTCCCAGGCTGAAAATGGGTGAGCCATATATAAGCTCCACCCGTAAGTGGGGGGTTTCATGATTTGAGGGTGTTTCCAAGGGTGGGGCTTATTCACAAAATTCCTCACCTACAGTGTTAAGCAGTATGATAAGGCACTAAAAGGAGCCTATTTTATATGTAGCTAATTTCTGTTTTAAAGATAAAATATTGGGGTTGATTTACTAATCCTATAGATGGCGTATGCTTGGACCTGCAGCGGATTTATCACAGGAGCTCAGGCTGCATGATAAATCTGGTGCACGGACAGACACTTTTCTCTGACTATACCTACTATTGGTTGGCTTAGCTTTAAGACAAAAGTTTAGACCAGAATTGTGCAGAATTTTGGCGCAAAATGGCACATACCTCATTATCGGGCCAGACGCTGATAATTTCTTAAAACCTACGTGCACCAAAGTTTGCCACATTATGGCACAATCTAGATACACTCTCTCATTAGTAAATCTGGGCCATTGTAGTCCCTCTTTTAAATGTTTTTGTTTTTTCCTCTTCAAACAGCTCGAAGCCTGAAGAAGGGAAGCTGATCTTCTGCAATGGAGTGGTGCTTCATCGCATACAGTGTGTCAGGGGGTTTGGCGAGTGGATCGACTCAATCATTGACTTTTCACACAGCCTCCAACGCATGAACATTGATGTCCCATCATTTTCCTGTCTCTCCGCCCTTGTTATCATCACAGGTAAGTCCAAAGCTTATACTGAAACACTTCTAGTGGCAGCCAAGCATTTAAACTTGGAACTACTTTTTATAAGGTCATGTATTTTTGTGTATAATGAATGTTCAGACTTCCCATATTGCCTCATACCATGAATAGTCAACCAGAGGCAAACGGAGCTGACTCTCAAGTACAAGCTATAGATTTGTGATTGTCTGCATTGCCTTCATTATGGTTATAGGGAAAGGTCGCTACTTCTCGTCTACATTCGCCACTCACTTCTTAGTTATTCCAGGTTTTTCTAGTTTTACACCTTCCCTTTCCCACTTGAATTTGTTGTAATGCAAGGTTGTCCATACAGCTTGAGGCCAAGGAGAGTCTTGGTTGATCTCACCCCCTTGAGTGGTGGGAAGTTGTGTAGGACTTTGCTCCTAGAAGAACTGCATTATGAGGTCTCCATTTACCAGTATGCTGCTATAATAGGAAAGGCAAAGTTGATCAATGGATATAACTCTATACTGCACAGTTTGTATATATTTTATCTTCCAATATTAAGTTGTACATTTTTTGTGTTTTGTTTTTATTGCAGACAGACATGGCCTGAAAGAACCCAAGAAGGTAGAAGAGCTGCAAAGCAGGATTATTAATTGCCTTAAAGAGAATGTACCATCAAGCCCGAGTGAGCAGAACAGATCCAACGGTCTGTCCAAGTTACTGGGCAAACTTCCTGAGCTCCGCACTTTGTGTACGCAAGGCCTCCAGCGTATTTTTTACCTGAAGTTAGAGGATCTTGTACCACCTCCTCCTATTGTAGAGAAGATCTTCATGGACACACTGCCCTTCTAAACCAGCACTGCACTTATTTTTCTTTCTTACTCATACAAAGAAAAGGAAACCCACACATGGACAGCGGTGAATCCTGTTACAAACTTGTGAAACCTTTTCTTTGATATTAGGTGCCTAACCCAGCGAATCCTTATTTTTTTCTTTGGGATTTTCTGGGACATATCTGAAGACTTTGTTTATATTATTCTATAATATCCAGATGTGCCTTTGGCTAAAAAAAACTGACTTTTTTTTTTTTTTTTTTTTTTTTTTGTGTTTTTTGTCTTTTATTTCACTTTTAAAGTATTTTTTTTAAATACTTGCAGAATTCATCAGGCTCCTAAACTGCCTTTCCTACAGAATGCCAGGACTGGACCAGTCCTTGGTAATAGACTTTAATTCAGCATATAGGGAGGCGGGCGCCACCTTCCCGATCTGTTATCCCATCTGTCTCGAAACAGGCCGAAAGGGATGGACCCTATTTCAGTCACAGCCAGTTTGTAAAGTCTTGTACATACATGAACAGTGAACTGTACATAGTATTAAAAAATACAAAGCTACCCCTTGTTATGGTCACTATGGTTTTCACAGTGTTTTGGGCTGTGTGTAAATATGTGTAATTTTTGAATAGAAACATTTATATTTGTGTATCCTACTGGATTTACAGTATGTGTTTTTCTGATTAATATATATTTAATATATTGAATAAAAAATGCTGTAATAGTACCCAGCTGTCAAGTATTAGTAGTTTTTTACGTGTACATTTTATGCAATAACTGGAAGATTGTTGCATTGATGATCAGACGCTCAGTGAAGTAGCGGAGTTCAAGTTGGCCTATAAACCTGGTACCAGTTAATGACTTACCTGGTGATAGCCTCTTACTGTCCATGCATCACCTACTGCAGTGGGTACCTCTAAGGATATATTCACATTTGCCAGTTTTTGTTTCAGACATTGCTGCAACTGAAAATCAGTTCTATGCATGGATGGGGTTTTCTTTTCTACAGTATATACACTGATTCCTGCAAACCCCATTCAGATGACTAGGACAGTCACACAAATGTGTGCAACATATCTGATGTGTGTGAATATACCCTAAATGTGTTGAACTTGCGTGAGCGCTGCAGCCTTTTCTATGTTCAGTTTGGTCTGTCTACTAGCACACCATACATATGGTAGCATGGTGCAGGGTATTGCAGCTTCACTTAAATGGGAAGAAGTTGTAGCACCACCACTGCAAAGTAGATTGCATGTAGATAGATGGGCCAAGGTAAGCGTTGAAAAAAGCTGCAGCCTCTTCAAACATCCTAGATTGCCCATCGATATGCTGATCCCAGAAAACCTCTTTTAAATAGATTATTTGCAGACATGTCAAATTGGTAATTTTTTTAGAGTGTTAATTTCAAAAGTCCTTGTGTCAGATCTCATTATATTAGAAACCAAACATATTTCTACAAAATGTAAACCAGGTGAACATCATAAAAAAGTTATTTCCCCACTGACCACCGAGTTAAGCCTCACGTCCGTGGAGCACGGTCCGTGAGATCTCGGACTGGCATTGCAGGAGCACACTGCGTCATTGGTTGCTATGACGGCGTGCGCTTCGTGCCGCCGCAGTACATTAATACACTCGTATAGATCATACAAGTGTATTACTGTACAGCAGCGGCGGCATGAAACGCACGGTGTCATGGCAACCAATAAAGCCGTGCGCTCCTGCAATGCCAGTCCGAGATCTCACGGACCGTGCTCCACAGACTGCTGCATGAGGCTTTATGGATACATGCAGTAGATATTACGTTGGCATTAATAGTCTGCATTTCACAATGAAGGTATGTAGCTACGGCGGAGGGTAACTGTAGATGTTAGACATATTGATTACCGTCATGAGTTGCTATTAAATAGACTACAGGCAAGGCTGTACAGACCTGAAATAAGATGATGCTGTAATGCAATTCTGCATGCTGCTTATACAGTGCATTCAGAAAGTCTTCAGACCCTTTCACTTTTTTCACATTTTGTTATATTGTGGCCTTGTGCTTTCTCCCCACCATTCTGCACTCCATATCCCATAATGAGAAAGTGAAAACAGAATGTTCAAAATCCTTGCTAATTTGTTGAAAAGGAAAACAAAATTCTTGCATTGGTATAAGTATATGGACCCCTTACTCAGGACTTGGTTGAAGCACCTTTGGCAGTCTCTTCTTGGGTATGATGCTACAAGGTTTGCACACCTGAATTTGGGGATTTTCTGCTATTCTTCTCTGCATATCCGCTCAAGCTCTGTCAGGTTGGATAGGGATCGTCAGTAGACAGACATTTTCAGGTCTCTTCAGAGATGTTGGGTTCAAGTCAGGTCTCTGGCTGGGTCACCTAAGCCACTTCTATGTTGTCATGTCTGTGCTTAGGGTCATTGTCTTGTTGGAAGGTGAAACTTTGGCCTAGTGAGGTCCAGAGTACTGTGGATCAGGTTTTCATTAAGAATATCTTTGTTCTCTGCTCCTTTCAGCTTTCCTTCCATCCTAACCAATCTCCCTGTTTTTATTATACACTGAGAGGGTTATTTCTGGTCACTCTGCCATAAAGCCCAGATTGGTGGATTGATGCCCTTCTGGAAGTGTCTCCCATCTGCACACAGGATCTTTAGAGCTCAGCCATTGACTTCTTGGTCACCTCTTACAAAGACCCTTTACCCCATTTAATTAGTTTGGAGAGGCAGCCAAATCACATCCAATTAACTGAATTTACCACTCATAGCAAAGGGTCTGAATACTTGTCCATGTAAAATTTTTATTTTTCCTTTTTAATAAATGTTCAAATGTTTCTGTTAAGAAAGATTGAGTGCAAAATTATGGGATAAAACCTATTTTATTTTGGCAACAACAAAATGTGGGGAAAACAGTGGAAGGGTCTGAATACTTTCCGAATGCACTGTATCTGGAGAGTGATATTAGTTAGAGATAGAATGGAAAGTTTGCTGGTTAGTCGTAGCCTTAAAGGCGACCTGTCAATGCTCTTTGCACCCCAAATGGTCCCTAGTACCTGATGGGAGCTCTTGATGTTGTCTCCAATGGTCCCCTTATTATGGCCTATCGTTATGTCTTTCATGTAGAAGGACCTTTATAACTTACACGTAAAAGCTGATTTAAGTCAAGTGAGTGGAGAGCTAGCCGCACGAGTCAAGCTTTTCATGCCCCTAATAAGGCCTCCATGGTTTTACATTCCTGTGTTGTAGCCCTGCATTTGGCAGTATAAGAGGACCATAAATCTGCCTTGGACGTAAATAAGCTAATGATGCATTATTTGCAATTCCCAAATATCGTCTCAATGGGCAGCCGCAGGGTAAACAAATTCACTGTGGTTGCCCTAGGAGCCCATTGAGAACTACCTATAAAGTTCACTATACAGATGTCTGTAGTAAGGAAGACTCTGAATTTGGTTTCCCCTCTGTTTCCATGTACTAGCTGAAGACTGCAAGTACTGCAAACTAACAAAGGCATACTGGGGAACTGCAAATAATGCCATTCTCTTATGTGCACTGTAGTCATGCAATCCAGAGGAACTAAGGTCCTTAAAAAGCAAAATCCAAAGCATACAGGTCAACTGACTGCAAGTTTAGCTTTTTTTTGTAATAAGATGACTTTAATAACTTGCCACAAGTCTGTGCCTTATGTGTGCTCTTCTAGTGTACATGTGACACTCCTTAATACCACAATGTTTCCCAAATAAATTAATTTGAGTGATGTTATATAATTTAGTGCAGGAATGATTGCGACAAGGCCTAAAAGAGGACCTCTCACCACAAAATGCAGTGAAATCTGCAGCCTGCATGTGAGCAGGAGATGATGAGCAGATTGATATAGGTTATGCAAAAATATTCTGTAAAACTTGTAATTTATGTATTAAAACCCCTACTCTTTCTGAGCACATTTGTACATGGGGGCTGCCTTATCACTGATGGATGGCATTTCCTGTGTGTGTATATAAGTAGATAGCTGCCAATCACTCGTAAGACAGCCCAGCTGGACAACTGAGCTCAGAAACAGCAGAGATTTAAATGTATGTAGTAAATTAAAGTTTTACAGAATCTTTTCCTCCAAAATGATATATCAATCTGCTGAGTTCCTCCTGCTCTATAACATGCTGCCTGCAGATTGCACTGCATTTAAATGGTTAAAGGTCCTCTTTAACAAAACATATCTAATACCTAAGAAATGGCTTTCCAATTACAAAATGTTAGCTAACATTTTATCATTTTAAATCTGAAAACTGAAAGATTATGTAGGTGTGTATATGAAATATGTGTTGTTGTAGATTCCGTTTAGGCAAAAACCATTTTAACCCAAATGCAAGAACATGAAAAAATATGTTCATCAAAATTAGAGTTGAAGTTGGTGGCCTCCAGTTAGGCTTCTTTCACATTAGCGTTAGGATTGTCCGCTTGCTGCGGTTTTTGTCCGGCCGCCTCTCGGCATGTTTGCCGTGCTGGGGTCGCATCTCCGACCCGTCCCCATTATAGTGAATGGGGCCAGAGTGGACATCAGGCAGCACACGTGTGCTAGCGTTAGTACAAATCCAGCAGGCTCTTCTCCTGCCGAAACTAACCTAACGCTAAAGTGAAAGAAGCCTTAGAGTTGCTGTCCCCAAAATAAATAATATTCCCCCTTAAAATGCTATGCACATCAGTTGCCATCTTCTCTGCACTGCTAAAACCAGAAGAGCTGGTGGTGCATATCAAGCGGCAGAAGGTACCACCCTGGATTCTGCTGCATCACCTGCTCCCTGAGATGCCTGGTTCTAAGCAATGAATACATTTGGACCTACTTAAAGGGAACCTGTTACCGGGATTTTGTGTATAGAGCTGAGGACATGGGTTGCTAGATGGCCGCTAGCACATCGGCAATACCCAGTCCCCATAGCTCTGTGTGCTTTTATTGTGTAAAAAAAAAACACGATTTGATACATATGCAAATGAACCTGAGATGAGTCCTGTATGTGAGATGAGTCAGGGACAGGACTCATCTGAGGTTAATTTGCATATGTATCAAATCGTTTTTTTTACACAATAAAAGCACACAGAGCTATGGGGACTGGTTATTGCCGATGTGCTGGCGGTCATCTAGCAACCCATGTCCTCAGCTCTATACACAAAATCACGGTGACAGGTTCCCTTTAACTAAATATTCATTGTAATGCATGCAAAGAGCGAAATCCACATGTAAGACATGGAAATTATGTGGTGGAAAAAAACTATTCCACAACTGAACCCACTTTTTGTTTATCCTTATTTAGGACCATACGTAGATACTTCAATAAAAAAAAAATCTATTTCAAAGTAAGCATAACACATTGCAGGGTAGGTCTCCTGAAGTAGAAGCACAGTTTCTTGTAAAAAATCTGGTCCTCTAAGGCTTCTTTTCACATGAGTTTTCCATCTGGATGCGATGTGACTTGTGAATGGATAGGATTCAGACTGTATCCTGACCCATTCACTGATCATCGCTACGCTCAGGAAAAATCACAGCATGTTCTATGTTGTGCATAGAATTGAATGCTTACTTTTAAACTTATATTGGAAGGAAGTGACAGATGACTTTTAAAGGACTTGTTGGGGTTCACAGCTGAACCAGGATAGAGCCTCTTCTTCCCTCATTTAGCATGTCTGAGTGGAGCACCAGAGCATTTCTTGTTTTGTTTTCATCCTCCCTATTCTAGGCGAAGGCTTCTGCCTAGCAGTGATCCCGGTGGAGTCACCGACACAAACAGGTGGTCTATAGCACTGCCATACATAGTCTCTATACGGCAGCGCTATAGACCGCCCATTTGTGTCAGTGATGTCACCAGGATCACCTTTGGGCAGAAGTCTCCGCCTAGCATACTAATGTGAAGCTACGTATGACACGGACAGTAAAGAAATCAGTCCTTGTCCTGCGCTATGGAGCATTGGAGCACGAAATTCTCATGCTAAAGACATGCTAAATGAGTGAATTAGAGGTTATGTCCGGGTTCAGCTCTGAACCCAGAAAGCTCCTTTAAGCAAATAGAAGTCATTGGCTTGAATTTAAAAATGTATGTTCTGTGTTTGCATAGTTGTCATGTGCATATTCCAATTTAACATTCACATTTCTGTAACATTACAACAGCAAAAAATAGTCCTTAATTAATACAGATGACAGACAACACAAAACAGAATAAATTGTAATAAAGAAGATATCCTTATGTGTCCAGATTTGGCACTTTTTAAGGCTACATGCACACGACTATTGCCCTCGTGCCCGCACTGCGGCCCGCAAACAGCTAGTCCGCCATATACGGGCACTGGTCGTTTGTGCACCGCATCACAGATGCAGACCCATTCACTTGAATGGGTCCGCAATCTGGAAGGTGCGGTGTGGCACTGAACCCCACGGAAGCACTCGTAGTGCTTCCATGTCTCTGTTCCGCACCGCAACTTTCAGGTTTCTCGCCATGTTCTATTCGCCATTCAAGTTGGGTCTGGATCCATCTGCGGCAGCAGCATGGATGGTCCCCAGTGCACAGAATGGTCGGGCCCAATGGAGATTTAGAACAGTGGATGATTTTCTCAGGTGGAACTGGCACTTGGAAAAACCCAGAAAATTATTTAACCTGCCAACCTTGCATTAATGGTCAATGTTCATGAGTATAATACAAAAAAGAACAGGATTTATGGGAGATTCGTACAGGAAAAGTAACCCCAATGCTTGTATCAAATTTATAATAAAATACGTTGTACCTCGAGCCATATAGGATAATCTATGGACAGATAATGTGTAAGTTGAAACCTTTTGGCAACCCAGGTCTCAGCAGTTACAGTATTCAGCAGAAAATAATGCCTACCATTATTGAAGGAACTGTGAAGTATGCATTGTATTCTTCTTCCGGGAACCTTAACCACTTATGTCGCATAGTGTATATGATCCTGTTCCCAGCAACTTTTTTTTTTTTCTTTATTAAAAGGCAACATTAGAAAACCAACAATATGAAAAAAAAAAACATTTAAACCATATACATGTGTAAGCAACCAGATTCTGTGGGGGTCCAATCTCTGGGGACCCTACTGATCCAATAAACGAAGGATTTGCTCGCAGAAGGGCTTCACACTGTGGGTGGCTGTGAGTCTCGTTCTGCAGGACGAACTGTCAGGCTGCTTTTACACACTCCGATGAAACTATACTCACCCACAGCCGCCAGTGGCGGCACAATTTTGAATCTAAGAGTTACCACAAAATAGTGCAGCCGCTGGTGGGCAGAATTTCATCCGCATGTGGCCACAGGACCATTTAAACATGGCCTAAGAGAGCCATAGCACTTGAGGCTGGCTGATCTGTTGCATGTGCACTCGGCAGCTGAAGACATCTGTGTTGGTCCTATTTTCATCTGTGCCCACATTGCTGAGAAAAAAATGATTTTTTAAGATATGCAAATGAGCTTCAAGGATCAATAGGGGCGTTGCTATTACACTGAGAGGCTCAGTTCTCTCTGCAACTTCCGCGCCCCCGTTGCCCCTAGAGGCTCATTTGCATATATCGCAATATATTGCGGACTCATATGAACATGGGGCCAACACAGATGCCTTCAGCTGCCAAGCGCACATGTAACAGGTCAGCCAGCTTCATAGGTACAAATCTGCTGACAGATTCCTTTTTAAGTAGCCCTATACCCCTTCATTCTAAGAATCAGTAGGGGTCCCAGCAGTGAGATCCCCACTGATCAGCGCAGTCGGGAAGGGGTTAAAGGGAAAATATGCAATTGGCCATGGTGTCTGAGCTGAAGGCAGCATATTATAGAGCAGGAGGAGCTAAGCAGATTGATGTATAGTTTTGTGGGGAAAGATTCAGTAAAATTTGTATTTAATTCATTCATTTAAATTCCTGGCGGTCCTATCAGTGACTGACCGCTATCTCTGTATACACGGTCATAGAGGGCAGGCTGTCAGTCACTGATAGGACCGACTCTTGGACTTCAGAGCCCTGAATGAGCAGGAATTTAAATGAATGAAATACAAGTTGTACTGAATCTTTTCCCATAAAACGATATACAATCTGCTCAGCTCCTCCTGCTCTATAACACGCTGCCTGCAGATTGCACTGCATTTTCATGGTGGCAGGTTCCATTTAAATGAGACCCGACTCTTAGGCGGTAATGGTGCAGCATAGAGCCATAAATACAACAGTTTTTTCTGTGGTCTCTCTGCTACACCATGATTGTTGTGTATATATATTCTTAGATTTTGCTGCATTAATAATGTGTTCTCAATACAGTCCTATGCAAGGAGCACATACAACACAAGAATTACCATTCTGGCATGAATATCATAGAATGTCAAATGAGGTATTACAATAAAAAATAAAATAAAACGTATAATAGGTTATACAACGCATACAAACTGACAGATATATCATATCTTAAAAGTTCCCAGCCTGGAGGCTTCTTGTCCATGCTGCCATCCACATGGTGAGTGATGAGTGACATGAATCTCAACTGCACCGCAGGAGGTAAGAAATTCTGTGTTCACTGACATGAACCCCTGTCACACACACGGAGACCTATGTCCCCTGTGGAATATGTCACCTGGCAACCCCAAGGAGATGCCTGCAGGATCCTGATACTTCCACCTGATGCTGAGCAGCTTTCCAGGCACCGCCACCTCCTGACATGGAGAGAGCACTTGTCTTTCTATTACTGTATTGCTCCTCTGTGTTTCTGCACATTCTCTTTTACTAGGCTCAAAATACGCTTTTAAAATATGGAGTAAAATAAGTCACTGATATCAACTGAACGGAAATGACGCCAAAGATAACATTGTGCAAGAATCGTTGTAATATATCACACTATAAATGAGTCTTTTCTATATTAATAGATTTACCGTAGTGATAAATCTCTTAATAAAGGAATCTCTCACGGCAGAACAGCCTTTTGACTCCACAACAATCTTTATTTGACTGCTGTCACAATGGCTTCAATGTTTTAGTCCACTTGTTAACTAAGGAAGAAGCATTTGGCGTGGGCAAATACTGTATATAATCAGTAATGCACCTGTTGGGTTTGTAGCTCATCTCCTCTACAGTTATGATGTGTCAGATGTTCTCCTGTATGGTAGAGGAAGTCGGTGAGTGTAGCCAGAAAGTACAGCTAGCCATATTCTTTAGCTCAACCGAACCTGTGGCCCTCAGCAAGCCTGGACAGCCTACAGCTATCAGGGCGTTTTGGGAGTCGTAGTTTTGTAACAGCTAGAGGGCCGCAGGTTGGACATCCATGCTTTAGATAAATCACCACATACAAAAAAGAGGGATGAAGACAGCACGTCCTTGACAAAGGCTCTCCAGCCGAAACATTGCATCTGGAATAAATCTCAACAAAGGACGTGCTGTCTCCATCACTCTTTTTTGTCGGGGGATTATCCGATCAGTACCGGGAAGCTTACCACATTCCCAGGAGATGTGCTCCTACTACTTGCCTACAAGGTGTGTTGTCCGCCCTATTACATTTCCTGCTTTAGATAAATGTCAGTGGAATCCACCAACCACCTAATGTGTATGGGACGCAGTCCTACTGTCCCTTCAATGATGGGTGGAACAAATATTGGCCAACTTGGGGTTTCAGAAAGTGAACCTATTGTGTTATGACTATGATTATGCACACTTGGCCAGTGCATCACAGATGCGGACCCATTCACCTGAATTTGTCCACAATCTGGAAGGTGAGGTGCAGAACGGGCAATGGAGCCCCATGGAAGCACTACAGAGTGATTCCTTGGGCTTTCTCTCACTGTGCCTCCGCACCACAAACAAATAAAAGTTGTTCTATTTTTTTGCGGTGCGGACAGATCACTGACCCATTCAAGTCTCCAATGCATGGAATGGCCGAGCAACGGTCGTGTGCATGAGGCCTTAGTCTCCTTTGTGCCTCCACCTAGTTCTCTGTGCATAGTAATAGTGCCCCCACACTTTGGTGTCCTCTTTGTGCAGCCATGATAATGGCGTGCCCGTGCAGTAATCATACCTTGCTAGTTCCCCCCACACACTGTAAGAATGCCCTCTCAAAGGACCTGTACAAAGAAGACATTGATATGCTATGCACCTTGTACTCTATCTCAGGCATGTTCATTACTTACACCTCTGTAAGGAAATTGAGCATAGCTTATCCCACAGGAACCCCAGAAATGCATACCATAACTGAATTTTAACTGAAGGTCATGCAGTTAACATGACCTAGCCAGGTTCGGAGCAGCTGTCACAGGGCCATCTCATGTTTAAAAGGAAATGTTTTCCCACTCTTAGGTCATCAGAGTGCACTCACATACATGAGGTCTGATCACAAGGTGCACTGACCCTTTACTGTACTGCTATGTTGAAGACATCATGGGTGGTAAAGAAGTCTTCTCCGTAATACAATGATGTAAAACCTATCCAGGCAGCCAGTGCCACAAAGTGAAATACCAGGACATTTATGTGATTGAATCTTCATCCTTCTCCTAGCTCTAACGCCTTTATAGTCAAATTTTGTAATTATCCAAAAGACATTTCCAATATGCTGTGAAAGACAATGCAAAAAGCCATCAGTCAAGAGATGGGTGTATCCTCGTGCACAAACTGACTGTGCCCAGGAATATATTTCCATCTCTTAACACGCTGCATTTTTTTTAGCTCTCTGGAACTTAAGCCATTTAACAGAAATGAACAAAGCAAATTGCAAACAGGAGAGGAAGCTCCGTACAATCGGATTATTGAAGACTGTCAAGTTCACTGTTCTGTCATTTCTAAAAGACAAGTCAGAAGTTAGATGAGATGTTCCTCAGGAGCCTTTGTGAGCTTTTCTTGACAATCGGCTTTCCTAAAACCAAAATCCTATTACTGAAATGCAGGTTCACGATCCATTACGTTCTGCTTTTGTGTGATGATTTATTAAATGGTCAATTCCTGCTTTGTGCTCCTAACCGCCACCATCACTTCTGTAGGGGTAGCTGACATTGCTGCATTTTCTAGTCATTTGTTTTTCTGCTAAAATCTGACAAAATGTCAGGACCTGTTTTTACTATACTGGCATGATATGATATTGGTGTTGATGTCTCTTTGTGTGGAGCCTACACATATAGATATGTAGAGACCCAAATTTACTAATCCTGTAGATGGTGTAAGCTTAGACCGCCTGTCTAGACCTGCACCAGATTTATCACAGGGGCTCAGGGTGGATGATAAATCTGAAGGCATAGACAGTTTTTTCTGACTCTATAACAACTATTGGTTGGCCTACATAATTTTACTCTCCATTTGCCCTGAAGTTCCATCCCTTCCCGCTAAGCCATGTCCCTCTTTTGGACTAGTCATGAAAAAAATTTAGAAACCCTAGTTGCACCACAATTATGCCACTTTTTAGACAGCTTCTAGAGGAAGACACGTTAGTCAATTTGGCCAGAGAGTGTTGCATTGGTAAGGGATGTGCAGTTACCGCCACCGATCCTGCAGAGGAGTCAGTGGCACACTAGAAGGAGATTTTCATGATAATATGACATCGGGCAGTTTGTTTTAAATACCATATTATCAGAATTACCGGATTGGAATTTTACTATAACTGGATTTTTACTGGAATTTTACTATTGTGCATAAACAGGAATTCCCTATTATTGGAATTGCTCCCTCTTCAAGACTAGGGCTACATGGTCAAAGATCACAGTATCAGGGTGCAATATCGCAATGTAATGAAAGTGATTGTGGTTATGTATCAACCCACAAGTCACCAGAAATCCAAATATGTTGCAGCGGCTTGCAGGTCACAATAAGACCACCTTCACTTTCATTATGATGAAAGATATCACACAGTCAAGATCATCATGTAGCCATAGCCTAAGAGAGCCTGTGTTTCCATATGAATCTTGAAGAACAATGAATTCAGAATTTCTATCAGATCATTCAGGGAAAAGGTCCTGATATACTTTAGAAAGTTTGTTAGAGAATTGTCTAGGTTCCCCATGTTAAGTCTCCACAAAAGTAAATGTATCACCTGATACTGAAACATAGAATTTTTTTCTTCCTGGTTTTATTATCAGATTGTATATATATTTTTTTTTTTTATCGTCGGAGAATGATTGTGCCTGGGATGTATTTCTGAGCTGTGAATAGCAATTTAGAGATTTGTTTTGCAACAGCAATATCGACGGAAAAGTGACTTATTTAAAGTGTACCTGAATTGTAGCAAAAGTTATAGTGACTTATAAAAGGCTTTGATCACTTAGGGCCCAAGTGCTGAGCTCTCCACCGATTGCTAGGAGAAGAAAGAAGCCCTCGCAGGAGTCCTCTACTTGCTGCTGAAGATGGACTCAATATAGAAAGTCTATGCACTTGTCTCCAGTCCGTCTTCAGCAGCGAGGAGAGACAGCCCTCTGTACAAGGGCTTCCTTCTCCTTGTTCTAGCAATTGGTGGAGGGGGTGGTGGTGGTGAGCTCAGCAGTCAGACCCCCACCGATCAAAACTTTTGATATGTCACTATGACATATCAAAGGCTTTGCAAATATACAGGTACATTTTAATATACAGTAGATGGTTAACATGGAAATTAAAAAGACTATTGGTGTGAAAAATTAATGCATATGCATTCTTAGCTTGGCCAAGCATGGCATGCATGTGTTATTGATGGGGACACGGAGAAAGGTTAAAAAAAAAGCCTAAAAAGTTGATTTAAACAATAGGTTATTTTCCCTTTTCTAAGGCAGATATGAAAATAAGTCACTGTCATGTAGATCATGGGCTTAAAGGAGTTGCCCTTTTTTAATTGATAACTTATTCTCAGGATATGTCATCAATATCAGATCGGTGGGGGTCTGACAACCGGCACCCCCGCCGATCAGCTGTTTGAGGAGATGGTGCATGCAGTGCGCAGGTGCTGTCTCCCTTCTCTCTTCCTGCTCACTGCTGTATGTCTATGGGACATCAGTGTCAGAGAGAAGGGAGACGGCACGTGCGCACTGCATGCACCATCTCCTCAAACAGCTGATCGGCGGGGGTGCCGGATGTCAGACCCCGCCGATCTAAGTCATCAATAGAAAAAGCCTAGACAATCCCTTTAACTATAGTCCTAGCAGCTATAGCACTTACTGTGGGTCCCAGAGGTTGAGGAGGCCCTATCAGGTGCAAGAACGTTGTACCTCTTTGTGGAGAATAACAATATGATGGCTTTTGTCTTTAATGTGGATTTTCTGCTACTAAACATTCCTTTAATTATTGCTACTGCTGCGGCTGTTTTAATTTTCTTACTTTAGGTGGTGGGGGCTCCATCTTATTTTGCTATGGGGCCCTATGAATGATAGTTTTGCCCCTGATGTAGATCAACACACAGTAATTAAATGACTTCAAACCATAAACTCAGAATTGTGGGTAATATGTAAAACTTTCTAGAAACAAATAACATTGTAGCGCAAAGCAGCAAATAATATGCATTGTAAGAAAGTAATAAATCGTGTCAGGAAATACAAAATATCAGATTCTGGATATGATGAGACATCATTGAATCTCATAAAAATATTCAAATTTAGCAAAATGAAGAATCCTTATTTTCTCATACTGTAAGTCTCATAAGATGACCTTATTACATTGTGAGTGAAGCAGGTTATTGAAAATCTATTCCAGTGAGAAAACTGAGTCTTGTAAGACTGCTGGGTCAGACTGTGTTTCAGATTCTGGGGGGGAAGTATGAACCAAGATCAGGTTGCGCTGGTTTCCAACCATAAATTTTGGCCTGGCTGTTGGCACTCTTCTGTGCCAAGGGTGTTCCAGGCATATGTCCAAAACTGAAATCCACCCCAAACTATAAAAGTAACATGGACAGTGGAATTCTTCAAGCAAGAAGTCTCTTATGATTGGCTACTGCAGAGAAGTCAATACGTTACTGAAAAGGTAAGAAATGAATGGCAGGACAGAGGGATATGACAGCATCTTAAATTAAGTGTTGTCAGGTAGTCACAACCGCTAAAATTAGTGCTGCACATCGGAGAAATTATTTATACTGACAAAACAGCACATGTGAAAAAATATACTACGAATAATTATGCTTGATACTCATACTATGAATGGTGAGCTCGTAAATTAATTTTCTGTGTACGTTTCTGCAGCAACCCAACAGTAAGCGTGACTTTTCAATGGCTAAACTTACTAAATAAAAAAAAAACACAACTAAGGCATTTATTGCATTCACTTCCTAAGGCCTCATGCACACGACCTTATTTGTTTTGCAGTCCACAAATTGCGGATCTGCAAAATACGGATGTGGCCCGTGTGCCATACACATTTTTTGGGGAATGCAGTCCACATATTCTATCATTGTACGGAACATGGATGATCCGTGTGCTTTTTGCATTTGTAAGTTTGTTTCCGAAAATAGATGGAAAATGTCATATACTTGCCCACAAAATGGAGATCATGGATCAATTGAAGTCAATGGGTCTGCAAAAAGTGCAGGAGCAACGCAGATGGTATCTGCATTTTACGGTCGTGTGCATGAAGCCTAAAGCTTGGGGCATTGGGCAATGTCCATTACACTTCTCTCCAAATGTTGCTCCTAAACATTTGACTTTGCTGGTGGTAAAGTGGCCATCAAGGGTATTCATCCCACTACTGCACATATACGGTGAAACCTCTCTAAAAGACCACCTCTCTTGCACAAAAAATTATTCCCAGTATGTTTTTTTTTTTTTTTTTAAATGATGAAAATCTACCTAGTTGCAACACAAGGGCAATTTGAAATGCAGACATCGCATGTGTACTTGTTGTCACTTTATGCAGTTTCTTCTACAGCAAAATGAACGTACATTTGATATACAACAATTTAGTTATTGTAATACTAGTTATGTAGTGTACTGTATTAGGCTACTTTCACACCAGCAGGGTCCAGCAAAAACGCTTCCGTTACTGATAATACAACCATCTGGATCCGGTTGTAATATCTGTGGGGACTCGCTCTGGTAGACAGGATTAGCAGACAAAGTATAGAGGCCACTTTTTGACTCCTCAATGACATCTAGCTGCAACATTTGCTGCACCTCCTCTGACATGGCTTGTCGCCGAGCCTTGGGTACCCGGTATGGTTTTAATCAGACTTTTGCCTGAGGCTCAATGATAGTGTCATGCTGGATTATGGAAGTGCATCCAGGGACGTCCGAGAACACATCCGTGTTCCGACTAACGAACTCCCTGGCCTCCTGAGTCTGTTTAGAGGAGAGGCTGTCAGCAATTCTTACTGTGGCAGCCGCCTTTCTTGCATCAGACAGAGGGGCCGGTACCTCTTCTCCTAGAAAACCCAGCCGCGGGCTGTCTTCTGTACAGGTTTCCCTATCTTTCCACGGTTTGAGTAAATTCACATGGTGAACCTGCTCTGGCTTTCGTCGCCCTGGCTGGTGTACCTTGTAGTTTACATCTCCAATTTTCTCGAGTACCTTGTAGGGCCCCTGCCACCTAGCCAGGAACATACTGTCAACGGTCGGCACCAGAACCAAAACCCGATAACCTGGGACTCTGGTCTCACTGAGCTGCCTTCTTATGCTCGCTAATAAGAGGCAACACTGTCTCTATCCAATCTTGCATCTGGGTAACGTACTCAATGGCACTTTTATATGGAGTGGGTTGTTGTTCCCACGCCTCTTTGGCCACGTCCAAGAGACCGCGGGGGTGTCTGCATATAGCAGTTTGAAGGGCGAGAACCCAGTAGAGGCCTGGGGTACCTTTCGCACTCCAAACATGAGATAGGGCAGAAGGAGAAAGAGGTCCCAGTCCTTCCCATCTTAAGACACTACTTTTTTCAACATATTTGTTAATGTTTGGTTAAACCGTTCTACCAGACCGTCCGTTTGCGGATGGTAAACGGACGTCCGTAGTTGTTTTATGTGCAGCAACTTAAAAGGGGTCCCTTGGTCGGTCAGAACCTCTTTGGGTAGTCCTAATCGGGAAAACAAATCCATTAACTCCTTAGTTATGAGTTTGGCCGAGATATGTCGCAGTGGCACCGCCTCCGGGTATCAAGTGGCGTAGTCTAGAATGACTGATGTCATATGTGTTGATGCCCTCTGGCAGATTTGGTACTGGGCCTATGAGGTCCATAGCTATTCGGTCAAACGGTACTTCGATAATCGGGAGAGGTACTAGGAGACTACGGAAATGTGGCTGGGGGCTAGTTATCTGGCAGGTCGGGCAAGACTTACAAAACTCTTCCACTTCTTTGAATATCCTGGGCCAGTAAAACCGCTGTAGAATATGATCCTGAGTTTTCTGCAGCCCCAGGTGACCACCAAGAATGTGTTGGTGGGCTAGATCTAACACAAGCTTGCGATAAGCCTTGGAGACCACCAAGATGTTCAATAGGCTCACCCCGTAGTTGGTTTACCTGATCCAACATATCTTGATGAACCACAAAACGGGGAAACACTGACTCTGCCCCAGGTTGTTGTGGTTTAACATCTACTATTAACATCTACACATATCTTGATGAACCACAGGCGCGGGATAGGGTTGGGTCCCAACATTGGGCGGTACCAAAATTATCCCTGGAGACATTGAGGTCTGCCAATTCAGGACCCAGTGGCAAGTCCTCCATGTCTCCCACCATCACACTTTCCACCGAAGTGGCGGTCACTCCTACCGTTGGCCCTTCGATCTCAGGTTCCCAGGGTTCTGGTCTCCCCCCTGAGCTGGGCCACTCTGCTAGGGTTACCCCTGTCTCATGGGTACCAGTCACTCTCATAGCAGGCCACAGTGCTGGGAAGTCTCTCCCTATTATGAGTTCATAATGTGGATTTGTGGCGACAGCCACCTCGTGGGTCCATCTACTGGCCACCGTGGTAAGAGACACCAGCGCGGTGGGGTAGTCTTTTAAAACTCTGTGGATGCACATCACCCCAACTTTCTGGCCAGTATACTCAGTGGACCAGGGTAGCCCTTACTAGGGTCACCAGACTCCCTGAGTCCATCAGAGCCTCCGCCAGAGTGTCTCCCACTTCCACCTGCCACAAGTGATCTAGAGACTGTGGGGTACTTGTTGAACACAGCCTCCTGGCATATAGCGACTGA
This sequence comes from Bufo bufo, assembly GCF_905171765.1. NCBI lineage: Eukaryota > Metazoa > Chordata > Amphibia > Anura > Bufonidae > Bufo > Bufo bufo. The sequence continues at coordinate 554,919,065 of NC_053391.1, forward strand.
CGGTAGCCATAGTTAGTGTCCATGGGCTCAACCCGATAGGGACAGTCAGCCCTTACATGGCCACGCTCCTGACACCGCCAGGGTACATACCGGGCGGGTTTTATCGGCTCAAATCTCCTGGGTTTGCCGACCCCTCCCAACAGAACCCTACTTTAGATTCCTGGTAGCTTCATAGCGTTCCACCAGGTCCACCATCTCAAGGTAATTGCCAGGAGACACCTGACCGATCCAGTGCTGTAGATGGTATGGCAAAGCCCTCCAGAACATATTGGCTAATAGTCTATCTAGCATAGTCGGGGGACTCAGCACATCAGGCTGTAGCCACTTTTGCAAGAGGTGGAGTAAGTCATAATACTGGCTCCTCGCAGGCTCAGTGTCACTACCAGAGCTTTGGGACGTTCTCACAGCTCTGTTTCTCCACCCCTGTGATGATGTCACTACTAGAGCTGGGAGGAGTTCTCACTACTCTGTTTACTTTTGGTTTCTTTCACCACAGCTGTTCTTCATGTGTTTGATTTCCCTCTCCTTATATCACCCCTCCTCCTATGATAGGATGTGGATTATAGTTCTCACTTCAGTTGTAGCTCTTGCTTTAGTTTCTTCACTTGTAGCTATCAGTTCACTGGACCTGTGTTCTGCTGCAGCTAGCACTCCGGATATTGCCAGCCTGTCCTTGGATCCATCTTCTCTGCGGCTATAACACCTTCAGCTAAGTCTGCAGACATTGTTGTATTCCTGTTTGTTTTCTGACTGGATCTGAGGTGGCCACGGTTCCCTCCATATACTGAGTAGGGCACTGGTGGCCGTGCCCCTTCCACTATTGTAGGGGTTACAGTGGTCATTAGTCTTAGGCACGTGGGCATGCCTCGTTCCGCCATTTGGATCCGGGCATGTGCTTTAGCAGAATAGGGAAAGCGTTGAGGGTCGGACAGGGGTCACCCTTTATCCTCCCTAGTTCTGGGTCCAGTCAGTTGCTCTGTACTGTGAATTACTATTGTTGCTCACATACAGCCGTGACACTCAGTCGGCTTAAACCCCAACTGATATACCCGCTGGGCCTAGACCAACCCATTCACCCCCAATCTTGCCAAAATCTCACCCTTTACTTTTTGATAGTCGGCCGCTTGATCGTCCGGCATGTCGAAATACACCCGCTGGGAATCGGATGCCAGGAATGGAGTGACGACCTCAGCCTACTGGTCACTGGGTAGCTTTTTCCTGATGGCCACTTTCTCTTACATCGCCAGGTAGATTTCGATGTCTTTTGCGGGGGTCATCATTGGAATCGCGGCACGGAATGCTTTCCGGGCATCGTGGACGCTTTGGGTTGCTCCTGCTGTCTGCAAAGCCATCAAGTTGTCACCGCCAGTTCTGTGAGAAGGTCTGGCAGATGTTCTTCTCTACCTCTTGTATGATGTTCTTTGTTTTGGTTTCACTTTCTCATCTCCTTTCCTTCTGCCAGGTGTCACTTATTTAGACTAATCATCTTCATTTATATTCCCTTCCATACTGCCTCACTTTGCGGTTTATACTACTTCCTGGATGAAGTGTTCACTGCTGGAGGCTGCTTCTGCTGTTTGCTCAGATAAGTCCTTTACTTTATTGTGTTTCCTTGCTGGCTTGATTCTAGGTCACCCTGACTTCGTCCGTATTAAGTGCAGGGAGCCGGTGGTCGTGTCCCCTAACTATTATAGGGTTTTCAGGTGTCACACAGACTTAGGTACGTGGGCATGCAATCGTCTACCATCGAGACCCTTGCATGTGCATAGCAGTCAGGGAGAGCTCTTTGGGTTTTATAGGGCTCACCTATAAGCTCCTTAGTTTGGGATCAAGCCAGTCACTCGTTTATTCATAAGTTCCAGCTATCTGCAAACTTCACCCGTGACATTATAAACCGCCATAACCGTCTTAAGCATGGATCCGGTTTCAGCCTTGATTGACCGCATGCAAGGTCTTTCGCTGGAGGTAGCAGATCTCCGTAAAACTTTGTCTCAGTTTCAGGTGACCGGTTCTGCTGGCATTCATGGAGTTTGTTCCGAGCCTAAGATCTCGCTTCCGGATACGTTCTCCAGGGGTAGTGAGAATTTTGTTTGCTTTAGAGAGGCTTGCAAACTCCATTTTCGCCTACTTCCCCATTCCTCTGTTGATGAGGAGCAGAGGGTGGGGATCATCATCTCGCTGCTCAGGGATAACGCTCAGTCTTGGGCCTTTTCACTGCCAGTGGGGGCACGGCCACTCCGATCGGTGGATGAATTTTTTGTAGCCCTGGGGCAGATAAATGATGACCCGGATGGTATTGCTCTGGCTGAATCTAAACTGCGTTTTTTATGCCAGGGTAAACACTCTGCAGAGATATATTGTTCTGAATTTCGGAGATAGGCAGCTGATACTGGTTGGAATGATGCTGCACTCTGAAGTCAATTTTGCCATTGTCTTTCAGAAAGATTGAAAGATGCATTCGCTTTTCATGAGAGACCAGCGTCATTAGAGTCAGCCATGTCTCTAGCTGTTCGTATTGACAGGCGTCTTAGAGAGAGAGAGGAGACTACTCTTTCCTGTCAAATTCAGTCCAAGGACAGTGGGGCTGTCTCATTCAGTGCGCAGGAGTCTCAGTCTGTCTCAATCCCCTCTGAGGAGAAGGCCATGAGCTGGGTTTGCTTGCCTCTGATAGTAGAGGATTCAGCCCTCAGAGGAGGGTTTGTTTCTGTTGTGGGGGTATAAATCATTTAGCTAATGTTTGCCCCTTTAGGAGATTCATGAAGTTTTCTGAGGGTAATAAAAACAAAACAAAAAAAACCCCTCTAAAACCTTTCCATTTGCCACTATTGGCAAGGTTGATGCGGAAATTGAAGGTTTGCCGTTTGCTTGTAGTTCCTGTTTTCTCCTACCTGCCAGGGTGGCGCTAGAGAGCAAGAACATTGTTTGTGAGATTTTTGTAGATAGTAGAGCATCTGTCAATCTCATTGATAATCAATTTGCAACAACGCATGGTTTCCAGGTATGCACTTTGGAAAAGGATATACCTGTTTTTGCTATTGATTCAGCTCCACTTTCTCAAAGATCGTTAAAGGGCATAGTTCACAATATCCGTTTGACTGTGGGTGACGCTCATGTTGAGGATATGTCATGTTTCGTCTTAAGCGGACTACATACTCCTCTAGTGTTGGCGCTACCCTGGCTCCCTAAACATAACCCCACCATTGATTGGTTGGAGTGAGTTTTGCAGAGAGAATTGCTTCACGGCATCTCTTTCAGAGGTTTCTACCAAGACTGTGCCATCTTTTCTTTCAGAATTTTCGGGTGTGTTTTCCGAGAGTGGTGTCCAGGAGTTGCCCCCTCACCGGGAGTACGACTGCCCTATTAATCTCATCCCAGGCGCCAAGCTGCCAAAATCACGACTATACAATCTCTCCCAACCTGAAAGGGTCGCTATGCATACTTATATCTCTGAGAGCCTGAGAAAGGGACACATCCGACCCTCGAAGTCACCTGTTGCCACAGTTTTTTTTTTTTTGTTAAGAAAAAAGATGCTTCTTTAAGACCTTGTCTGGGATTTCAGGGAGCTGAATCGTATCACGATTCGTGACCCATATCCATTTCCTCTGATCCCGGACTTGTTTAACCAGATTGTTGGGGCTAAAGTTTTTTCTAAGTTGGATTTAAGAGGGGCATACAACCTAATCAGGGTCAGGGAAGGGGACGAATGGAAGACGGCCTTCAATACCCCTGAGGGTCATTTCGAGAATTTGGTTATGCACTTTGGTTTGATGAATGCTCCGGCCGTCTTCCAACATTTTGTGAACAGCATTTTTTATCATATAATGGGGAAATTTGTACTGGTGTATCTAGATGACATTTTGATTTTTTCTCCTGATTCCAAGACTCATCGAGACCACATATGTCAGGTCTTGCTGATTCTGCGGGAGAATAAATTGTACGCTAAACTTGAAAAATGTGTTTTTGCGGTTCCGGAGATTGAATTTCTTGGTTTTCTTCTCTCCGCTTCTGGTTTTCGGATGGACCCTGAGAAGGTCCGCGCTGTGCTTGATTGGGAGCTTCCTGAGAATCAGAAGGCGCTGATGCGGTTTTTGGGTTTTGCCAATTATTACAGAAAGTTAATTTTGAATTATTCCTCTGTTGTTAAGCCACTCACTGATATGACTAAAAAAGGGGTGGATTTTTCCTCGTGGTCGGTAGATGCGCTTAAAGCCTTTTCTAGTATTAAAGAGAGTTTTGCTTCCGCTCCCATTTTGGTACAACTTGATGTCTCTCTACCTTTTATTGTTGAGGTGGATGCTTCTGAGGTGGGTGTGGGTGCGGTCTTATCTCAGGGTCCCTCTCCTGCCAAATGGCGACCGTGTGCCTTTTTCTCAAGGAAACTATCCTCTGCAGAAAGAAATTACGATGTGGGAAATAGGGAGTTGTTGGCCATCAAATTAGCTTTTGAGGAATGGCGCCATTGATTAGAGGGAGCCAGACACCCTATTACTGTGTTTACCGACCATAAGAATCTGGCCTACTTGGAATCGGCCAAGCGTCTGAACCCGAGACAGGCCAGATGGTCTTTGTTCTTTTCTAAGTTTAATTTTGTTGTTACGTTCCGCCCTGGGGTTAAAAATGTGAAGGCGGATGCCCTGTCACATTGTTTTCCGGGAGGGGGGAACTTTGAAGACCCGGGTCCCATTTTGGCTGAAGGGGTGGTCGTCTCTGCTCTTTATCCTGATTTGGAGGCAGAGGTTCAGGCAGCCCAGGCAGAGGCTCCTGATCTTTGTCCTCCTGGGAGGTTGTTTGTGCCTCTCGCTTTACGAGACAAGGTTTTTAAGGAGCACCACAATACTGTCCGTGTAGGGCACCCGGGGAGTAGAGCCACAGTGGATCTCATTGCTCGGAGATTCTGGTGGCCGGCTCTTCGTAATACGGTTGAGGGTTTTGTGGCAGCCTGCGAGACCTGTGCTCGTGCCAAGGTCCCTCATTCACGGCCATCGGGTTCTCTCCTCCCGTTACCCATTCCTTCCCGTCCTTGGACGCATCTGTCCATGGACTTCATTACGAACCTGCCTCGTTCCTCGGGGAAGACTGTGATTCTGGTGGTAGTGGACCGTTTTAGCAAAATGGCACATTTCTTTCCCTTTCCTGGGTTACCCAATGCTAAGACGCTGGCGCAAGCGTTCGTTTATCATATTGTTAAATTGCATGGCATTCCTTCAGACATCGTTTCTGATAGGGGCACGCAATTTGTTTCCAGATTCTGGAAGGCCTTCTGTTCTCGCTTGGGGGTTCGGTTGTCGTTCTCTTCTGCTTTTCACCCGCAGTCGAATGGTCAGACCGAACACGTCAATCAGAATCTGGAGACATATCTGCACTGTTTTGTGGTGGAGAATCAGGAGGATTGGTATTCTTTTTTGTCCCTTGCTGAGTTTGCTTTAAATAACCGTCGCCAGGAATCCTCTGATAAGTCACCATTTTTTGGTACATATGGGTTTCATCTGCAGTTTGGGACATTCTCTGGAGAGGGGTCTTCTGGTTTACCTGATGAGGAGAGATTTTCCTCGTCTTTGTCATTTATTTGACAAAAGATTCAGGGTAATCTGAAGAGGATGAGTGAGAGATATAAGCGTGTGGCGAATAAGAGACGTGTGTCTGGTCCGGACCTGAATGTGGGTGATCTGGTGTGGTTGTCTACAAAGAATATCAAACTGAAGGTTCCCTCCTGGAAGTTGGGTCCTAAGTTTATTGGGCCTTACAAGATCTTGTCCGTCATCAATCCCGTTGCCTTCCGTCTTGATCTTCCTCAGACTTGGAAGATCCATAATGTTTTTCACAAGTCCCTATTAAAAACTTATGTCCAACCCACTGTGCCCTCATCTTTGCCTCCTCCTCTGATTATTGTTGATGGTAATCTTGAATTTCAGGTCTCTAGGATTGTGGATTCTCGCATTATACGCGGTTCTCTTCAGTACCTCGTTCATTGGGAGGGTTATGGTCCTGAGGAGAGGATGTGGGTCCCAGTGGCGGACATTATGGCCACTCGTCTCATCAGGGATTTCCATAGGTCTCATCCTGAGAAGGTGGGCTCTGAGTGTCCGGAGTCCACCCGTAGAGGGAGGGGTACTGTCACCGCCAGTTCTGTGAGAAGGTCTGGCAGATGTTCTTCTCTACCTCTTGTATGATGTTCTTTGTTCTGGTTTCACTTTCTCATCTCCTTTACTTCTGCCAGGTGTCACTTATTTAGACTAATCGTCTTCCTTTATATTCCCTCCCATACTGCCTCACTTTGCGTTTTATACTACTTCCTGGATGAAGTGTTCACTGCTGGAGGCTGCTTCTGCTGTTTGCTCAGATAAGTCCTTTACTTTATTGTGTTTCCTTGCTGGCTTGATTCTAGGTGACCCTGACTCCGTCCGTATTAAGTGTCGTGTCCCCTCACTATTATAGGGTTTTCAGGTGTCACACAGACTTAGGTACGTGGGCATGCAATCGTCTACCATTGAGACCCTTGCATGTGCATAGCAGTCAGGGAGAGCTCTTAGGGTTTTATAGGGCTCACCTATAAGCTCCTTAGTTTCGGATCAAGCCAGTCACTCGTTTATTCATAAGTTCCAGCTATCTGCAAACTTCACCCGTGACACACGTGTTGTAGCAGCAACTGGTTAGTCTCTTGCTGCTGCTTATTAGCCTCGCGTTCCCGCCAGCCTCACTGCTCTTGCCCAGGATTAGCGGATTCAGTATAGAGGCAACAACAAGTTCTTTGGATCAAACAGTTCAGTGTTTTATTCACACTTTAGGCAAGTGACAAAACAAGCAGTCATATTCAAATAAAAAGTCACCTTGCGGTGTTGGTGGTAATTCACACCATGCGACAATTCTGCCTCAGAGAGTCCTTGTTCATAGCAGCACCAGCCTGTTTTCACGCCATACAGGTAGCAAGCCTTCATCCATACACAAGGCTCTCAGATCCCAACACAGAGACATCGCTTCTGAGCCCAGTTGTCTATTTAAGGACAGCCAGGTGCTGCCAAAACCCGGACCAGCATTTCAAATCCGGTCCGGTATTTTAGCTCAGCTGGCTGTAAATCAGCCCAGCAGCACATGCTGGGAGGAAAATACCTGTTTTCCTGGACCAAACCTCTTACTTTGTCACATATCCAGGGGCGGACTGACCGGTCGGGCATTTCGGACGTGGTCCGAGGGCCCGGCCAGGATAGGGGCCCGCCGCAGCTGTGCTAAAGAGTTTTTTTCACTGCCTATTTCGCGTCCCCTCGTCACGTGACCTATTCCTCCCAGTAGCCCATACCTTACAGGCTTTTTCTAGTTGGAGGAGGCTAAAAGACCTTTCATGATGTCACGACCACGTGATCCTGCGTGGGCGGAGTCAGTCTCCTGGGCTGGCTGTTCAGCGTGAGGAGGTAAAGGACCTGTGATGATGTCAAGACCATGTGATCCTGTGTGGGAGGAGTCAGGCTCACAGGCTGTGCAACTGGAGGAGGTAAAGGACCTGTGATGCTGTCGCTACCCTGTGATGCTGTATGGGCGAAGTCAAGTGAGATTCCCTAGGTAAAGTCTGTGACCAGGGCCCCACCTATGTTGCAGATCTACAACTTTCAGAATTTCTTGCCCACCAAAGACTGCCAGGACATGCTCAGAGTTTTAGCAGCAGCCTCAGAGCCACAGGTTGGAAAATATTGGTCTACAGAATTATTTATATATCTTAAGGCCTCTTTCACACTTGCGTTGTCCGGATCCGGCGTGTACTCCATTTGCCGGAATTACACGCCGGATCCAGAAAAACGCAAGTGAACTGAAAGCATTTGTAGACGGATCCGTCTTCAAAATGCGTTCAGTGTTACTATGGCACCCAGGACGCTATTAAAGTCCTGGCTGCCATAGTAGTAGTGGGGAGCGGGGGAGCAGTATACTTATCCATGCGATCACGTCATCCATGCGCGTGGGGCGCCCTGACGTCACTCTGGAGCGCCCGGGGAGCCGCACGGACTGTAAGTATACCGCTCCTCACTACACTTTACCATGGCTGCCAGGACTTTAGCGTCCCGGCAGCCATGGTAACCATTCCGAAAAAGCTAAACGTCGGGTCCGGCAATGCGCCGAAGCGACGTTTAGCTTAAGGCCTGATCCGGATCAATGCCTTTCAATAGGCATTAATTCCGGATCCGGCCTTGCGGAAAGTGTTCAGGATTTTTGGCCGGAGCAAAAAGCGCAGCATGCTGCGGTATTTTCTCCGGCCAAAAAACGTTCCGGTCCTGAACTGAAGACATCCTGATGCATCCTGAACGGATTTCTCTCCATTCAGAATGCATTAGGATAAAACTGATCAGGATTCTTCCGGCATAGAGCCCCGACGACGGAACTCTATGCCGGAAGAAAAGAACGCAAGTGTGAAAGAGCCCTAACTTGAACAAGTAATAGTTCATTTGGCTTCATTTGTGTCATCCTCTAGGCTCAAACTTGCTTGTCTAAAATAAATATTTTCTTTCCTTCTTGGTCTATAGTTTCTGAGTTTCTTTGTGAATGTACACTACTTGAAATATATCAAATTCCCTTTTGTCCTCTTAGTAAAATTGGCACCTCCTAACCTCCAATGGCATCAGGGATCCAACAACTTTTATATTTTAAAGGGTTGTCAATTATCCTATTAGGGTATCCTAGATTGGTCCTAGAAGGGGCCTATGTTTTGTATGTTCATTAATTCGCACAACTGTGTGTGTCCTCCTGCCCCTTACCTCATCCTAGTGGTGGTCCCAGCCCTTCTGTACCTTGGTGCCTCCATTACAGCACCTGTGTTACAGTGTGTCAGCCCACAGAGAGCCCTGCATACAACCTGCTGACTGTCTCGATCCAACATAAGCTTTTCCAGGGTGAGATCCACCTGAAGCTGCTCGGTTCTTTCTTTCTTTCAGCCAGATGTTCTCTGTGATTTCTGGGATCTGTCTACAGTACTCTGTGAGAGTCTGTCCCTGTGTGTGTGTGTGTGTGTCTCCCTGTGTGTGTGTGTGTCTCTCCCTGTGTGTGTGTGTCTCTCCCTGTGTGTGTGTGTCTGTGTCTCTCCGTGTGTGTGTGTCTGTGGCTTTCCGTGTGTATGTGTGTCTGTGTCTCTCCGTGTGTCTGTGTCTCTTCGTGTGTATGTGTGTCTGTGTCTCTCCGTGTGTCTGTCTGTGTCTCTCCGTGTGTGTCTGTGTCTCTCCGTGTGTGTGTGTCTGTGGCTCTCCGTGTGTGTGTGTCTGTGGCTCTCCGTGTGTGTGTGTGTCTGTGGCTCTCCGTGTGTGTGTGTGTGTCTGTGGCTCTCTGTCCCTGTGTGTCACCATCACCATGCCCACAGTGTTCCTATGTCTTGACGAAGATGCATCAAGACATTCTGTGCGGGGCAAGAAGAAAAGAAGGAGGCAGCGCCGCGAGCATGGAGTCCGTGGGAGAGACATAGGGAAGTGTGTTGAGCGAACTTGTGTTTTAAGTTCGGCATCTAAAGTTCGGGTTCGGATTATCAAAGTATCCCGTTATGGATTCTGCTACCACGGACCATAACGGAATTTAGAATCCATAACGGGATACTTTGATAACTTGAACCCGAACTTTAGACGCCGAACTTAAAACACAAGTTTGCTCAACACTAATAGGGAGGCACCCTAAGGACGTAGGTAACACTACCACATTATCAGCACTAGTGTTATCTGTAGTTTTACATAGGACTGCAGGTAACACTACTACAATTTCTGTACTCAGATAGCCATCACTGTGTTATCTGTGGTGTTACATAGGACTGCAGGGGACATCTACTATATTTTCTGTACTCAGAGAATTATCACTGTATAGGGGGACCCACTGAGACTTTATCGCCAACTGTGCCATCCACAGAGCCCCCACAACAGTGCCATCCACAGAGCCCCCACAACAGTGCCATCCACAGAGCCCCCACAACAGTGCCATCCACAGAGCCCCCACAACAGTGCCATCCACAGAGCCCCCACAACAGTGCCATCCACAGAGCCCCCACAACAGTGTCATCCACAGACCACCATTAGTTCAAAACCCACCAAAAGCACACCTTTTGGTTCAAAATATTTTTTTATTTGGCTATTCCCCACCACTCTTGTAATTGTTCCGCTACTTGTGGGCTGCGCGGGCATGAGTTCAGTCACTTCGGTGCGCAATCCCGTCCTGCAGCGCGTGATCCCGCGAGACCCGCCGCTGTAGGTCACGGGTCTCGTGGGATCACGCGCCGAAGTGACTGAACTCATGCCCACGTAGCCCGCAAGTAGCAGATCAGTGGAACAAGTACAAGGTGGAGGGGACTGTTTCTAACAAAGGCTCACTAATGGACGCTGAGATTAGATCACCCCATACGAAAGCATTGAATCAATGCTTTCCTATGGGGAAAAATCTGACCCTGGAGGTCATCATGCAGGGTGTGAGGACGTCCAGTGTCAGATACTGGACCAAAGGTCTGTTTTACTCCAGGAAGCCCTCAGGTGGCTGCCAGCGACTAGAGGCTGACTTATTGCTGGAACGTAAACAATGCAGTTTCTCTAGAACATTGCAGCTCGAATTGCAAAAGGGACACTGTACCCAGACCACATCAATGAGCTGAAGTGGTCTGGGTGCCTTTTGTGTCGCTTTAACTTTGAAATCTTATTAAAGATTGTGTAGGGTGTGGCTGGAGGCGGGGCATGGAGGCGGGACAAGGGTGGGGCTTCAATACAGTTTTGTCCCCATTGACAATGAATGGGGACAAAACTAAAGCGTTTTTTTCCGGTATTGAGCCCCTATGACAGAACTCAATACCAGAAAACTTAAACGCTAGTGTGAAAGTAGCCTTACATCTTTATGTCATCTTCAATATGTGGGATGCACTACAAATGATCTTAAAGTAAGGATACGCAAGCATCTGTCCAATATACCGCATACAAAAAGCAGGAATGTTTCAGCCGTCAGTTTACATTATGCGGTTGTCCACCAGGAAGACACCACAGGCCCAGTGGCGTGCCCAGGGTGTTTGGCACCCGGGGAGGGTCATTTCTCTGGCACCCCCCCAATACTTGACCACATACCTCTTACATCCAGGGACATCTCCTGTCATGTAGACCTTCTCTTTCCTCTTCTCCTCCGTTAGACCGCCATAAGAAATTCTTTCAGCCGCATCTTGTCTCTACAGAGTTTGTAACACAGACACGTTAGATTTCTCAGTTTTTCCATCAACCTCTCCATCCTGGTGTCCCCATGGTGTCATCCTGCTGCCACCCCCAATACCTGTGCCCGTTGTGCTCCCCACTGTCCCAGGTACTATACTGCTGAAAAAATAGTGACCCTAATAGACATAATTGGAGTCCTTTATCAAACTGGTGTAAAGTAGAACTGGATTTCCAAAAGAGCTGTCAAAAATGAAAGGTGGAATCTGATTGGCTGCTATGGGCAACTAAGCCAGTTCTACTTTACACCAGTTTGATAAATGACCCCAAATGTTCCTATAGTGTCTACAGCAGCTATAATGACCCCTAGAGTGCCCCCAGTAATAATAACACCCTATATTGTGCTCCAGGTAATAATCCCTCTATAGTGTCCCCAGAAATAATAGACTGGTCTCTACAGTGCCTCTCCAATAGAAAGGCCCCCATGCTGCCCCCCACACTGCCCCCCACACAGTAATTTCCCCCACACTGCCCCCACACAGTAGTCCCCCCACACAGTAGTGTCCCCCACGCTGCCCCCCACACAGTAGAGTCCCCCACACAGTAGTGTCCCCCACACAGTAGTGTCCCCCACGCTGCCCCCCACACAGTAGTGTCCCCCACGCTGCCCCCACACAGTAATTTCCACCACACTGCCCCCACACAATAGTCCCCCCACACAGTAGTGTCCCCCACACTGCCCCATACAGTAGTGTCCCCCACACTGCCCCCCACACAGTAGTGTCCCCCACGCTGCCCCCCACACAGTAGTGTCCCCCATGCTGCCCCCACACAGTAATTTCCCCCACGCTGCCCCCACACAGTAATTTCCCCCACGCTGCCCCCCACACAGTAATTTCCACCACACTGCCCCCCACACAGTAATTTCCACCACACTGCCCCCACACAATAGTCCCCCAACACAGTAGTGTCCCCCCCACAGTAATTTCCCCCACGCTGCCCCCCACACAGTAGTGTCCCCCACGCTGCCCCCCACACAGTAGTGTCCCCCACGCTGCCTCCCACACAGTAGTGTCCCCCACGCTGCCCCCCACACAGTAGTGTCCCCCACGCTGCCCCCACACAGTAATTTCCCCCACGCTGCCCCCCACACAGTAATTTCCCCCACGCTGCCCCCCACACAGTAATTTCCACCACACTGCCCCCCACACAGTAATTTCCACCACACTGCCCCCACACAATAGTCCCCCACCACAGTAGTGTCCCCCCCACAGTAATTTCCCCCACGCTGCCCCCCACACAGTAGTGTCCCCCACGCTGCCCCCCACACAGTAGTGTCCCCCACATTGCCATCCCTCCCATAATAAATTGCCCCTCCCACTGTGCCACACAGTATTTCACCATATTCCCCCACGTCCTCCTGTGTGTACCCCCCGCATGTCCCCTAAAGTTGCCACATTATAATATAAAATAAAAGTTTGCCCCCACACGTCCTCTGTGCACCCCGGCCCCCTGATGTCCCCCAAAGATGGCACATAAAAAAAAAAAAAAAGAAAGAAGGAAACCCTAAAGCTAAATACTTACCTGCGCTTGCTTGCAGAGTCCCGGCACTGTGCTGCTGAGTCCCGGCACAGGCGCGCGCGATGACATCATCACGCGCGCCTGCGCCGGGATTTCACTACCGCATAGGCTTCAGGCCTACTAGGCCTGAAGCCTATGGCGGTGATCGGCGGCGGGGCAGGGAACTATGCGCTCCGCTCCCTGCCCCGCCGCAGTATGTGGGACTGGGTCACGGGTGTCAGCGCTTCAGCAAGGAGCGCTTCCATCTGTATTGATGGAAGCGCTCATTGCTTCTGGGCCTGCTGGCACCCCCGTCAGAGCCGGCACCTGGGGCGCACCCCCCCCCCCTTCCCCCTGGGCACGCCACTGCACAGGCCTCCTTGTTCAAGGCCTGGAGAGAGTTAATCCACCCAATAGGGGTGGGGATTACAAACTGAAGCGTTTGAACAGGGAGTCCTTTTGGATTTTTCAAATGGGATCCTGTATGCCTACAGGTTTGAATCGCAAACATGATTTAATATTACACTATTGATCCCCTCATTTTTTATGGATTATTTTAATATGTCATTTTAACTTCTGCATGAATACTCTTTGCACTTATGTATGAGCGTATCCCTTGTGGCCACATATGATTGGTGGTACTAGGTACTGTATATATGCCCAGGTTTGCATTTCTACTTTGTCATCAGTAAGGATCACAGTTACATGATCCGAAACGCAGACGTGGAGTTTGAACTGGCTTTTACTGAGAACTTGGAATAAAAGCTGTCACTTTTTGGAAGTTGGATTTTTCTTCTTTTTTATTATACATTGTTATGCTTTTTCCCAGCGTAGTCTGTGCCTCAATTTATAATTGATTCACATGGGCGCAGCTAATTGTTTTCTTTTTTGTTCATATGTTACAGTGATATGGTAATTTCCATAAATTATGATAGCATCTTCCCTAAAGCTTTGGCCGTAACTTTTTTATTTTCCCAATGACATAGCTTTATGAGGGCTCTTCTTTTATGGGAAAGGTTTAAAATCATGCATTGTGCTGTATGGATATTATGTTAAAGGGGTTATCCCATAATTAATGTTAAAAATTAAAATCCAACATCATATAGTACATGACAATCTATTTCTAACAAACCTGAAACCAGCCCTGTAACTCATGGATCAAGAGTTCCCCCCATTCATGGCTCCAATTTCTCTGCTTGATTTATTTCAAAATGCCAGCTCACAAGACATGTCCTTTCTGCTGCAAGTCTCTCCCTATCACAGCTCAGTGGACATGTCCTTTCAGCTGCAGCTTTCTCCCTATCACAAGTCAATGGGCATGTCCTTTCTGCTGCAGCTCTCTCCCTGTAACTGTCATCGCTTCTGAGAGTACTGCTGGTGTCAGCTGATGGATGGAACTGTGCATGTGCATCCACCTCAACAAGGTGGACAGAGAAATAAGGAAAAGGACAAACAGCAGGGGGTGCTATACAGATACATTTTATTGAATAACTCAGTGGCTATACTACATTTTTAATTGCATGTATTTACAAAAACATTCAGATCCAGGTACTGGAATATTTATTTGTGAGACAGCCCCTTTAAGGGACTGCTCACATCACATTTTTGTCCCACATTTAGCATATACGTTGGGGGAAAAAAGGTTGGAAAAGCATAGTACACTTCACTTTTCCATCCTGCAGAGTCCAGCAGAAAAAAATAATATTATTTTATTTTTTACAATGGAACCATATTGTAACAGATACTACTGTATGGCATCTATCAGAGGCATTTGTTTAACATACAGTACAGACCAAAAGTTTGGACACACCTTCTCATTCAAAGAGTTTTCTTTATTTTCATGACTATGAAGGCATCAAAACTATGAATTAACACATGTGGAATTATATACATAACAAACAAGTGTGAAACAACTGAAAATATGTCATATTCTAGGTTCTTCAAAGTAGCCACCTTTTGCTTTCATTACTGCTTTGCACACTCTTGGCATTCTCTTGATGAGCTTCAAGAGGTAGTCCCCTGAAATGTTTTTCACTTCACAGGTGTGCCCTGTCAGGTTTAATAAGTGGAATTTCTTGCCTTATAAATGGGGTTGGGACCATCAGTTGCGTTGAGGAGAAGTCAGGTGGATACACAGCTGATAGTCCTACTGAATAGACTGTTAGAATTTGTATTATGGCAAGAAAAAAGCAGCTAAGTAAAGAAAAACGAGTGGCCATCATTACTTTAAGAAATGAAGGTCAGTCAGTCAGCCGAAAAATTGGGAAAACTTTGAAAGTAAGGGCTATTTAAACATGAAGGAGAGTGATGGGGTGCTGCGCCAGATGACCTGGCCTCCACAGGTCCAGTGACCCAATCGAGATGGTTTGGGGTGAGCTGGACCGCAGAGTGAAGGCAAAAGGGCCAACAAGTGCTAAGCATCTCTGGGAACTCCTTCAAGACTGTTGGAAGACCATTTCAGGGGACTACCTCTTGAAACTCATCAAGAGAATGCCAAGAGTGTGCAAAGCAGTAATCAAAGCAAAAGGTGGCTACTTTGAAGAACCTAGAATATGACATATTTTCAGTTGTTTCACACTTGTTTGTTATGTATATAATTCCACATGTGTTAATTCATAATTTTGATGCCTTCATAGTCATGAAAATAAAGAAAACTCTTTGAATGAAAAGGTGTGTCCAAACTTTTGGTCTGTACTGTATATGTTATGTTTATACGTTAAATTTTACATTTTATGGGTCATTATGGTTGCAGATGTATTTTTTTTAACAGTGTATGATTTTTAAAGAAAATGGGGGAGATATATCAAAACTGGTGCTAAGGAAAACTGGCTTAACAAACCCAATTGGATTGATACTTTCAGTTTTCAAAGAGCTCTGAAAAATGAAACATGGAATCTGATTGCTTGTTATTAGCGACTAAGCCTCTTTTCCTTTTACCAGTTTTGATAAATCTCCCCTATTTTTTTGTATTATTAAAATTTGGTGTTTTTGTTTTGTTTTAATAAATCTAATTTTACATTTTGCCTGTCCCTCTAGCAGTGGCATGCCTTGGGTGTTTGGCACCTGGGGCAGCTCCTTTCTTTCTATTGAACAAAGTCCCTTTTAGAGACCCTTGGGATATTTATATCAATGCAACAATGGTCTTTTGAGACCTAGAATCCCTATAGGGGTCCCTAACTAATGTTAAAATTATATCTTTATTGATTAATTGTTTAAAAGTTTATTTGCAAACACACACTCTAAAGAAGAAAAATCATTTAAAATTGTCAGTGTCTAGTTTTATATGGGATTATTCCAGTTGGAGTAGTGTAATTACATTCACAGTTGTTTTATGAGGGTCCCTTAATTGATGTATCTCATCCCACCTTTTCATTAGGGTGGTATTCACACTGGTAATTTATTAAGCTGGTTGTTATCATGTGATGACATGCGAAGCACTAGTGGAGGTGTCACTCCTGCTGAGATTCTCTACTAATTTGAACCCTGTACTCAAGGTGACCATACAGCTAACAATGTTGCTGTCCTTGTTTTAATTGTAGCTACTTGTCTCTGCTGCAGGGCTACCTCTGAGTCCCTAGTCTCTCTCTCTCTGCTGTCTCCCTAACTCTCTCCCTCTACCAAGGCTATGCTAAGTCCTCTATTACTGTTCATAGAGGTCTCAGTAGCGCTGTGAATGCCTATTTCCCTCACTCAAACACTCTCCTTTCTGCTGCGCTGCTGCTCCCGCGTGCTGGTAACAATTAATCCCTACACGTAGACACTGCTTAAAAAAGTATCACACTATACCACCCCTCCCGACATGTTTCGCCACATGCTGTGGCTTCGTCAGGGGATGTGGGGTATATATATATACCCCACATCCCCTGACGAAGCCACAGCATGTGGCGAAACATGTCGGGAGGGGTGGTATAGTGTGATACTTTTATATATATACCCCACATCCCCTGACGAAGCCACAGCATGTGGCGAAACATGTCGGGAGTGGTGGTATAGTGTGATACTTTTTTAAACAGTGTCTACGTGTAGGGAGTAATTGTTACCAGCACGCGGGAGCAGCAGCGCAGCAGAAAGGAGAGTGTTTGAGTGAGGGAAATAGGCATTCACAGCGCTACTGAGACCTCTATGAACAGTAATAGAGGACTTAGCATAGCCTTGGTAGAGGGAGAGAGTTAGGGAGACAGCAGAGAGAGAGAGACTAGGGACTCAGAGGTAGCCCTGCAGCAGAGACAAGTAGCTACAATTAAAACAAGGACAGCAACATTGTTAGCTGTATGGTCACCTTGAGTACAGGGTTCAAATTAGTCGAGAATCTCAGCAGGAGTGACACCTCCACTAGTGCTTCGCATGTGTTCACATGATAACAACCAGCTTAATAAATTACCAGTGTGAATACCACCCTAATGAAAAGGTGGGATGAGATACATCAATTAAGGGACCCTCATAAAACAACTGTGAATGTAATTACACTACTCCAACTGGAATAATCCCATATAACACTAGACACTGACAATTTTAAATGATTTTTCTTCTTTAGAGTGTGTGTTTGCAAATAAACTTTTAAACAATTAATCAATAAAGATATAACTTTAACATTAGTTAGGGACCCCTATAGGGATTCTAGGTCTCAAAAGACCATTGTTGCATTGAGCTCCTTTCTTTGGCACCCATCCCCCCCCAATACTTTAAAAAAAATTGTGCCACCTCACAATAGCATTGCCCTCATTGTGCAACCTTCACAGTAGTTATGTCCAGATATATGCCCCCTAATAAAATCCACATGCCCATTATGCCCCCTTCACAGTAGTAATGCCTACTCTGTTCCCCTAGAATAGTTATGCCCCCTCACAGTAATAATGCACTTTCTGTGCCCCCTTCACAGTAGTAATGCCTACTCTGGCCCCCCTTCACAGTAGTGCCCCCTTCGTGCCCCCTTCGTAGTAATGATGACCACTGTGCCCCCTTCACGCCCTCTGTGCCCCTTCACAGTAGTAATGCCAATTGTGTTCCCTTTACAGAAGTAATGCCCATTATGCACCTTCAAAGTAGTAATGCCTATTGTGTCCCTTTATAGTAGTAATGCCCTCTGTGCCCCCTTTATAGTAGTAATGCCCTCTGTGCCCGCTTTATAGTAGTAAAGCCTTCTGTGCCCCCTTTATAGTAGTAATGCCTTCTGTGCCCCCTTTATAGTAGTAATGCCCTCTGTGCCCCCTTTATAGTAGTAATGCCTTCTGGGTCCCCTTTATAGTAGTAATGCCCTCTGTACCCCATTTATAGTAGTAATGTCCTCTGTGCCCCTATTATGGCAATAATGCCCTCTGTGCCCCCTTTGTAGTCGTAATGCCCTTTGTGCCCCCTTTATGGTAGTAATGCCCAATGTGCCCCCTTTGTAGCAGTAATGCCCTCTCCTCTGTGCCCCCTTTGTAGTAGTAATTCCCTCTGTGCCCCCTTTGTAGTAGTAATGACCACTGTGCCCCCTTTGTAGTAGTAATGACCACTGTGCCCCCTTTATGATAGTAATGTCCTCTGTGTTCCCTTTGTAGTAGTAATGCCCTCTCCTCTGTGCCCTCTTTGTAGTGGTAATGCCCTCTCCTCTGTGCCTCCTTTGTGGTAGTAGTGCCCTCTCCTCTGTGCCCTCTTTGTAGTAGTAATGCCCTCTCCTCTGTGCCCCATTTGTAGTAGTAATGCCCTCTTTCTGCCCCCACTGTGTTAAAAATGAAAAAAACACAGTACCTACTCACCTTGTCCCGTTCCTGAAGCTCATATCCAGCTCTCTCCGCAGGCACAGATCGCTCTGCAGCACTGTGTAGAAGGAGCACAGGCAGATTCCGGGCTGCAGGCTCCTCCCACACAGGCCGGCAGCGCAATCTGTGCCTGCAGGCTATTTGGTGGAGAAGGGAGAAGTCTCCCTGCTTCACCATTCAGTGCGCTGCCGACCTGAAGAAGAGAAGGAGCGTGGGGAGCTAAGCGGTCAGTGAGGGACAGGACATCAGCTCCCAGTGCTCCAGCAATGAGTGCTTCCATCTACGATGATGGAAGCGCTCATTGCTTCAGACGCCCCACTGAGAGCAGGCAAATGGGGCGGATGCTCCCTCCCCTGCCGCCCCCGCCCCCTTAACACGCCACTGCTCCCTAGGGTACTGAAAACTGCGACACTTTGATTACTTGATTAGGTCCCTGGCTGCCATTGGCTGCCCCCTCCCAGCGTCAAGCTGCTTAGATGCCATGGTCACAATCTAAAGGGTGAAAGGGGTTGTTCCATCTGGACACTTACAGTATATCTAAAGTATGTACCACAAAAGTCCAGTAGGTGCAGGTCCCACATTTGAAACTCTCCTATCTCAAAAATGGGGCCCCACCATGAATAGAGAGTGCTCAAGTATTTTTGAAAGTCCTATAGGAATGAACGGAGAGCAAGCCATGCATACACAGCCGCCTCTCTATTCACAGTTCTGGGACTTCCTAAAATAACCGAGCCAGCACTCCTCTATATCCAAAAGGCCCATAGCAGTGAACAGAAGGCCAGTGCTGCATTTACAACTCATGCTGCCCTAGGCACTCAAACTGAACTTGTCCGCTTAATGCTACGTGTAAACATAGAGGGGGTCATTTAGCAACCAGAAATACACATGTATTAGGCGTATTTTCTGCAACTTTTCCCCGCTCATGTCAGGTCTAAAAAAGTGGGCGTGACGTGGGCGGGGTGGGCCGGAAGGCCAGTCTCATTTACAATTTTCTACGCCTGGTTTAGGCGTAGAAAATGGTCTAATGTAAGACAGCAAGGAAGCTGTCTTACATGTAGAAGCTGCAGATCCGCCGAAGTTATGTAGAGACCGGCGCCTCTACATAACTCCTGTGGATCCACCACCAGCTTTAGGGTCTATTAAGACCGGCGTCTAAAATGCCGGTCTTAATAAATGACCCCCAGAGTATTTACTAATTTTATGTTTAAATTCACCACTTCAAATCTGCAACAAATTAACAGTACAAAGCTAATAAATAGGGTCTTACATAAACCCAGTCACACAATGTGGAAATAAACAGTGCAGGTATTGGGGCGTTCTGCAGATATTGATGCTGGAATGCAAGGGGTAGATCTGCATCCATGGATTTGTGACAAAATTTGCAGTTGACAAGTATGTATTGTGTGAATATATTCTTTGAAGCTTAACCCCTTCTCGACATATGACATGGCAGGTGCGTTTCCGCATTTTGACGTACTATTACATCATGGTGATCGGAGCGGTGCGCGCCCGATCACTGCAGGGGCCCGGCAACCCCTGATAGCCGGGCCTCTGCTGTATCGGCCGTCATTGCTGTACAAGCCGATGCCGGCGGATTAACCCCTTCTATGCCGCGATCAGCACTGACCGCGGCATAAAAGAGATTTGCGGCGGGTAAGGGAGCCCATCAGTCCCCGCGCTGCTGTGGCAGAGACCCGATGGGTGAGAAGGCAGCTCAATGCCGTGCAGAGGCTGCCCAATGCCTTGCACGGCATCGGGACCTGCCTTCTACGGGTGCCCAGGAGAACCAGCCTCAGGCCCGGTCTCCTAGGCAACCTGTTAGTGTATTACTCAGTGTATCACACTAACAGGCAATGCATTACAATACAGATGTATTGTAATGCATTGCAGAGGGGATCAGACCCCCAAAAGTAAAGTCCCAGAGTGGGACAGAAATAAAGTTTAAAAAAAAAAGTCAAAAAAAGAGTTTTTAATAAAAAAATAAATGTTTCAAGTAAAAAAAGAAAAAAAGCCCCTTTCCCCTGATTTTATATAAAAAAAATAGAAAACACACACATATTAGCTATCGCCGCGTCTGTAATGACCGGCTCTATAAAAATATCACACGATCCACCCTGTCCGATAAACATCAGAAAAAATAAAAATAAAAACTGTTTAAAAAAATGCCATTTTTGTCACCTTGCACCACAAAAAGTGCAAGCACCAAGCGATCAAAAAGGTGTATGACCCCAAAATGGTACCACTAAAACCATCACCTCATCTCGCAAAAAAAAGAGTCTCTACATAAGACAATCGTCCAAAAAATAAAAAAAACTATAGGTCTCAGAACGTGGAGACACTAAAACATTTTTTCGGTTTCAAAAATGCAATTATTGTGTTAAAGTGAAATAAATAAATAAAAAGTATACATATTTTGGTATCGCCTCGTCTGTAACAACCAGCTCTATAAAAACATGACTTAACCCCTCAGGTGAACACAGTAAAATAAAAATAAAAACAGTCCAAAAAAAAAGCAACACCAAGCGATCAAAAAGGCGTATGCCCCCCAAAATAGTACCAAACAGTCACCTCATCCCACAAAAAATGAGACCTTACCTAAGACAATCGCCCAAAGAATAAAAAAAACTATGACTCTCAGACAATGGACCTCTTCTTTTTCCGTTTTTCTATCTCAGACAATGGAGACACAAAAATATGATATTTTTTTGCTTCAAAAATTGTATTATTGTGTTAAAGTGAAATAAATAAAAAAAAGTAGATATGTTAGATATCGCCGTGTCCGTAACAACCTGGTCTATAAAAATATCACATGACCTAACTCTTCAGGTGAAAATCGTAAAAATATAAAATAAAAACAGTGCCAAAAAAGCTATTTTTTTGTCACCTAACATCATTTAAAGTACAATACCAAGCGATCAAAAAGGCGTATGCCCCCCAAAATAGAACCAAACTGTCATCTCATCCCACAAAAAATGAGCCCCTACCTAAGACAATCGGTCAAAAAATAAAAAGACTATGGAGACACTAAAACATCATTTACAGTATTTTGTTTCAAAAATTCTATTATTGTGTAAAACTTTAATAAATAAGAAAAAGTATACATATTCGGTATTGCCACATCCATAACGACCTGCTCTATAAAAATATCACGTGACCTAACCCCTCAGGTGAACTCTGTAAAAATAAATAAATAAAAACTGTGCCAAAACAACCAATTTTTTTGGTCACCTTGCCTTATAAAGTGTAATAATAAATGATCAAAAAATCATATGTACCCAAAAATGGTACCAATAAAAACGTCAACTCTTCCTGCAGAAAATGAGCCCCTGCACAAGACGATTGGCAGAAAAATTTAAAAAAATATGGCGTTCAGAAAATGGAGACATAAAAACATTTATTTTTCCAAAAATGCTTTATTATGTAAAACTGAAACAAACAAACAAAGAAAGTAGACATATTTGATATCACCGCGTCCATAACAACCTGCTCTATAAAAATAGTGCATGATCTAAATGGTCAGATGAACGTTGTAAGAAATAAAAGATAAAAACCTTGCCTCACAAATAACGTAATATAGAGCGATTAAATATCATATGTACCCCAAAATAGTACCAATAAAACTGTCACCTTATCTCCTAGTTTCCAAAATGGGGTCACTTTTGGGAGTTTCTACTGTAGGGGTGCATAAGGGGGGCTTTAAATGGGACACGGTGTCTACAAACCAGTCCAGCAAAATCTGCCTTCCATAAACCATGCGGCAGTCCTTTCCGTCTGCGCCCTGCCGTGTGCCCTTACATCAGTTTATGACCACATGTAGGGTGTTTCTGTAAACCTCAGAATCAGGGTAATAAATGATGAATTTTGTTTGTCTGTTAACCCCTGATATTGTTATAGAAAAAAATGGATTAAAATGGAAAATCTGCCCAAAAAGTGAAATTTCCAAATTTCATCTCCATTTTCCTTTAATTCTTGTGGAACACCTAAGGCTGCATATGATCTATTCCAGTGTATCACTGTACAGCGGCGGCAGCAGGAAGCGCACGGCGTCATAGCAACCAATGATGCGGTGCGCTACTGCACTCTAAAGAAATCCAGGCCAGTATCACACGGACCGTGTTCCACGGACGTGTGAATGCAGCCTAAAGGGTTAACAAAGTTTGTAAAATCAGTTTTGAGTAACTTGAGGGTTGTAGTTTCTGCAATGGGGTCATTTATGGTGGGGTTTCCACTATGTAAGCCCCACAAAGTGACTTCAGACCTGAACTGGTCCTTAAAAAGTGGGTTTTGGAAATTTCCTTAAACATTTTTAGAATTGCTTCTAAAATTCTAAGCCTTCTAACGTCCCCAATAAATAAAATGTTTTAAGTTGCCATTCACATTTGAAGACCCCCTGATGCACCCCTGTAGAAATTCCCCAAAAATTACCCCATTTTGGAAAATACACCCCTCAAGGTATTCAAACTGATTTTACAAACTTTGGTAACCCTTTAGGTGTTCCACAAGAATTAAAGGAAAATGTAGATGAAATTTCAGAATTTCCCTTTTTTAGCAGATTTTCCATTTTAATCCATTTTTTCCAGTAACAAAGCACGGGTTAACAGCCAAACAAAACTCAATATTTATTACCCTGATTCTGTAGTTTACAGAAACACGCCATATGTGGTCATGAACTGCTGTACGGGCAAACGGCAGGGCGCAGAAGGAAAGGAACGCCATATGGTTTTTGGAAGGCAGATTTCAATGGGATAATTTTAAGTTGCCATGTCAGATTTGAAGACCCCCTGATGCAGCCCTAGAGTAGAAACTCAAAAAAAAAGACCCCATTTTGGAAATATCGGGATAAGGTGGCAGTTTTGTTGGTACATATGATGGGGAGGACTCAAAATATGAAATGTGCTCATCTCTAGTCTCTATATTCTGAAAGTCATATTTTTTTTTATTTTTTGAACGACTGTCTTATGGAGGGGCTCATTTTTTTTCGGTATGAGATGATGGTTGGATTGGTACTATTTTAGGGTGCATATGACTTTTTGATCACTTGATATTACAAGTAAGATGACAAAAAAATAGTTTTTTTGACAGTTTTTCTTTTTTCTTTTTTATGGTGTTTACCTGAGGAGTTAGGTCATGTGATATTTTTATACAGCAGGTTCTTACAGAAGCGGCGATACCTAATATGTATACTTTTTTTATTTATTAAATTTTACACAATAACAGCATTTTTGAAACAAAAAAAAAATCATGTTTTAGTGTCTCCAAATTCTGAGAGCCATAGTTTATTTTTATTTTTTGGGCGATTGTCCTAGGTAGGGTCTCATTTTTTGCAGGATGAGATGATAGTTTGATTGGTACAATTTTGGGGTGCGTATGACTTTTTGATCACTTGGTATTACACATTATGTAATGTAAGGTGACAAAAAATGGCTTTTCTTACACTGTTTTTATTTTTATTTTTTATATACGGTGTTCACCTGAGGGGTTAGTTCATGTGATATTTTTATACAGAAGGTTCTTACAGACGCGGCGATACCTTTTTTTAAATAATTTTTTACACAATAACAGCATATTTGAAAAAAAAAATATCATGTTTTAATGTCTCCATATAATGAGAGCCACAGTTTATATTTTTTGTCTTAGGTAGGATATCATTTTTTGCGGGATGAGATGACGATTTGATTGTTATGATTTTGGGGTATGTATGACTTGTTGATTGCTTGATATTTCACTTTTTGTGATGTAAGGTGACAAAAAAATTGCTTTTTTGACACCGTTTTTATATATTTATTTTTACCTAATATGTGTACTTTTTTTAAATTTATTTAAGTTTTACACTAATATAATTTTTGAAACAAAAAATAAATCATGTTTTAGTGTCTCCATAGTCATAGTTTTTTTTATTTTTTGAGCGATTGCCTTAGGTAGGGTATCATTTTTGCGGGATGAGATGATGTTTGATTGGCACTATTTTGGGGTGTATATGACTTTTTGATTGCTTGGTGTTGCACTTTTAGTGATGTAAGGTGACAAAAAAATGTTTTTTTTTAGCATAGTTTTCATTTTATTTTTTTGACGGTGTTCATCTGAGGGGTTAGGTCATGTGATATTTTTATAGAGCCTGTTTTTATGGACACGGCGATACCAAATATGTCTGTTTTTCTATACTTTTTTTTAGTTGAAACTTTCTTTTTTTATTATGGAAAACAATGTTTTTTTTTACTTTTTATTTTTGTCCCACTCTGTCCCAACTTCTGGGAGTCTGATCCCCTTTACAATGCATTAAAATACTTCTGTATTGTAATGCATTGGCTGTAAGTGTATTACACAGTGTAATACACTTACAGCTTCCTGCCTGTGAGAGCCAGGGGGCTGGATCTCACAGGCTCTCACGGAAGGCAGCCACGATGCATAAGGAAGGCATGGGGCTGCCTTCCCTGCCACCGGGTCCCCGTCACAGCAGACCCAATGGCCACCCTGGATCCGGCAGGATACCGCACGTGCCTCGATCAGCGCTGACCGTGGCAGTGCAAGGGTTAATGCGCCAGCATCAGTGCTTTCACCGATGCCGGCGCATACAGAAGGGGTCCGGCTATCAGTGACTGCCGGACCCCTGCCACTGATGGGGCGGGCGCAGTATCTGCATCCGCCTGATCAGCCCACCGTACATGTACAGCGCTGGTCCTTAAGTCACGTCCACCAGCACCGTACATGTACGGACGGGTCCTTAAGGGTTTAAGCAGCAGAGATTCCTCAATCACAACCAGACTCCTGCTGTTGATTACATGGACACAACTACTGTACCTGATCTACTCTCTTGACATAAAGAAAATACATGGAGCCTCTAGGCAAGGCAATCCATCATGCACAAAATAGTGCACCAAGGACTTAAAATAAAGCAAAAGTAGATCCAATAGAAGTTAACAGCACCTTCATCCTTCCCAAAATACAATAAATAGAATATTTACCGAATATCTACAATGATATGACGCTGCTCTATGTGCCTTTAGAGCCTAAAAGATTACAAATAATAAACCACAATAAGTAAAAAAAATATATTTATTTTATGTATATTTCTTTTATTAATTCAGTAGTAGACAAGACAAAGGGTGAGTAATGAATTGACATTATTCATAATGAATTAAGTACTAAACTATGAATGCTAAAATATGTAAAAAAAATGACAAAAATAAAAAAATATAATAAAGTCCCCTGTAGGTACCCATTAAAGGGACCTTTAGGTCTTAAAAATTACAGTTCCCAAAAAATTCCTTCCCCAGATTGTAGTAGTAATTTCTTAATTTTAAATCAATATTGATGCAACAATGTTAAATCGGAATATCAAGGAGTAGGTGTCTTATTGTCACAATTTTTTTCTTTTTATAAATTAGTCACGAATGTACCTTAATTACTTTTTGTTGTTCAATCGCTTTTATTAAGGACAAGAATAGGTTGTGAGTGCAAAGGTATACAACCACAATACATAGCAATATATCAGTTCTGGAATTTACAGTACAAGGATATTGAAAATCGTTGTGTACATAGCAAATATAGGTGGTCCAACAGTAAAGTGACACAGTTCGCAAATAGATATACACCTACTCTAGAAGAGAGCAAGCACATTGGGTAACATATACACAAACAGACATAAACAGACGGGAAGAGAAGGGAAGTGCCTAAACCCATCAGAATAAGTAGTATTAAGCATTGCTAGAAATGTTGCTCAACCACGTAAGATAAGACTGGGAAACTTTAAAGAGCAACCAAGGAGACCAAATCTTAAGATATTTAGCTTCCCCTTAATTACTTTTTGTATGGACCCCTGCAATTTACAAATATAAGGCAGTCCAGAAATATATTATTTAAAACGTTTCTGCGAGTAGCTCCTGAAAAAGAATGGTGTTATACTCAATTCGACCTTAGATGTTTCGCTGGAACAGGATTCACCCGCTGTGAAATTAGTGGCGTGCTAAGAACAACACCATTATTTTGCAGGAGCTACTCGCAGAGACATTTTAAATAATATGTTTATATTTGAAACTTGCAGAGGTCTATACAGAAAGTAATTAAAGCTCATACATGCACCATGTAGTATTCATTTAAAAACAAAAAATTACTATTTCAATCTGGGGTAGGAGTTTTGTTTGTGAACTGTAATATTCAAGACATAACAGTTGCTTTAATTGGTACCTACAGGGGACTTTTTTTTACATATTTTTTTATTCACTCAGTTTCTGATATATTTTTGTATTCTGTGTTTTCAATTTATTGTGAATAATGTCAATTCATTTTATTACCAACCCTTTGTCTTATCTACTATACTAAATTGATAAAAGAAAAATACATACCCTGTGCCTGGAGGGATTTTTCGACAAATTTTGGCTTATTACTTAGAAGTAGATCCTAATGTTTTTAATTCCTCAAAGTTAAACTAAAAAGACATATGTACAGTACACTCTGTGAACCTGGCCTAAACCTTTCATTATTATTGCAATATGTATTACAGGGACACTTCCATCAGAATACAGCATGTTTTATGTTTATGTACAGCGTCCAGGTCACAGGGGAGTAAGTGTGTTTGAGTGGCTGGATGGGTGTAGTAGTTGTACGCACAGTTTTGAAGCTCCCTGGTTCGGTGTGCAATGATGGGAAGGGTGCACCTTTGGGGCATACTCCAATTCTGGGGTTCCCCTGCCTGATGATGGTTGAAGTGCCCTTAGTGGTGAAGGCTTTGAGGTGCAAGGCAGGGTCCTTATTGTCGTAATGACAACTCTTTGCAGTGTAGTAGTCGTAATGCAGAAAGCAATGATGAGGCCGGATTAGTTGCAGCAACTTTACTGTACTTTATTGAAGCAGTCAATGAGTAAGTCACATAGGCATGGTCTACATCAAATTCAGATCTCACAGTTGGTATATACAATTCCCAAAGCGGTGTATGGAAGGCTAGTCTCTTTCCCTTCTTAATCTAACAATGCAATCTTTCCTTTCCTGGACTAAGAAGGGCAATATCTTTTTCTCTGGATATGCTAAGATACCTCAGTATCCTCAATGAAGTGCATTCTCTGGAGAGTGGATCCTTTCTGTCCTGTTTTATATGGTAGTAAGCTAGAAGTTTGCTATTTGACCACAACGCAGTCCCCGCAGTCCCCTTCTTGTATGACCGCTAGACCCTCTGTAATGTCTCTTTACTTTGGGGGCTGACAGACACTTTTGCAACTTGTAATCCACAGGGTAGGAAGATTCTCTGAGTTTCTCCCCCATGCTCCTGTCTAGCTGCTCACAGGTCGGCAGCTAATTCTAGACTAAATTCTATTTCCTCTTAGAAAGGAAGGGGTGGTGCCAGCCCTGCCTAGGCACTAGGGACCTCCCATTACTCCCTTTCCAGAAACAACCTATAGGTCCTGTAATACAAGATATAATGCATGACATTAGCGCCATTAACACTTTCACCACTTTGCAGTGGGGATACTCCATATGTTTTTACAGAGCCCCTCCCCGATACTAAAACCCTTCCTCTTTTTATGGCACTTTTGACCAGTGCTGAGACCCAAGGACAGTCGCAAATTATAGTGCAAATATGCTGTACATCATAACCTGCGACCTTTCTATGCCATAAAAGTGGCACAAAGCCATAAAATAGACCCTCCTTCCCCACCACCACCATTGAGTTAGCATTTGTTCAAACTGATAGCTATGGGCTCTTCCACCTTAGTACAGTACCTGGAGTTGGGATGCCTAACTATATATACAATCCTGTCTAAATGCATCCTAAGAATTAAAGATAATTCAAAGGGGTACACCAATATAAAATGTAGACAAAAGACTTGTAATAAAGAATTTCACTTAGGCTACTTTCACACTGGCGTTTTGGCTTTCCGTTTGTGAGATCCATTCAGGGCTCTCACAAGTGGTCCAAAACGGATCAGTTTTGCCCTAATGCATTCTGAATGGAAAAGAATCCGCTCAGAATGCATCAGTTTGCCTCTGTTCCGTCTCCATTCCGCTCTGGAGGCGGACACCAAAACGCTGTTTGCAGCGTTTTGCTGTCCGGCTGACGAAGCAGAGCCAAATGGATCCGTCCTGGCACACAATGTATGTCAATGGGGACAGATCCGTTTTCTCTGACACAACACAAAACTGATCCGTTCCCCATTGACTTTCAGTGGAGTTCATGACGATTTAGAAGACATACGGTAATACAACAGGATACATTCATGACGGATGCATGCGGTTGTATTATTGTAACGGAAGCGGTTTTGCAGATCCATGACGGATCCGCAAAAAACGCTAATGTGAAAGTAGCCTTATCTATTTTTTGAGCTTCGTTTTTTTTTTTTTTTCAGATCAGGAATATCATGCAATCTGATCCATCTCCTACTCATCTGAGCCGGAGCTGTCAGCAGGCCAGTGCTGAAAACTTGATTTATTATTATTGCTTTGCATTATGTGATT
Source organism: Bufo bufo (assembly GCF_905171765.1). Lineage (NCBI taxonomy): Eukaryota > Metazoa > Chordata > Amphibia > Anura > Bufonidae > Bufo > Bufo bufo. The sequence continues at coordinate 554,947,950 of NC_053391.1, forward strand.
TTACATCATCAGCAATCTAATTAGCCATTGCCCCCTGTGCGTGAATTGTAGATGATGAAGTTCAAAGTTTTACAAAATGGATATCATAATTGAAAATAATATAATAACGTGTCACAAATCCATGCACAATTACTGGATCTATTAAAATACAATCACCCCAAGGCAAAACGATATGGATTGCTGCATCTGCAATAAAATGTGAATTAGTCATTTATTTGATGTGAGAAATTACTTTTGTCAATCTGGCGTCTTCCTCAAAGGAAGGAATATTATACAGGATTCAGATAGAGGTGAACTTTTCATGAACTTGATGAGCATAGGCATCAATAATACCTGTCAAGTGTCAAGTTTAGTTTTCACAAGCTTCAGTGCAAACCAGATGACCAGATGGCCACAAACCAATGTTATAGACATAGACAAATAACCATAAGGCCGGGTACAAATCACCGTTTTGATTTCTGTTCTTCTGAGCCGTCAGATAAACAGAAAACAAAGCAAAACAAAAATACGGATCCTGTATTTTAAGCATCCATTATGCTCCATTATTTGCACCCGTTTTAGCCATTTCTGTCTGAAATCCATTATTTTAGACAGCCTTTTTTTCCTGTCTAAAATAACGGATCTTAGATGGAAATGGCTAAAACGGATGCAAAAAAACAGAGCATAATGGATGCTTAAAATACAGAATCCGTTTGTTTTTTTTTTCATTTTTTTTTTTTTTTTTCATTTCCTGATCAGAAGAATTGAAAACGAAACAGTGATGTGAAACCGGCCTAAGGAATATTCATTTTATGAGATTAAGGGTTGACTTTTAGCATTTCAAGTTTTCAGATTCATATGATCTCAGTAAAAATTTGGGTGACTTTAAAAATCTATTATTTTACACATATACACATCCTGAGTTATATCATGTCTTTTAGCCCTCAGTTGATTTCACATACAGTGGACAGACAGTTTCTGAGCTAAAAGTTACCAGTAACCCCTGCATGTTCAGGGTTTGTACACTGCAGATCTGCACCAAAACATACCATGATTTGTAAATAACTTTATTAACCACTTCCTTTCCAGAGGATTTACCCCATTCCTTACAAGGCCAATTTTTTTAGTTTAGGCAAAGGGCCTAACTGCAAATAATTAATTCATGAGCCAACCTACATTTATTTGATATTTTTCTTCATGGGCCACCCTAGACCTTTCTTTTATAGGAAAAAACTATGAAAATTATGAAAAAATGTATATTTTTCCTTTTATCAATTTTTTTTCTGGTTACGAAAGATTTCACGAAAAAACATTTATACATTTTTTAAGAAAGCAAACAGAAAAAAAACGTATGTATACTCTACTAGGGATATTTGGCTTTCGGGTGAAATTCATGGAAAACTTAAAAACGTCACGCTACAGTGATATTATATCATGAAAGTAGGGCATTTAAGTAGAAGCATGTAATGGTGATGTCCTCATCTCAAACAATTTATTGAAACAAAAGCCAACAACAAAAAATGTCAATGTTTAATAACTTGTCATGTGGCCTTGAGCATCAATTACAGCTTGACAACGATGTCTCATGCTGTTCAAAAGACGACATATTGCCTGCTGAGGCATAGAATCCCACATGGGCATCAGGAGCATTACGGGTGCTGGGGAATGAGGTAAGTAAGGTGCCTGGCCCCGGGCATTTTGGGGGGCATTATAGGGGTTAGATAACCCCTTTAACTCATTGCTGCTGATGCTAAGTCTGCACATAGCCACCAATCATATTCTCCCCCTGCCTCTGCAAGGTGACTGATGTGCTGGGGGGGCCCTGTAGGATCATAGAGGACTCAGGAGGACAGTGTGCTTCCCCCCTCTTCTCCCCGGGGAGTGAGGGGGGATGGGAGGCGTAGGAGGAAAGCACACTGTCCTCCTGAGTCCTCTATGATCCTACAGGGCCCCCTTCCCCCCAAACCCCACTGCTTGCTGCTGCCCTCCCCCTATCAAGAATACCCATATCCAACCAATACCATATATGAGCTTTATATTAAGTCTGCTGCTGTCCTCTTACTGTGGCACACTTCTGTGTTCACAGACAGGTCCTTCAGTATAGGCCAGGGCTGGGGGGCACTCACTGGCTGATGACTGTCTTGAGGGCGGGCGGCAGATGGCAGGCAGCACGTGAGCGCAGAGGATAACTCTGCCACATTGGGTGCACGCCTCTATTAGGGTGGATGACCAGACGTCCGGTTTTTAGACTCCTGGTCCTCCGTCCGGCACAAGGCCAGGACGGACGGCCAGAAGTCCTCCTTTTTTGTGGTCATCGGCGACTCTAGACTCAACGAGTACGGGGCACTTTAAGGATCACTCACGGTGTAGAGCGCACTGACATTAGTCGCACGTCCGCCAGCGCCTGCATCGCGCCAGTCAATTCTGGTTTGTGCAGGCGCAGCCACGCAGGAAGTGGAGGAACAGACTCTGAGGAGCGCAACTGCGCTGAGGTACTCACTGGTCTGTGCTGTGGGCCGTCGGGGATTGCTCAAAGGGGGGAAGGGCAGGCTCTGGTAATTTTGAAAGGGGTTAATAATAACTACTGTGTGGGTCCTGGGAACAGCTGAAAGGGGGAAATAAATAAATGTGAAGAGCGGACTGAAAGGGGTTAATAAATACTGTGAATGAGGGACTGCTGAAAAAGGTTTATGTGAAGGCCCTTCACAGTATTTATTAACCTCTTTCTGCAGTTCCCCATTCACAGTATTCATTAACCCCTCGGGGGACTGCTGAAAGGGGTTAATAACTACTACTGTGAAGGGGGGACTGGCTGGCTCCACACCCCCCGACCCCTCCAGGGCACCCATGGCCCCTCCACAAGTTCTTACCTCTCCTCCACCCGGTTCCCGGCAGGCGATGGGGGCGTGGCCTCACAGAGGTGGGCGTGGGTTATAGGTTTTGGGGGCGTGGCCGGCGAGGTCCGTGAAGCCAGTGGCCACCCTAGTCTCTATGTGTGCCTGGCTGCGCTGCTGCTGCCTGATACACTGGCCAATCAGCAGCAGGATCCTTGCCTGGGAGGGAGCCGCAGCCCGAACAATGGGTGGTGGGTGGGGTTGGAGAAGTTCAAGAACGCCGCCTCAAACAATGAATAAACTGTCACTGTCTTGTGCAGAGTAGGGGGTGGAGCCTTCCATGCGCTCCGGGCCCCCCTGTGCCACGGGCCCCATAGCAACGGCGTGGTCTGCCTATATTGGCAGTACGCCACTGCATTCAACGTACAGAAAAGATCAAGTCATTATGTGGCTGGAGGTACATTAGGCGGTCACCGTATAACAATTTCACTGTTGGCCAGTTAGATTACAGGCCCTAAAAATTATGCATTCACCATACAGAAAAGATCAAGTCATTATGTGGCTGGAGGTATATTAGACGGTCAATGGATATCAATTTTACTGCAGGCCAGTACAAATACATGTCAAATACATATGTTTAAAAGAACTAATTATATAAAATTGGATTAAAAACATGGATAATGAAATCCCCCCTGAAATTCAATTAAACAAGGTCGTCACAGGTGTTGAATTCCTCCGAGATCCATGCCTCATTTATTTTCAGAAATGTGAGGTAGTCCACACTGTCGTGAGCTAGGCGAGTGTGCTTATCGGTCACGATCCCCCCTGCTGCACTAAACGTCCTTTCTGACAGGACACAAGCCAAGAGTTCCATGGTAAATTGTGCCAATTGTGGCCACAGGTCAAGCCTGCACACCCAGTACCCAGTAGTCAAGGGGTTTCTTGCTTCTCAGAGCATCCACATTGGCCGTTAACCCGATGTAGTCGGACACCTGTCAGTCTAGGCGTTCCCTGAGGCTAGATCCGGAGGGCGGCTGTCGATGGGTTGGCTCCAAGAATGATCTCATATCTGAAGTGACCAACACATCTTCAAACCGCCCTCTTCTTGTAAGCGCTGTAGGATTAGTACCCCGCAACTGTTTCTCTGTGGGTGGAATTTCCTCTGCCAGCGCCCGCAACAGCAGAATGCAGCATTTCTCGAAGCAAGGCATGGAAATGCTGCATTCTGACAGCCCTCTGTGATGCTGGTAACATGTCCACCATTTTGTGTTTGTACCGGGGGTCTAAGAACGTTGCCACCCAGTACTGGTCCTTGCTTTTTATGCTTTTTGCATAAAGGCCCCCATTTGCACTAAATTGGAAGCGGTGGAGCGGCCTGGCTCCTGCTCATCGCCCAGGAGAATGTCGTCCTCGGTCTTCTCCCCACATCCACGGACAACACAAGGGATCCCAGAAAAGTTTAAAGCCTGCTCTTCTTGCTCCTCCTCCTCCCCCCAGGTACCATCCTCCTCAGACTCCTGCTGACTTGTTTCAGATGGAGTAGCACCCCCCTGGGAATTCATTCAGCATTGCAACTTCCTCATCTTCCTGCTCCTGCTCCTCGACGGCTTGATCAATGACACAAATCAATGCATGCTCCAGAAAGAAGGCGTAAGGTACGATGTCACTGATGGCACCCTGGCTGTGACTGACCAGTTTGGTGATCTCATCAAATGGCCGCAGAAGTCTGCATGCGTCGCGCATGAGCAGCCACTGGAGCGGTGAAAAAAAAACAAGCTCCCCAGAAACTGTCCTGCCGCAGAGTTCGTACAGGTAGTCGTTAACTGCACGTTTCTGCTGAAGCATCCTATCAAGCATATACAAGGTGGAATTCCAGCGCATCGGGCAGTCACAGACGTCTGACGGGCAGGGGTGGTGTCGCCACTGGCCGTGTAAGATCTTCTAAAATGGCCAGAGATTTTCCTGGCCTGCCGCAAGACGTCCTGGACCCCGGGGTATTTGAGAACGAATCGCTGCATGCAGGGCCGCTGATAGAAATCATGGGGCCCTGTACAGCATACATGACGGGGCCCCCTTCAGCTCCACCCCCTGATCCCTCCTTCAGCCACACCCCTGGCCCCGCCCTTGGCCCCTCCCCAGACGCCGCCTTCTGTAAGCCCTGTAAGGCTTCATTCAGACGTCCGGATGCGTTTTGCGGATCCGATCCATCTATCAGTGGATCAGTAAAAATCATGCGGACGTCTGAATGGAGCTTTACAGGGGGTTGATCAATGACAGGGGGGTAATCAATGACAGGGGGGTGATCAGGGAGTCTATATGGGGTGATCACCACAGTCATTGATCACGCCCCTGTAAGGCTTCATTCAGACGTCCGGATGCGTTTTGCGGATCCGATCCATCTATCAGTGGATCCGTAAAAATCATGCGGACGTCTGAATGGAGCTTTACAGGGGGTTGATCAATGACAGGGGGGTAATCAATGACAGGGGGGTGATCAGGGAGTCTATATGGGGTGATCACCACAGTCATTGATCACGCCCCTGTAAGGCTTCATTCAGACGTCCGGATGCGTTTTGCGGATCCGATCCATCTATCAGTGGATCCGTAAAAATCATGCGGACATCTGAATGGAGCTTTACAGGGGGGTGATCAATGACAGGGGGGTAATCAATGACAGGGGGGTGATCAGGGAGTCTATATGGGGTGATCAGGGGCTAATAAGGGGTTAATAAGTGACGGGGGGGGGGTGTAGTGTAGTGTAGTGGTGCTTGGTGCTACTTTACAGAGCTACCTGTGTCCTCTGGTGGTCGATCCAAACAAAGGGGACCACCAGAGGACCAGGTAGCAGGTATATTAGACGCTGTTATCAAAACAGCGTCTAATATACCTGTTAGGGGTTAAAAAAAACACATCTCCAGCCTGCCAGCGAACGATCGCCGCTGGCAGGCTGGAGATCAACTCTCTTACCTTCCGTTCCTGTGAGCGCGCGCGCCTGTGTGCGCGCGTTCACAGGAAATCCCGGCTCACGCGAGATGACGCGTATATGCGTCGCTGAGCGCAGGGCTGCCACCTCCGGAACGCGAATCTGCGTACAGCGGTCCGGAGGTGGGTTATGTCGAGGCTGCCCGGGCCCCCCTGCCAGCCGGGCCCGGTACAACTGGGCCAGCTGTACTGGCCTATCAGCGGCCCTGGCTGCATGATTAATTTCAGGATGTGTGCCATGCATGTGTGTCATTTTTTACCCTGTTTCAGCGTGCTCAGCAGATTGGCACTGTTGTCGCACACCTCTTTACGAACTGTCAAATTGAGCGGGGTTAGCCACTGATCGGCCTGTGACCGTAGAGCTGAAAGGAGTGCAGGACCGGTGTGGCTCTTGGCTTCCAGGCACAAAAGCCGCAGCACAGCATATGGCAACGTCTCACCTGGCACGTCAAAAAGGGAACTGGGGGGGGCGATATCAGTGGAAAAGGAGGAGTCAGCTGAGGAGGAGACGGAGGATGGAGTAGGAGAAGGACAAGAAGAGGCAGGCCTGCATGCAATCCGTGGTGCTAACACCAAATCCACACGGGTGCCATGGGTTGCATGCTTGACAGCCGTCAGAAGGTTCACCCAGTGGGCAGTAAATGTTATGTACCTTCCCTGCCTATGTTTGCTAGACCACGTGACTGTGGTCAGATGTATCTTGGCACCGACACTGTGTGCCAGAGATATATTCACTTGCCGCTGAACATGGCCATATAGCTCTGGGATGCCCTTCTGGGAGAAATTTTCTTCCGGGGACCTTCCATTGCGGTGTGCCAATGGGCACAAATTTTCTAAAGGCCTCCGAGTCCACCAGTTTATATGGCAGTAGTTGGCAGGCTAGCAGTTCCGACAAGCCGGCGGTCAGCCGTTGGGCAAGAGGGTTATCCGGCGTCATCAACTTTTTACGTTTGAACATTTGGGCCACGGAAGCCTGCCTTTTGCCAGATGAACGCGACGACGGCACGGTGGAAGGTGGAGTGGAGGACAAATGGGAGGAGAGAGGAGAAGGAGAAGAGGTAAGACGTGGAGCGCCGGGAGTGTGGCTTTGTGGGTTCTGACAGTGTTGCTCCCACTGGGCTCAGTGATGGGAGGCCAGGGGAATTCTTAAGGCGGTCGTCCTCAGGTGAGTGTTGGGCTTACCATGACTTATGCGTTGACAGCACAGGCTGCAGATGGCAACACTATTGTCAGCAGCTGACACGTTAAAAAAAAAGCCCACACTGCGGAGCCATGTGCCGGCGTCCTGGGAGCGCCATATGTGACCGTTCATGGTGGATGGCTCGCTCCTGATACATTTGCAGTATGCTTTTTGCCTCCTGTGCGCTGCAAGTTCTGCCTGCTTCTCCTCCTTCTCTTCCCTATCTGCTGCTCCGTCTCTGAACTCCCCTCCTCTTCCTCTCTTGTGGGCAGCCATGTGACGTCCATCGACACGTCATCATCGTCACCTTCACCACCACTGACATTAGAGATCTTGGAGTAGGCAGCAACAGTACTGTCGTCAGACCGCTGGGTGGCGGCCGTTGCTACCTACTCCTCCTGATCCGATTCCAAGAATGGCTGCGCATCGGTAAGGTCTGTGAATGGATGGAAAAATAATTCCTCTGACTCAAGTGGAGGGGCTATGGTGGTGGTCGTGGTGTCTTTGGGGGTGCACACAGCAGAGAGTGAGGAGGGTGCTGATACAAAGGATGAAGATGGTGCAGAAGCGGAAGTCTGAGTGAGCCACTCAACCAACTCTGGTGAATCCTTTGACATAATCGCACGCACCTTCTCCAACTTCCCACTTAGGCTCCGGCCTGGTTCACCTGTCCGACCCCTACCACCCCTGTGGAACGGCCTGCCTCTTCCTCTGCCTGCCATTTTCAAAATTACCCTTTGACAAAGTCCCTATAGAAGAGCAGTATTTGTGGAAGCAGGTATATAGAACCCCTTATGATTATTTGCTAGAAGCAGGTATATCAAAACCCCTTAATCAGTTCTTTTGGGGCAACAGGTATATCACACCAGTTTCAATTAGTTGTTCCAATAGAGTTTGTCCCTATTTTGCACAATACAAATGCACTATATAGAAAGTATATTATAGGTATATCACACCCCTGCCTCAATCAGTTTTTTTTTGGGGGGGGGGGCAACTAGTATATCACACCAGTTGCAATTAGTTGTTCCAATAGCGTTTGTCCCTCTGTATAGCTGTGGTATCTCAGCAGAACCGCACACAACTGCTGCACAATACAAATGCACTATATAGGTATATTACACCCCTGCCTCAATCAGTTTTTTGGGGGCAACTGGTATATCACATCAGTTGCAATTAGTTGTTCCAATAGCATTTGTCCCTCTGTTTAGCTGCGGTATCTCAGCAGAACTGCACACAACTGCTGCACAATACATATGCACTATATAGAAAGTATATTATAGGCATATCACACCCCTGCCTCAATCAGTTTTTTTTTTGGGGGGGCAACTGGTATATCACACCAGTTGCAATTAGTTGTTCCATTAGCGTTTGTCCCTCTGTATAGCTGCGGTATCTCAGCAGAACCGCACACAACTGCTGCACAATACAAATGCACTATATAAAAAGTATATTAAAAGTATTTTTGTCGAGAAAACCACGCACACTCTTGAAAGTTTAGATATGCCAAGTGGGTTTATTGTGAATCATACACTTCAAACTGTGAAGTAGGTGCCAGCAACATTTGCAATAATAAGCAAGTAAATGATTCTGCTAGTAAAATTACAAGATACTGCCCCAGTCGGGCGTTAATTGCTCAGTTTTTTTAATGAAAATAATGTTGCACCGTGAGTCATACGGAGAGTTGCGATGTTTCAGACGTTTCGGTCATATGAGACCTTTATCAATAGATCGCTGAAAGTGTAAAACATAAGATGAGAATCTGAGGCATATAAATGCAAATCGGTGATGAAGAGACATTTAAAAGAAATATGCAGGTCCGACACAGATAGGTAAATAAAAATTGCTTGTGAGAAATTGCCTGGATACAGGTAGGTCATAGAGAAAGACAAAATCGTGCTATCTAGAGTAATCTAGCATATAATCAGAAAATAAGGGAAAAAAGAACAATGTAGAAGAACGCAGCTGAGCAAAAGTGATTGTACACAGATATATGGTTTTACTCATGGAATTCTGTGAGGCCATAGAGATGGTTGTAAGGTGTGTGGTGCCTATAGGAATGAGGCCATGGAAGCCTTTATAGGGTAAGAGGCGCCTATGGCCGGAGCGCATATGTGGGGTAATGGTGAATACTAGAGAAATGTGGAGAGGAGGCAAGAGGTGGGGAAACAGTACATAGATATATGGTTATACTGCCGTGGGAATGGTTGTGGGAGTGAGGCCATAGAGTCGGTAATGGAGTATGAGGTGCCTGTGGGGGGAGCGCATCTGTGGGATAATCGCCAATATCGGAATCGTAAGGACAAGAGGCAAGATACGGGGATCGGAGGGTGCAGAGGTAAACTTACCAGGTGGGGTTGCAGAAGGCGGGACGGCTGCACGGCAAAGTGAGCAGAGAGCTGCCGATCCGGTATGTGGGTCGAGTTAAATACAAGATTGCGCACGCTAGGAGACGCCGGCGCAGGCGCGATGCAGGCTCCGGGCGGCACATGCGCAGTGGAGTAGTATGATTGGCCGCGGCCATCTTGGTGGAGGGAATGAATGGGACAGTAAGCTGCGCATGCGCTGTATGGTGGTGTGGCGAGCAACGGCCATCTTGGTGAGGGGAAGGTGTATGTAGAGAGATGACAGAGAGATGGGAGGGCATACACCTTACCCTCACCAAGATGGGCGTCGCTCGCCACACCACCATACAGCACATGCGCAGCTTACTGTCCCATTCATTCCCTCCACCAAGATGGCTGCGGCCACACATACTACTCTACTGCGCATGCGCCGCCCGGAGCCTGCATCGCGCCTGCGCCGGCGTCTCAGCGCGCGCAATCTTTATTTATATGCCTCAGATTCTCATCTTATGTTTTACACTTTCAGCGATCTATTGATAAAGGTCTCATATGACCGAAACGTCTGAAACATCGCAACTCTCCGTATGACTCACGGTGCAACATTATTTTCATTGAAACTGAGCAATTAACACCCGACTGGGGCAGTATCTTGCAATTTTACCAGCAGAATCTATGTATTATAGAAGTAGAGATAATTGAAACTTGGAAATTTGCAATTTTTAAATTTTTGGGGGTAAATTTGGTATTTTTTTATAAATAAAAATGATTTATTTTTTACTTCATTTTACCAGTGTCATGAAGTACAATATGTGACGAAAAACAATCTCAGAATGGCCTGGATAAGTCAAAGCGTTTTAAAGTTATCAGCACTTAAAGTGACACTGGTCAGATTTGCAAAAAATGGCCAAGTCCTTAAGGTGAAATAGGGCTGAGTCCTTAAGGGGTTAAATGTGCCTGGAGTCGCGTGGCATTCATCATCCGGTTCTGCAGGGCATTTTTCACAGTGAAGCGGTCATCAGTGTGGGATGGGCCAAAGGACGTCCACTTCTATGTTTTTCTGTGACTCTTCCAATCTCTCTGTATTTATGTTGCAACCTGCTGATGACACTCTGTGACACTCTAACCTCAGTGGCCACTTCAGTCTGAGAACATCCTGCTTGAAGCCTCACAATGACGAGGTATTGTTGATCAATTGTTAGGCGTCATCTTGGTCTCATGATGTCAAAAGGTGATGAGGAGGACTGTTTAAATACCAATTCTAATTAGCAGGGAAAAAAATTGGTTGATTCATGGATTAAACACCTGTTGTGAATTTTGCCGTTAAGCTCCTTGTTAGAGAACAGCAAGCTGTGCATAAAATACTGAATAAATTGAACAGTTGGACATGTGCATCCAAAAGTTTAGAGAAGGTCACATTAAGTTCACCTGTAAAGGTTAGGGTCCATTCACATATCTGTGCAGAACAGGATTGCGGACGTGTGAATGGACCCAAGAGTGCATTTTAGGTTCATCCTGAAATTTCACCCAAAAGCCAAATAGCCCTAACTTTTTGTGAGTAGTGTATGTGTGTATATAATTTGCACACAAAAAGTCCGCTATACTTTTGCTAAAACTAATAAATATATATATTTATTTATAATGAAAAAGGGGAACAGTTCATGTACATGTGTATATGTAGTCTGCTATAGTATTGCAAAACTAGTAACTATAGCTATAACTTTTTTTTTTCTTTATTTTACTTTTTATTGCATTTTTATTATTTTTTTATACTTTTTTTTTATGGAAAAAGTGAATTAACCCCTTCCTTCCACAGTCAGGGCAAGAAGGGATTAAAGCAAGTAAATTTTACAGCCAGAAGGAGGCACTCTCAAATCAAGAAGAGGGCTCCCCATCAGCATTTTTACTTTACAGGGCAGTTGATCACTGTAACACAGCAATACCATGCAGGGAGACCAGTTTGCTTGGTCTCCGGGATCCTTACTGTGACCACAGCTGTCTAATGATAGCGTAGTCTCCGCAATCTCTAGCTCCACGGGGCGAGGTCACAATGTTACCTGACAGTTAAGAGCTTATTGCCACAATGTATATAGTGGTGCAGTGGTAAGCAAGTGGTTAAATAACATGATTAAACCATGGAGAATAAAAACAGTGCTGGAATGAAAGCGGCATCAGTGGAAAGGAGACACATAGGGAGTAGTAAGAACCAAACAGTAATAACTAAATAAATAAATGTGCAGCCAAGATTATTGTACTACGCAAATGCAAAATTCTTCCACACCCAGGTTGCACTTAAATAGTATATTAAGAGTACGTATACAAAATAGAATCATAGATTGCACATGAAGTGAATGTGAATGTTTCTCTTATATGTGTATATTATATCTATCTACAGTCTATGTATATGAAAAAGCCCAAGGCTGTAGTGAAAAGCTGTTCTTGCTTGAGATCGGAGCATCCATTGTATGCAGTGGCTGGAATTACAGAAACAGCTACACGGCTACACTATACTGTTTCTTTAGCTCCTATTCAATTTTATGGTCACTTCTATGGGAAAAAAAGACAATGCAACAGCACTCTGCAAACACAAATAAAGTACAGTAATGCCAAAAATATAGAAAACATTCTGGTGCTAATGCTACGCTTATTTTGCAAATTTGATATTCTTGGCAAATACATTTTGTACAAAATTATTTGGGTACGTTTGGCAGATGGGCCCAAATAATTTTGTACAAAATGTATTTGCCAAGAATCTCAAATTTGCAAAATAAGCATAGCATTAGCACCAGAATGTTTTCTATAATTATGGCATTATTGTACTTTATTTGTGTTTGCAGAGTGCTGTTGCATTGTCTTTTTTTCTTTATGTTTCTAGCCATGGCAGCATGCACCTGCACATTGGGATTGCCAATCTGCTTGAATGTTTGTCATGGGAACACCTCTAAAAATTGTTTGCATGCCTTGGTATATATGTTAGTTGCATCCATAGTTAGTCTACCAGTGGGTTACATTTTATATGTACATTGGCTAAAGTATCCCAGCAAAAATTACGACAGATACATTTTTGGACAATAACATTGTATTAGGGAATTACTCACAATTCAAAACCCAAAAGTAACCTGGAAATTGGTGGTACTCAAAATAAAGCTGAATTACTCTCCTGTGCCATGCTCATCAGCTGACCATGTCATATATCAGGCTATTCCATGCCCTTTATATGAGTGATGAGTCCATAATTTCTACACTTTCTGATCAAGGAGATGTTTCAGCAGATAAGATCCTCATTTCTGTTTCGGGAACGTTACAGTAGTCATAGGACAGGACACCGACACTGTGATATGGTTTGCCAAGAGATATTATGACACTGGAAAAATTATGCTGCCCAGATATTAATAACATAAGATCTACTTTAGCAGTGGTCACTTTCTCTCAAGAACGACCATTTCACCACTAGATACCACGCAAGCAAAATACCTTGAAGTTTTATGTCCATGGCATAAGTATTAAAAGACTCTCACAAGCTAACAGTCTTGGTTTTTGGGAGGTTTATTACTAGACAGGTGGAATATTAAAGATGACATACTGTAGTTACAGTACGTTGAGTGGATAAATTAAAGGATTATAAAAGTAGTCTCCTAAAATCCTTAATGTGTACCTGAGTTTAAAAAAAGTTTGCATAATAGCTGTGCTTCTTTGTACAATCATAACTGTGAAGGAACAGTTAGGTTTGGGCTTTCCTGAAGTCTCTTTCAGCTGCACATCTAGATGCATTTCTCTCAGAAGCAGGGGTTGTCTCTCTTCTGCCAGTTCTGTATTGTTTTTTTCTTCTAGGGAGCTCAAAAAGCTGATAAGGGAGGGATAAATGACACAGACAAGCAGGCGACTCCTGTGATGTTCAGAAGCCAGGTCCCAGGTAGCTCTGACACACCCCTACTTCATCTCAGCCATCTGCTCTGTTGCCGGGGACGGATCTTGCCCTGCAACGGGCAGTGGACAGCAAGTTAGGTGGAAGTGAGACCCCTAGTGGCCATGACTTTACAGCTTTTTTTTTTTCTAGTGGATGCAGGTATATTTTTTAAATGAAGTGATTTAGAAATTTGCTAGCTTCACCATTCTCTATTAAATTAAATGGTGTGAAAGACAGTGACTCTTTAGAATTTATAAACTATACAATAAAGTGCTCTCTTTTAGAAGTAATGATAATTACCTGGTGCACCTTGATTTCTAGAAATCTGCAGGGTCAGAGGCAGTGAGCACTTTTTGAATAAAGTATGCGCTAGATTTTCGTTTGCACATAATTTTAAAGTTATCACCCTTACTAGAGTATTTTATGGATGCCTTAATAAAAAGGGTTTAATAGGGCTAAATGCACACGATCAGGATTGTGTGCGGATTTTCTGCGCGGATTTGCGTAGGGAAAATTCGCATCGTATGTCATGTACATTGTATTTTATGAGAATTTAAAATTCTCATGCACACAATGCAGATTTTTCCCACGCAGATTTTGACCTACGGTGCTGCTTTTAAAATCCGCAGTATATCAATTTATTTTATTTTTCCTGTTCGGATTTTCTCAATTCACTTCAATGGGGACAGGAAAATACGCACCTAATCCACATGCAAATCCGCACATAAATCCGCACCAATTGATGCTGATTAACCGCACAGATTTCCCTGCGAACACCTGCCGATTTCAGTGCGGATTGTCCACACATAAATCCTGAACGTGTGCATTTACCCTTAGGGTATGTCCAAAGTAGTGTGAGATGCTGCAGATTTGCCACCATGAATATGCCAAATCTGCAGCAATTTATAGTATTAGCAAAGTATATAAGAATTTAAAGGCAACCTGTCACCTCTCCTGACATGTCTGTTTTAGTAATTACCGTACTTGCATTTCTCTTGTAATAATGATTCTGGAGCATCTTTTCATGTAACTCTGCGTTGTTCCATGCCTCAGTTATGCCTAGAATGTATTAATTAATCTGCAACTGGGTGCTTCAAGTGTGTGTGTTTGTGTTTGAGGTGGGGTGGGGGTGTCCCTGCACAATCTCACACCGCTAGCATTAATTAGACAGTGACCCCACCTCGGTAGCACCCAGTTTTTTATATATGTAAATGAGCCTCTAGGAACAATGGGGGCGATGTCTTTACACCTAGAGACTCAACTCTCTCTGCAACTGCTGCGCCCTCTGCGCTTTGATTTACGGGGCCAGGCATGATGATGTTTACACTGTCATCAAACCAGCTGTGACAAAACAATCAAAGAAGTATCAAACATTCCACTCATAAAAAGTAAAGACAACCAACATGCCAAGGTGTAACAATCGCAAACAAAAGGGGTGGGTGTTTTCTCCTTGACTGTGAGCAGTCAAAGAGGAAGAGGGAGGGCTAAGGTTTTAAAACTTCAACTAAGTGAGTGACCTCCCCCAGCCAATTAAAATTTCCTAGCACCTACCATCCAGTGACAGAGGGGGGCCTCATGGGACCTCCCGTCTGCCCGACAGAGGCTCCCAGGCTTAAAACAGCCTGTGAGCCTTAAACCCTTAAGGACCTCGCCATTTTTCACCTTAAGAACCAGGCCGTTTTTTGGAAATTAGACACGTGTCACTTTATGTGGTAATATTTTCAAAATACTTTTACTTATCCAAACCATTCTGACATTCTACAAATTCACATTTGTTAAATAAAAAAATCGAACATTTTGAAAAGGCAGATAGTGATACATCATAAAAGAGTTATTACTTTACATTTCCCATAGGTCCACTTTCATGTTTGCATCATTTTGTAAATTTTATTTTATTTTTTAGCATGTTATAAGGCTTAAAATTCTATAAGCAAATTTGTAAATGTTTAACCCCTTAAGGACTCGGCCCTATTTCACCTTCTGGACTTGGCCATTTTTTGCAAATCTGACCAGTGTCACTTTAAGTGCTGATAACTTTAAAACGCTTTGACTTGGCCATTCTGAGATTGTTTTTTTGCCACATATGGTACTTCATGACACTGGTAAAATGAAGTTAAAAAAAATTCAAGTTTCAATTTCTCTACTTCTATAATACATAGTAATACCTCCAAAAATAGTTATTACTTTACATTCCCCATATGTCTACTTCATGTTTGGATCATTTTGGGAATGATATTTTATTTTTTGGAGATGTTACAAGGCTTAGAATTTTAGAAGCAAATCTTGAAATTTTTCAGAAATTTTCAAAAACCCAATTTTTAGGGACCAGTTCAGGTCTCAAGTCACTTTGCGAGGCTTACATAATAGAAACCACCCAAAAATGACCCCATTCTATAAACTACACCCCTCAAGGTATTCAAAACTGATTTTACAAACTTTGTTAACCCTTTAGGTGTTCCACAAGAATTAATGGAAAATAGAGATACAATTTCAAAATTTCCCTTTTTTGGCAGTTTTTCCATTTTAATAATTTTTTTCCAGTTACAAAGCAAGGGTTAACAGCCAAACCAAACTCAATATTTATGGCCCTGATTCTGTAGTTTACAGAAACACCCCATATGTGGTCGTAAACTACTGTACGGGCACACGGCAGGGTGCAGAAGGAAAGGAATGCCATACGGTTTTTGGAAGGCAGATTTTGCTGGACTGTTTTTTTTTTTACACCATGTCCCATTTGAAGCCCCCCTGATTCACCCCTAGAGTAGAAACTCCATAAAAGTGACCCTATATAAGAAACTACTCCCCTCAAGGTATTCAAAACAGATTTTACAAATGTCGTTAACCCTTTAGGTGTTCCACAAGAGTTATTGGCAAATGGAGATGAAATTTCAGAATTTAAATATTTTGCCAAATTTTCCATTTTAATAAATTTTTCCCAGTAACAAAGCAAGGGTTAACAGCCAAACCAAACTCAATATTTATGGCCCTGATTCTGTAGTTTACAGAAACACCCCATATGTGGTCGTAAACAGCTGTACGGGCACATGGCAGGGCGCAGAAGGAAAGGAATGCCATACGGTTTTTGGAAGGCAGATTTTGCTGGACTGGTTTTTTTGACACCATGTCTCATTTGAAACCCCCCTGATGCACTCCTAGAGTAGAAACTGCAAAAAAGTGGCCCCATTTTAGAAACTACGGGATAGGGTGGCAGTATTGTTGGTACTAGTTTAGGGTACATATGATTTTTGGTTGCTCTATATTACACTTTTTGTAAGGCAAGATAACAAGAAATAGCTGTTTTGGCACCGTTTTTATTTTTGTTATTTACAACATTCATCTGACAGGTTAGATCATGTGGTATTTTTATAGACCAGGTTGTCACGGATGCGGCGATACCTAATATGTATACTTTTTTTTTATTTATGTAAGTTTTACACAATGATTTCATTTTTGAAGCAAAAAAAATCATGTTTTAGGCCTAGTTCACACGACCGTATGTCTTTTATTGTTTTTTGCGGTCCGTTTTTCACGGATCCTTTGTTCCATTTTTGAGTTCCGTTGTGTTTCCGTTTCCTTTTCGTTTTTCCGTTCCGTTTTTCCGTATGCCATGTATAGTATACAGTAATTACATAGAAAAAATTGGGCTGGCCATAACATTTTCAATAGATGGTTCAGAAAAAACAGAACGGAAACGGAAGACATACGGATGCATTTCCGTATGTGTTCCGTTTTTTTTGCGGACCCATTGACTTGAATGGAGGCACGACCCGTGATTTACAGCCAAATATAGGACCAGCTCTATCTTTCAACGGAACGTAAAAACGGAAATACGGAAACGGAATGCATACGGAACACATTCCGTTTTTTTTACGGAACCATTGAAATGAATAGTTCCGTATACGGACCGTATACGGAACACAAAAAAACGGCCCGTACACTAGCAAAAAAAACGTTTGTGTGAACTAGGCCTTAGTGTTTCCACAGTCTGAGAGCCATAATTTTTTTAGTTTTTGGGTGATTACCTTGGGTAGGGTATGATTTTTGCGGGATGAGATGACGGTTTTATTGGCACTATTTTGGGGTGCGTGTGACTTTTTGATCGCTTGCTATTACACTTTTTGTGATTTACGGTGACAAAAAATGGTTTATTTAGCACAGTTTTTATTTTAAATTTTTTACGGTGTTCATCTGAGGGGTTAGGTCATGTAATATTTTTATAGAGCCGGTCGATACGGACGCGGCGATACTTAATATTTATACTTTTTTATTATTTATGTAAGTTTTACACAATAATATCATTTTTGAAACAAAAAAAAAATCATGTTTTAGTGTCTCCATATTCTGAGCCATAGTTTTTTTTATTTTTTGGGCGATTGTCTCAGGTAGGGGCTCATTTTTTGCGGGATGAGGTGACGGTTACATTGGTACTATTTTGGTGGGCAAAAGCCTTTTTGATCGCTTGCTGTTGTACTTTTTGTGATGTAAGGCGACAAAAAAATCGTTTATTTAGCACAGTTTTTATTTTTTATTTTGTACGGTGTTCATCTGAGGGGTTAGGTCATGTGATATGTTTATAGAGCCAGTCGATACGGACGCGGCGATACCTAATATGTATCCTTTATCCTTTCCCCCCCCCCCTATTTTTTACCTATTTTTTTTACTTTATTTGAGGAAAAAATTTTTACTTGAAACTTTAAATTTTTTGGGGGAAAACTTTATTTTTTGAACTTTTTTTTTCACTTTCTTTTTTGTCCCACTTTGGGAATTCAACTTTTGGGGGTCTAATCCTTTACAATGCATTCCAATACTTCTGTATTGGAATGCATTGGCTGTATGAGTAATACTGTGCGTATTACTCATACAGCTTCCGGCCTGTGAGATCCAGGGGGCTGAATCTCACAGGCTCGTCACTGGAAGGCAGCGCAGATGCCTCAGGAAGGCATCGCGCTGCCTTCCATGCCATCGGGTCCCCATGGGGACCCGATGGCACCACCGCCGCACCAGGTAAAAGCCGCAAACCGCAGGTCTGAATTGACCTGCGGTTTGCGGCGATCGCCGACACGGGGGGGTCACGGGACCCCCCCGCGCATTTAGCCACGGTGCCTGCTCAATGATTTGAGCAGGCACCTTATTCCGATCACCGCCGGGCGGTGGTGATCGGAACGACACATGACGTACCGGTACGTCATGGGTCCTTAAGGACTCGGGAACCGAGCCGTACGGATACGTCATGGGTCCCTAAGGGGTTAAGAAAATGTTCAAAAACCAACTTTATTAAGGACCAGTTCAGTTATGAAGTCACTTTGTGAGGCTTACATAGTAGAAACCACCCATAAATGACCCTATTGTAGAAACTACACCCCTCAAGGTATTCAAAACTGATTTTACAAACTTTGTTAACCCTTTAGGTGTTCCACAAGAATTAGAAGAAAAAAGAGATTAAATTTCACTTTTTTGGCACATTTTCCATTTAAACCCATTTTTTCCTGTAACACATCAAGGGTTAACAGCCAAAGAAAACACAATATTTATTACCCTGATTCTGCAGTTTACAGAAACACCCCATATGTGGTTGTAAACGCTGTACGGGCATACGACAGGGCGCAGAAGGGAAGGAGCAATATATGCATTTTGGAGGGCAGATTTCACTGGGATAATTTTAAGTTTCCATATGACATTTATGTTTCAAAAGCTTTATTGAAAAATAGTTTTTCATTTTCATATAAGCGTTATGATACAGCAACCAACTGTATTTCGATCATACATAAATTGTTAACAAAAAGGAAAATAATAATAAAGAAAAATGACAATGATTATGACAATCATCAATGGGAGATCCAAAAATGGTTATTGGTTAGGAAATGGCAAGTATTAATATGACATCATAAACTTGAATAGTCTATGTACTTTTTATGTCTGCAACAGCCTCCAACGGCATAGTATTCATTATAGAGATAGAGTCTGTTGTACACTGGCGGAGTAGGTGGAGGACACCCAGGGCTCCCACAACTTTTCAAACGTTTCGAATGTATCCATGCGGATGGCGGATAGCTTTTCATATAGTAGGATTCTATTAACCCTATCCACAACTGCTTGGAAGCTTAATGTACTTGATTTCCATTTAAACGCTATATGAATTCTAGTCGCCATCAGAATATGTTGCGATAGTTTGAATTTGGCGAATGTTAGCCAAGGCGGTTTATCACCTAAAAGACATAATGCGGGTGTTATTTGGTAGTTACAACCTAAAATTGTGGAGAGCAGTCTGCCAATTTTAGACCAAAGGAGTTGGACATGTGGGCACGTCCACCATATATGATAAATTGTGGTAGGAGCTAATCGAGGAACAGAGTAGGCATGCCTATGTACTGCCCTGAACCAACTGGCTGGAGTGTGCCCGGTGCCAGTGACGAGGTAAGGCCTAGCTAAGTGGGCCACCCAGGAGGAGTGAATGAAAAAGGGGATGGGAGGGAGGGGCAAAGAAACGGGCGCCCTCCTGCTTGAACTGGGGGGTTTAAATAGGGGAGGTCGCTCCACCCACAATTTCAGGCTGCACGCAGCCTTAATTATTTGTGGTAGGAGCTAATCGAGGAACAGAGTAGGCATGCCTATGTACTGCCCTGAACCAACTGGCTGGAGTGTGCCCGGTGCCAGTGACGAGGTAAGGCCTAGATAAGTGGGCAAAGAGAACCGGCTCGGAGTAGGGTGCAATGTATTTATTGGAGCATCATGGAACCCAAAAGCCCAAAGAACAAAAGGCTCTGACAATCTCAACTCTACCTCGGTGGAAGGACCAGCCTGATTGGACTTGGTGGCTGAGATGGACCGTATGAAGTGGACCGAATGCCAGGCGAGATGTCGCCTGAGCAGGGTCGCACGGTTGACCGTGCCGCAGGTGAACTCCCCGGGTCTAAGAACCCATAGAACCCTAGGTACATGGCTGCTTTGGTGATGCTGCTTGCTGAGTGCCCAAAAGGGGGACCGTCTAGGGCTACGGACAATCTGCGGAAAGCTCGCCTGGCACTGGTTGGCTACGCACCTGGACCGCCGCGCTAACCCTGAGGGTGGCTTTGATGGCCTGATACAAGAAATGGATTTGGCAGAGGGGTCGCCGCGCATCCGATGGTGTTGAATGCCGGCCAAATACAGCTTGATGGTGTTAATTGACAGGTGACGGTGCGTGTGGCAACAGGCTATGAAAGCCACTGGATATTGCTGGAAAAACCCTAAGCGTTCCAGGCAAATATCTCGGATCCTGAGCGATTCAGGCAACTGCGTACAACCTGTGGGACAAAGACCTGAGCGATTCGGGCAAACGCGAACCACCTGTGGGAAAGACCTGAGCGATTCAGGGAATATGTAACCTGAGTGAAACAAGAAAACACATAACCTGGAAATACCGCCACTCTGAAGACAGGAAACAAAACCTGAGTGATTCCGGAAAATACGTAACCTGGGTGAATCAGGAAAACATACCACCTGAAGATACCGGCAACCTGAAAGACAGGAAAATACAAAACCTGCTTTTTCCTTTTCTTTTCCTCTTTGAGCAAACCAGGTGAATACATGAATCTGAGCGACCCAGGGAAAAGCATGGACCCAAGCGATCCAGGAAACAGCAAAACCCGCGCGACTCCGGGAATTAGACCTGGGTGAATGGGCAAAAAAACGTGAATTCTGAGCTAATCCGGGAAATACATGAACCTGGGAATCAGAAGGAAACATAAATGAACATGGTATAGAAAGGATCGCAACCTAACCGAATCAACGGACAGTGCTGCCAACTCTCCGGCGATACTGAAGACCTAGGAATGGTGGCTTGTGATAAATGAAGGAAGGCTCTGAGCTGCGGAGAAGCGTCACGCCGCCACTCGGCTGGAACTTACCTGAAACCCGGCACCGTGGAGTGACCGGGCATGGAGGAGCCCTGCGATATGATGGAGGATGGATCGACATTCCGGTGGCCTGAGGCCCTGCTTACAGGACAAATAAGCTTGCGTCGGTACGAGACCCGGAGAGAGGTGCGATCTGGTGGCACTGGAAAGAGGCGATGGAGAACCGGGATGCAGCCTGGGCGTCATGGCCAACTGCTGGGTGACCCTGGACAGCCAGAATCAGAGCCCGAAGTCGCGCCGCATGCAACAAACCTGCGGAAACAGAAATCCAGACACACCAGGAACCAGCCGGACGCTGCTGAACAAATCCCCGAGCGTTACAGGCTGATGCATGGAACCCGCGTCCCTCCCGAGCGGTTCAGGCGACATGGAATCCTAAGCAACGCAGGCAATTACATGCACCTTCATGAAGATGACGGACACCTGGGAGGGTCGGGCAGTACCTTGAATCTGGTTGGACTACTTACTCCCTGGACCAGGGAAAAACAGAAGCCTGAGCGAATCAGGCCAAACCTGGCCTGCGTGAATCAGGGGAATACCTAACCAGACTGTTCAGGAAATATGCAACCTGGGAACAACCGACCTGGAAGAGGAAGGAAAACAAACCCGAATCAGGGAGAACATGGCACCTGAGTGATTTCAGGGAAATACATGACACCTGAGCGATTCAGGGGATACATGACACCTGAGCGAATCAGGGAGCACACCACACCTGAGCGACTCAGGGAACACGCCAGACCCGAGCGATTCAGGGAACACGCAAGACCTGAGCGATTCAGGGAACCTCACCCTTAAGTGACTAAGGGAGGCATAACACCAGAGCGATTCAGGGACCTGACCCCTGAGTCACTTAGGGACGAAATGACACATGCAATTTTGGGAACATGACACCTGTGAATTGGAGAAAACATAACCCTGAGTGATTCCGGGAAGACATGACACATGCGGTTCTTGGGTAAAATGACACCTGCAATTTGGAGAAAAAACACGACGCCTGAGCGAATCCGGGAAGACAAAACCTGAAATTCAGGGAAGACATGACACCTGGCTCCGGGAACATGACCCCTGCGATCTGAGGAAAAACATGACACCTGAGCGATTCAGGGAAGACATTACCCCCGAGCGATTCAGGGAAGACATTACCCCTGAGCGATTCAGGGAAGACATTACCCCTGAGCGATTCAGGGAAGACATTACCCCCGAGCGATTCAGGAAAGACATTACCCCTGAGCGATTCAGGGAAGACATTACCCCCGAGCGATTCAGGGAAGACATTACCCCCGAGCGATTCAGGGAAGACATTACCCCTGAGCGATTCAGGAAAGACATCACCCCCGAGCGAATCAGGGAAGACATTACCCCCGAGCGGCTCAGGGAAGACATTACCCCCAAGCGATTCAAGGACGACATTACCCCCGAGCAATTCAGGGAAGACATTTACACTTGAGCGATTCAGGGAGGACATTACCCCTGAGTGACTTTTAGGGGAGACATAACCTGAGTGATTTTTTCTTTATTTTTTTTAGGGAAGACATTACCCATGAGCGATTCAGGGATGATATTACACCTGAGCGATTCAGGGAAGAGATTACACCTGAGCGATTCAGGGAAGACATTACACTAGCGATTCCGGGAAGCCATTACACTAGAGCGATTCAGGGACGACATTTATACTAGAGCGACTCAGGGACGACATTTACACTAGAGCGATTCAGGGAAGACAATACCCCTGAGTGACTTTTAGGGGAGACATAACCTGAGTGATTTTTTTTTTTTTTTTTTTTTTAGGGAAGACATTACCCCTGAGCGATTCAGGGATGATATTACACCTGAGCGATTCAGGGAAGACATTACACTAGCGATTCCGGGAAGACATCACACTAGAGCGATTCAGGGACGACATTTACACTAGGGCGATTCAGGGAAGACATTACACTAGCGAATCCGGGAAGACATTACACTAGCGATTCAGGGAAGCCATTACACTAGCGATTCCGGGAAGACATTACACTAGCGATACCGGGAAGACATTACACTAGCAATTCCGGGAAGATATTACACTAGCGATTCCGGGAAGACATTACACTAGCGATTCCGGGAAGATATTACACTAGCGATTCCGGGAAGACATTACACTAGCGATTCCGGGAAGACATTACACTAGCGATTCCGGGAAGACATTACACTGGCGATTCCGGGAAGACATTACCCCCGAGCGATTCCGGGAAGACATTTACACCTGAGCGATTCAGGGAGGACATTACACCTAAGTGACTTTTAGGGAAGACATTACACCTGAGTGACTTTTTAAGGAAGACATTACACCTGAGTGACTTTTAGGGCAGACATTACACCTGAGCGATTTAGGGATGACATTACACCTGAGCGATTCGGGGAAGACATTACACCTGAGCGATTCAGGGATGACATTATACCTGAGCGATTCAGGGAAGACATTACTTTGAGCAAATCAGGGAAGACATTACTTTGAGCAAATCAGACACCTGAGCGGTATCAGGAATGACGTAACCTGAGCGATTCAGTGAAGACGGGACCCTGGGTGATTTAAGGGCAGCCGTAACGCCTGAGAGGTTCAGGAACCTGACCCCTGAATACCACAGCCCCCCCAGCCACCCAGGGGGTGAATATTGGCAACGTAATAGCGTGATTTTATTTTATTATTTATTTATTTTTATTTATTTTTCATTTCAGCAGTGCTGGGGTTAAAAGAGGCAGCAGGCCAACAGCCAGGCAGCCAATCGGCGACTCGCCCGCACGGAGAAGCGGAGGCCCCCCCGCAGACAGGCGGCTGTGCTGCTGGTCCTGCCGCTCGGACCCCCGCACTGAGCAACATAGGCAGGAAGACGGCATGAACGCCACGGTGCTAACCTTCCCTTGCAGCCACCACCACCACCCTGGCCAACAGATGACTAACATTACTGTGTTTGCACTCAAGGTCCTGACTTGTTTGCTTGCAGGCGTCTGCAAGGTGTCGCCGGATAGCGCCTAGCACCACAGCCCCACCATTCATACCTGCGGCGCCGTCCCCGCCTGCCCCCCTCTCTCCCAAGCCGCGCCGCACCAACTTGCGGCGCGTGCGCCGGAGGGCTCGGAAGCTGGAGGGGGAGGCGTCTGGGTGACGCATGCTCCGGTAGCAGTCGTGAGGCCGGGAGCCGGCGTGGAGCTTCCGGCCGGGCTGTGAATCGGGGAACACGAGGTGCCCGTGGCAGGCGCGTCTGGCCGGGCCGCAGAGCGGTGAACTTGCGGGAGGCGATGCGGCTGGCTGCACGACCGAGATGAGGACTGGAGACACGTCTGAAGATGCGACCGGAAGTGACGTCAGGTGATGCTAGGCAAAGAAACGGGCGCCCTCCTGCTTGAACTGGGGGGTTTAAATAGGGGAGGTCGCTCCACCCACAATTTCAGGCTGCACGCAGCCTTAATTATTTGTACCATTATCAGAACAACCCTTAAAGCATAATGGTGATACTTCAGGATATATGCGGTGCAACTTGAAAGGCACTAGATGGGTCCTATGAAGGACCTTCACAGAAGTCTCTGCTAGCGTGGTTTGCCAAGAGGTCTTGGTCAAAGTTTGGGAACGGGAAAACCATTCTGACAGTGGATATTCTACCTGTGTGTCCTTCTCCCACTCCACCATATACGGAAGTCTAACCCCATCAGGAGAGGGATCAAGCATTCCAAATAATCTGGACAGTAGTCCCCTTCTATACAAAGAAAAATTGACAATTGACAAATTGACAGCGGAAAAATTGATTATCCACCTTCAAGGAATGGAGAAATGAGAATATTTGATTAGCCGCAAATGATTCACCTCTAGGGAGGTTAAATTTTTCTTTAAAATCACTCAGGGCTATCAATTTCCCCCTAACCAGGAATTTGTGTAAAGTTGTACAATTGTTGTCAATCCACCATTTAAAATTGGTAACTTTCAATCCCGGTGTGAAGGCAGGATTACCTATTATGTGAAGGAGTGGAGAGATTTTTGACTGTAGTGCAAACTTAAACCTAACTGATCTCCACAGCAGCAATGCTTGGTAGGATAACGGTGAAATAGAGCTTAATTTTTTCGGAAGAGGCAATGTGGTCCAGAGTAAGGCTCTCCACGACCATGGGGACAGGAGGGATTGTTCCATTGACACCCACAGGGGGTGTGTCTCTGGTTTAGTATGTGTCAGGAAAAGCTGGGCTAATCTAGCAGCTTTGTAATATTTTATGAAGTCTGGGACTGATAAACCCCCTTGTGTTTTATGTCGGCACATGGTGGCCCGTGCTATACGAGCACGTTTGTTGCCCCAAATAAATTTTAATACATCCCTTTGTAGGTCGCGGAGGTCCCCACTCGGGACTGGTAATGGGACGGTCCTAAATAAATAAAGAAGCCTGGGCAATACTACCATCCTGATTACATGTATTCTACCTATCCAAGATATCGGAAGTGCATTCCAGATTTTAAGATCTTCTCTGATAGCTCGATATAGAGGGGTGTAGTTCAGTTTATACATCATGTGCGGTTGAGTGGGCACTACTGTGCCTAGATATGGTATATGATTGGGTAGGTAATGGAACTGGAAATTACTTAAAAGGAGCGACTTCATGGAAGGGGAAGTATTACATAACATAAGCTCAGATTTCTGATGATTAACTCGAAGGCCAGATATCTCTGAAAAGTTTCTCAGAATCTTTAAGAGATTTGGCAGGGAAATAAGAGGATTAGTAAGGGACAGGAGGAGGTCATCTGCAAACAGACTTAACTTATATTCCATGTCTCCTATCTTAACCCCTGATACATTTTGATCATTTCTTATGGAGATGGCGAGAGGTTCCATCGCCAGGGCAAAAACAGCCGGGGATAGAGGACACCCTTGGCGCGTGCCTCTAAGTATTTGAATGGGGGCAGGATTCATGGACGGGAGTTTAAGGTATGCGACTGGTGATGAATAAAGTGCCTTAATAGTTTGTACAAATGGGCCCCCAATACCCATAGAATGGAGAACCAGATGTAAGTAGTCCCATGTGACAGAATCAAAGGCCTTTTCTATATCGAGGGCCAGGACAGCAAGTGGTGTGTTTCTTTTGTTTGCTACTTGAATCAGATTGAGTATTTTGCGTATATTATCAGGAGCTTCTCTACCCGGGATGAACCCTACCTGGTCTTTGCCAATAAGATTGGGGAGTAAATTATTAAGCCGACGCGCAAGTATAGATGTTAGGATTTTTGTGTCCAAATTCAATAGGGATATTGGTCTATAGTTGGAAAGAGATAGAGGGTCTTTTTTGGGTTTTGGAATGACTGTTATGTTAGCTGCTAAAAAGTCTGGATGTGGGATATTACCTTGTAATATGTGGTTACAAAATTTAGTGATATGTGAAGTTAAGAGGGGAGCAAATTTTTTATAATAAAGGGCTGACAGACCGTCCGGGCCAGGTGCTTTGCCTAACTTTAGAGACTTAATTGAGAGCTCCACATCTTCGTTTACTATTGTTTTGTTTAGTTCCCTTACTGCTTCAGGGGAGACCTGTGGTAATCTAATGGAAGTCAGGAAGCTGTTATGCTCTTGTCCAAGTATATTGTTCGGTTTAGCATAGAGTTTTTGATAAAATGTATGAAAGGTCTGATATATAGTTTCCGGGTTGGAGGAAACTTGGCCTGTCTTTGATCTAATCTGGAACACCTGGTTTATTTTTTGCTTGGCCTTGAGTTGGCGGGCTAGCATTTTGTCGGGCTTATTAGCATACTTATAATAGTAGGATGCGGTCCAACGTAATGCTTTTTCTGTTTGATCTGTGAGAATCATGTTAATTTGAAGTTTGGCGTTTTTTATCTCCCTCAGCAAGTACATTGAGGGTGTTCTTTGGTGTGCGTTAACTAGTTTACTGAGCTTGGACTCTAGATTCAGTAGGGATGCATGTCTTTCTTTTTTTAGACGTGAGGCTTCCTTGATAATTTGACCCCTCATAAAGTCCTTGTGGGAGAGCCAGACCACCACCGGGTCTACATCGGGATCAGAGTTGTCTAGGAAAAACTGTTTTAACTCATCTTGGATACGATCACGTACAGCAGGCCTAGTCAACAATGACTCATTAAGCCTCCAAGTAAACAATCTACTAGTAGGAGTATATGGGGAGACATCCGCAATAACCATGTCATGGTCTGACCAAGACATCACTTGGTGTCGACAGTAGGCCAAGTGCGGTAGAAGGGATGTTGATATTAGAACCATATCAATGCGTGTATATAGGTGATGTGCGGGAGAGTAGTAGGTATATCCTCTCTGAGTGCCGTTATACTCCCTCCAAGAGTCAGCCAAAGAAAGAGTTTTCATAACATTCAAAATCTGGTGTCCCAGAACAGCTGAGCGTGGGGTGTTAAGCTGGCAGGAGCGGTCTAACAAGGGATTCATTACAAAATTAAAGTCTCCTGCCCATATTAACTCATCATACCGTAGTGCCTCTATTAGATGGTACATATGGTTGAAAAAGGCAATGGGGTCGTCAGTTGGGGCATACACATTAACTATGCACATTACTTTCCCTTTATATTCCCCTAATAGGATGACATAGCGTCCCTCTTGGTCATTAATGTGCTCAGTTATCTGGAATGGGAATGAGTTCTGTAAGAGGGTGACTACTCCTCTACTTTTAGTGTGAAAGGTGGAGGTAAAGAATCTAGAGTATCGGGGATGGAAATATTTGGGGTGGGAAGAAGGCGTAAAGTGTGACTCCTGTATACATATTATATCTGGGTTATGTCTAAGATAGGTTAAAAATGCCGTTTTACGTTTGCCTGGGGAATCGAAGCCCCGTACATTATGTGACACAAGCTTACACATTATCCCAGCAGTAAATGATAAAGCTTAGCATGAGTAGTCGTATATACCATAACAAGCTGATGACAGTGCAAATAAGGATCCCCATATAGACAAAAAAACAAGAAAAATAACACCTAAACAAAATTAACAATGCTGTTAAACAGCTAGATTGGCAGGGCCTACTGTGGCCTGCAATAACTAGTGGGCCTAATGTGGATATCAGGGGAGCAATATCTATCCCTGGATCCGCAATATGTGACCCAAAAATGGAGAGCAACATGAACATCCGAGTCGCTGTAACCCTAGCGAATGTCCTGAATTAAACCTGCATACACAACGTGTGTATCATGTCCCAGAATCCGATTGTTCGGTAGGTTATTCAAAGAATCCAACCATGGCTGCTGAAATCTTTATGAAGGAAGCGTCCCGCTCTTTTTTCAGCTGATTTTGAACAAGGCCGGGCCTCATCCTCAATGGCCTGGCGATTTAGCGTTGGTGGGCACCTGTGTCCAGACCCTGGCTGGCGTTGCGGCCTAGTGGGCGCCGATGATTTGTTCAGGGTATCCACCTTAATCGGCTTGACGCAGCTCTCAATCCCTCATCAGGGGTATGTACGTATAGGAACGTGAGTTGAGCTGAAAGGATAGGGCAAAGGGGAACCCCATCTGTAACGTACTTGGGCTGTTGTAGGGCCTGTGTCACAGGCTTCATCTCTCTACGCTTCCGAAGCGTTGTGGGAGCTAAGTCCGCATAGATGTGCACCACCGGCGGGAGATCAGGTAAGGTCGCCATATTTCGCGCCGCGTTGAGAATCAGATCTCTCATCTCCGGGGTAGTGTAGTTTTAGAACCACATCCCTGGGAGTTGTCAGGGACTCGTGTTTCCCCAGGGCCCTGTGTCTCCTATCCATCCGTAATTGACTCGGCTGGGCCTGGGGTAGTAAGGCCGCAAACAGCGCAACCCATCGTGCTTGATAAGTCCTGAAAGGATTCAGGTAGGCCCCTTATCCGAAGGTTCCCCCTCCTGGACCCTATTCTCCAGGTCTTTATTTTGTTTCAAGGGCTTGTAGCTGTAGGGAATGGGCATCAATGACTCTCTATCAGCGCCCATGGCGTCTGCTAGCTCGTCCGTATACTGGACTCTAGGTCTGAGACCCTGTTACCCAGTTCGTTAATCTGGCGGGAGAATTCTGCAACCGCCTGAGCTAGCTCATTTTTAAAGAGAGCCGCAATGTTGGTATATAGATCTGTCTGACCCTGTTTGTGGAAGAGACCTGCAACCACATGATGCTCACTTTCCGTAGAGGAGGCCGGGCTCGTCGGGGAAGCCGCCTTGTCGGCCATGATGGATTGCCTCGTGGTCCGGAAGATCTCCGGTATAGTTTGAGAAGCTGCAGGTGTTCCCGGGATTTTCAATCCCCTCTTGCCTCGGGTAGACTTCTGCGACCTCTGCATTAGTATTCAGGGCTTGTGGAGCGAATGAACGGCGCTAATGTTGGGAAAATGTCAGCGGTCGGAGCGGAGCTCACAGAGACATGTCTGCTCCGTAAGCCTCGGCATGCGATCTCCCTCCATATGACATTTAAAGGGAACCTGTCCCTGCATTTTGGGTATAGAGCTGAGGACATGGGTTTGCCTAGATGGCCGCTAGCACATCCGCAATACCCAGTCCCATAGCTCTGTGTGCTTTTATTGTGTAAAAAAAGGATTTGATACATATGCCAATTAAACTGAGATGACTAGAGCTTGAAATATAACTCTTTTCTGGTCACACAAGTAAGATATGACTCTTTTATGTTAATTTGCATGAAAGGCGGAAGTACAAAAAATGCATAATACTTATTGAATTTGTCTGCAAATGAAATTAAAAGTGTAATTTATATGTTTAGGGAAACACAATGAACATTTAGACGCTCAGTGAGGGTGCATAGTAGAGGTGAC
The DNA here is from genome assembly GCF_905171765.1 of Bufo bufo. Lineage (NCBI taxonomy): Eukaryota > Metazoa > Chordata > Amphibia > Anura > Bufonidae > Bufo > Bufo bufo. The sequence goes on from NC_053391.1 coordinate 554,977,839, forward strand.
AAGTTTCCTTTTAAATAACCCCTGATGCACCCCTAGCTCCAAAATTATGGGACAAGGTGACAGTTTTATGGTACTATTTTGGGTACATATGATTTTTGATATATTATATTACTATATCTATATTACACTTTTTGTGAGGCAGGGTAGCCAAAAAATGGCTGTTCTGACACAGTTTTTATTATTATTTTTTTTTACAGCGTTCACCTGACAGGTTAGATTATGTGCTATTTTTATAGAGCAGGTTGTTACGGATGTGACAATATCAAATATGCCTACTTTTATTTTTATTTTGGTTCAGTTTTACATAATAAAGCATTTTTGGGAAAAAAAAAAATATGTTTTTGTGCCTCCTTTTTCTAAAAGCCATATTTTTTATTTTTCTGGTGAATATCTTATGTAGAGGCTCATTTTTTTGAGGATCAGGTGATGGTTTGATTAGTACTATTTTAAGGTACATACGACTTTTTGATTGTTTGGTATTACACTTTTTGTGATGTAAGGTGACCAAAAAAGGATTTTGTTTAGCCAGTTTTTTTTTTTTACGGTGTTCACCTGACAGGGTAGATCATGTGTTATTTTTATAGAGCAGGTTATTGCAGATGCTGTGATACCTAATTAGTCTATTTTTCATATTTATTTTAGTTTTACACAATAAAAGCATTTTTTTAAAAAAAACAATAATGTTTTTGTGTCTCCATTTTCTGAAAGCCATCTTTTTTCTTTTTTGGTCTATTGTCTTATGTAGGGGCTAATTTTTTGCGGGATGAGGTGACATTTGATTGGTACTATTTTGGGGTACATGGCTTTTTGGCACAGTTTTTTTTTTTACAGTGTTCACCAGACAGGGTGGATCATGTGATATTTTTCTATTTTTTACAATTTTTTTTATTGTTAAAAACACTTTTATTTAACATTTTTTATTTTTGTCCCACTATGGGAACATTTCAGGGTTTGATCCCTGTTTCAATGCAGTACAATACATCTGTATTGTACTGCATTGACTATCCGTGTATTACATAATGTAATTCACTGATAGTTTGCCTATGAGACCCAGCCTGGGGGCTGAGCCTCATAGGCCTCCATAGCTGCCGGGTCCCAAGGCCTATGAAAGGCTTGGGGTTGCCATGGCAACCATTAGGGCCCTGTCACCGCAGCACGGGGACCCGATGGATCAAGAGAGAGAGTGCAAACCTCCCATATGCCGTGGTCAGTGCTGACTGTAGCATATGAGGGGTTAATCCACTGTCATCGGTGTTATCACTGATGCTGGTAGATGCAGCAGGGGTCCGGCTGTCATTTACAGTCGGGCCCCTGCTGCTCATCGCGGCACTGCATGTGGAGCAGGGGAAGGACCACAGGACAAGAATGCTGGTCCTGGGGCACAAAGTACCTGCAATTTAGGATGAGCATTCTCGTCCTAGGTCCTTAAGGTGTTAAATCCATACATCAATATGCCGCATAAGTTAGCCTGTGGTGCTGCTTTTAAAGCTGCAGCATGTCAATTTATACAGTGGATTTCCTTCACAAATTGTACCTTTTGAAAAGCACAGTGACATCTGCGGCACATCTGCAGCGAAATCCATGACAAATCAGAATGTAACTCAAATTACAAATTGCGTCCTGTGTGGACATATCATTATAGACCGATGACCTCTATGTTCTGCCCTGGGATTTGAAATAAAATAGTAAAAAACTTAAGCATCTGATAAAGACAGTTATAAGGGTTGCTTTGAATGATCCTTTTCTGTTAGAAGGTTCCAAGACATTAAGTATTAAAGAGGTTATCCCATGAAAAATAGTCAGTCGTTTTTAAACGAGCACCTGGATCTGAATACTATTGTAATTGCATGTAATAATTTTTTTTGCATAGACACAGCTATTCAATAAAATGTAACTGTATATCGCCACCTGCTGTTTGTTTTTCTTATTTCTTTGTCCTGCTCACTGAAATGGCCACACAAGCTCAGTTTCATCTTTCAACCTGCCTCCTGAGCTGTGATAGGGAGGAGCATGGACACGCCTCAGAGCTGTGATATGGAGAGCATGGGACACACCTCCTGATCTGTGATAGGGAGAGCACAGACACGCCTCCTGAGCTGCAGAAGAAAAGACACTCCCCCCTTGAGGAGTCAGCTTGATATACAGTACAGACCAAAAGTTTGGACACACCTTCTCATTCAAAGAGTTTTCTTTATTTTCATGACTATGAAAATTGTAGATTCACACTGAAGGCATCAAAACTATGAATTAACACATGTGGAATAATATACATAACAAACAAGTGTGAAACAACCGAAAATATGTCATATTCTAGGTACTTCAAAGTAGCCACCTTATTGCTTTGATTACTGCTTTGCACACTCTTGACATTCTCTTGATGAACTTCAAGAGGTAGTCCCCCTGAAATGGTTTTCACTTCACGGTGTGCCCTGTCAGGTTTAATAAGTGGGATTTCTTGCCTTATAAATGGGTTTGGGACCATCAGTTGCGTTGAGAAGTCAGGTGGATACACAGCTGATAGTCCTACTGAATAGACTGTTAGAATTTGTATTATGGCAAGAAAAAAGCAGCTAAGTAAAGAAAAACGAGTGGCCATCATTACTTTAAGAAATGAAGGTCCGTCCGTCAGCCGAAAAAATTGGGGAAACCTTTGAAAGTAAGGGCTATTTGACCATGAAGGACAGTGATGGGGTGCTGCGCCAGATGACCTGGCCTCCACAGTCACCGGACCTGAACCCAATCGAGATGGTTTGGGGTGAGCTGGACCGCAGAGTGAAGGCAAAAGGGCCAACAAGTGCTAAGCATCTCTGGGAACTCCTTCAAGACTGTTGGAAGACCATTTCAGGGGACTACCTCTTGAAGCTCATCAAGAGAATGCCATGAGTGTGCAAAGCAGTAATCAAAGCAAAAGGTGGCTACTTTGAAGAACCTAGAATATGACATATTTTCAGTTGTTTCACACTTGTTTGTTTCTGTATATAATTCCACATGTGTTAATTCATAGTTTTGATGCCTTCATAGTCATGAAAATAAAGAAAACTCTTTGAATGAGAAGGTGTGTCCAAACTTTTGGTCTGTACTGTAAATCTAGCAGAGTAATGAATGTGGAGATCTCTGGATCCATGTGAGGTACAGGGTTGGTGTCACGGGTGAAGTTGCAGATAGCTGGAACTTATAAATAAACGACTGACTGTCTTGATCCCAAACTAAGGAGCATATAGGTGAGCCCTTTAAAACCCTAAGAGCTCTCCCTGACTGCTATGCACATGCAATGGTCTCAATGGTAGACGATTGCATGTCCACGTACATAAGACTGTGTGACACCTGAAAACCCTATAATAGTGAGGGGACACGACCACCGGCTCCCTGCACTTAATACAGATGGAGACAGGGTCACCTAGAATCAAGCCAGCAAGGAAACACAATAAAGGAAAAGACTTATCTGAGCAAACAGCAGCAGCAGCCTCCAGCAGTGAACACTTCATCCAGGAACTAGTATAAACCGCAAAGTGAGGCAGTATGGGAGGGAATATAAAGGAAGACGATTAGTTTAAATAAGTGACACCTGGCAGAAGGAAAGGAGATGACAAAGTGACCTTCTCACAGAACTGGCGGTGACAGTTGGTTCTAGCTTTGTTAGAAAAAAGTTATCGTGTACTATTTTTTACATTTTTTTCTTTAGTTTTTATATTACTCATGGGATACCACTTTAAGTTAATGAAAGTCCCTCTTCGGGAACCCCCAGAAGTTAGCTGTAATTTGTGCAGAACACAACAGCTTGTGTTCAATTCCCCTGAAATGAGGTATCACGTGGGCTCTACAACTGATGTAAGGGTATATTCATACGACAGTGAAAAAACATACAAATTGTAAGTTTTTCATAGCCATTTTGCATCAGTTTTTAAAGGGAATATGTCAGCTCCGAAACACCCCCCATACTAGAGTAAGTAATGTATAGTGTAAGTGGTGCCAAGTCCAGTTTTGTAATTTTTTTTTTCAAGTTTTAAAAGTTCGATTTGGCAGCTTCGCTAAAGTTCGCCAAGGAATTCATCACCATGTACATAACTGTGCAGTGCACCAATAATCAAGTAGTGGCCCCATGACAGAGTGGGGAGGGTTGCAGCAGTGGCAGTAACAGTGACAATAGTGGCCCTATGACAGAGTTGGGAGGGGGGCAGTAGCAGTGGCATACAGCTTAAGATGGTGGCAGATTACAGTAGTAGCAGAACCCAACAACAGCAGTATGATAGCAATGCCCAATGACATGCATATCCTTTTAAAAAATAACAGGTACATATCAGTAGGCCAAGAACCCCCATTGTAGGAATGGCAGTAGAGTCAGCAGATGGGTGGCTGCCAGTTACTGCTACACTTCAAGTTTGCATGCCCAGAAGTCCAGGGGATCTTGGATCATGGGTGACAGGGTGCAGTCCAAGTATGCCGCAACCTGCTGGTTGAGGTTCTGCTGCATGTCCCACTGCTGCTGCTGAATTGTTTCTTCAGAAGGCTGCTGAAGAAAACTGCTCATCAGAGACTCCAGACTTAAGTTGCTGCTTATGGAGCTGTTGCTGCTTCTGCGCCAATCCTTGCAACCAGCCATGGGTGTGGTGCGTGAACGCAGAGTTCGCCCAGTCCGACCTTCGTGAGGACGGGTGATGGCACTCGTAGGCAGCGACCAACTGACTACACAGCATGTCTCTATAGTAGTCCATTTTTGCATCCCTCTCAGAAGGTCTAAAAAATGCCCCCATTTTTAAACCCGTAGCGAGTGTCTAACAATGTGGATAGTCAGAAGTCATCCCTCTGCTGAATGTTAACAATGCAGCTGTCACTACACAAACAAGAAGGCGTGCATCTGGCCATTTACACAAGGGACTCGGAGGACCTCCCTGCCTCCATCTCCACTGCATACTGTTTCGGTCTGTTGGGGTCATCTGTGTCGTCTTCTTCGTCGCCCTCCAGCTCCTCATTCTCCTGCTCCTCTCCTGTCGCTTGGGAAGATAAACCACCTAGTTATGTATACAATTCCTGGGGATTTAAGACCTCCTCCTCGTCCTCACCTTCCTCCTCTGCCAGTTCATCCTCTTCAGGGCTCAGGTGGCCGTGAGATGTAGGCGCCACGTCTTCTTTCCCCTGGCGAATAAGATTTCTCAGCATCCCCTCCAGGATATGAAGGAGTGGAATGACATCATTCATGCCGTAGTTCTGCCAAGTGACAAATAACATGGCCTCCTCAAAGGGTCTGAGTAAACAACACATGTCACGAAAGAGCTACTACTGGCTAACGTGCAAGTTACACCGTGGAGTAAACCTGTCCGTCTACTGCATTAAGAAATCGTTGACCGCCTTCCTCTGCTCGTACAGGCGGTCTAAAATAAGGAGCGTGGAGTTCCAATGGGTCGCATATCAGGTGATGTTGGGAAGGGGGAAGTGGCTGAAGAGCTTGCACATTTTCCTGGACATTTTTAACAGCTCTTGCATTTCAGTGGAAGACTTGATGAACCAGGTAACAACAAGATTGAAGAGTTGCGCCATGCAGGGCGCATGGGCCCGCACTCCCTGACACAGTGCAGAAAAAATGTTCTTTCCGTTATCAGTAACCATGGTTCCTATCTCCAGTTGGCGAGGAGACAGTCAGTGTTCGATTTCTTTATTGATGACGCCAAGCAGTTCCTCCTAGGTGTGGCTCCATTTGGCCAGGCTGACAAGGTGCAGAATTGCGTGACAATGCTTAGCTTTGCATAGGTGATATGCTGGAGGACCACTGTTAACACTGTGACAAGTGAGGAAAGTGAGGACAAGGTGTAGGAAGAGAAGGCAGAGGAGGACATTAAAGCAGAAATCCCAGCATTACAACGTGGAGGCATTGCCATCACCTGGCCAAGTTGCTGGTGTGCCTGGGCTGGAACCACATTTACCCAGTGGGCAGTGAACGACATATATTGTCCTTGACCATAGTTACAACTCCATACGTCAGCGCAGTGTGAACTCTACCAGACACCAAGAGTCCCAGGACTGGCCCACATTCTGCCCAACGTACATGTGCCTTTCTGTTATAGCTTTTTCGGAAAAGTAATGTTGGCTTGGGATTCTCCACCTTGGCTGGGCACAAGCCATCAGTTCTCTGAAATGTGCAGAGTCAACTACATGGAAAGGGAGGGACTGTAGTACCAGTAACTTGGCCAGGTGCACGTTCAGCTTCTGTGCTGTTGGATGAGTGGACGCATACTGTTGTCTTTTTGCAATCGCCTCGGTGATAAATTGCTGTCGAAACAAGTGACAAGGAGGAGCATCAAGAGCCATAGACAACATTGAAGTCGATTGGAAGGAACGACATCTTCCTTCTGCTGACGTTGACAAGCCCTGATTGCTTGAGGGGGTGCTGGCTGATGGAAGATGCAGCAGGCTGTAAGGCTACTTTCACACTCGCGTTTTGGGCGGATCTGTCATGGATCTGCAAAAACGAATCGGTTACAATAATACAACCGAATGCATCCGTAATGAACAGATTTGTTTGTATTATCTGTAACATAGCCAAAACGGCTATTGCGCCAGATTGTGTCAGAGAAACAAATCCATCCCCATTGACTTACATTGTGTTCCAGGACGGATCCGTTTGGCTCAGTTTCGTCAAGCGGACAGCAAAATGCTGCAGGCAGCGTTTTGGTGTCCGCCTCCAGAGCAGAATGGAGACTGATCGGAGGCAATCTGATGCATTCTGAGCGGATCCTTTTCCATTCAGAATGCATTAGGGCAAAACTGATCAGTTTTGGACCGCTTGTGAGAGCCCTGAACGGATCTCAGAAATGGAAAGCCAAAACGCCAGTGTGAAAGTAGCCTAACACTAAATGAGTGGCATGGTTTTCCCACGCCACTTTATGGTGACGCTCCATGTGTTGACACAGGGCCGTCGTACTAACATTAGCACCCTGGACACGCCTTACCTTCTGCCCACACATCCTGCATAACACCAAGCTAATGTGGGGGACATTAGCTTGGCGCCATGCAGGATGTGTGGGCAGAACTCACCTGTCTCTCGTGCATATCCCTGACCTCTTGCAACATGTGCTCACACCCGACTGTCTTCATCAGTAGTTGCACACCTAAAGGAGTCCGCAGCAGACCTCTCCTCCAAATCTGGGTTGGCCTGTAACTGCTGACTGTCCTCACATAGCTCATCGTCGCTGAAAACCAGAGCAGAGCCAGAGGCTATCATTACTTGGCTAGCAGAAGGAGCAGCAAAAGCAAGAGGCAGGTTCAGGGCAGGTGAGGGCATAGAGACAGTTCCTGGGTCATACCAACTAAATGTGGTCTCAGAGAAACCTAATGATTCCTGTCTGTGTGTATCACTTGAGATGATGTTGAAGAACTATTTCAGTACAGTTGGATTATTGGTCACCGCTGGATAACAGTGGCAGCTCTGGCTTGTTGCTGCAGCTGCTGCCGCCCTTCCCCCACACTTCTTCTGCTGCTACTTGTGCCGCCTACAGCAACATTTTTGCCACTGCCCATTCCTTTTGAGGTCCCAGGCAACTGTCTGTTGGCCATAGTGTACAGTAACTGTATCACTGAAATAACGGATTAACTCTGAATATCGGTGCACTAGAACATGATGCACACGGCAGTCTCCCTGCACTCTCCCTGCAGTCTCCCTCTCCAATATTCTATTAATCACTTTCAGCAACACTGTCCCTAGTGCATGAACACTTGCCACGTCTCTCCCTATGCTCATCTCACAGGACAATGGTGGAGACCGCGCGGGATGAGGATGGTGACATCACAGGAGATGGCATTGAGAGGACTCCCGTGCTCATGCACATAATGGAGAGGATTCAAATAGGAGTCCTCTCAGTGCATTTTACTGCTTTTTAGTCAGGGCAGTGTCAGAATGTGAGTATGAAGATGAATTTCCCCATTTCCCCATTGTGCCCCCAGTAAATATATTTGCTCCTCATAATGCTCCCAATATATATAATGGCCCCCCAGTCCACTACCTGTGGAAGTGTCGACAGATCCTTTTTTTTTTTTCTTTTTTTTTTTATTAGCCAAAGTGTACAAAATACTTACATAAAAACACAGTACAGTGTTATATCAAAAACCTTACAACAAAGGCTTTTTCTCCTATCTTTAAGTCCCAATCCCTCGCCAACCCTCATTTCCGCTAGGGGTCACTGTCGCCCCTCAATTATCGCCTGATACCAATTAATTCCAGTTACCCCAAATCTCTAGCCATATTGATTTTCTCCCTTCTGTCTGGGCGAGGCTAAATTCATATTGCTTCACCCTGTCCATATATTCCTTCCATTCCTGGAAGGAGGGATATTTAGTCGAACCCCAGTACTTCACTATTACGACTTTGGCGAGGGCAGTCCCCCTAAGCCAGAGTCGTTGCTCCCTTTTTTTTGTTAGTTTCTGGGAAATTACCCAAAATCGCATATTCAATGCAGGCATCATATTTCAGGGTAGAGCAGTTCTGTATTTTCCCAAAGACCTTGGACCAATATTCCCTTATACCTAAACATTCCCATAGTAGATGTTTATAGTCCCCCCTGTCCATATAACATTTGTAGCACTTCGGTTCTTTATCTCTGTAGATCGTGGATATTAATAGTGGTGTATAATATAAGCGATGTATCGCCGACAGATCCTTTTTAAAAAAAAATATATATATTCTCACCTCACCACTTGCATGTGAGGGAACACTCTAGCTCCTCCACTGTGTTCCATTATGTGCAAGTGGTGAGGTGAGTATTTTTTTTTATTTTAACCCCTTAAAGGTCCTTTTAGTACATGGTGGATCGGCTGTTAGATGGGTGCACTCCTGTCTAAACAGCCATTAAAAATAGGCTCATTGATTTCAATCGGGTCCTTCTGTGAAAACAGGACATATTTTTGATGCCTGCTGTTCAATGGCTGTTAAAAAAAATGTCCATGTGAATATCCCCGTAGCCCTGTTAATTGGCTGTGAAAATGGCTCTGCGATGGCCATTACAAAAATGGCTATTGCAAGGGTGAATGGGCCTTTAGAGTGTGACAGGTCCTTGTGAGTTCTATTAACTATTCTCTGATCTCTAATTATTAACCCCTTAAAGGGTATTCTCATCTGAGACTATGGGGATATGGATATGGATATGTCCCCATTGTCTGATAGGTGCAGGTCCCACCTCTGGGACCTGCACCTATATCGGGAACGGAGCAGACAAAGTGGTGGCTGGAGGACTCCGGTCCAGCCACCACCAAGTGCTCTCCCCATAGAAGTGAATGGGAGAGCACCTTGCATGACCGGCCACCAGTTCCATTCACTTCTATGAGCCCGACGGAAATAGCCAAGCCAGCGCTCAGTTATTTTTGGTGGCCCCATAGAAATTAATGCGCAGTGCACCCTCCACCTCCTTTCGGGGCTCCCTTTGGGAGATAGTTGCAGGTCCCAGAGGTGGAACCCAAACCTATCAGACAATGGGGGCATAGCCTAGCGATATACCCCAATTGTTTCAGATGGGAAAACCCCTTTAACGCATAATGTTGTACATGTACGGCATTATGCATAAGGGTTTGTATGGAGCAGGCTGTATAATACAGCAGGCGCTCAGTTACAATGAACAGGAGCGGTAATGATGCCAAAACCAGTCATTTAACCCCTCAGATGCTGCATTCTTTAGCCTCTGACTTCCGATTTGAGCCCCGCAGTGAAATGCAGGGCTCCGATCAGTTACCATGACAGCCCGGGGCCAGCTGAAGGTTCCCAGGCCTGTCATGGTCAGGCTACTTTCACATCTGCGTTTTTGCTGGAGCCTTCATGGATCAGCAAAAACGCTTCCGTCATGATAATACAAACGTCTACATCCGTTACGAACGGATCTGGTTGTATTATCTCTAAAATAGCCATGACGGATACGTCTCTAAAACCATTGTAAGTCAATAGGTGACGGATCCATTTTCTTTTGTGTCAGAGAAAACGGATTCGTCACCATTGATTTCTATTGTGAGTCATGATGGATCCATCTTTCTCCGCATCCCAGGACGCACTCAAAAACGCTGCTTGCAGTGCTTTTGTGTGTGTCATGGGAACGCAATAAAATGGAATGAAATGCCTTCTGGTGCACTCCGTTCTCTTCAGTTCAGTTTTGTCCCCATTGACAATGAATGGGACAAAACTGAAGCGTTTTCCCCCACTATTGAGATCCAATGGCGGATCTCAATAGCAGAAAGGGAAAGCGCACATGTGAAAGTAGCCTAAGCTGCCTGTGAAGCAAGAGGCACAGCTTGAAAATTGCATCGACCATAATAGTTCTTGATTAGGGTCTATGGGACAAGCAATCAAAACATGGCAGGTTATAGCCCCCTAAGGGGGCTATATGTTACCGAGTAAAAAGTAAAAAAAAAATATATATATATATATATATATATATAAAGATATAAAAATTCTAATCACCCCCCCTTTCCCAATGTTACTTATAAAAATATATAAACAATAAAAAAATTAATATAACAGGTATGCCATATCGGCAAAAACAATAAAAACCCGCTTTCACAGATCTCCATTTTTTAGTCACCTTGTCCCCCCAAAAGATTGAATAACAGTGACCAAAAAGTTGTACATACCCCAAAAATTGTACTACAGTTTGTCACGCAAAAAACAAGCCCTTATACAGCTCTGTAGATGGAAATTTATAGCTGTCAGAAAATGGTGATACAAAGAAAATTTAGATTTTTTTTTCAGTTTTTCTTTTTAAGTAATAATTTTTTTTTAAACTATACAAATTTGATATTGCCACAATTGCATTGAGCCACAGAATAAGGACACCATGTCATTTTTAGCGCACAGTGAACGTCAAAATATCAAAACCCAAAAAACCTTAGCAGAATTGTTGTTTTTTTTTCAATTCAATTCAAGAATTATTTTCCCATTTTCCAGTACAAGACATGGTAAAATAAATGGTGCCATTAAGATTTCTTGTCCCGCCAAAAAAAAAACTCATATGGCTATGTGAATGGAAAATTTTTAAAGTTATGGCTATTGGAATGTAAGGAGGAAAAACAAAAAATTTAAAAATGAAAAGAGGCCCAGTCCTTAAGGGGTTTAAATCTGGCAAAAGGACAGCAATGGTGTCGGGCCCTTTAAGCTAAAAAGCAACTACTGCTGTAAGTATCCACATGGTCCTACATAGGACAATAAATGAACAATGCAAGTAAAAGAAATAGAGAAGCTGGTATGTTACACTGTTAGGCCCCTTGCAGATGAGCGTTGGTCACGCTGCGAGTCTGCAGCGCAGCTCCGGCCTGAACTCCCAGCGCTGCCGGGGGTCACATAGCATTATATTGATTTATGATGCTATGTAACCTTTGCTGTTCTGGGATGTATTGGATAACACTGGCAGCATTATGTTAGTGTTATCCAATACATTCCAGAACTGTAAGGGTTACATAGCATCATAAATCAATATAATGCTATGTGACCCCCGACAGCGCTGGGAGTTCAGGCCAGGTGCTGCACTGCGGACTCGGACTCGCAGCTTGATCAACGCTCGTCTGCAAGGGCCCTTAGGCCCCTTTCACACGGGCGAGTATTCCGCGCGGATGCGATGCGTGAGTTGAACGCATTGCACCCACACTGAATACCGACCCATTCATTTCTATGGGGCTGTTCACATGAGCTGTGATTTTCACGCATCACTTGTGCGTTGCGTGAAAATCACAGCATGTTCTATATTCTGCATTTTTCACGCAACGCAGGCCCTATAGAAGTGAATAGGGTTGTGTGAAAATCGCAAGCATCCCCAAGCGATTTTCACGCACGTTTGCTAGGAGACCATCGGGATGGAGACCCGATCATTATTATTTCCCCTTATAACATGGTTATAAGGGAAAATAATAGCATTCTGAATACAGAATGCATAGTAAAATAGCGCTGGAGGGGTTAAAAAAAATAAAATAAAATTTAACTTACCTTAGTCCACTTGATCGCGCTGCCGGCATCTCCTTCTGTCTCCTTCTTTGCTGATTGTAGGAACAGGACCTGTGGTGACGTCACTCCGGTCATCACATGATCTTTTACCATGGTGATGGATCATGTGATGGATCATGTGATGGATCATGTGATGACTGGAGTGACGTCACCACAGGTCCTGTTCCTACAATCAGCAAAGAAGGAGACAGAAGGAAATGCCGGCAGCGCGATCAAGTGGACTAAGGTGAGTTAAATTATATTTTTTTTTAACCCCTCCAGCGCTATGTATTCAGAATATTATTTTCCCTTATAACCATGTTTTAAGGGAAAATAATACAATTTACAGAACACCGATCAAAAGCCCGAACTTCTGTGAAGAAGTTCGGGTTTGGGTACCAAACATGCGCGATTTTTCTCACGCGAGTGCAAAACGCATTACAATGTTTTGCACTCGCGTGGAAAAATCGTGCGTGTTCCCGCAACGCACCCGCACATTTTCCCGCAACGCCCGTGTGAAAGAGGCCTTAATGTTACAAATCTTTAAAAGGGACCTAAACCTTTGCCGAAGGCAAGAAGCTGCAGTGGCACTTCTCAGAGTGGTCTGCACCTTGGGGTCTCATTGGCTCTGCTTTCTAGCATGTAGAGTACATATCCATAGAAAGTATTTCGGTCCGTACTTCGCATGCTGCAAAAGCCAAGCACAGCAGATGAATTCCAAAGGTCCAGAGTGCTTTGAAAGGCTCCGTTTCCGAGTTATGATACTTTTTCTTAATATGTTAATTAGACCTTTGGTGCAGAGAGAGAGGGGCTGGCCACAGAAATGAGCGGAGCTTGCGTGCAACAAGAGCAATGGTCACAACCTCATTGCACCAAACTCCTAATTTGCATATTAGGAAAAAGTATTGTAACTCAGGAATGGAGCTTCGGATCAACCATACCTTTAAGAAACAAAATACTCCGGTCTTGAATAAAACCATACATTTTTAATTTCATATATCTTTTAAAAAAAAAAGTCCAAAATGACACACAACAGGACATCTCCCCACACCAGTCAACGCGTTTCGGACTGAACTCAGTCCTTATTCTTGAATCTCTTTAAGGTACGCATCCCATGACCTGAGAAATGCATGAAAGTCTTTCCAGCTGCAAAAAATGGTTGCTGTGAAATAAATTACTGCATATTAGATTACAGTGCAACTAATGGAACAGTTCCTTCATATCTAACGAAGTAAAAGTCTGAAAATGAAGTCTTATAAACAGCTCAGGTCACATTTCTGTAGCTGCTCCTCAGTTATGTCAAAATTGCTTGCGCATCAACAAATGGGAATTCAAGACAGGGGCCGTCTCATTTATGCAGTATTGACTTGTTAGTTTGTTGGCTTCCACCCCAGTACCACACCAATGTGATCACCGCCTCTAATCCAGTTATTACTAAGTGAGAATTCTTTGCACATGGCCTTCTGTCTTCATTAGTTTAAGGAGGTAAGTGGTCATTGATGGAGCAAGCTTATATTAATATTTCAAGAATGAATGAATGAATGAATGAATGAAGAATGGAAAAGCTTTATTCTCATTTAGGAATCTCTGGTTTTCTTAGCAGTCATATTCCCTATACGAGCTGATTCACGCAACCTCGCTCGGTCCGGGAAACACAGGCCGTTTGTCATCCACATCTCCCGGACCAACCACAGCTCCCCCGACCCAAACTGACTGTGTCATAATGATTTATGATACAGTTAGGACTGAGCACGATCATGTGAAACAACCCTAACTGGTGAATATGTATCCAGTACTCCATTGCTACCAAAAAAAAAGCTGACATGTGCTTCAAAGAAAAGGCATTACTTGTACTATGAGAATCTTAGCTTCAGCGCCGGATCTCATCCGGATTTATAAATACATTTTAGTTATCCATAGGTACGCCATAGGGATTCCCTGCAAACACTGCCATGCAGCTTGTAGTATATTAATGGCCTCCATCCCCCCAAACCAATCTGTAGATAAGTGTAAAGGTGGATTTACATGTTCAGATAATCGGGCAGATTATTGGGAGCGAACATTCCTGCGAACGTTCGTTCCTGACAATCTGCCCTTGCAAAGGTGCCGCAGGTCATCCATTGAATCTAGCGAAATACACGAAATGCGTGTTCATCTGGTGAAACGATCGTAGTTCAGGCACATAAATAATCTTTTCTAGGCAGCAGATCTGGGCATGCAGCTGTATCAGGATGAGCGATGGCAACAACAACTGCTCGTCCTCATACTGTGGAGGTGATCACTGCATGTAAATGCATTGCTTCATCCCCACTGAACAAGCAGCCGACTGTCAGGAAGGAATGCTTCCTTCCTGACAATCGGCTTTGCTCTGCACATAAATGCACCTTAAGACTATTTTCACACATGTGGCAAAGCAATCCAGAAGGCTGAGATCTCTGCATCTGGCATAGCCAAATTGTGCCACATGCCCGCCAAACCCCATTAACCTCTTA